>NC_139541.1:8967757-9567757 GCF_965153285.1 Podarcis tiliguerta
TCACAGGACAAGAAATCAGCCCTCGACAACTTAACCGGCAGAAATTTTTTTTTTGAAAAAATCCCTAAGCCCCGGGGTCACAATTTCAGAAAAAATCTGACTTTTGGGAATTCACTCAAAAATGGTGCCCAACGGTTGCAAATGCTCCCCTGAAAGGTTTGGCCGTCGAAACAGAAGGCTTTTTATCACAGGACAAGAAATCAGAGCTCGAGAACTTAACCGGCAGAAATTTTTTTTTTGAAAAAATCCCTAAGCCCCGGGGTCACAATTTCAGAAAAAATCTGACTTTCGGGAATTCACTCAAAAATGGTGCCCAACGGTTGCAAATGCTCCCCTGAAAGGTTTGGCCGTCGAAACAGAAGGCTTTTTATCACAGGACAAGAAATCAGAGCTCGAGAACTTAACCAGCAGAAATTTTTTTTTTGAAAAAATCCCTAAGCCCCGGGGTCACAATTTCAGAAAAAATCTGACTTTCGGGAATTCACTCAAAAATGGTGCCCAACGGTTGCAAATGCTCCCCTGAAAGGTTTGGCCGTCGAAACAGAAGCCTTTTTATCACAGGACAAGAAATCAGCCCTCGACAACTTAACCGGCAGAATTTTTTTTTTTGAAAAAATCCCTAAGCCCCGGGGTCACAATTTCAGAAAAAATCTGACTTTCGGGAATTCACTCAAAAATGGTGCCCAACGGTTGCAAATGCTCCCCTGAAAGGTTTGGCCGTCGAAACAGAAGGCTTTTTATCACAGGACAAGAAATCAGCCCTCGACAACTTAACCGGCAGAAATTTTTTTTTTGAAAAAATCCCTAAGCCCCGGGGTCACAATTTCAGAAAAAATCTGACTTTTGGGAATTCACTCAAAAATGGTGCCCAACGGTTGCAAATGCTCCCCTGAAAGGTTTGGCCGTCGAAACAGAAGGCTTTTTATCACAGGACAAGAAATCAGCCCTCGACAACTTAACCGGCAGAAATTTTTTTTTTGAAAAAATCCCTAAGCCCCGGGGTCACAATTTCAGAAAAAATCTGACTTTTGGGAATTCACTCAAAAATGGTGCCCAACGGTTGCAAATGCTCCCCTGAAAGGTTTGGCGGTCGAAACAGAAGGCTTTTTATCACAGCACAAGAAATCAGCCCTCGATAACTTAACCGGCAGAATTTTTTTTTAAAAAAAAAAATCCCTAAGCCCCGGGGTCACAATTTCAGAAAAAATCTGACTTTCGGGAATTCACTCAAAAATGGTGCCCAACGGTTGCAAATGCTCCCCTGAAAGGTTTGGCCGTCGAAACAGAAGGCTTTTTATCACAGGACAAGAAATCAGAGCTCGAGAACTTAACCGGCAGAAAAATATTTTTTTGAAAAAATCCCTAAGCCCCGGGGTCACAATTTCAGAAAAAATCTGACTTTCGGGAATTCACTCAAAAATGGTGCCCAACGGTTGCAAATGCTCCCCTGAAAGGTTTGGCCGTCGAAACAGAAGGCTTTTTATCACAGGACAAGAAATCAGCCCTCGACAACTTAACCGGCAGAAATTTTTTTTTTGAAAAAATCCCTAAGCCCCGGGGTCACAATTTCAGAAAAAATCTGACTTTCGGGAATTCACTCAAAAATGGTGCCCAACGGTTGCAAATGCTCCCCTGAAAGGTTTGGCGGTCGAAACAGAAGGCTTTTTATCACAGGACAAGAAATCAGCCCTCGACAACTTAACCGACAGAAATTTTTTTTAAAAAAAAAATCCCTAAGCCCCGGGGTCACAATTTCAGAAAAAATCTGACTTTCGGGAATTCACTCAAAAATGGTGCCCAACGGTTGCAAATGCTCCCCTGAAAGGTTTGGCCGTCGAAACAGAAGGCTTTTTATCACAGGACAAGAAATCAGCCCTCGACAACTTAACCGGCAGAAATTTTTTTTTTGAAAAAATCCCTAAGCCCCGGGGTCACAATTTCAGAAAAAATCTGACTTTCGGGAATTCACTCAAAAATGGTGCCCAACGGTTGCAAATGCTCCCCTGAAAGGTTTGGCCGTCGAAACAGAAGGCTTTTTATCACAGGACAAGAAATCAGCCCTCGACAACTTAACCGGCAGAATTTTTTTTTTTGAAAGAATCCCTAAGCCCCGGGGTCACAATTTCAGAAAAAATCTGACTTTTGGGAATTCACTCAAAAATGGTGCCCAACGGTTGCAAATGCTCCCCTGAAAGGTTTGGCCGTCGAAACAGAAGGCTTTTTATCACAGGACAAGAAATCAGAGCTCGAGAACTTAACCGGCAGAAAAATATTTTTTTGAAAAAATCCCTAAGCCCCGGGGTCACAATTTCAGAAAAAATCTGACTTTTGGGAATTCACTCAAAAATGGTGCCCAACGGTTGCAAATGCTCCCCTGAAAGGTTTGGCCATCGAAACAGAAGGCTTTTTATCACAGGACAAGAAATCAGCCCTCGACAACTTAACCGGCAGAAATTTTTTTTTTGAAAAAATCCCTAAGCCCCGGGGTCACAATTTCAGAAAAAATCTGACTTTGGGGAATTCACTCAAAAATGGTGCCCAACGGTTGCAAATGCTCCCCTGAAAGGTTTGGCCGTTGAAACAGAAGGCTTTTTATCACAGGACAAGAAATCAGCCCTGGATAACTTAACCGGCAGAAATTTTTTTTTTGAAAAAATCCCTAAGCCCCGGGGTCACAATTTCAGAAAAAATCTGACTTTCGGGAATTCACTCAAAAATGGTGCCCAACGGTTGCAAATGCTCCCCTGAAAGGTTTGGCGGTCGAAACAGAAGGCTTTTTATCACAGCTCAAGAAATCAGCCCTCGATAACTTAACCGGTAGAATTTTTTTTTTTTTTGAAAAAATCCCTAAGCCCCGGGGTCACAATTTCAGAAAAAATCTGACTTTCGGGAATTCACTCAAAAATGGTGCCCAACGGTTGCAAATGCTCCCCTGAAAGGTTTGGCCGTCGAAACAGAAGGCTTTTTATCACAGGACAAGAAATCAGAGCTCGAGAACTTAACCGGCAGAAAAATATTTTTTTGAAAAAATCCCTAAGACCCGGGGTCACAATTTCAGAAAAAATCTGACTTTCGGGAATTCACTCAAAAATGGTGCCCAACGGTTGCAAATGCTCCCCTGAAAGGTTTGGCCGTCGAAACAGAAGGCTTTTTATCACAGGACAAGAAATCAGCCCTTGACAACTTAACCGGCAGAAATTTTTTTTTTGAAAAAATCCCTAAGCCCCGGGGTCACAATTTCAGAAAAAATCTGACTTTCGGGAATTCACTCAAAAATGGTGCCCAACGGTTGCAAATGCTCCCCTGAAAGGTTTGGCGGTCGAAACAGAAGGCTTTTTATCACAGGACAAGAAATCAGCCCTCGACAACTTAACCGGCAGAAATTTTTTTTTTGAAAAAATCCCTAAGCCCCGGGGTCACAATTTCAGAAAAAATCTGACTTTCGGGAATTCACTCAAAAATGGTGCCCAACGGTTGCAAATGCTCCCCTGAAAGGTTTGGCGGTCGAAACAGAAGGCTTTTTATCACAGGACAAGAAATCAGCCCTCGACAACTTAACCGGCAGAAATTTTTTTTTTGAAAAAATCCCTAAGCCCCGGGGTCACAATTTCAGAAAAAATCTGACTTTTGGGAATTCACTCAAAAATGGTGCCCAACGGTTGCAAATGCTCCCCTGAAAGGTTTGGCCGTCAAAACAGAAGGCTTTGTATCACAGGACAAGAAATCAGCCCTCGACAACTTAACCGGCAGAAATTTTTTTTTTGAAAAAATCCCTAAGCCCCGGGGTCACAATTTCAGAAAAAATCTGACTTTTGGGAATTCACTCAAAAATGGTGCCCAACGGTTGCAAATGCTCCCCTGAAAGGTTTGGCGGTCGAAACAGAAGGCTTTTTATCACAGGACAAGAAATCAGAGCTCGAGAACTTAACCGGCAGAAATTTTTTTTTTGAAAAAATCCCTAAGCCCCGGGGTCACAATTTCAGAAAAAATCTGACTTTCGGGAATTCACTCAAAAATGGTGCCCAACGGTTGCAAATGCTCCCCTGAAAGGTTTGGCCGTCGAAACAGAAGGCTTTTTATCACAGGACAAGAAATCAGAGCTCGAGAACTTAACCAGCAGAAATTTTTTTTTTGAAAAAATCCCTAAGCCCCGGGGTCACAATTTCAGAAAAAATCTGACTTTCGGGAATTCACTCAAAAATGGTGCCCAACGGTTGCAAATGCTCCCCTGAAAGGTTTGGCCGTCGAAACAGAAGGCTTTTTATCACAGGACAAGAAATCAGCCCTTGACAACTTAACCGGCAGAAATTTTTTTTTTGAAAAAATCCCTAAGCCCCGGGGTCACAATTTCAGAAAAAATCTGACTTTCGGGAATTCACTCAAAAATGGTGCCCAACGGTTGCAAATGCTCCCCTGAAAGGTTTGGCGGTCGAAACAGAAGGCTTTTTATCACAGGACAAGAAATCAGAGCTCGAGAACTTAACCGGCAGAAATTTTTTTTTTGAAAAAATCCCTAAGCCCCGGGGTCACAATTTCAGAAAAAATCTGACTTTTGGGAATTCACTCAAAAATGGTGCCCAACGGTTGCAAATGCTCCCCTGAAAGGTTTGGCCGTCGAAACAGAAGGCTTTTTATCACAGGACAAGAAATCAGCCCTCGACAACTTAACCGGCAGAAATTTTTTTTTTGAAAAAATCCCTAAGCCCCGGGGTCACAATTTCAGAAAAAATCTGACTTTTGGGAATTCACTCAAAAATGGTGCCCAACGGTTGCAAATGCTCCCCTGAAAGGTTTGGCCGTCAAAACAGAAGGCTTTGTATCACAGGACAAGAAATCAGCCCTCGACAACTTAACCGGCAGAAATTTTTTTTTTGAAAAAATCCCTAAGCCCCGGGGTCACAATTTCAGAAAAAATCTGACTTTTGGGAATTCACTCAAAAATGGTGCCCAACGGTTGCAAATGCTCCCCTGAAAGGTTTGGCGGTCGAAACAGAAGGCTTTTTATCACAGGACAAGAAATCAGAGCTCGAGAACTTAACCGGCAGAATTTTTTTTTTTGAAAAAATCCCTAAGCCCCGGGGTCACAATTTCAGAAAAAATCTGACTTTCGGGAATTCACTCAAAAATGGTGCCCAACGGTTGCAAATGCTCCCCTGAAAGGTTTGGCCGTCGAAACAGAAGGCTTTTTATCACAGGACAAGAAATCAGAGCTCGAGAACTTAACCAGCAGAAATTTTTTTTTTGAAAAAATCCCTAAGCCCCGGGGTCACAATTTCAGAAAAAATCTGACTTTCGGGAATTCACTCAAAAATGGTGCCCAACGGTTGCAAATGCTCCCCTGAAAGGTTTGGCCGTCGAAACAGAAGCCTTTTTATCACAGGACAAGAAATCAGCCCTCGACAACTTAACCGGCAGAATTTTTTTTTTTGAAAAAATCCCTAAGCCCCGGGGTCACAATTTCAGAAAAAATCTGACTTTCGGGAATTCACTCAAAAATGGTGCCCAACGGTTGCAAATGCTCCCCTGAAAGGTTTGGCCGTCGAAACAGAAGGCTTTTTATCACAGGACAAGAAATCAGCCCTCGACAACTTAACCGGCAGAAATTTTTTTTTTGAAAAAATCCCTAAGCCCCGGGGTCACAATTTCAGAAAAAATCTGACTTTTGGGAATTCACTCAAAAATGGTGCCCAACGGTTGCAAATGCTCCCCTGAAAGGTTTGGCTGTCGAAACAGAAGGCTTTTTATCACAGGACAAGAAATCAGCCCTCGACAACTTAACCGGCAGAAATTTTTTTTTTGAAAAAATCCCTAAGCCCCGGGGTCACAATTTCAGAAAAAATCTGACTTTTGGGAATTCACTCAAAAATGGTGCCCAACGGTTGCAAATGCTCCCCTGAAAGGTTTGGCGGTCGAAACAGAAGGCTTTTTATCACAGCACAAGAAATCAGCCCTCGATAACTTAACCGGCAGAATTTTTTTTTAAAAAAAAAAATCCCTAAGCCCCGGGGTCACAATTTCAGAAAAAATCTGACTTTCGGGAATTCACTCAAAAATGGTGCCCAACGGTTGCAAATGCTCCCCTGAAAGGTTTGGCCGTCGAAACAGAAGGCTTTTTATCACAGGACAAGAAATCAGAGCTCGAGAACTTAACCGGCAGAAAAATATTTTTTTGAAAAAATCCCTAAGCCCCGGGGTCACAATTTCAGAAAAAATCTGAATTTCGGGAATTCACTCAAAAATGGTGCCCAACGGTTGCAAATGCTCCCCTGAAAGGTTTGGCCGTCGAAACAGAAGGCTTTTTATCACAGGACAAGAAATCAGCCCTCGACAACTTAACCGGCAGAAATTTTTTTTTTGAAAAAATCCCTAAGCCCCGGGGTCACAATTTCAGAAAAAATCTGACTTTCGGGAATTCACTCAAAAATGGTGCCCAACGGTTGCAAATGCTCCCCTGAAAGGTTTGGCGGTCGAAACAGAAGGCTTTTTATCACAGCACAAGAAATCAGCCCTCGATAACTTAACCGGCAGAATTTTTTTTAAAAAAAAAAAATCCCTAAGCCCCGGGGTCACAATTTCAGAAAAAATCTGACTTTCGGGAATTCACTCAAAAATGGTGCCCAACGGTTGCAAATGCTCCCCTGAAAGGTTTGGCCGTCGAAACAGAAGGCTTTTTATCACAGGACAAGAAATCAGCCCTCGACAACTTAACCGGCAGAAATTTTTTTTTTGAAAAAATCCCTAAGCCCCGGGGTCACAATTTCAGAAAAAATCTGACTTTCGGGAATTCACTCAAAAATGGTGCCCAACGGTTGCAAATGCTCCCCTGAAAGGTTTGGCCGTCGAAACAGAAGGCTTTTTATCACAGGACAAGAAATCAGCCCTCGACAACTTATCCGGCAGAAATTTTTTTTTTGAAAAAATCCCTAAGCCCCGGGGTCACAATTTCAGAAAAAATCTGACTTTTGGGAATTCACTCAAAAATGGTGCCCAACGGTTGCAAATGCTCCCCTGAAAGGTTTGGCCGTCGAAACAGAAGGCTTTTTATCACAGGACAAGAAATCAGAGCTCGAGAACTTAACCGGCAGAAATTTTTTTTTTGAAAAAATCCCTAAGCCCCGGGGTCACAATTTCAGAAAAAATCTGACTTTCGGGAATTCACTCAAAAATGGTGCCCAACGGTTGCAAATGCTCCCCTGAAAGGTTTGGCCGTCGAAACAGAAGGCTTTTTATCACAGGACAAGAAATCAGAGCTCGAGAACTTAACCAGCAGAAATTTTTTTTTTGAAAAAATCCCTAAGCCCCGGGGTCACAATTTCAGAAAAAATCTGACTTTCGGGAATTCACTCAAAAATGGTGCCCAACGGTTGCAAATGCTCCCCTGAAAGGTTTGGCCGTCGAAACAGAAGGCTTTTTATCACAGGACAAGAAATCAGAGCTCGAGAACTTAACCGGCAGAATTTTTTTTTTGAAAAAATCCCTAAGCCCCGGGGTCACAATTTCAGAAAAAATCTGACTTTCGGGAATTCACTCAAAAATGGTGCCCAACGGTTGCAAATGCTCCCCTGAAAGGTTTGGCCGTCGAAACAGAAGGCTTTTTATCACAGGACAAGAAATCAGAGCTCGAGAACTTAACCAGCAGAAATTTTTTTTTTGAAAAAATCCCTAAGCCCCGGGGTCACAATTTCAGAAAAAATCTGACTTTCGGGAATTCACTCAAAAATGGTGCCCAACGGTTGCAAATGCTCCCCTGAAAGGTTTGGCCGTCGAAACAGAAGCCTTTTTATCACAGGACAAGAAATCAGCCCTCGACAACTTAACCGGCAGAATTTTTTTTTTTGAAAAAATCCCTAAGCCCCGGGGTCACAATTTCAGAAAAAATCTGACTTTCGGGAATTCACTCAAAAATGGTGCCCAACGGTTGCAAATGCTCCCCTGAAAGGTTTGGCCGTCGAAACAGAAGGCTTTTTATCACAGGACAAGAAATCAGCCCTCGACAACTTAACCGGCAGAAATTTTTTTTTTGAAAAAATCCCTAAGCCCCGGGGTCACAATTTCAGAAAAAATCTGACTTTTGGGAATTCACTCAAAAATGGTGCCCAACGGTTGCAAATGCTCCCCTGAAAGGTTTGGCTGTCGAAACAGAAGGCTTTTTATCACAGGACAAGAAATCAGCCCTCGACAACTTAACCGGCAGAAATTTTTTTTTTGAAAAACTCCCTAAGCCCCGGGGTCACAATTTCAGAAAAAATCTGACTTTTGGGAATTCACTCAAAAATGGTGCCCAACGGTTGCAAATGCTCCCCTGAAAGGTTTGGCGGTCGAAACAGAAGGCTTTTTATCACAGCACAAGAAATCAGCCCTCGATAACTTAACCGGCAGAATTTTTTTTTAAAAAAAAAAATCCCTAAGCCCCGGGGTCACAATTTCAGAAAAAATCTGACTTTCGGGAATTCACTCAAAAATGGTGCCCAACGGTTGCAAATGCTCCCCTGAAAGGTTTGGCCGTCGAAACAGAAGGCTTTTTATCACAGGACAAGAAATCAGAGCTCGAGAACTTAACCGGCAGAAAAATATTTTTTTGAAAAAATCCCTAAGCCCCGGGGTCACAATTTCAGAAAAAATCTGAATTTCGGGAATTCACTCAAAAATGGTGCCCAACGGTTGCAAATGCTCCCCTGAAAGGTTTGGCCGTCGAAACAGAAGGCTTTTTATCACAGGACAAGAAATCAGCCCTCGACAACTTAACCGGCAGAAATTTTTTTTTTGAAAAAATCCCTAAGCCCCGGGGTCACAATTTCAGAAAAAATCTGACTTTCGGGAATTCACTCAAAAATGGTGCCCAACGGTTGCAAATGCTCCCCTGCAAGGTTTGGCCGTCGAAACAGAAGGCTTTTTATCACAGGACAAGAAATCAGAGCTCGAGAACTTAACCGGCAGAAATTTTTTTTTTGAAAAAATCCCTAAGCCCCGGGGTCACAATTTCAGAAAAAATCTGACTTTCGGGAATTCACTCAAAAATGGTGCCCAACGGTTGCAAATGCTCCCCTGAAAGGTTTGGCGGTCGAAACAGAAGGCTTTTTATCACAGGACAAGAAATCAGCCCTCGATAACTTAACCGACAGAAATTTTTTTTTTAAAAAAAATCCCTAAGCCCCGGGGTCACAATTTCAGAAAAAATCTGACTTTCGGGAATTCACTCAAAAATGGTGCCCAACGGTTGCAAATGCTCCCCTGAAAGGTTTGGCCGTCGAAACAGAAGGCTTTTTATCACAGGACAAGAAATCAGCCCTCGACAACTTAACCGGCAGAATTTTTTTTTTTTGAAAAAATCCCTAAGCCCCGGGGTCACAATTTCAGAAAGAATCTGACTTTCGGGAATTCACTCAAAAATGGTGCCCAACGGTTGCAAATGCTCCCCTGAAAGGTTTGGCCGTCGAAACAGAAGGCTTTTTATCACAGGACAAGAAATCAGCCCTTGACAACTTAACCGGCAGAAATTTTTTTTTTGAAAAAATCCCTAAGCTCCGGGGTCACAATTTCAGAAAAAATCTGACTTTTGGGAATTCACTCAAAAATGGTGCCCAACGGTTGCAAATGCTCCCCTGCAAGGTTTGGCCGTCGAAACAGAAGGCTTTTTATCACAGGACAAGAAATCAGCCCTCGACAACTTAACCGGCAGAAATTTTTTTTTTGAAAAAATCCCTAAGCCCCGGGGTCACAATTTCAGAAAAAATCTGACTTTTGGGAATTCACTCAAAAATGGTGCCCAACGGTTGCAAATGCTCCCCTGAAAGGTTTGGCGGTCGAAACAGAAGGCTTTTTATCACAGCACAAGAAATCAGCCCTCGATAACTTAACCGGCAGAATTTTTTTTAAAAAAAAAAAATCCCTAAGCCCCGGGGTCACAATTTCAGAAAAAATCTGACTTTCGGGAATTCACTCAAAAATGGTGCCCAACGGTTGCAAATGCTCCCCTGAAAGGTTTGGCCGTCGAAACAGAAGGCTTTTTATCACAGGACAAGAAATCAGAGCTCGAGAACTTAACCGGCAGAAAAATATTTTTTTGAAAAAATCCCTAAGCCCCGGGGTCACAATTTCAGAAAAAATCTGACTTTCGGGAATTCACTCAAAAATGGTGCCCAACGGTTGCAAATGCTCCCCTGAAAGGTTTGGCCGTCGAAACAGAAGGCTTTTTATCACAGGACAAGAAATCAGCCCTCGACAACTTAACCGGCAGAAAAATATTTTTTTTGAAAAAATCCCTAAGCCCCGGGGTCACAATTTCAGAAAAAATCTGACTTTCGGGAATTCACTCAAAAATGGTGCCCAACGGTTGCAAATGCTCCCCTGAAAGGTTTGGCGGTCGAAACAGAAGGCTTTTTATCACAGGACAAGAAATCAGCCCTCGACAACTTAACCGACAGAAATTTTTTTTTAAAAAAAAATCCCTAAGCCCCGGGGTCACAATTTCAGAAAAAATCTGACTTTCGGGAATTCACTCAAAAATGGTGCCCAACGGTTGCAAATGCTCCCCTGAAAGGTTTGGCCGTCGAAACAGAAGGCTTTTTATCACAGGACAAGAAATCAGCCCTCGACAACTTAACCGGCAGAATTTTTTTTTTTGAAAAAATCCCTAAGCCCCGGGGTCACAATTTCAGAAAAAAATCTGACTTTCGGGAATTCACTCAAAAATGGTGCCCAACGGTTGCAAATGCTCCCCTGAACGGTTTGGCCGTCGAAACAGAAGGCTTTTTATCACAGGACAAGAAATCAGCCCTCGACAACTTAACCGGCAGAAATTTTTTTTTTGAAAAAATCCCTAAGCCCCGGGGTCACAATTTCAGAAAAAATCTGACTTTTGGGAATTCACTCAAAAATGGTGCCCAACGGTTGCAAATGCTCCCCTGAAAGGTTTCGCCGTCGAAACAGAAGGCTTTTTATCACAGGACAAGAAATCAGAGCTCGAGAACTTAACCGGCAGAAATTTTTTTTTTGAAAAAATCCCTAAGCCCCGGGGTCACAATTTCAGAAAAAATCTGACTTTCGGGAATTCACTCAAAAATGGTGCCCAACGGTTGCAAATGCTCCCCTGAAAGGTTTGGCGGTCGAAACAGAAGGCTTTTTATCACAGGACAAGAAATCAGCCCTCGATAACTTAACCGACAGAAATTTTTTTTTTTAAAAAAATCCCTAAGCCCCGGGGTCACAATTTCATAAAAAATCTGACTTTCGGGAATTCACTCAAAAATGGTGCCCAACGGTTGCAAATGCTCCCCTGAAAGGTTTGGCCGTCGAAACAGAAGGCTTTTTATCACAGGACAAGAAATCAGCCCTCGACAACTTAACCGGCAGAATTTTTTTTTTTGAAAAAATCCCTAAGCCCCGGGGTCACAATTTCAGAAAGAATCTGACTTTCGGGAATTCACTCAAAAATGGTGCCCAACGGTTGCAAATGCTCCCCTGAAAGGTTTGGCCGTCGAAACAGAAGGCTTTTTATCACAGGACAAGAAATCAGCCCTCGACAACTTAACCGGCAGAAATTTTTTTTTTGAAAAAATCCCTAAGCTCCGGGGTCACAATTTCAGAAAAAATCTGACTTTTGGGAATTCACTCAAAAATGGTGCCCAACGGTTGCAAATGCTCCCCTGCAAGGTTTGGCCGTCGAAACAGAAGGCTTTTTATCACAGGACAAGAAATCAGCCCTCGACAACTTAACCGGCAGAAATTTTTTTTTTGAAAAAATCCCTAAGCCCCGGGGTCACAATTTCAGAAAAAATCTGACTTTTGGGAATTCACTCAAAAATGGTGCCCAACGGTTGCAAATGCTCCCCTGAAAGGTTTGGCCGTCGAAACAGAAGGCTTTTTATCACAGGACAAGAAATCAGAGCTCGAGAACTTAACCGGCAGAAATTTTTTTTTTGAAAAAACCCCTAAGCCCCGGGGTCACAATTTCAGAAAAAATCTGACTTTTGGGAATTCACTCAAAAATGGTGCCCAACGGTTGCAAATGCTCCCCTGAAAGGTTTGGCCATCGAAACAGAAGGCTTTTTATCACAGGACAAGAAATCAGCCCTCGACAACTTAACCGGCAGAAATTTTTTTTTTGAAAAAATCCCTAAGCCCCGGGGTCACAATTTCAGAAAAAATCTGACTTTGGGGAATTCACTCAAAAATGGTGCCCAACGGTTGCAAATGCTCCCCTGAAAGGTTTGGCCGTTGAAACAGAAGGCTTTTTATCACAGGACAAGAAATCAGCCCTGGATAACTTAACCGGCAGAAATTTTTTTTTGAAAAAATCCCTAAGCCCCGGGGTCACAATTTCAGAAAAAATCTGACTTTCGGGAATTCACTCAAAAATGGTGCCCAACGGTTGCAAATGCTCCCCTGAAAGGTTTGGCGGTCGAAACAGAAGGCTTTTTATCACAGCTCAAGAAATCAGCCCTCGATAACTTAACCGGTAGAATTTTTTTTTTTTGAAAAAATCCCTAAGCCCCGGGGTCACAATTTCAGAAAAAATCTGACTTTCGGGAATTCACTCAAAAATGGTGCCCAACGGTTGCAAATGCTCCCCTGAAAGGTTTGGCCGTCGAAACAGAAGGCTTTTTATCACAGGTCAAGAAATCAGAGCTCGAGAACTTAACCGGCAGAAAAATATTTTTTTGAAAAAATCCCTAAGACCCGGGGTCACAATTTCAGAAAAAATCTGACTTTCGGGAATTCACTCAAAAATGGTGCCCAACGGTTGCAAATGCTCCCCTGAAAGGTTTGGCGGTCGAAACAGAAGGCTTTTTATCACAGGACAAGCAATCAGCCCTCGACAACTTAACCGACAGAAATTTTTTTTAAAAAAAAAATCCCTAAGCCCCGGGGTCACAATTTCAGAAAAAATCTGACTTTCGGGAATTCACTCAAAAATGGTGCCCAACGGTTGCAAATGCTCCCCTGAAAGGTTTGGCCGTCGAAACAGAAGGCTTTTTATCACAGGACAAGAAATCAGCCCTTGACAACTTAACCGGCAGAAATTTTTTTTTTGAAAAAATCCCTAAGCCCCGGGGTCACAATTTCAGAAAAAATCTGACTTTCGGGAATTCACTCAAAAATGGTGCCCAACGGTTGCAAATGCTCCCCTGAAAGGTTTGGCGGTCGAAACAGAAGGCTTTTTATCACAGGACAAGAAATCAGCCCTCGACAACTTAACCGGCAGAAATTTTTTTTTTGAAAAAATCCCTAAGCCCCGGGGTCACAATTTCAGAAAAAATCTGACTTTCGGGAATTCACTCAAAAATGGTGCCCAACGGTTGCAAATGCTCCCCTGAAAGGTTTGGCGGTTGAAACAGAAGGCTTTTTATCACAGGACAAGAAATCAGCCCTCGACAACTTAACCGGCAGAAATTTTTTTTTTGAAAAAATCCCTAAGCCCCGGGGTCACAATTTCAGAAAAAATCTGACTTTTGGGAATTCACTCAAAAATGGTGCCCAACGGTTGCAAATGCTCCCCTGAAAGGTTTGGCCGTCAAAACAGAAGGCTTTGTATCACAGGACAAGAAATCAGCCCTCGACAACTTAACCGGCAGAAATTTTTTTTTTGAAAAAATCCCTAAGCCCCGGGGTCACAATTTCAGAAAAAATCTGACTTTTGGGAATTCACTCAAAAATGGTGCCCAACGGTTGCAAATGCTCCCCTGAAAGGTTTGGCGGTCGAAACAGAAGGCTTTTTATCACAGGACAAGAAATCAGAGCTCGAGAACTTAACCGGCAGAAATTTTTTTTTTGAAAAAATCCCTAAGCCCCGGGGTCACAATTTCAGAAAAAATCTGACTTTCGGGAATTCACTCAAAAATGGTGCCCAACGGTTGCAAATGCTCCCCTGAAAGGTTTGGCCGTCGAAACAGAAGGCTTTTTATCACAGGACAAGAAATCAGAGCTCGAGAACTTAACCAGCAGAAATTTTTTTTTTGAAAAAATCCCTAAGCCCCGGGGTCACAATTTCAGAAAAAATCTGACTTTCGGGAATTCACTCAAAAATGGTGCCCAACGGTTGCAAATGCTCCCCTGAAAGGTTTGGCCGTCGAAACAGAAGGCTTTTTATCACAGGACAAGAAATCAGCCCTTGACAACTTAACCGGCAGAAATTTTTTTTTTGAAAAAATCCCTAAGCCCCGGGGTCACAATTTCAGAAAAAATCTGACTTTCGGGAATTCACTCAAAAATGGTGCCCAACGGTTGCAAATGCTCCCCTGAAAGGTTTGGCGGTCGAAACAGAAGGCTTTTTATCACAGGACAAGAAATCAGCCCTCGACAACTTAACCGGCAGAAATTTTTTTTTTGAAAAAATCCCTAAGCCCCGGGGTCACAATTTAAGAAAAATTCTGACTTTCGGGAATTCACTCAAAAATGGTGCCCAACGGTTGCAAATGCTCCCCTGAAAGGTTTGGCCGTCGAAACAGAAGGCTTTTTATCACAGGACAAGAAATCAGCCCTCGACAACTTAACCGGCAGAAATTTTTTTTTTGAAAAAATCCCTAAGCCCCGGGGTCACAATTTCAGAAAAAATCTGACTTTTGGGAATTCACTCAAAAATGGTGCCCAACGGTTGCAAATGCTCCCCTGAAAGGTTTGGCCGTCAAAACAGAAGGCTTTGTATCACAGGACAAGAAATCAGCCCTCGACAACTTAACCGGCAGAAATTTTTTTTTTGAAAAAATCCCTAAGCCCCGGGGTCACAATTTCAGAAAAAATCTGACTTTTGGGAATTCACTCAAAAATGGTGCCCAACGGTTGCAAATGCTCCCCTGAAAGGTTTGGCGGTCGAAACAGAAGGCTTTTTATCACAGGACAAGAAATCAGAGCTCGAGAACTTAACCGGCAGAAATTTTTTTTTTGAAAAAATCCCTAAGCCCCGGGGTCACAATTTCAGAAAAAATCTGACTTTCGGGAATTCACTCAAAAATGGTGCCCAACGGTTGCAAATGCTCCCCTGAAAGGTTTGGCCGTCGAAACAGAAGGCTTTTTATCACAGGACAAGAAATCAGAGCTCGAGAACTTAACCAGCAGAAATTTTTTTTTTGAAAAAATCCCTAAGCCCCGGGGTCACAATTTCAGAAAAAATCTGACTTTCGGGAATTCACTCAAAAATGGTGCCCAACGGTTGCAAATGCTCCCCTGAAAGGTTTGGCCGTCGAAACAGAAGCCTTTTTATCACAGGACAAGAAATCAGCCCTCGACAACTTAACCGGCAGAATTTTTTTTTTTGAAAAAATCCCTAAGCCCCGGGGTCACAATTTCAGAAAAAATCTGACTTTCGGGAATTCACTCAAAAATGGTGCCCAACGGTTGCAAATGCTCCCCTGAAAGGTTTGGCCGTCGAAACAGAAGGCTTTTTATCACAGGACAAGAAATCAGCCCTCGACAACTTAACCGGCAGAAATTTTTTTTTTGAAAAAATCCCTAAGCCCCGGGGTCACAATTTCAGAAAAAATCTGACTTTTGGGAATTCACTCAAAAATGGTGCCCAACGGTTGCAAATGCTCCCCTGAAAGGTTTGGCTGTCGAAACAGAAGGCTTTTTATCACAGGACAAGAAATCAGCCCTCGACAACTTAACCGGCAGAAATTTTTTTTTTGAAAAAATCCCTAAGCCCCGGGGTCACAATTTCAGAAAAAATCTGACTTTTGGGAATTCACTCAAAAATGGTGCCCAACGGTTGCAAATGCTCCCCTGAAAGGTTTGGCGGTCGAAACAGAAGGCTTTTTATCACAGCACAAGAAATCAGCCCTCGATAACTTAACCGGCAGAATTTTTTTTAAAAAAAAAAAATCCCTAAGCCCCGGGGTCACAATTTCAGAAAAAATCTGACTTTCGGGAATTCACTCAAAAATGGTGCCCAACGGTTGCAAATGCTCCCCTGAAAGGTTTGGCCGTCGAAACAGAAGGCTTTTTATCACAGGACAAGAAATCAGAGCTCGAGAACTTAACCGGCAGAAAAATATTTTTTTGAAAAAATCCCTAAGCCCCGGGGTCACAATTTCAGAAAAAATCTGACTTTCGGGAATTCACTCAAAAATGGTGCCCAACGGTTGCAAATGCTCCCCTGAAAGGTTTGGCCGTCGAAACAGAAGGCTTTTTATCACAGGACAAGAAATCAGCCCTCGACAACTTAACCGGCAGAAATTTTTTTTTTGAAAAAATCCCTAAGCCCCGGGGTCACAATTTCAGAAAAAATCTGACTTTCGGGAATTCACTCAAAAATGGTGCCCAACGGTTGCAAATGCTCCCCTGAAAGGTTTGGCGGTCGAAACAGAAGGCTTTTTATCACAGCACAAGAAATCAGCCCTCGATAACTTAACCGGCAGAATTTTTTTTAAAAAAAAAAAATCCCTAAGCCCCGGGGTCACAATTTCAGAAAAAATCTGACTTTCGGGAATTCACTCAAAAATGGTGCCCAACGGTTGCAAATGCTCCCCTGAAAGGTTTGGCCGTCGAAACAGAAGGCTTTTTATCACAGGACAAGAAATCAGCCCTCGACAACTTAACCGGCAGAAATTTTTTTTTTGAAAAAATCCCTAAGCCCCGGGGTCACAATTTCAGAAAAAATCTGACTTTCGGGAATTCACTCAAAAATGGTGCCCAACGGTTGCAAATGCTCCCCTGAAAGGTTTGGCCGTCGAAACAGAAGGCTTTTTATCACAGGACAAGAAATCAGCCCTCGACAACTTATCCGGCAGAAATTTTTTTTTTGAAAAAATCCCTAAGCCCCGGGGTCACAATTTCAGAAAAAATCTGACTTTTGGGAATTCACTCAAAAATGGTGCCCAACGGTTGCAAATGCTCCCCTGAAAGGTTTGGCCGTCGAAACAGAAGGCTTTTTATCACAGGACAAGAAATCAGAGCTCGAGAACTTAACCGGCAGAAATTTTTTTTTTGAAAAAATCCCTAAGCCCCGGGGTCACAATTTCAGAAAAAATCTGACTTTCGGGAATTCACTCAAAAATGGTGCCCAACGGTTGCAAATGCTCCCCTGAAAGGTTTGGCGGTCGAAACAGAAGGCTTTTTATCACAGGACAAGAAATCAGCCCTCGATAACTTAACCGACAGAAATTTTTTTTTTAAAAAAAATCCCTAAGCCCCGGGGTCACAATTTCAGAAAAAATCTGACTTTCGGGAATTCACTCAAAAATGGTGCCCAACGGTTGCAAATGCTCCCCTGAAAGGTTTGGCCGTCGAAACAGAAGGCTTTTTATCACAGGACAAGAAATCAGCCCTCGACAACTTAACCGGCAGAATTTTTTTTTTTTGAAAAAATCCCTAAGCCCCGGGGTCACAATTTCAGAAAGAATCTGACTTTCGGGAATTCACTCAAAAATGGTCCCCAATGGTTGCCAATGCTCCCCTGAAAGGTTTGGCGGTCGAAACAGAAGGCTTTTTATCACAGGACAAGAAATCAGAGCTCGAGAACTTAACCGGCAGAAATTTTTTTTTTGAAAAAATCCCTAAGCCCCGGGGTCACAATTTCAGAAAAAATCTGACTTTCGGGAATTCACTCAAAAATGGTGCCCAACGGTTGCAAATGCTCCCCTGAAAGGTTTGGCCGTCGAAACAGAAGGCTTTTTATCACAGGACAAGAAATCAGAGCTCGAGAACTTAACCAGCAGAAATTTTTTTTTTGAAAAAATCCCTAAGCCCCGGGGTCACAATTTCAGAAAAAATCTGACTTTCGGGAATTCACTCAAAAATGGTGCCCAACGGTTGCAAATGCTCCCCTGAAAGGTTTGGCCGTCGAAACAGAAGCCTTTTTATCACAGGACAAGAAATCAGCCCTCGACAACTTAACCGGCAGAATTTTTTTTTTTGAAAAAATCCCTAAGCCCCGGGGTCACAATTTCAGAAAAAATCTGACTTTCGGGAATTCACTCAAAAATGGTGCCCAACGGTTGCAAATGCTCCCCTGAAAGGTTTGGCCGTCGAAACAGAAGGCTTTTTATCACAGGACAAGAAATCAGCCCTCGACAACTTAACCGGCAGAAATTTTTTTTTTGAAAAAATCCCTAAGCCCCGGGGTCACAATTTCAGAAAAAATCTGACTTTTGGGAATTCACTCAAAAATGGTGCCCAACGGTTGCAAATGCTCCCCTGAAAGGTTTGGCTGTCGAAACAGAAGGCTTTTTATCACAGGACAAGAAATCAGCCCTCGACAACTTAACCGGCAGAAATTTTTTTTTGAAAAAATCCCTAAGCCCCGGGGTCACAATTTCAGAAAAAATCTGACTTTTGGGAATTCACTCAAAAATGGTGCCCAACGGTTGCAAATGCTCCCCTGAAAGGTTTGGCGGTCGAAACAGAAGGCTTTTTATCACAGCACAAGAAATCAGCCCTCGATAACTTAACCGGCAGAATTTTTTTTAAAAAAAAAAAATCCCTAAGCCCCGGGGTCACAATTTCAGAAAAAATCTGACTTTCGGGAATTCACTCAAAAATGGTGCCCAACGGTTGCAAATGCTCCCCTGAAAGGTTTGGCCGTCGAAACAGAAGGCTTTTTATCACAGGACAAGAAATCAGAGCTCGAGAACTTAACCGGCAGAAAAATATTTTTTTGAAAAAATCCCTAAGCCCCGGGGTCACAATTTCAGAAAAAATCTGACTTTCGGGAATTCACTCAAAAATGGTGCCCAACGGTTGCAAATGCTCCCCTGAAAGGTTTGGCCGTCGAAACAGAAGGCTTTTTATCACAGGACAAGAAATCAGCCCTCGACAACTTAACCGGCAGAAATTTTTTTTTTGAAAAAATCCCTAAGCCCCGGGGTCACAATTTCAGAAAAAATCTGACTTTCGGGAATTCACTCAAAAATGGTGCCCAACGGTTGCAAATGCTCCCCTGAAAGGTTTGGCGGTCGAAACAGAAGGCTTTTTATCACAGCACAAGAAATCAGCCCTCGATAACTTAACCGGCAGAATTTTTTTTAAAAAAAAAAATCCCTAAGCCCCGGGGTCACAATTTCAGAAAAAATCTGACTTTCGGGAATTCACTCAAAAATGGTGCCCAACGGTTGCAAATGCTCCCCTGAAAGGTTTGGCCGTCGAAACAGAAGGCTTTTTATCACAGGACAAGAAATCAGCCCTCGACAACTTAACCGGCAGAAATTTTTTTTTTGAAAAAATCCCTAAGCCCCGGGGTCACAATTTCAGAAAAAATCTGACTTTCGGGAATTCACTCAAAAATGGTGCCCAACGGTTGCAAATGCTCCCCTGAAAGGTTTGGCCGTCGAAACAGAAGGCTTTTTATCACAGGACAAGAAATCAGCCCTCGACAACTTATCCGGCAGAAATTTTTTTTTTGAAAAAATCCCTAAGCCCCGGGGTCACAATTTCAGAAAAAATCTGACTTTTGGGAATTCACTCAAAAATGGTGCCCAACGGTTGCAAATGCTCCCCTGAAAGGTTTGGCCGTCGAAACAGAAGGCTTTTTATCACAGGACAAGAAATCAGAGCTCGAGAACTTAACCGGCAGAAATTTTTTTTTTGAAAAAATCCCTAAGCCCCGGGGTCACAATTTCAGAAAAAATCTGACTTTCGGGAATTCACTCAAAAATGGTGCCCAACGGTTGCAAATGCTCCCCTGAAAGGTTTGGCGGTCGAAACAGAAGGCTTTTTATCACAGGACAAGAAATCAGCCCTCGATAACTTAACCGACAGAAATTTTTTTTTTAAAAAAAATCCCTAAGCCCCGGGGTCACAATTTCAGAAAAAATCTGACTTTCGGGAATTCACTCAAAAATGGTGCCCAACGGTTGCAAATGCTCCCCTGAAAGGTTTGGCCGTCGAAACAGAAGGCTTTTTATCACAGGACAAGAAATCAGCCCTCGACAACTTAACCGGCAGAATTTTTTTTTTTTGAAAAAATCCCTAAGCCCCGGGGTCACAATTTCAGAAAGAATCTGACTTTCGGGAATTCACTCAAAAATGGTGCCCAACGGTTGCAAATGCTCCCCTGAAAGGTTTGGCCGTCGAAACAGAAGGCTTTTTATCACAGGACAAGAAATCAGCCCTTGACAACTTAACCGGCAGAAATTTTTTTTTTGAAAAAATCCCTAAGCTCCGGGGTCACAATTTCAGAAAAAATCTGACTTTTGGGAATTCACTCAAAAATGGTGCCCAACGGTTGCAAATGCTCCCCTGCAAGGTTTGGCCGTCGAAACAGAAGGCTTTTTATCACAGGACAAGAAATCAGCCCTCGACAACTTAACCGGCAGAAATTTTTTTTTTGAAAAAATCCCTAAGCCCCGGGGTCACAATTTCAGAAAAAATCTGACTTTTGGGAATTCACTCAAAAATGGTGCCCAACGGTTGCAAATGCTCCCCTGAAAGGTTTGGCGGTCGAAACAGAAGGCTTTTTATCACAGCACAAGAAATCAGCCCTCGATAACTTAACCGGCAGAATTTTTTTTAAAAAAAAAAAATCCCTAAGCCCCGGGGTCACAATTTCAGAAAAAATCTGACTTTCGGGAATTCACTCAAAAATGGTGCCCAACGGTTGCAAATGCTCCCCTGAAAGGTTTGGCCGTCGAAACAGAAGGCTTTTTATCACAGGACAAGAAATCAGAGCTCGAGAACTTAACCGGCAGAAAAATATTTTTTTGAAAAAATCCCTAAGCCCCGGGGTCACAATTTCAGAAAAAATCTGACTTTCGGGAATTCACTCAAAAATGGTGCCCAACGGTTGCAAATGCTCCCCTGAAAGGTTTGGCCGTCGAAACAGAAGGCTTTTTATCACAGGACAAGAAATCAGCCCTCGACAACTTAACCGGCAGAAATTTTTTTTTTGAAAAAATCCCTAAGCCCCGGGGTCACAATTTCAGGAAAAATCTGACTTTCGGGAATTCACTCAAAAATGGTGCCCAACGGTTGCAAATGCTCCCCTGAAAGGTTTGGCGGTCGAAACAGAAGGCTTTTTATCACAGGACAAGAAATCAGCCCTCGACAACTTAACCGACAGAAATTTTTTTTAAAAAAAAAATCCCTAAGCCCCGGGGTCACAATTTCAGAAAAAAATCTGACTTTCGGGAATTCACTCAAAAATGGTGCCCAACGGTTGCAAATGCTCCCCTGAAAGGTTTGGCCGTCGAAACAGAAGGCTTTTTATCACAGGACAAGAAATCAGCCCTCGACAACTTAACCGGCAGAATTTTTTTTTTTGAAAAAATCCCTAAGCCCCGGGGTCACAATTTCAGAAAAAATCTGACTTTCGGGAATTCACTCAAAAATGGTGCCCAACGGTTGCAAATGCTCCCCTGAACGGTTTGGCCGTCGAAACAGAAGGCTTTTTATCACAGGACAAGAAATCAGCCCTCGACAACTTAACCGGCAGAAATTTTTTTTTTGAAAAAATCCCTAAGCCCCGGGGTCACAATTTCAGAAAAAATCTGACTTTTGGGAATTCACTCAAAAATGGTGCCCAACGGTTGCAAATGCTCCCCTGAAAGGTTTGGCCGTCGAAACAGAAGGCTTTTTATCACAGGACAAGAAATCAGAGCTCGAGAACTTAACCAGCAGAAATTTTTTTTTTGAAAAAATCCCTAAGCCCCGGGGTCACAATTTCAGAAAAAATCTGACTTTCGGGAATTCACTCAAAAATGGTGCCCAACGGTTGCAAATGCTCCCCTGAAAGGTTTGGCCGTCGAAACAGAAGCCTTTTTATCACAGGACAAGAAATCAGCCCTCGACAACTTAACCGGCAGAATTTTTTTTTTTTGAAAAAATCCCTAAGCCCCGGGGTCACAATTTCAGAAAAAATCTGAGTTTCGGGAATTCACTCAAAAATGGTGCCCAACGGTTGCAAATGCTCCCCTGAAAGGTTTGGCCGTCGAAACAGAAGGCTTTTTATCACAGGACAAGAAATCAGAGCCCGAGAACTTAACCGGCAGAAAAATATTTTTTTGAAAAAATCCCTAAGCCCCGGGGTCACAATTTCAGAAAAAATCTGACTTTCGGGAATTCACTCAAAAATGGTGCCCAACGGTTGCAAATGCTCCCCTGAAAGGTTTGGCCGTCGAAACAGAACGCTTTTTATCACAGGACAAGAAATCAGCCCTCGACAAATTAACCGGCAGAATTTTTTTTTTTGAAAAAATCCCTAAGCCCCGGGGTCACAATTTCAGAAAAAATCTGACATTCGGGAATTCACTCAAAAATGGTGCCCAACGGTTGCAAATGCTCCCCTGAAAGGTTTGGCGGTCGAAACAGAAGGCTTTTTATCACAGGACAAGAAATCAGCCCTCGACAACTTAACCGACAGAAAAAAATTTTTTAAAAAAAATCCCTAAGCCCTGGGGTCACAATTTCATAAAAAATCTGACTTTCGGGAATTCACTCAAAAATGGTGCCCAACGGTTGCAAATGCTCCCCTGAAAGGTTTGGCCGTCGAAACAGAAGGCTTTTTATCACAGGACAAGAAATCAGAGCTCGAGAACTTAACCGGCAGAAATTTTTTTTTTGAAAAATCCCTAAGCCCCGGGGTCACAATTTCATAAAAAATCTGACTTTTGGGAATTCACTCAAAAATGGTGCCCAACGGTTGCAAATGCTCCCATGAAAGGTTTGGCCGTCGAAACAGAAGGCTTTTTATCACAGGACAAGAAATCAGCCCTCGACAACTTAACCGACAGAAAGTTTTTTTTTTGAAAAAATCCCTAAGCCCCGGGGTCACAATTTCATAAAAAATCTGACTTTTGGGAATTCACTCAAAAATGGTGCCCAACGGTTGCAAATGCTCCCCTGAAAGGTTTGGCCGTCGAAACAGAAGGCTTTTTATCACAGGACAAGAAATCAGCCCTCGACAACTTAACCGACAGAAATTTTTTTTAAAAAAAAAATCCCAAAGCCCCGGGGTCATAATTTCAGAAAAAATCTGACTTTTGGGAATTCACTCAAAAATGGTGCACAACGGTTGCAAATGCTCCCCTGAAAGGTTTGGCCGTCGAAACAGAAGGCTTTTTATCACAGGACAAGAAATCAGCCCTCGACAACTTAACCGGCAGAAATTTTTTTTTTGAAAAAATCCCTAAGCCCCGGGGTCACAATTTCAGAAAAAATCTGACTTTCGGGAATTCACTCAAAAATGGTGCCCAACGGTTGCAAATGCTCCCCTGAAAGGTTTGGCCGTCGAAACAGAAGGCTTTTTATCACAGGACAAGAAATCAGAGCTCGAGAACTTAACCGGCAGAAAAATATTTTTTTGAAAAAATCCCTAAGCCCCGGGGTCACAATTTCAGAAAAAATCTGACTTTTGGGAATTCACTCAAAAATGGTGCCCAACGGTTGCAAATGCTCCCCTGAAAGGTTTGGCCGTCGAAACAGAAGGCTTTTTATCACAGGACAAGAAATCAGCCCTCGACAACTTAACCGGCAGAATTTTTTTTTTGGAAAAAATCCCTAAGCCCCGGGGTCACAATTTCAGAAAAAATCTGACTTTCGGGAATTCACTCAAAAATGGTGCCCAACGGTTGCAAATGCTCCCCTGAAAGGTTTGGCCGTCGAAACAGAAGGCTTTTTATCACAGGACAAGAAATCAGCCCTCGACAACTTAACCGGCAGAAATTTTTTTTTTGAAAAAATCCCTAAGCCCCGGGGTCACATTTCAGAAAAAATCTGACTTTCGGGAATTCACTCAAAAATGGTGCCCAACGGTTGCAAATGCTCCCCTGAAAGGTTTGGCCGTCGAAACAGAAGGCTTTTTATCACAGGACAAGAAATCAGCCCTCGACAACTTAACCGACAGAAATTTTTTTTAAAAAAAAAATCCCTAAGCCCCGGGGTCACAATTTCAGAAAAAATCTGACTTTTGGGAATTCACTCAAAAATGGTGCCCAACGGTTGCAAATGCTCCCCTGAAAGGTTTGGCCGTCGAAACAGAAGGCTTTTTATCACAGGACAAGAAATCAGCCCTCGACAACTTAACCGCAGAAATTTTTTTTTTTGAAAAAATCCCTAAGCCCCGGGGTCACAATTTCATAAAAAATCTGACTTTTGGGAATTCACTCAAAAATGGTGCCCAACGGTTGCAAATGCTCCCCTGAAAGGTTTGGCCGTCGAAACAGAAGGCTTTTTATCACAGGACAAGAAATCAGCCCTCGACAACTTAACCGACAGAAATTTTTTTTTAAAAAAAAATCCCAAAGCCCCGGGGTCATAATTTCAGAAAAAATCTGACTTTTGGGAATTCACTCAAAAATGGTGCACAACGGTTGCAAATGCTCCCCTGAAAGGTTTGGCCGTCGAAACAGAAGGCTTTTTATCACAGGACAAGAAATCAGCCCTCGACAACTTAACCGGCAGAAATTTTTTTTTTGAAAAAATCCCTAAGCCCCGGGGTCACAATTTCAGAAAAAATCTGACTTTCGGGAATTCACTCAAAAATGGTGCCCAACGGTTGCAAATGCTCCCCTGAAAGGTTTGGCCGTCGAAACAGAAGGCTTTTTATCACAGGACAAGAAATCAGAGCTCGAGAACTTAACCGGCAGAAAAATATTTTTTTGAAAAAATCCCTAAGCCCCGGGGTCACAATTTCAGAAAAAATCTGACTTTTGGGAATTCACTCAAAAATGGTGCCCAACGGTTGCAAATGCTCCCCTGAAAGGTTTGGCCGTCGAAACAGAAGGCTTTTTATCACAGGACAAGAAATCAGCCCTCGACAACTTAACCGGCAGAATTTTTTTTTTGGAAAAAATCCCTAAGCCCCGGGGTCACAATTTCAGAAAAAATCTGACTTTCGGGAATTCACTCAAAAATGGTGCCCAACGGTTGCAAATGCTCCCCTGAAAGGTTTGGCCGTCGAAACAGAAGGCTTTTTATCACAGGACAAGAAATCAGCCCTCGACAACTTAACCGGCAGAAATTTTTTTTTTGAAAAAATCCCTAAGCCCCGGGGTCACATTTCAGAAAAAATCTGACTTTCGGGAATTCACTCAAAAATGGTGCCCAACGGTTGCAAATGCTCCCCTGAAAGGTTTGGCCGTCGAAACAGAAGGCTTTTTATCACAGGACAAGAAATCAGCCCTCGACAACTTAACCGACAGAAATTTTTTTTTTAAAAAAAATCCCTAAGCCCCGGGGTCACAATTTCAGAAAAAATCTGACTTTTGGGAATTCACTCAAAAATGGTGCCCAACGGTTGCAAATGCTCCCCTGAAAGGTTTGGCCGTCGAAACAGAAGGCTTTTTATCACAGGACAAGAAATCAGCCCTCGACAACTTAACCGCAGAAATTTTTTTTTTTGAAAAAATCCCTAAGCCCCGGGGTCACAATTTCATAAAAAATCTGACTTTCGGGAATTCACTCAAAAATGGTGCCCAACGGTTGCAAATGCTCCCATGAAAGGTTTGGCCGTCGAAACAGAAGGCTTTTTATCACAGGACAAGAAATCAGCCCTCGACAACTTAACCGACAGAAATTTTTTTTTTAAAAAAAATCCCTAAGCCCCGGGGTCACAATTTCAGAAAAAATCTGACTTTTGGGAATTCACTCAAAAATGGTGCACAACGGTTGCAAATGCTCCCCTGAAAGGTTTGGCCGTCGAAACAGAAGGCTTTTTATCACAGGGCAAGAAATCAGCCCTCGACAACTTAACCGGCAGAAATTTTTTTTTTGAAAAAATCCCTAAGCCCCGGGGTCACAATTTCATAAAAAATCTGACTTTCGGGAATTCACTCAAAAATGGTGCCCAACGGTTGCAAATGCTCCCCTGAAAGGTTTGGCCGTCGAAACAGAAGGCTTTTTATCACAGGACAAGAAATCAGCCCTCGACAACTTAACCGGCAGAAATTTTTTTTTGAAAAAATCCCTAAGCCCCGGGGTCACAATTTCATAAAAAATCTGACTTTCGGGAATTCACTCAAAAATGGTGCCCAACGGTTGCAAATGCTCCCCTGAAAGGTTTGGCGGTCGAAACAGAAGGCTTTTTATCACAGGACAAGAAATCAGCCCTCGACAACTTAACCGACAGAAAAAAATTTTTTTAAAAAAATCCCTAAGCCCTGGGGTCACAATTTCATAAAAAATCTGACTTTCGGGAATTCACTCAAAAATGGTGCCCAACGGTTGCAAATGCTCCCCTGAAAGGTTTGGCCGTCGAAACAGAAGGCTTTTTATCACAGGACAAGAAATCAGAGCTCGAGAACTTAACCGGCAGAAATTTTTTTTTTGAAAAATCCCTAAGCCCCGGGGTCACAATTTCATAAAAAATCTGACTTTTGGGAATTCACTCAAAAATGGTGCCCAACGGTTGCAAATGCTCCCATGAAAGGTTTGGCCGTCGAAACAGAAGGCTTTTTATCACAGGACAAGAAATCAGCCCTCGACAACTTAACCGACAGAAAGTTTTTTTTTTGAAAAAATCCCTAAGCCCCGGGGTCACAATTTCATAAAAAATCTGACTTTTGGGAATTCACTCAAAAATGGTGCCCAACGGTTGCAAATGCTCCCATGAAAGGTTTGGCCGTCGAAACAGAAGGCTTTTTATCACAGGACAAGAAATCAGCCCTCGACAACTTAACCGACAGAAATTTTTTTAAAAAAAAAAATCCCAAAGCCCCGGGGTCATAATTTCAGAAAAAATCTGACTTTTGGGAATTCACTCAAAAATGGTGCACAACGGTTGCAAATGCTCCCCTGAAAGGTTTGGCCGTCGAAACAGAAGGCTTTTTATCACAGGACAAGAAATCAGAGCTCGAGAACTTAACCGGCAGAAAAATATTTTTTTGAAAAAATCCCTAAGCCCCGGGGTCACAATTTCAGAAAAAATCTGACTTTCGGGAATTCACTCAAAAATGGTGCCCAACGGTTGCAAATGCTCCCCTGAAAGGTTTGGCCGTCGAAACAGAACGCTTTTTATCACAGGACAAGAAATCAGCCCTCGACAAATTAACCGGCAGAATTTTTTTTTTTGAAAAAATCCCTAAGCCCCGGGGTCACAATTTCAGAAAAAATCTGACATTCGGGAATTCACTCAAAAATGGTGCCCAACGGTTGCAAATGCTCCCCTGAAAGGTTTGGCGGTCGAAACAGAAGGCTTTTTATCACAGGACAAGAAATCAGCCCTCGACAACTTAACCGACAGAAAAAAAATTTTTAAAAAAAATCCCTAAGCCCTGGGGTCACAATTTCATAAAAAATCTGACTTTCGGGAATTCACTCAAAAATGGTGCCCAACGGTTGCAAATGCTCCCCTGAAAGGTTTGGCCGTCGAAACAGAAGGCTTTTTATCACAGGACAAGAAATCAGAGCTCGAGAACTTAACCGGCAGAAATTTTTTTTTTGAAAAATCCCTAAGCCCCGGGGTCACAATTTCATAAAAAATCTGACTTTTGGGAATTCACTCAAAAATGGTGCCCAACGGTTGCAAATGCTCCCATGAAAGGTTTGGCCGTCGAAACAGAAGGCTTTTTATCACAGGACAAGAAATCAGCCCTCGACAACTTAACCGACAGAAAGTTTTTTTTTTGAAAAAATCCCTAAGCCCCGGGGTCACAATTTCATAAAAAATCTGACTTTTGGGAATTCACTCAAAAATGGTGCCCAACGGTTGCAAATGCTCCCATGAAAGGTTTGGCCGTCGAAACAGAAGGCTTTTTATCACAGGACAAGAAATCAGCCCTCGACAACTTAACCGACAGAAATTTTTTTAAAAAAAAAAATCCCAAAGCCCCGGGGTCATAATTTCAGAAAAAATCTGACTTTTGGGAATTCACTCAAAAATGGTGCACAACGGTTGCAAATGCTCCCCTGAAAGGTTTGGCCGTCGAAACAGAAGGCTTTTTATCACAGGACAAGAAATCAGCCCTCGACAACTTAACCGGCAGAAATTTTTTTTTTGAAAAAATCCCTAAGCCCCGGGGTCACAATTTCATAAAAAATCTGACTTTCGGGAATTCACTCAAAAATGGTGCCCAACGGTTGCAAATGCTCCCCTGAAAGGTTTGGCCGTCGAAACAGAAGGCTTTTTATCACAGGACAAGAAATCAGAGCTCGAGAACTTAACCGGCAGAAAAATATTTTTTTGAAAAAATCCCTAAGCCCCGGGGTCACAATTTCAGAAAAAATCTGACTTTTGGGAATTCACTCAAAAATGGTGCCCAACGGTTGCAAATGCTCCCCTGAAAGGTTTGGCCGTCGAAACAGAAGGCTTTTTATCACAGGACAAGAAATCAGCCCTCGACAACTTAACCGGCAGAATTTTTTTTTTGGAAAAAATCCCTAAGCCCCGGGGTCACAATTTCAGAAAAAATCTGACTTTCGGGAATTCACTCAAAAATGGTGCCCAACGGTTGCAAATGCTCCCCTGAAAGGTTTGGCCGTCGAAAGAGAAGGCTTTTTATCACAGGACAAGAAATCAGCCCTCGACAACTTAACCGGCAGAAATTTTTTTTTTGAAAAAATCCCTAAGCCCCGGGGTCACATTTCAGAAAAAATCTGACTTTCGGGAATTCACTCAAAAATGGTGCCCAACGGTTGCAAATGCTCCCCTGAAAGGTTTGGCCGTCGAAACAGAACGCTTTTTATCACAGGACAAGAAATCAGAGCTCGAGAACTTAACCGGCAGAAAAATATTTTTTTGAAAAAATCCCTAAGCCCCGGGGTCACAATTTCAGAAAAAATCTGACTTTTGGGAATTCACTCAAAAATGGTGCCCAACGGTTGCAAATGCTCCCCTGAAAGGTTTGGCCGTCGAAACAGAAGGCTTTTTATCACAGGACAAGAAATCAGAGCTCGAGAACTTAACCGGCAGAAAAATATTTTTTTGAAAAAATCCCTAAGCCACGGGGTCACAATTTCAGTAAAAATCTGACATTCGGGAATTCACTCAAAAATGGTGCCCAACGGTTGCAAATGCTCCCCTGAAAGGTTTGGCCGTCGAAACAGAAGGCTTTTTATCACAGGACAAGAAATCAGCCCTCGACAACTTAACCGACAGAAATTTTTTTTTTAAAAAAAATCCCTAAGCCCCGGGGTCACAATTTCAGAAAAAATCTGACTTTTGGGAATTCACTCAAAAATGGTGCCCAACGGTTGCAAATGCTCCCCTGAAAGGTTTGGCCGTCGAAACAGAAGGCTTTTTATCACAGGACAAGAAATCAGCCCTCGACAACTTAACCGGCAGAATTTTTTTTTTTGAAAAAATCCCTAAGCCCCGGGGTCACAATTTCAGAAAAAATCTGACTTTCGGGAATTCACTCAAAAATGGTGCCCAACGGTTGCAAATGCTCCCCTGAAAGGTTTGGCCGTCGAAACAGAAGGCTTTTTATCACAGGACAAGAAATCAGAGCTCGAGAACTTAACCGGCAGAAATTTTTTTTTTGAAAAAATCCCTAAGCCCCGGGGTCACAATTTCAGAAAAAATCTGACTTTTGGGAATTCACTCAAAAATGGTGCCCAACGGTTGCAAATGCTCCCATGAAAGGTTTGGCCGTCGAAACAGAAGGCTTTTTATCACAGGACAAGAAATCAGCCCTCGACAACTTAACCGACAGAAATTTTTTTTTAAAAAAAAAATCCCTAAGCCCCGGGGTCACAATTTCAGAAAAAATCTGACTTTCGGGAATTCACTCAAAAATGGTGCCCAACGGTTGCAAATGCTCCCCTGAAAGGTTTGGCCGTCGAAACAGAAGGCTTTTTATCACAGGACAAGAAATCAGCCCTCGACAACTTAACCGGCAGAATTTTTTTTTTTGAAAAAATCCCTAAGCCCCGGGGTCACAATTTCAGAAAAAATCTGACTTTCGGGAATTCACTCAAAAATGGTGCCCAACGGTTGCAAATGCTCCCCTGAAAGGTTTGGCCGTCGAAACAGAAGGCTTTTTATCACAGGACAAGAAATCAGAGCTCGAGAACTTAACCGGCAGAAATTTTTTTTTTGAAAAAATCCCTAAGCCCCGGGGTCACAATTTCAGAAAAAATCTGACTTTTGGGAATTCACTCAAAAATGGTGCCCAACGGTTGCAAATGCTCCCATGAAAGGTTTGGCCGTCGAAACAGAAGGCTTTTTATCACAGGACAAGAAATCAGCCCTCGACAACTTAACCGGGAGAAAATTTTTTTAAAAAAAAAAATCCCTAAGCCCCGGGGTCACAATTTCAGAAAAAATCTGACTTTTGGGAATTCACTCAAAAATGGTGCACAACGGTTGCAAATGCTCCCCTGAAAGGTTTGGCCGTCGAAACAGAAGGCTTTTTATCACAGGACAAGAAATCAGCCCTCGACAACTTAACCGGCAGAAATTTTTTTTTTGAAAAAATCCCTAAGCCCCGGGGTCACAATTTCATAAAAAATCTGACTTTCGGGAATTCACTCAAAAATGGTGCCCAACGGTTGCAAATGCTCCCCTGAAAGGTTTGGCCGTCGAAACAGAAGGCTTTTTATCACAGGACAAGAAATCAGAGCTCGAGAACTTAACCGGCAGAAAAATATTTTTTTGAAAAAATCCCTAAGCCCCGGGGTCACAATTTCAGAAAAAATCTGACTTTTGGGAATTCACTCAAAAATGGTGCCCAACGGTTGCAAATGCTCCCCTGAAAGGTTTGGCCGTCGAAACAGAAGGCTTTTTATCACAGGACAAGAAATCAGCCCTCGACAACTTAACTGGCAGAATTTTTTTTTTGGAAAAAATCCCTAAGCCCCGGGGTCACAATTTCAGAAAAAATCTGACTTTCGGGAATTCACTCAAAAATGGTGCCCAACGGTTGCAAATGCTCCCCTGAAAGGTTTGGCCGTCGAAACAGAAGGCTTTTTATCACAGGACAAGAAATCAGCCCTCGACAACTTAACCGGCAGAATTTTTTTTTTTGAAAAAATCCCTAAGCCCCGGGGTCACATTTCAGAAAAAATCTGACTTTCGGGAATTCACTCAAAAATGGTGCCCAACGGTTGCAAATGCTCCCCTGAAAGGTTTGGCCGTCGAAACAGAAGGCTTTTTATCACAGGACAAGAAATCAGAGCTCGAGAACTTAACCGGCAGAAAAATATTTTTTTGAAAAAATCCCTAAGCCACGGGGTCACAATTTCAGTAAAAATCTGACATTCGGGAATTCACTCAAAAATGGTGCCCAACGGTTGCAAATGCTCCCCTGAAAGGTTTGGCCGTCGAAACAGAAGGCTTTTTATCACAGGACAAGAAATCAGCCCTCGACAACTTAACCGGCAGAAATTTTTTTTTTAAAAAAAATCCCTAAGCCCCGGGGTCACAATTTCAGAAAAAATCTGACTTTTGGGAATTCACTCAAAAATGGTGCCCAACGGTTGCAAATGCTCCCCTGAAAGGTTTGGCCGTCGAAACAGAAGGCTTTTTATCACAGGACAAGAAATCAGCCCTCGACAACTTAACCGGCAGAAATTTTTTTTTTGAAAAAATCCCTAAGCCCCGGGGTCACATTTCAGAAAAAATCTGACTTTCGGGAATTCACTCAAAAATGGTGCCCAACGGTTGCAAATGCTCCCCTGAAAGGTTTGGCCGTCGAAACAGAAGGCTTTTTATCACAGGACAAGAAATCAGAGCTCGAGAACTTAACCGGCAGAAAAATATTTTTTTGAAAAAATCCCTAAGCCACGGGGTCACAATTTCAGTAAAAATCTGACATTCGGGAATTCACTCAAAAATGGTGCCCAACGGTTGCAAATGCTCCCCTGAAAGGTTTGGCCGTCGAAACAGAAGGCTTTTTATCACAGGACAAGAAATCAGCCCTCGACAACTTAACCGACAGAAATTTTTTTTAAAAAAAAAATCCCTAAGCCCCGGGGTCACAATTTCAGAAAAAATCTGACTTTTGGGAATTCACTCAAAAATGGTGCCCAACGGTTGCAAATGCTCCCCTGAAAGGTTTGGCCGTCGAAACAGAAGGCTTTTTATCACAGGACAAGAAATCAGCCCTCGACAACTTAACCGGCAGAATTTTTTTTTTTGAAAAAATCCCTAAGCCCCGGGGTCACAATTTCATAAAAAATCTGACTTTCGGGAATTCACTCAAAAATGGTGCCCAACGGTTGCAAATGCTCCCCTGAAAGGTTTGGCCGTCGAAACAGAAGGCTTTTTATCACAGGACAAGAAATCAGAGCTCGAGAACTTAACCGGCAGAAATTTTTTTTTTGAAAAAATCCCTAAGCCCCGGGGTCACAATTTCAGAAAAAATCTGACTTTTGGGAATTCACTCAAAAATGGTGCCCAACGGTTGCAAATGCTCCCATGAAAGGTTTGGCCGTCGAAACAGAAGGCTTTTTATCACAGGACAAGAAATCAGCCCTCGACAACTTAACCGACAGAAATTTTTTTTTAAAAAAAAATCCCTAAGCCCCGGGGTCACAATTTCAGAAAAAATCTGACTTTTGGGAATTCACTCAAAAATGGTGCACAACGGTTGCAAATGCTCCCCTGAAAGGTTTGGCCGTCGAAACAGAAGGCTTTTTATCACAGGACAAGAAATCAGCCCTCGACAACTTAACCGGCAGAAATTTTTTTTTTGAAAAAATCCCTAAGCCCCGGGGTCACAATTTCATAAAAAATCTGACTTTCGGGAATTCACTCAAAAATGGTGCCCAACGGTTGCAAATGCTCCCCTGAAAGGTTTGGCCGTCGAAACAGAAGGCTTTTTATCACAGGACAAGAAATCAGAGCTCGAGAACTTAACCGGCAGAAAAATATTTTTTTGAAAAAATCCCTAAGCCCCGGGGTCACAATTTCAGAAAAAATCTGACTTTTGGGAATTCACTCAAAAATGGTGCCCAACGGTTGCAAATGCTCCCCTGAAAGGTTTGGCCGTCGAAAGAGAAGGCTTTTTATCACAGGACAAGAAATCAGCCCTCGACAACTTAACCGGCAGAATTTTTTTTTTGGAAAAAATCCCTAAGCCCCGGGGTCACAATTTCAGAAAAAATCTGACTTTTGGGAATTCACTCAAAAATGGTGCCCAACGGTTGCAAATGCTCCCCTGAAAGGTTTGGCCGTCGAAACAGAAGGCTTTTTATCACAGGACAAGAAATCAGCCCTCGACAACTTAACCGGCAGAAATTTTTTTTTTGAAAAAATCCCTAAGCCCCGGGGTCACATTTCAGAAAAAATCTGACTTTCGGGAATTCACTCAAAAATGGTGCCCAACGGTTGCAAATGCTCCCCTGAAAGGTTTGGCCGTCGAAACAGAAGGCTTTTTATCACAGGACAAGAAATCAGAGCTCGAGAACTTAACCGGCAAAAAAATATTTTTTTGAAAAAATCCCTAAGCCACGGGGTCACAATTTCAGTAAAAATCTGACATTCGGGAATTCACTCAAAAATGGTGCCCAACGGTTGCAAATGCTCCCCTGAAAGGTTTGGCCGTCGAAACAGAAGGCTTTTTATCACAGGACAAGAAATCAGCCCTCGACAACTTAACCGACAGAAATTTTTTTAAAAAAAAAAATCCCTAAGCCCCGGGGTCACAATTTCAGAAAAAATCTGACTTTCGGGAATTCACTCAAAAATGGTGCCCAACGGTTGCAAATGCTCCCCTGAAAGGTTTGGCGGTCGAAACAGAAGGCTTTTTATCACAGGACAAGAAATCAGCCCTCGACAACTTAAGCGGCAGAAATTTTTTTTTTGAAAAAATCCCTAAGCCCCGGGGTCACAATTTCAGAAAAAATCTGACTTTCGGGAATTTAGTCAAAAATGGTGCCCAACGGTTGCAAATGCTCCCATGAAAGGTTTGGCCGTCGAAACAGAAGGCTTTTTATCACAGGACAAGAAATCAGAGCTCGAGAACTTAACAGGCAGAAAAATATTTTTTTGAAAAAATCCCTAAGCCCCGGGGTCACAATTTCAGAAAAAATCTGACTTTCGGGAATTCACTCAAAAATGGTGCCCAACGGTTGCCAATGCTCCCCTGAAAGGTTTGGCCGTCGAAACAGAAGGCTTTTTATCACAGGACAAGAAATCAGCCCTCGACAAATTAACCGGCAGAAATTTTTTTTTAAAAAAAATCCCTAAGCCCCGGGGTCAAAATTTCAGAAAAAATCTGACATTCGGGAATTCACTCAAAAATGGTGCCCAACGGTTGCAAATGCTCCCCTGAAAGGTTTGGCGGTCGAAACAGAAGGCTTTTTATCACAGGACAAGAAATCAGCCCTCGACAACTTAACCGGCAGAAATTTATTTTTTTTGAAAAAATCCCTAAGCCCCGGGGTCACAATTTCATAAAATATCTGACTTTCGGGAATTGACTCAAAAATGGTGCCCAAAGGTTGCAAATGCTCCCCTGAAAGGTTTGGCGGTCGAAACAGAAGGCTTTTTATCACAGGACAAGAAATCAGAACTCGAGAACTTAGCCGGCAGAAAAATATTTTTTTGAAAAAATCCCTAAGCCTCGAGGTCACAATTTCAGAAAAAATCTGATTTTCGGCAATTCACTCAAAAATGGTCCCCAATGGTTGCCAATGCTCCCCTGAAAGGTTTGGCCGTCGAAACAGAAGGCTTTTTATCACAGGACAAGAAATCAGACCTCGAGAACTTAGCCGGCAGAAAAATATTTTTTCGAAAAAATCCCTAAGCCCCGGGGTCACAATTTCAGAAAAAATCTGACTTTCGGCAATTCACTCAAAAATGGTGTCCAACGGTTGCAAATGCTCCCCTGAAAGGTTTGGCGGCCGAAACAGAAGGCTTTTTATCACAGGACAAGAAATCAGCCCTCGACAACTTAGCCGGCAGAAATTTTTTTTTTTTTGAAAAGATCCCTAAGCCCCGGGGTCACAATTTCAGAAAAAATCTGACTTTCGGGAATTCACTCAAAAATGGTGCCCAACGGTTGCAAATGCTCCCCTGAAAGGTTTGGCCGTCGAAACAGAAGGCTTTTTATCACAGGACAAGAAATCAGAGCTCGAGAACTTAGCGGGCAGAAAAATATTTTTTTGAAAAAATCCCTAAGCCCCGGGGTCACAATTTCAGAAAAAATCTGACTTTTGGGAATTCACTCAAAAATGGTGCCCAACGGTTGCAAATACTCCCCTGAAAGGTTTGGCCGTCGAAACAGAAGGCTTTTTATCACAGGACAAGAAATCCGCCCTCGACAACTTAACCGGCAGAAATTTATTTTTTTTGAAAAAATCCCTAAGCCCCGGGGTCACAATTTCATAAAAAATCTGACTTTCGGCAATTCACTCAAAAATGGTGCCCAAAGGTTGCAAATGCTCCCCTGAAAGGTTTGGCAGTCGAAACAGAAGGCTTTTTATCACAGGACAAGAAATCAGCCCTCGACAAATTAACCGGCAGAATTTTTTTTTTTGAAAAAATCCCTAAGCCCCGGGGTCACAATTTCAGAAAAAATCTGACTTTCGGGAATTAACTCAAAAATGGTGCCCAACGGTTGCAAATGCTCCCCTGAAAGGTTTGGCGGTCGAAACAGAAGGCTTTTTATCACAGGACAAGAAATCAGCCCTCGACAACTTAACCGGCAGAAATTTTTTTTTTTTTTAAAAGATCCCTAAGCCCCGGGGTCACAATTTCAGAAAAAATCTGACTTTTGGGAATTCACTCAAAAATGGTGCCCAACGGTTGCAAATGCTCCCCTGAAAGGTTTGGCGGTCGAAATAGAAGGCTTTTTATCACAGGACAAGAAATCAGCCCTCGACAACTTAACCGGCAGAATTTTTTTTTTTGAAAAAATCCCTAAGCCCCGGGGTCACAATTTCATAAAAAATCTGACTTTCGGGAATTGACTCAAAAATGGTGCACAAAGGTTGCAAATGCTCCCCTGAAAGGTTTGGCGGTCGAAACAGAAGGCTTTTTATCACAGGACAAGAAATCAGAACTCGAGAACTTAGCCGGCAGAAAAATATTTTTTTGAAAAAATCCCTAAGCCTCGAGGTCACAATTTCAGAAAAAATCTGATTTTCGGCAATTCACTCAAAAATGGTCCCCAACGGTTGCCAATGCTGCCCTGAAAGGTTTGGCCGTCGAAACAGAAGGCTTTTTATCACAGGACAAGAAATCAGCCCTCGACAACTTAGCCGGCAGAAATTTTTTTTTTTTTTTAAAGATCCCTAAGCCCCGGGGTCACAATTTCAGAAAAAATCTGACTTTCGGGAATTCACTCAAAAATGGTGCCCAACGGTTGCAAATGCTCCCCTGAAAGGTTTGGCCGTCGAAACAGAAGGCTTTTTATCACAGGACAAGAAATCAGAGCTCGAGAACTTAACCGGCAGAAAAATATTTTTTTTGAAAAAATCCCTAAGCCACGGGGTCACAATTTCAGTAAAAATCTGACATTCGGGAATTCACTCAAAAATGGTGCCCAACGGTTGCAAATGCTCCCCTGAAAGGTTTGGCCGTCGAAACAGAAGGCTTTTTATCACAGGACAAGAAATCAGCCCTCGACAACTTAACCGACAGAAATTTTTTTTTAAAAAAAAATCCCTAAGCCCCGGGGTCACAATTTCAGAAAAAATCTCACTTTTGGGAATTCACTCAAAAATGGTGCCCAACGGTTGCAAATGCTCCCCTGAAAGGTTTGGCCGTCGAAACAGAAGGCTTTTTATCACAGGACAAGAAATCAGCCCTCGACAACTTAAGCGGCAGAATTTTTTTTTTTGAAAAAATCCCTAAGCCCCGGGGTCACAATTTCATAAAAAATCTGACTTTCGGGAATTCACTCAAAAATGGTGCCCAACGGTTGCAAATGCTCCCCTGAAAGGTTTGGCGGTCGAAACAGAAGGCTTTTTATCACAGGACAAGAAATCAGCCCTCGACAACTTAAGCGGCAGAAATTTTTTTTTTGAAAAAATCCCTAAGCCCCGGGGTCACAATTTCAGAAAAAATCTGACTTTCGGGAATTTACTCAAAAATGGTGCCCAACGGTTGCAAATGCTCCCATGAAAGGTTTGGCCGTCGAAACAGAAGGCTTTTTATCACAGGACAAGAAATCAGAGCTCGAGAACTTAACAGGCAGAAAAATATTTTTTTGAAAAAATCCCTAAGCCCCGGGGTCACAATTTCAGAAAAAATCTGACTTTCGGGAATTCACTCAAAAATGGTGCCCAACGGTTGCCAATGCTCCCCTGAAAGGTTTGGCCGTCGAAACAGAAGGCTTTTTATCACAGGACAAGAAATCAGCCCTCGACAAATTAACCGGCAGAAATTTTTTTTTAAAAAAAATCCCTAAGCCCCGGGGTCAAAATTTCAGAAAAAATCTGACATTCGGGAATTCACTCAAAAATGGTGCCCAACGGTTGCAAATGCTCCCCTGAAAGGTTTGGCGGTCGAAACAGAAGGCTTTTTTTCACAGGACAAGAAATCAGCCCTCGACAACTTAACCGACAGAAATTTTTTTTAAAAAAAAAATCCCTAAGCCCCGGGGTCACAATTTCAGAAAAAATCTGACTTTCGGGAATTCACTCAAAAATGGTGCCCAACGGTTGCAAAAGCTCCCCTGAAAGGTTTGGCCGTCGAAACAGAAGGCTTTTTATCACAGGACAAGAAATCAGAGCTCGAGAACTTAACCGGCAGAAATTTTTTTTTTGAAAAAATCCCTAAGCCCCGGGGTCACAATTTCAGAAAAAATCTGACTTTCGGGAATTCACTCAAAAATGGTGCACAACGGTTGCAAATGCTCCCCTGAAAGGTTTGGCCGTCGAAACAGAAGGCTTTTTATCACAGGACAAGAAATCAGCCCTCGACAACTTAACCGGCAGAAATTTATTTTTTTTGAAAAAATCCCTAAGCCCCGGGGTCACAATTTCATAAAATATCTGACTTTCGGGAATTGACTCAAAAATGGTGCCCAAAGGTTGCAAATGCTCCCCTGAAAGGTTTGGCGGTCGAAACAGAAGGCTTTTTATCACAGGACAAGAAATCAGAACTCGAGAACTTAGCCGGCAGAAAAATATTTTTTTGAAAAAATCCCTAAGCCTCGAGGTCACAATTTCAGAAAAAATCTGATTTTCGGCAATTCACTCAAAAATGGTCCCCAATGGTTGCCAATGCTCCCCTGAAAGGTTTGGCCGTCGAAACAGAAGGCTTTTTATCACAGGACAAGAAATCAGACCTCGAGAACTTAGCCGGCAGAAAAATATTTTTTCGAAAAAATCCCTAAGCCCCGGGGTCACAATTTCAGAAAAAATCTGACTTTCGGCAATTCACTCAAAAATGGTGTCCAACGGTTGCAAATGCTCCCCTGAAAGGTTTGGCGGCCGAAACAGAAGGCTTTTTATCACAGGACAAGAAATCAGCCCTCGACAACTTAGCCGGCAGAAATTTTTTTTTTTTGAAAAGATCCCTAAGCCCCGGGGTCACAATTTCAGAAAAAATCTGACTTTCGGGAATTCACTCAAAAATGGTGCCCAACGGTTGCAAATGCTCCCCTGAAAGGTTTGGCCGTCGAAACAGAAGGCTTTTTATCACAGGACAAGAAATCAGAGCTCGAGAACTTAGCGGGCAGAAAAATATTTTTTTGAAAAAATCCCTAAGCCCCGGGGTCACAATTTCAGAAAAAATCTGACTTTTGGGAATTCACTCAAAAATGGTGCCCAACGGTTGCAAATACTCCCCTGAAAGGTTTGGCCGTCGAAACAGAAGGCTTTTTATCACAGGACAAGAAATCCGCCCTCGACAACTTAACCGGCAGAAATTTATTTTTTTTGAAAAAATCCCTAAGCCCCGGGGTCACAATTTCATAAAAAATCTGACTTTCGGCAATTCACTCAAAAATGGTCCCAAAGGTTGCAAATGCTCCCCTGAAAGGTTTGGCAGTCGAAACAGAAGGCTTTTTATCACAGGACAAGAAATCAGCCCTCGACAAATTAACCGGCAGAATTTTTTTTTTTGAAAAAATCCCTAAGCCCCGGGGTCACAATTTCAGAAAAAATCTGACTTTCGGGAATTAACTCAAAAATGGTGCCCAACGGTTGCAAATGCTCCCCTGAAAGGTTTGGCGGTCGAAACAGAAGGCTTTTTATCACAGGACAAGAAATCAGCCCTCGACAACTTAACCGGCAGAATTTTTTTTTTTTTTTAAAAGATCCCTAAGCCCCGGGGTCACAATTTCAGAAAAAATCTGACTTTTGGGAATTCACTCAAAAATGGTGCCCAACGGTTGCAAATGCTCCCCTGAAAGGTTTGGCGGTCGAAATAGAAGGCTTTTTATCACAGGACAAGAAATCAGCCCTCGACAACTTAACCGGCAGAATTTTTTTTTTTGAAAAAATCCCTAAGCCCCGGGGTCACAATTTCATAAAAAATCTGACTTTCGGGAATTGACTCAAAAATGGTGCACAAAGGTTGCAAATGCTCCCCTGAAAGGTTTGGCGGTCGAAACAGAAGGCTTTTTATCACAGGACAAGAAATCAGAACTCGAGAACTTAGCCGGCAGAAAAATATTTTTTTGAAAAAATCCCTAAGCCTCGAGGTCACAATTTCAGAAAAAATCTGATTTTCGGCAATTCACTCAAAAATGGTCCCCAACGGTTGCCAATGCTGCCCTGAAAGGTTTGGCCGTCGAAACAGAAGGCTTTTTATCACAGGACAAGAAATCAGCCCTCGACAACTTAGCCGGCAGAAATTTTTTTTTTTTTTTAAAGATCCCTAAGCCCCGGGGTCACAATTTCAGAAAAAATCTGACTTTCGGCAATTCACTCAAAAATGTTCCCCAACGGTTGCAAATGCTCCCCTGAAAGGTTTGGCCGTCGAAACAGAAGGCTTTTTATCACAGGACAAGAAATCAGACCTCGAGAACTTAACCGGCAGAAATTTTTTTTTTTTTTTTGAAAAGATCCCTAAGCCCCGGGGTCACAATTTCAGAAAAAATCTGACTTTTGGGAATTCACTCAAAAATGGTGCCCAACGGTTGCAAATGCTCCCCTGAAAGGTTTGGCGGTCGAAATAGAAGGCTTTTTATCACAGGACAAGAAATCAGCCCTCGACAACTTAACCGGCAGAATTTTTTTTTTTGAAAAAATCCCTAAGCCCCGGGGTCACAATTTCATAAAAAATCTGACTTTCGGGAATTGACTCAAAAATGGTGCACAAAGGTTGCAAATGCTCCCCTGAAAGGTTTGGCGGTCGAAACAGAAGGCTTTTTATCACAGGACAAGAAATCAGAACTCGAGAACTTAGCCGGCAGAAAAATATTTTTTTGAAAAAATCCCTAAGCCTCGAGGTCACAATTTCAGAAAAAATCTGATTTTCGGCAATTCACTCAAAAATGGTCCCCAACGGTTGGCAATGCTGCCCTGAAAGGTTTGGCCGTCGAAACAGAAGGCTTTTTATCACAGGACAAGAAATCAGCCCTCGACAACTTAGCCGGCAGAAATTTTTTTTTTTTTTGAAAAGATCCCTAAGCCCCGGGGTCACACTTTCAGAAAAAATCTGACTTTCGGCAATTCACTCAAAAATGTTCCCCAACGGTTGCAAATGCTCCCCTGAAAGGTTTGGCGGTCGAAACAGAAGGCTTTTTATCACAGGACAAGAAATCAGACCTCGAGAACTTAACCGGCAGAAAAATATTTTTTTGAAAAAATCCCTAAGCCCCGGGGTCACAATTTCAGAAAAAAATCAGACTTTCGGCAATGCACTCAAAAATGGTCCCCAACGGTTGCAAATGCTCCCCTGAAAGGTTTGGCAGTCGAAACAGAAGGCTTTTTATCACAGGACAAGAAATCAGCCCTCGACAATTTAACCGGTAGAATTTTTTTTTTAAAAAAAAAATCCCTAAGCCCCGGGGTCATAATTTCAGAAAAAATCTGACTTTCGGGAATTCACTCAAAAATGGTGCCCAACGGTTGCAAATGCTCCCCTGAAAGGTTTGGCAGTCGAAACAGAAGGCTTTTTATCACAGGACAAGAAATCAGACCTCGAGAACTTAACCGGCAGAATTTTTTTTTTTGAAAAAATCCCTAAGCCCCGGGGTCACAATTTCATAAAAAATCTGATTTTCGGGAATTAACTCAAAAATGGTGCCCAACGGTTGCAAATGCTCCCCTGAAAGGTTTGGCGGTCGAAACAGAAGGCTTTTTATCACAGGACAATAAATCAGCCCTCGACAACTTAACCGGCAGAATTTTTTTTTTAAAAAAAATCCCTAAGCCCCGGGGTCACAATTTCAGAAAAAATCTGACTTTCGGCAATTCACTCAAAAATGGTCCCCAACGGTTGCAAATGCTCCCCTGAAAGGTTTGGCGGTCGAAACAGAAGGCTTTTTATCACAGGACAAGAAATCAGCCCTCGACAACTTAACCGGCAGAATTTTTTTTTTTTTTGAAAAGATCCCTAAGCCCCGGGGTCACAATTTCAGAAAAAATCTGACTTTTGGGAATTCACTCAAAAATGGTGCCCAACGGTTGCAAATGCTCCCCTGAAAGGTTTGGCGGTCGAAATAGAAGGCTTTTTATCACAGGACAAGAAATCAGCCCTCGACAACTTAACCGGCAGAATTTTTTTTTTTGAAAAAATCCCTAAGCCCCGGGGTCACAATTTCATAAAAAAATCTGACTTTCGGGAATTGACTCAAAAATGGTGCACAAAGGTTGCAAATGCTCCCCTGAAAGGTTTGGCGGTCGAAACAGAAGGCTTTTTATCACAGGACAAGAAATCAGAACTCGAGAACTTAGCCGGCAGAAAAATATTTTTTTGAAAAAATCCCTAAGCCTCGAGGTCACAATTTCAGAAAAAATCTGATTTTCGGCAATTCACTCAAAAATGGTCCCCAACGGTTGCCAATGCTGCCCTGAAAGGTTTGGCCGTCGAAACAGAAGGCTTTTTATCACAGGACAAGAAATCAACCCTCGACAATTTAACCGGCAGAAATTTTTTTTTTTGAAAAAATCCCTAAGCCCCGGGGTCACAATGAAGGAAAAAATCTGACTTTCGGGAATTTTCTCAAAATGCTGCCCAACGGTTGCAAATGCTCCCCTGAAAGGTTTGGCCGTCGAAACAGAAGGCTTTTTATCACAGGAGAAGAAATCAGACCTCGAGAACTTAGCCGGCAGAAAAATATTTTTTTGAAAAAATCCCTAAGCCCCGGGGTCACAATTTCATAAAAAATCTGACTTTCGGGAATTTTCTCAAAAATGGTGCCCAACGGTTGCAAATGCTCCCCTGAAAGGTTTGGCGGTCGAAACAGAAGGCTTTTTATCTCAGGACAAGAAATCAGCCCTCGACAATTTAACGGGTAGAATATTTTTTTTAAAAAAAAAAAAACCTAAGCCCCGGGGTCACAATTTCAGAAAAAATCTGACTTTCGGCAATTCACTCAAAAATGTTCCCCAACGGTTGCAAATGCTCCCCTGAAAGGTTTGGCGGTCGAAACAGAAGGCTTTTTATCACAGGACAAGAAATCAGACCTCGAGAACTTAACCGGCAGAAAAATATTTTTTTGAAAAATTCCCTAAGCCCCGGGGTCACAATTTCAGAAAAAATCTGACTTTCGGCAATTCACTCAAAAATGGTCCCCAACGGTTGCAAATGCTCCCCTGAATGGTTTGGCCTTCAAAACAGAAGGCTTTTTATCACAGGAGAAGAAATCAGACCTCGAGAACTTAGCCGGCAGAAATATATATTTTTTTGAAAAAATCCCTAAGCCCCGAGGTCACAATTTCAGAAAAAATTTGATTTTCGGGAATTTTCTCAAAAATGGTGCCCAACGGTTGCAAATGCTCCCCTGAAAGGTTTGGCTGTCGAAACAGAGGGCTTTTTATCACAGGACAAGAAATCAGACCTCGAGAACTTAGCCGGCAGAAAAATATTTTTTTGAAAAAATCCCTAAGCCCCGGGGTCACAATTTCAGAAAAAATCTGACTTTCGGGAATTCACTCAAAAATGGTGCCCAACGGTTGCCAATGCTGCCCTGAAAGGTTTGGCCGTCGAAACAGAAGGCTTTTTATCACAGGACAAGAAATCAGCCCTCGACAACTTAAGCGGCAGAATTTTTTTTTTTGAAAAAATCCCTAAGCCCCGGGGTCACAATTTCAGAAAAAATCTCACTTTTGGGAATTCACTCAAAAATGGTGCACAACGGTTGCAAATGCTCCCCTGAAAGGTTTGGCCGTCGAAACAGAAGGCTTTTTATCACAGGACAAGAAATCAGCCCTCGACAACTTAAGCGGCAGAATTTTTTTTTTTTGAAAAAATCCCTAAGCCCCGGGGTCACAATTTCATAAAAAATCTGACTTTCGGGAATTCACTCAAAAATGGTGCCCAACGGTTGCAAATGCTCCCCTGAAAGGTTTGGCGGTCGAAACAGAAGGCTTTTTATCACAGGACAAGAAATCAGCCCTCGACAACTTAAGCGGCAGAAATTTTTTTTTTGAAAAAATCCCTAAGCCCCGGGGTCACAATTTCAGAAAAAATCTGACTTTCGGGAATTTACTCAAAAATGGTGCCCAACGGTTGCAAATGCTCCCATGAAAGGTTTGGCCGTCGAAACAGAAGGCTTTTTATCACAGGACAAGAAATCAGAGCTCGAGAACGTAACAGGCAGAAAAATATTTTTTTGAAAAAATCCCTAAGCCCCGGGGTCACAATTTCAGAAAAAATCTGACTTTCGGGAATTCACTCAAAAATGGTGCCCAACGGTTGCCAATGCTCCCCTGAAAGGTTTGGCCGTCGAAACAGAAGGCTTTTTATCACAGGACAAGAAATCAGCCCTCGACAAATTAACCGGCAGAAATTTTTTTTTAAAAAAAATCCCTAAGCCCCGGGGTCAAAATTTCAGAAAAAATCTGACATTCGGGAATTCACTCAAAAATGGTGCCCAACGGTTGCAAATGCTCCCCTGAAAGGTTTGGCGGTCGAAACAGAAGGCTTTTTATCACAGGACAAGAAATCAGCCCTCGACAACTTAACCGACAGAAATTTTTTTTAAAAAAAAAATCCCTAAGCCCCGGGGTCACAATTTCAGAAAAAATCTGACTTTCGGGAATTCACTCAAAAATGGTGCCCAACGGTTGCAAAAGCTCCCCTGAAAGGTTTGGCCGTCGAAACAGAAGGCTTTTTATCACAGGACAAGAAATCAGAGCTCGAGAACTTAACCGGCAGAAATTTTTTTTTTGAAAAAATCCCTAAGCCCCGGGGTCACAATTTCAGAAAAAATCTGACTTTCGGGAATTCACTCAAAAATGGTGCACAACGGTTGCAAATGCTCCCCTGAAAGGTTTGGCCGTCGAAACAGAAGGCTTTTTATCACAGGACAAGAAATCAGCCCTCGACAACTTAACCGGCAGAAATTTATTTTTTTTGAAAAAATCCCTAAGCCCCGGGGTCACAATTTCATAAAATATCTGACTTTCGGGAATTGACTCAAAAATGGTGCCCAAAGGTTGCAAATGCTCCCCTGAAAGGTTTGGCGGTCGAAACAGAAGGCTTTTTATCACAGGACAAGAAATCAGAACTCGAGAACTTAGCCGGCAGAAAAATATTTTTTTGAAAAAATCCCTAAGCCTCGAGGTCACAATTTCAGAAAAAATCTGATTTTCGGCAATTCACTCAAAAATGGTCCCCAATGGTTGCCAATGCTCCCCTGAAAGGTTTGGCCGTCGAAACAGAAGGCTTTTTATCACAGGACAAGAAATCAGACCTCGAGAACTTAGCCGGCAGAAAAATATTTTTTCGAAAAAATCCCTAAGCCCCGGGGTCACAATTTCAGAAAAAATCTGACTTTCGGCAATTCACTCAAAAATGGTGTCCAACGGTTGCAAATGCTCCCCTGAAAGGTTTGGCGGCCGAAACAGAAGGCTTTTTATCACAGGACAAGAAATCAGCCCTCGACAACTTAGCCGGCAGAATTTTTTTTTTTTTGAAAAGATCCCTAAGCCCCGGGGTCACAATTTCAGAAAAAATCTGACTTTCGGGAATTCACTCAAAAATGGTGCCCAACGGTTGCAAATGCTCCCCTGAAAGGTTTGGCCGTCGAAACAGAAGGCTTTTTATCACAGGACAAGAAATCAGAGCTCGAGAACTTAGCGGGCAGAAAAATATTTTTTTGAAAAAATCCCTAAGCCCCGGGGTCACAATTTCAGAAAAAATCTGACTTTTGGGAATTCACTCAAAAATGGTGCCCAACGGTTGCAAATACTCCCCTGAAAGGTTTGGCCGTCGAAACAGAAGGCTTTTTATCACAGGACAAGAAATCCGCCCTCGACAACTTAACCGGCAGAAATTTATTTTTTTTGAAAAAATCCCTAAGCCCCGGGGTCACAATTTCATAAAAAATCTGACTTTCGGCAATTCACTCAAAAATGGTGCCCAAAGGTTGCAAATGCTCCCCTGAAAGGTTTGGCAGTCGAAACAGAAGGCTTTTTATCACAGGACAAGAAATCAGCCCTCGACAAATTAACCGGCAGAATTTTTTTTTTTGAAAAAATCCCTAAGCCCCGGGGTCACAATTTCAGAAAAAATCTGACTTTCGGGAATTAACTCAAAAATGGTGCCCAACGGTTGCAAATGCTCCCCTGAAAGGTTTGGCGGTCGAAACAGAAGGCTTTTTATCACAGGACAAGAAATCAGCCCTCGACAACTTAACCGGCAGAAATTTTTTTTTTTTTTTAAAAGATCCCTAAGCCCCGGGGTCACAATTTCAGAAAAAATCTGACTTTTGGGAATTCACTCAAAAATGGTGCCCAACGGTTGCAAATGCTCCCCTGAAAGGTTTGGCGGTCAAAACAGAAGGCTTTTTATCACAGGACAAGAAATCAGCCCTCGACAACTTAACCGGCAGAATTTTTTTTTTTGAAAAAATCCCTAAGCCCCGGGGTCACAATTTCATAAAAAATCTGACTTTCGGGAATTGACTCAAAAATGGTGCACAAAGGTTGCAAATGCTCCCCTGAAAGGTTTGGCGGTCGAAACAGAAGGCTTTTTATCACAGGACAAGAAATCAGAACTCGAGAACTTAGCCGGCAGAAAAATATTTTTTTGAAAAAATCCCTAAGCCTCGAGGTCACAATTTCAGAAAAAATCTGATTTTCGGCAATTCACTCAAAAATGGTCCCCAACGGTTGCCAATGCTGCCCTGAAAGGTTTGGCCGTCGAAACAGAAGGCTTTTTATCACAGGACAAGAAATCAGCCCTCGACAACTTAGCCGGCAGAAATTTTTTTTTTTTTTTAAAGATCCCTAAGCCCCGGGGTCACAATTTCAGAAAAAATCTGACTTTCGGCAATTCACTCAAAAATGTTCCCCAACGGTTGCAAATGCTCCCCTGAAAGGTTTGGCCGTCGAAACAGAAGGCTTTTTATCACAGGACAAGAAATCAGACCTCGAGAACTTAACCGGCAGAAATTTTTTTTTTTTTTTTGAAAAGATCCCTAAGCCCCGGGGTCACAATTTCAGAAAAAATCTGACTTTTGGGAATTCACTCAAAAATGGTGCCCAACGGTTGCAAATGCTCCCCTGAAAGGTTTGGCGGTCGAAACAGAAGGCTTTTTATCACAGGACAAGAAATCAGCCCTCGACAACTTAACCGGCAGAATTTTTTTTTTTGAAAAAATCCCTAAGCCCCGGGGTCACAATTTCATAAAAAATCTGACTTTCGGGAATTGACTCAAAAATGGTGCACAAAGGTTGCAAATGCTCCCCTGAAAGGTTTGGCGGTCGAAACAGAAGGCTTTTTATCACAGGACAAGAAATCAGAACTCGAGAACTTAGCCGGCAGAAAAATATTTTTTTGAAAAAATCCCTAAGCCTCGAGGTCACAATTTCAGAAAAAATCTGATTTTCGGCAATTCACTCAAAAATGGTCCCCAACGGTTGGCAATGCTGCCCTGAAAGGTTTGGCCGTCGAAACAGAAGGCTTTTTATCACAGGACAAGAAATCAGCCCTCGACAACTTAGCCGGCAGAAATTTTTTTTTTTTTTTGAAAAGATCCCTAAGCCCCGGGGTCACACTTTCAGAAAAAATCTGACTTTCGGCAATTCACTCAAAAATGTTCCCCAACGGTTGCAAATGCTCCCCTGAAAGGTTTGGCGGTCGAAACAGAAGGCTTTTTATCACAGGACAAGAAATCAGACCTCGAGAACTTAACCGGCAGAAAAATATTTTTTTGAAAAAATCCCTAAGCCCCGGGGTCACAATTTCAGAAAAAAATCAGACTTTCGGCAATGCACTCAAAAATGGTCCCCAACGGTTGCAAATGCTCCCCTGAAAGGTTTGGCAGTCGAAACAGAAGGCTTTTTATCACAGGACAAGAAATCAGCCCTCGACAATTTAACCGGTAGAATTTTTTTAAAAAAAAAAAAATCCCTAAGCCCCGGGGTCACAATTTCAGAAAAAATCTGACTTTCGGGAATTCACTCAAAAATGGTGCCCAACGGTTGCAAATGCTCCCCTGAAAGGTTTGGCAGTCGAAACAGAAGGCTTTTTATCACAGGACAAGAAATCAGACCTCGAGAACTTAACCGGCAGAATTTTTTTTTTTGAAAAAATCCCTAAGCCCCGGGGTCACAATTTCATAAAAAATCTGATTTTCGGGAATTAACTCAAAAATGGTGCCCAACGGTTGCAAATGCTCCCCTGAAAGGTTTGGCGGTCGAAACAGAAGGCTTTTTATCACAGGACAATAAATCAGCCCTCGACAACTTAACCGGCAGAATTTTTTTTTTAAAAAAAATCCCTAAGCCCCGGGGTCACAATTTCAGAAAAAATCTGACTTTTGGGAATTCACTCAAAAATGGTGCCCAACGGTTGCAAATGCTCCCCTGAAAGGTTTGGCGGTCGAAATAGAAGGCTTTTTATCACAGGACAAGAAATCAGCCCTCGACAACTTAACCGGCAGAATTTTTTTTTTTGAAAAAATCCCTAAGCCCCGGGGTCACAATTTCATAAAAAAATCTGACTTTCGGGAATTGACTCAAAAATGGTGCACAAAGGTTGCAAATGCTCCCCTGAAAGGTTTGGCGGTCGAAACAGAAGGCTTTTTATCACAGGACAAGAAATCAGAACTCGAGAACTTAGCCGGCAGAAAAATATTTTTTTGAAAAAATCCCTAAGCCTCGAGGTCACAATTTCAGAAAAAATCTGATTTTCGGCAATTCACTCAAAAATGGTCCCCAACGGTTGCCAATGCTGCCCTGAAAGGTTTGGCCGTCGAAACAGAAGGCTTTTTATCACAGGACAAGAAATCAACCCTCGACAATTTAACCGGCAGAAATTTTTTTTTTTGAAAAAATCCCTAAGCCCCGGGGTCACAATGAAGGAAAAAATCTGACTTTCGGGAATTTTCTCAAAAATGCTGCCCAACGGTTGCAAATGCTCCCCTGAAAGGTTTGGCCGTCGAAACAGAAGGCTTTTTATCACAGGAGAAGAAATCAGACCTCGAGAACTTAGCCGGCAGAAAAATATTTTTTTGAAAAAATCCCTAAGCCCCGGGGTCACAATGAAGGAAAAAATCTGACTTTCGGGAATTTTCTCAAAAATGGTGCCCAACGGTTGCAAATGCTCCCCTGAAAGGTTTGGCGGTCGAAACAGAAGGCTTTTTATCTCAGGACAAGAAATCAGCCCTCGACAATTTAACGGGTAGAATATTTTTTTTAAAAAAAAAAAAAACCTAAGCCCCGGGGTCACAATTTCAGAAAAAATCTGACTTTCGGCAATTCACTCAAAAATGTTCCCCAACGGTTGCAAATGCTCCCCTGAAAGGTTTGGCGGTCGAAACAGAAGGCTTTTTATCACAGGACAAGAAATCAGACCTCGAGAACTTAACCGGCAGAAAAATATTTTTTTGAAAAATTCCCTAAGCCCCGGGGTCACAATTTCAGAAAAAATCTGACTTTCGGCAATTCACTCAAAAATGGTCCCCAACGGTTGCAAATGCTCCCCTGAATGGTTTGGCCTTCAAAACAGAAGGCTTTTTATCACAGGAGAAGAAATCAGACCTCGAGAACTTAGCCGGCAGAAATATATATTTTTTTGAAAAAATCCCTAAGCCCCGAGGTCACAATTTCAGAAAAAATTTGATTTTCGGGAATTTTCTCAAAAATGGTGCCCAACGGTTGCAAATGCTCCCCTGAAAGGTTTGGCTGTCGAAACAGAGGGCTTTTTATCACAGGACAAGAAATCAGACCTCGAGAACTTAGCCGGCAGAAAAATATTTTTTTGAAAAAATCCCTAAGCCCCGGGGTCACAATTTCAGAAAAAATCTGACTTTCGGGAATTCACTCAAAAATGGTGCCCAACGGTTGCCAATGCTGCCCTGAAAGGTTTGGCCGTCGAAACAGAAGGCTTTTTATCACAGTACAAGAAATCAGACCTCGAAAACCTAGCCGGCAGAAAAATATTTTTTCGAAAAAATCCCTAAGCCCCGGGGTCACAATTTCAGAAAAAATCTGACTTTCGGCAATTCACTCAAAAATGGTGTCCAACGGTTGCAAATGCTCCCCTGAAAGGTTTGGCGGTCGAAACAGAAGGCTTTTTATCACAGGACAAGAAATCAACCCTCGACAATTTAACCGGCAGAAATTTTTTTTTTTGAAAAAATCCCTAAGCCCCGGGGTCACAATGAAGGAAAAAATCTGACTTTCGGGAATTTTCTCAAAAATGCTGCCCAACGGTTGCAAATGCTCCCCTGAAAGGTTTGGCCGTCGAAACAGAAGGCTTTTTATCACAGGAGAAGAAATCAGACCTCGAGAACTTAGCCGGCAGAAAAATATTTTTTTGAAAAAATCCCTAAGCCCCGGGGTCACAATGAAGGAAAAAATCTGACTTTCGGGAATTTTCTCAAAAATGGTGCCCAACGGTTGCAAATGCTCCCCTGAAAGGTTTGGCGGTCGAAACAGAAGGCTTTTTATCTCAGGACAAGAAATCAGCCCTCGACAATTTAACGGGTAGAATATTTTTTTTTTAAAAAAAAAAACCTAAGCCCCGGGGTCACAATTTCAGAAAAAATCTGACTTTCGGCAATTCACTCAAAAATGTTCCCCAACGGTTGCAAATGCTCCCCTGAAAGGTTTGGCGGTCGAAACAGAAGGATTTTTATCACAGGACAAGAAATCAGACCTCGAGAACTTAACCGGCAGAAAAATATTTTTTTGAAAAATTCCCTAAGCCCCGGGGTCACAATTTCAGAAAAAATCTGACTTTCGGCAATTCACTCAAAAATGGTCCCCAACGGTTGCAAATGCTCCCCTGAATGGTTTGGCCTTCAAAACAGAAGGCTTTTTATCACAGGAGAAGAAATCAGACCTCGAGAACTTAGCCGGCAGAAATATATATTTTTTTGAAAAAATCCCTAAGCCCCGAGGTCACAATTTCAGAAAAAATTTGATTTTCGGGAATTTTCTCAAAAATGGTGCCCAACGGTTGCAAATGCTCCCCTGAAGGTTTGGCTGTCGAAACAGAGGGCTTTTTATCACAGGACAAGAAATCAGACCTCGAGAACTTAGCCGGCAGAAAAATATTTTTTTGAAAAAATCCCTAAGCCCCGGGGTCACAATTTCAGAAAAAATCTGACTTTCGGGAATTCACTCAAAAATGGTGCCCAACGGTTGCAAATGCTCCCCTGAAAGGTTTGGCGGTCGAAACAGAAGGCTTTTTATCACAGGACAAGAAATCAGCCCTCGACAATTTAACCGGTAGAATTTTTTTTTTTTGAAAAAATCCCTAAGCCCCGGGGTCACAATTTCAGAAAAAAACTGACTTTTGGGAATTCACTCAAAAATGTTCCCGAAGGGTTGCAAATGCTCTCCTGAAAGGTTTGGCGGTCGAAACAGAAGGCTTTTTATCACAGGACAAGAAATCAGCCCTCGACAACTTAACCAGCAGAAATTTTTTTTTTGAAAAAATCCCTAGCCCCGGGGTCACAATTTCAGAAAAAAACTGACTTTCGGGAATTCACTCAAAAATGTTGCCCAACGGTTGCAAATGCTCCCCTGAAAGGTTTCACCGTCGAAACAGAAGGCTTTTTATCACAGGACAAGAAATCAGACCTCGAGAACTTAGCCGGCAGTAAAATATTTTTTTGAAAAAATCCCTAAGCCCCGGGGTCACAATTTCAGAAAAAAACTGACTTCTGGGAATTCACTCAAAAATGGTGCCCAACGGTTGCAAATGCTCCCCTGAAAGGTTTGGCGGTCGAAACAGAAGGCCTTTTATCACAGGACAAGAAATCAGACCTCGAGAACTTAACCAGCAGAAAAATATTTTTTTGAAACAATCCCTAAGCCCCGGGGTCACAATTAAAGAAGAAATCTGACTTTTGGGAATTCACTCAAAATTGTCCCCAACGGTTGCAAATGCTCCCCTGAAAGGTTTGGCCGTCAAAACAGAAGGCTTTTTATCATAGGACAAGAAAGCCAGCATGGGAAACAAATATTGGGTGAGAAAATGAAGCTGGGCATCAGTCCCTCCCTTCTCACCCTCATGTTCCTGTGGGGAAAAAACCAAATGGCACCAGCCAATCAGCCAGATGGCAAAATTCCTACCAAGCCCCCGCTCCAAGGCGGACGACCCCATGACAGGCATAGCAAGGTCAAGCGATCAAGAAATACCACACTATTAAAGGGAGGGAGGGCGGGTGATCCGGTGCAAAAAGGCCAAGAGGACGTCCAACGTCTGGCCCTTGTATTTAAAGACTCTGACCCCTCCTCCAAATTGGCAACAATCAAAACTCCCCAGCAACCCAATTTTAACCACTTAAAGGCTTGGGTTCCTCACCAAATCTGCCCAGTAACGGCAGGGTGGCTTGTTTCCCCAACCGCAACACATGCTCTCTGTTAGGGATAACACGCTTTGGCTTACTCCTATAATTTGATATCATTATTCTATTATATATTTTCTACTAACTATTTGCCTATGTGTTGTGTTTGTATTGTTGTGACCATCTCATGGCCGAGCAGCTTTACCAAAGCCCCTTGGCAGAATTTGCCACTTAAGTGGCAAGGACAAACCACCTGCTTTCTGGCTTCCTTCTTAGGTTATGGAGATGCAGGCCACAGCTGCATGCGGCAACATTCAATCGGCCTTACAAGTTAAATAAGACATGTATTGCCCAGATTTTCTGTGGATACACTTTATTTGCCAGTAAGTGCATTGGGGTGTGGGGCTGGACAGGAAGCAGAATTCATTTTACAGGCTTCCCAAAAGACTTATTGTCCTGCTAGGGAGAGGGGAACATAAAAGCACGCTTCAGTTAATAGCCACCATCAAATAAAGAGATTCCTACCATTATTTCTATGATTCTGGTTCATAATGAAACAGACGCGGGTGGCGCTGTGGGTTAAACCACAGAGCCCAGTACTTGCCGATCAGAAGGTCGGTGGTTCAAATCCCCGCAATGGGGTGAGCTCCCGTTGCTCGGTCCCTGCTCCTTCCAACCTAGCAGTTCAAAAGCACATCAACGCGCAAGTAGATAAATAGGTACCACTCTGGCGGGAAGGTAAACGGCGTTTCCGTGCGCTGCTCTGGTTTGCCAATAGCGGCTTAGTCACATGACCTGGAAGCTGTAAGCCGGCTCCTTCGGCCAATAAAGCGAGATGAGCGCTGCAACCCCAGAGTTGGTCACGACTGGACCTAATGGTCAGGGGTCCCTTTACCTTTACCATTATTTCTATGATTCTCGTTCGTAATGAAACACCTTCCAAAACGTATATTTCAACATTTTTGTAAGCTTGTTATATATCATTTCCCAAAAAGCCTTCACCTTATATACGTTTATAAAAAAAACGCCAGAAGCCTCCTTGATAGGTATTGTAGGTAGAGAAATACATAAGCAAGATAAAACATTGTTTTTATATGCAGCAACTGCAGCAAGAATATTATTAGCCCAAAGATGGAAACAAGAAGAGATACCAACGAAAGAAGGATGGCAGATGAAACTATTGGAATATGCAGAATTGGCTTAAATTGGCGGGGAAAATTCAGAGCCAGCAGGACCAGACTTTTCTGAAAGACTGGAATACATTTATGATATATTTGAAAGACAATTGTAAACAATTGACATCGCTAGTAGGGTTACAATAAGTTTTATAAGGTTAAATTATTATTAATTAGTAGTAGTATAATATATAAATGATTGACAAAGATTAAGATTTAATAATAATAATAAATTATGAAAATGCAATATTAGAGATTAGGTGGGAAAACCAACAGATGGGAATGAGGGAAGTCTCAGGCTTATAGAGCTAAATGTAGCTCTGATGATTATATAAAAATGATGTTATGTTGGAAAATATTTGTAAAACCTAATAAAATTATTATAAAAGAAGAAGAAAAAAGAAACACCTTCAAAAACATACAGAAGCACTGCTGAGAACTCTGGGAAAGTACCGTAAGCTAGTGAGAGAAATCTCTACACACTTCCCTGGAGGGATGCCCTGTCATCCCAAGATGGAGACATAGAGGCTGGTGGCAGGGGTTGCGCCTGGTGAGTTTGGAAGATGCTGGAATCTGGAGAGACAAGAGATTGTCTTGCTCTGAGCTGGACCCAGAGCTTTTGCCTGGGCCATCCTTGGGAAGCTACGGGGGAAGCAAGATCGCTTGGAGGTTTACTGCCATAAAACGCCCCATCCTAGCATCTATGTGCAAGCAACGCCTGTTATCCCAAAGAAATGCCAGTCTTCATTGCAAGGAAACTGAACCCAGGCTAAGCACAGGCACCCCTGGAGTCTCCTGCTGCTCAGAGATGGGGATTGGTCTCTGCGTGTGCAGTTGCGTGGCAAGTTCCCGTCCCTCCCAGTGAAAATAAAGACACATGACACAATTATTAAGGTTAATGGGCTAAATAAGGCCACAACTTTATTGGTTACAGGTGATGAGTGGTATTGGCTTAGGCATTGGTCCTAACCGACTATATCCGGCTTCAGCCTGTCTGCTTGAAGTCTGGGAAGGGTTAACAACCAGTAGGGGGAGTCCTGCTGATGCACATCAACTAGGAACTCCCCCGGGGTCACCAATAGGGGGCGTGCCTTAGGCCCTCACCTCCCCAGGCTTCGGACAGGGCCCCGCCCCGCGGAATCCTTTAGCAGACTATCCTTCAATATGCTTGGCAAGTGATGGTGCTTCAGGAACAGCTGATAGGCGGGAAAAGAGGGAGATCCCTGGCTGCGCCAGCGTTAAATAGGGCAGGCCACGCCCCCAGAGCCAGCCGATTGGCTGGCCAGGGGGTGACACAACAGGGGATTCCCATGATCGCGTGGGGGGCTGGGCCGTGACACTCGCAATCCCACCTCCTCTGCAGGGTGGAAGTGGCTTTGTGTGTGTGCAAGGACAACTGAGTTTGTGGCATGGCCAGAGTCAGATGGACAGAAGCGCAAGGCACTTCCATTTAACTTGATGGTCACTGGTGGTGCATCCCTGGCCTCTGTTGGGTGCTATCCCCACCATGGAGTCATATTGGGATAACTCTACAGCCTACAGGTTGTTATTTTTATATTGCATTTATATCCCACCTTTTTCTCCCAGGAGCTCAAAGTGGTACATTACTGCCTCCGACCGCTGAGGCAGAGCAGAGCCATCTTTGTCAGCAGCCACCAATATCCCTCTCCTCCACAACTTTGTCTAATCTTCTTTTAAAGCCCCCCAGGTTGATCACCAAAGCTGGTCTGGATGAATCTCAAGCCGGAATTAAGATTGCAGAAGAAATATCAACAGCCTCAGATATGCAGATGACACATTGATGGCAGAAAGTGAGGAGGAATTAAATAACCTTTTAATGAGGGTGAAAGAGGAGAGTGCAAAATATGGTCTGAAGTTCAGATCATGGCCACTGGTCCCATCACCTCCTGGCAAATAGAAGAAATGGAGGCACTGAGAGATTTTACTTTCTTGGGCTCCATGATCACTGCAGATGGTGACAGCAGTCATGAAATTAAAAGACGCATGCTTCTTGGGAGAAAAGCAATGACAAACCTAGATAGCATCTTAAAAAGCAGAGACATCACCTTGCCGACAAAGGTCCGTATAGTTAAAGTTATGGTTTTCCCAGTAGTGATGTATGGAAGTGAGAGCTAGACCATAAAGAAGGCTGATCGCTGAAGAATTGATGCTTTTGAATTATGGTGCTGGAGGAGACTCTTGAGAGTCCCGTGGACTGCGAGAAGATCAAACTTATCCATTCTTAGGAAAATCAGCCCTGAGTGCTCATTGGAAGGACAGATCCTGAAGCTGAGGCTCCAACACTTTGGCCACCTCATGAGAAGAGAAGACTCCCTGGAAAAGACCCTGGTGTTGGGAAAGATGGAGGGCACAAGGAGAAGGGGACGACAGAGGACGACGAGATGGTTGGACAGTGTTCTCGAAGCTACCAGCATGAGTTTGACCAAACTGCAGGAGGCAGTGGAAGACAGGAGTGCCTGGCATGCTCTGGTCCAGGGGGTCACGAAGAGGCGGGCACAACTAAACAACAACAACAAGGTTGATCACCATTGCTGCCTCCTGTGGCGGTGAGTTCCACAGTTTAACTATGCCCTGTGTGAAAAAAGAGTTCAAGGTTGTGCGCTAAATGTTTTGTTATGATCCACCTGCAAGGATCTTTCAATGAGCCGTCCTGACAAGCACGGCTGTGGATCTTTGCCAAAGGTTTCGCAAGAAACGCAACCTGTTTTGTTTTTGCTTTTTTAAAAAACAAAAAAAGCATGTGAATCGACTCTGCCGCTGAATAGAAGATGAATATGTAAAGCACAACATCCCGTGTGCTGGCACGAATGAGACAGTTTTGCTGATTTCACAAAGATTGGAGGTGGCGGCGGGAGAGGGGAGGGAGACATGGGACTTTTGCAACTGCTGACCTATAAAAAGCAGCTCAGCCAGCAAAAGGAGCTGGGAATCAAGTCGATGCGTGCCTGAGATCCTGATGACATTGCCAAAACTCAGCTCTGGAGCTTGCTTTTCTGCAGCTGAGCAGCCGAAAGCAGATACATAAAGCATAACATTATAAAACACACCCTGTGCATATGGAATGAGGACTTTCAAAGAGCTGGAGAAAATACCTTCTTTAAAAGCACATCTCTTTGGTCTCACTGCCCTCCCCCAAGTCATATTTTTTTACAGGTCTTTTTTTTTTTTAAGCCCATGCACCCCAGGAAAGGTGCAAACACATGCAGCCACCACTCTTTGCAGCGTCCTTCAAATATTTCTTGCCTTGTGCGGGAAGCATAAAAACAGACTTGCAAGTGGTTTTCTCACCATTGAGGAAACTCGAGGGATTGTGTTCTGATGAGGTGCCGGTGTTAGTTCCTGTTTACAGACTTCCGCTTACTCACCCACCCACCCAGCCACCCACCAGACTACAGTTTCCAGAATTCATTAGAAAATTGGAGTGGAAGGGTAGGAGATCAGGGGCTCAACACCAAAGTTTAGGCACAGGGGTCAGCAAACTTCTTCAGCAGGGGGCCGGTCCACTGTCCCTCAGACCTTGTGGGGGGCGGACTATGCAGTGGTACCTTGGGTTAAGAATTTAATTCGTTCTGGAGGTCCGTTCTTAACCTGAAACTGTTCTTAACCAGAGGTACCACTTTAGCTGGTGGGGCCTCCCGCTGCTGCCACGCTGCCGCCGCGCAATTTCTGTTCTCATCCTGAAGCAAAGTTCTTAACCCGAGGTACTATTTCTGGGTTAGCGGAGTCTGTAACCTGAAGCGTCTGTAACCTGAGATACCACTGTATTTTGAAAACAATAATAATGAACGAATTCCTACGCCCCACAAATAACCCAGAGATGCATTTTGAATAAAAGCACACATGCTACTCATGTAAAAACACCAAGCAAGCCCCACAAATAACCCAGAGATGCATTTTAAATAAAAGCACATATTCTACTCATGTAAAAACACCAGGCAGGCCCCACAAATAACCCAGAGATGCATTTTAAATAAAAGCACACATTCTACTCATGTAAAAACACTTGAGAAGGCGATTGGGCTGAATCCGGTCCCGGGCCTTAGTTTGCCTACCCATGTGATGATAGATAGATAGACAGATAGATAGATAGATAGATAGAGATAGATATGATAGATAGATATAGATAGAGATAGATAGATAGATAGATAGATAGATAGATAGATAGATAGATAGATAGATGATAGACAGACAACAAGAACTACCAACGAAAGAAGAGTGGCAGATGAAAATGATGAACTGGCGAAGCTGACAGGAAAAATCCGAAACCAGCGTGATCAAGTATTCCAAAAGGACTGGAGTAAATTTATACGATATTTGAAAGATTACTGTAATAAGCAATTAACATCACTCGCAGGGTTGTCTGAAGACTTGTAATGAGAAACTTTCTCCCATTTTATTTTAATCTAAATTTTAATGTCTTTTTGTAACGAGTGAAATTAGAATTGGAGAACGTATAAAATGCAATGATATAAAGGTTGATTTTGAAAGCCATGAGGCGGAAGGGAAGGAAGTCGATGGGCTCTAAAGAGCCAGAGGTAAAGTGGTTAACAATGATATGACTGTATATTATTAAATGGGAAACTAATAAAAATTATATACAAAAAAATAGATAGATAGGTAGATAGATAGATAGATAGATGATAGATAGATAGATAGATAGATATAGATAGATGCACAACACAGGCCACCTTATGAATGTATGAAACCGCCTTATACCAAGTGAGAAAGTGAGAGCATAGCCTCAGTATTGCCTGCACTGACTGGCAGCTTCTCTCGCGGGTTCCTGGCAGGAGTCTCTCCCAGCCCTAGGTGGAGGTGCAAGGGATTGAAGGCAGTGCCTTCTGCATGCCAAACACCGAGACATCTTTGGCAATACGGCCTGCACATCTGCTGACAATTCATCAGTGAAATGTAGATCTGGTTTTCCCCATGATGGCTACTTCAATGCTTTTGAAAATAAATAAATAATCAAATTCTTTATTCAAAATCAAAAACGAAACAGTATCTCATTTGTTTGCTTTGCTGGGGCACATGCTTAGCCTGTCTGATGGGTAACCTAGCACTGAATTGGGTGGGAAACACCCCGGGGAGACTTATTGCCAGTGCCAAATTCGCTTTCTCCAGAGGCCACCCGTCCGAATGCCTGTGACCCAACTTGCTATCATCTTTAATGAGGTGCTACCACCAGAAGGGTCCGCCCTTGGCTGGCTCCATGGACAGGTGGGCAAGGCCAGTGTGGAACCATGGCATGACATCCTTCATTTATACGTCAGTGCCTTGGTAACCATGGAACCAGACGGAAAACACATCAAAGGTTGAGTCCCTGGAAACATTTATGGCCTGGTCCTTGCATACCATGCAAAGAGAGTGTTTTTAGTGAGGTCAGGAGTAGCTATTTGGTGTGGAACCAGCTATAACATCCAAATACTTCCTTCTTGGGTTTTTTGGAGGGTTTGTTTTTAAAGCTGCTTTCATAACTTGACAGCTTATTTCCCCTTTAGGTTTGCTGTAACAGACTAACACAGCTACCTCACTGGGATTTGCTCTCCAAACTGACCACCATTCTCTCCTTTTCTCAACTCTGAATTTAAGTGTCGAAATATCGAGCGCCAGCAAGATTGCCACTGATGTGCTTCCAAATTCTGACATGTTGTTCTTGTTTGGGTGGTGAGTTTTATCCTCCCGAACTTTAACTTTGGGGATGTTCCTGGAAATAATTTCAGTAAAAATTGGCTGTTGCCAAAACCACAAATTCTGCCCTCGGTTTTAACAGAAACCAACGTTTTCCAGTGGTGGGAGAGAGTTGTTTTTAGCCTTGAGCGTTCCTTACATGGAGTTAAATCCTTGGCCCATCCATTTTAGGACAGTCTTCTCTAAGTGCCCAGCATTACAGGCTCTTAGGCAGAGTTCTTCCCCACACCTGAGGAGAGTGCTCAGGAGGGGAGCTGTTACAGAGTGGCTCCTGGAGCTTGAGGTCTTAAACCATGGGTAGTCAAACTAAGGCCCGGGGGCCAGATCTGGCCCAATCGCCTTCTCAATCCGGCCCACAGACAGTCTGGGAATCAGCGTGTTTTTACATGAGTAGAATGTGTGCTTTTATTTAAAATGCATCTCTGGGTTATTTGTGGGGCATAGGAATTTGTTCATTATTATTTTTTTCAAAATACAGTGGTGCCCCACAAGACGAATGCCTCGCAAGACGGAAAACCCGCAAGACGAAAGGGTTTTCCGTTTTCAGAGGTGCTTCGCAAGACGAATTTCCCTATGGGCTTGCTTCGCAAGACGAAAATGTCTTGCGATTCTTGCAATTTTTTTCCGCTCCCCAACCCCTTTTTCTAAAGCGCTAAACTGCTAATAGCCTTTTAGCAGCTAATCCGCTAATCCCTTAAACCTTTAATAGCCGTTAATAGCCCTTAAACTGCTAATAGTGCTAATAGCGCTAATCCGCTAATGGGCTTGCTTCGCAAGACAAAAAAACCGCAAGACGAAAAGACTCGCGGAACGGATTCTTTTCGTCTTGCGAGGCACCACTGTATAGTGGTACCTCGGGTTACAGTATAATCCGGCCCCCCACAAGGTCTGAGGGACAGTGGACCGGCCCCCTGCTGAAAAAGTTTGCTGATCCCTAATCATCTATCTATCTATCTATCTATCTATCTATCTATCATCTAGATCTCCTCTTTTGGTCAACAGGACAGGACTTTCTGCTCGATGAATGCCAAGTTCCACCTCTTCCATCTCAACCCTTCAACTGCTATGAGTGAGCCAAGGGACGCTGCATCATGTCTTGATTCTTGGACTAGAGTCAGAAGGGGTCATAGAATTGTCGAGTTCGAAGGGATCTCATGGGTCCTCTGTTCGAATCCCCTGCAGTGCAGGAACCTCAGCTGCAGCATCCACGACAGATGGCCATCCAACCTCTGCTTAAAAACCTCCAAGGAAGGAATCATAGAATCATAGAGTTGGAAGAGACCACAAGGGCCATCGAGTCCAACCCCCTGCCAAGCAGGAAACACCATCAGAGCACTCCTGACATATGGTTGTCAAGCCTCTGCTTAAAGACCTCCAAAGAAGGAGACTCCACCACACTCCTTGGCAGCAAATTCCACTGTCGAACAGCTCTTACTGTCAGGAAGTTCTTCCTAATGTTTAGGTGGAATCTTCTTTCTTGTAGTTTGGATCCATTGCTCCCTGTCCGCTTCTCTGGAGCAGCAGAAAACAACCTTTCTCCCTCCTCTATGTGACATCCTTTTATATATTTGAACATGGCTATCATATCACCCCTTAACCTCCTCTTCTCCAGGCTAAACATGCCCAGCTCCCTTAGCCGTTCCTCATAAGGCATCGTTTCCAGGCCTTTGACCATTTTGGTTGCCCTCCTCTGGACACGTTCCAGTTTGTCAGTGTCCTTCTTGAACTGTGGTGCCCAGAACTGGACACAGTACTCCAGGTGAGGTCTGACCAGAGCAGAATACAGTGGCACTATTACTTCTCTTGATCTAGATGCTATACTCCTATTGATGCAGCCCAGAATTGCATTGGCTTTTTTAGCTGCCGCGCCACACTGTTGGCTCATGTCAAGTTTGTGGTCAACCAAGACTCCTAGATCCTTTTCACATGTACTGCTCTCAAGCCAGGTGTCACCCATCTTGTATTTGTGCCTCTCATTAAATGGAGAGTCCACCATCAGGTCCCTGCTTGATCTTCACTTCCTCAGGCAGAGCAGCCAGCAAATTTGGCCTTGGTCTAATGTGGCTAGTCCTCTTGGCAATATATTGTGGGGCAGAATGGCTGTCCACTGAGATGGTGTCCTTCCTCTGTTCTCCCCGCGACTCACCAGCCTGCCTCCCTTCACAACACACTTGGCTAACTCCGGCCATGTTACCTGAGGTGACAACATATCTGGTCCTGTCACCCTAACGTGATGTGACGGGAGCAGCAGGCCTTCAAATGTCAAAACTAACGTGGCGCAGCTTTTAAAATAACATGGATTCTTTGGGGGAAGAATTGTCCCCTCTCAACAAATAGGAAATCCTCCTTGCTCCTTCTCTGTGGGGTTGGGTGTTTCTCCCCTCTCCAGAATTTGGGAAAGGACAGCTTTTCCTCAGAGGGGAATCGCTCCACCCCCTGATCATTTTGGTTGCTCTTTTCTGGATTTCCCCCCAATTCTGCAATACCTTTTTTGAGGTGAGGGTTGAAGAGGGTTTGTTCTCCTAAGAAATGGAGAGCACAGCCACTTACATGCAACTATAAAACCCTTTGAGGACGTAGGACCTGCTCTTCCTTAATATATATACTCCTCTCTCTCTCTCTCTCTCGCTCTGTGTGTGTGTGTGTGTGTGTTTGTGTATATAAATTTTCTCTATTACAAACCAATTTCAATAACATAACATATCCATATTCTAATTGATTGCCTTCCCCCCGCCCCCTCAAGTTTCCAATTTCTTATCTTTATTTACATTGCATCTAATTATTTATCTAATTACTTTCATAATTCTTTTTACATCTTAACTTTAAACTTTCAATCATGAATGCTACAACAATCCATAGCAGTGGTTTTTTTGGGGGGAAGAGGAAAACAGCACTATCCTCTTTTATTGCAGAACGGACCACACATAATTTTTAAACCATCTGAGTTTTAATAGGTTCTAGCTCTGATTCGTGTCTTGCATGGATGAAGCGGGGGGGGGGGGCTGCTATGGTTTGCTTGAAAACCATAAGTGGACTCTTGCATTCTTTCAAAAGACATAACAACAACAACAACAACAACAACAACACTGATTTTAGGAAGGGCTGTAGCTCAGGAGCCAGCAAAAGTTCCCAAGTCCAATCCCCAGTGATCACTCTAGAAGAAGAAGAAGAGTTTGGATTTGATATCCCGCCTTTCACTCCCTTTAAGGAGTCTCAAAGCGGCTAACATTCTCCTTTCCCTTCCTCCCCCACAACAAACACTCTGTGAGGTGAGTGGGGCTGAGAGACTTCAGAGAAGTGTGACTGGCCCAAGGTCACCCAGCAGCTGCAAGTGGAGGAGCGGAGACGCGAACCCGGTTCCCCAGATTACGAGACTCCCACTCTTAACCACTACACCACACTGGCTCTCTAGGCAAGGTTTATTTATTTATTTGTCCCATAAAATGCATGATTGCAAAACACCCCAAAAAGAATTTTTTAAAAGATGAATTTATCACTGAGAGGTAAAAATGTATATTTGAAGCTTTTTCTTTTTCTTTTTTTTTTTTTGAGCTGTATTGATAAGCTTAAAGTAACAAGGATTTCTATGCAACGACAAATGAGAAGTATCATGAGTGGTCGGTTCTAAGTCAGGGGTGCCCAAACCTTTTTCAAAGAGGGCCAGATTTGATGAAGTGAACATGCGTGAGGGCCGACCAAAGTTGCTGAGCTTCATTTTTTAGGATTGATGAAGTTGTTGAGCTTCTTTTACAAATTGACAATTTTTTAGGGTTTTATACTGCCAGATTAAATTGAGCGGCGGGCCAGATTAGGCCCCCAAAATGGACTTTGGACATGCCTGTTCTAAGTGAATGAGCTAAATACAATTAAGAAGAAGCATATTAATAGTGAAATAATTATTAAGCTCTAACTTAAAATGATTTTTTGTTCATAACAAACTTAATAATGCAAACACATTGGCATTTGGCAAGAACAAAAGTTCCTTTAGAAACGCAATTTACAAAGACTCATAATCTAGTCTCTAGAAACTTGCTATAACATGAAACAATAATAGGTGTCAATATATGATGCAAACTACTAATAATTATAAATAGCAGAATGTAAGCACCCTATACCAGTATATAGAAATGAGCAAACCAGTGATAATTTAGGGAGCAGGCTAGCAAGCGGGCCCCATTACTTACACCAGGAATCCCCTAACTTGGCCCTCCAGATGTTTTGGGACTACAACTCCCATCATCCCTAGCTAACAGGGCCAGGGATGATGGGAGTTGTAGTCCCAAAACATCTGGAGGGCCGAGTTTGGGGATACCTGACTTACACCATAGGAGCCTACACAAAATTGCTGTATGTAGGTTTTATTTTATTTATTTTTTATCTTATTTTTGGGGAAATGTAAAAAGGTAAAGGTGCCCCTGCCCGTACGGGCCAGTCTTGACAGACTCTAGGGTTGTGCGCCCATCTCACTCAAGACGCCAGGGGCCAGTGCTGTCCGGAGACACTTCCGGGTCATGTGGCCAGCGTGACATCGCTGCTCTGGCGAGCCAGAGCCGCACACGGAAACACCGTTTACCTTCCCGCTGGTACGTGGTCCCTATTTATCTACTTGCACCCGAAGGTGCTTTCGAACTGCTAGGTTGGCAGGCGCTGGGACCGAACGACGGGAGCACACCCCGCCACGGGGATTCGAACCGCCGACCTTTCGATCGGCAAGCCCTAGGCACTGAGGCTTTTACCCACAGCGCCACCCGCGTCCCTGGGGAAATGTACATCCAGGTTTTTTCCCTTTAATTTTTTTGGGGGCCCCCGAGAGAGTGGGGCCCTAAGCTATAGCTTGTTTAGCTTATACGTAAATCTGGCACTGGGTTGCATCTTCTGGCTCACGCTTGCAGGAAGAGGAGGGGATAAGGTCACCTCCTTGCAAAAGGAGGGCAAGGGGGAAAGTGGAATGGTGCTTAAAAGTCAAGGAAGACGGAAGGATGTGAGTCACCGGCTTTGGAGATGGATATCACTTCTGCTTTTGATGCCTTCAGAGAAAGGGGGGAAAGCTTGTCCAGGCAAGAAATACTTTCAAGCATGGGTAGGCAACCTTAAGGCCCGGGGGCCGGATCCGGCCCAATCGTCTTCTAAATCTGGCCCACAGACAGTCCAGGAGTCAGCATGTTTTTACATGAGTAGAATGTGTGCTTTTATTTAAAATGCATCTCTGGGTTATTTGTGGGGCATTATTATTATTTCCCCCCAACAAGGTCTGAGGGACAGTGGACCAGCCAGCTGCTGAAAAAGTTAGCTGACCCCTGCTTTAAAGGGTAGTGATGTCATGTGTCCCAGGGCTCAAAGTGGGAACTGTGTTCAGTGGAACTGGCCCTGTTATAGGTGCCACATAATGCCCAGTCCATATTTGTAAACACTCTAAGTTTGGCAGCATGTGCCCTTTGGAACTCCCTGCTTCTTGACACCAGGCCTTTGCTGTGCTCTTTTTGGCCTCTGCTGAAAAACTCCTTGTTTAGAGGAACCTACCTGTATGTTTAGAAAGCTGGTGCGAGTTTTAACCTGTTAATTCTCCTTATTGACAGTGCCTTTTTCTTCAGGGGGTACACAGCGTCGGCCGCTCTTTTTGTTGTTAAAAAGTATGGCGCTTACTAACAGCTTCATGGTGAGTACTGGCACCCAATTTTCTAGAAAAATGAGCACTGCTTATTTATATATCTTTTTTGTAAGCCCCTTGGAGGGTTGTGTTGTTGTTTTACAGTGGAGCAGTCTATATTTTTTTATGAAAGTTTACATTTTATAATTGATGGTGCGGCTGAGGGCATTGGCTCTCCTGGGGCAGCTGTTCTGGGGAGGGCATGATGACAGACATAGCCCCCCAAAAAATATTGGGATGGGGCTGGAAAACCGCCCCCCCCCCAATCTTGAGGGGCCGGCCCTCGCTGGGCCAGCCCACGGCTGCCATGGAATGTATTTGTTATGTACTGAAGTTCTCACCCTGGGCCAGCAGGGGGATACTGTAGATAGTTTTCACTCAGGTCCACATATGCAAATAAGGGATTGAAAGTGACGTTCAGTGATTGGATAGTTACAGAAAGTGGTTACTGTTACATTCTAGTGGAGCTCTATATAAGCAGGCTGGCTGAATCCTTCAGTTCAGTTCTGTTCTGTGAATAAACAAGAGCTGTTTGAAAAATCGCTGTGTCGTCTGATATGTTCACCCACAACTTAACAGTATCGCACCCAGTACTTTGTTTCTAGGGGTACGCATACCCCTAAACATTTTGTGAATCTTTGTACTTTTGTCCATTTACTGTATTCCCCCCCCCCTCGATTTGAACTATAAAATAGGGATTTTCTTGAGTCAAAATGAGAGTACCCCTAAACATTTTTTTAGAAAAAAGCACTGTCTTTCTTTTTCATTTTCTTAATATTATTCTCTATTGATTAAAAATTTCCATATCTATACAAACATTATATGCTATCTCTTTACATATGAAGAAAAAGGAAATTATGTAGAGAATAGAAAATTTCTAAAGGAACAAAAAAGAGGGGAGGGAATAAAGAAATAACAAAAATACGAAGTAAAAAAAAATCAAAAGAGGAAAAGAAAAGACAAGACAACACTGTCTTTCTGATGCGCCAAAATTCTGCATGCAGAACAGCAGAATTCTGCAAATGGTGCCCATTATATCATTAGGGCTGGACTGACAGTTCTCAAGGAACTTCCACCTGAATTGAGGGCGAGAAGCGGACAAAAGCAGGCCTATTTTTTTTGCTCTTTCTTTCACTTCTTTTTCTTTCTCTTTCTCTGTTGCTGCATGTTAAGTTGTGGGTGAACATATCAGACGACACAGTGATTCTTCCAAAGCAGCTCTTTATTTGCAAGCTGGAACAGAACTGACTGAGGAGCTCAGTCAGCCTGCTTATATAGAGCTCCAGAACAATGTAACTGTTGCCATTTTCTAAAACTATCCAATTACTGAACGTCACTTTCGATCCTTCATTTGCATACAAACTATCCAATCACTGAACGTCACTTTCAATCCTTCATTTGCATAACTATCTACAGTATCCCCCTGCTGGCCCAGGGTGAGAACTTCAGTACATAACATTCCAGTTTCAAGCAATAATGGCAGGCCTCCATTTTAACCCCCACCCCATGGCCTCATGAATGAAGCTACATTGTCACCTAGCATTGTTTCGAGGGGAGTTGTGGGTAAAAACAAGCAGTGGCCATTTTTGGAATACTCCTTCTTCTGCCCCAGTAAGATCCAGACCTCATTTTTGCTGCCCGGAGAGCTGTTCTGGTTCAGAAAAACAACCGCCGCCACCATATCATTAAATACAGATGATAAAGAGTTTCTCACCCACATTAATCACACGCCTTCTTGCTTCTAGGCCTGTTGACTAGGACAGTCGTTGCCTCTCCCTTTGGTGCGTTGGTAGTTAGGCATGCAAATAGATCTGTATACCTGAAGGAGCGTCTCCACCCCCATTGTTCAGCCCGGACACTGAGATCCAGCGCCGAGGGCCTTTTGGCGGTTCCTTTATTGCGAGAAGCAAAGCTACAGGGAACCAGGCAGAGGGCCTTCTCGGTAGTGGCACCCACCCTGTGGAATGCCCTCCCATCAGATGTCAAGGAAATAAGCAACTAACTGACTTTTCAATGGCATCTGAAGGCAGCCCTGTTTAGGGAAGTTTTTAATGTTTGATGTTTTATTGTGTTTTTAATATTCTGTTGGGAGCCTCCCAGAGTGGCTGGGGAAACTCAGCCAGATGGGTGGGGTATAAATAATAAATTATTATTATTATTATTATTATTACTATTATTATTAAAGATAAAGGGACCCCTGACCATTAGGTCCAGTCGTGACCGACTCTGGGGTTGCGGCGCTCATCTCGCTTTATTGGCCGAGGGAGCCGGCGTTTGTCCACAGACAGCTTCCGGGTCATGTGGCCAGCATGACTAAGTCGCTTCTGGTGAACCAGAGCAGCACACGGAAACACCGTTTACCTTCCTGCTGGAGTGGTACCTATTTATCTACTTGCACTTTGTGCTTTTGAACTGCTAGGTTGGCAGGAGCAGGGACCGAGCAACGGGAGCTCACCCTGTCACGGGGATTCAAACCGCTGACCTTCTGATCTGCAAGTCCTAGGCTCTGTGGTTTAACCCACAACGACACCCGCGTCCCTATTATTATTATTATTATTATTATTATTATTATTATTATTATCTGAGGGGGAAGATGGAAGTTGCTGCCAGTGTCGCTTCTGTCGTGAAGGCACAGGTGGATTCCTGAAGCAAGGACAAGCAGGGAAACTCCTCTTCACAGGTCTGGGGGCAGAACTCCATCTCTAGCGAAAGTTGGCAGGGACACAAAACATCCCAGGACTCGCTGTCAAAGCGATTATGGAAGAGGCAGGCAGAAAAACCACCTCATGAGCATTTTGGGGCATCATCGCCCCCGTAAACAATGCATTATTTATCTCGATTAAATCTGCACCTCGGAAGATGCCTGAGGCAGTGTGCGTTGCGCAAATCAAATAACTTTTGCTTAGGGCTGCTTATTTTGCAAACCGGCTGATGGAAGGGGAGAGCAAAGGCAGACAACCTTAACATCTCTCCCCCCCCCCCCGCACCCAACCCCAGCTTCTCTGGCCTCATCCGGCATTGCCCACCCGCTTCCTGGAATAGGGGACATCCCGGCAGCCCAGAGGACAATTTCCACCAGGTGCCAGAGCAAACCAGAAAGGGGTTGCGAAAGAGGCAAATGAGATCCATCGGTGCGAGTGGGTGGGGGCCTGTTTCAAGGGAGGTTCGCGGCCCAGCTGCTCCCGGGATGTCTGGCTGTCCATCCGGGGAAAGGTCACAGCTCTCTCAGCGCAGAAGGCTGCTCTGCAGTCTGTGCCACTGAAGGCCAGTTGATGTGGAGCAGGACCGGGGAGAGGCCACTGCTGAGCTCAAATCCAGCTTGTGGTCTTCATCTTCCCAAAAAGAGGTATCTGTCTGGCCACTGTGAGAACAGGAAGCTGGGCTAGATTATGGTTACCAGATTTTTTTCAATGAATCCAGGGACACCTCTTTTTTTTGGAAGCTGCAACAGGGAGTCAGTAGCGGGGATGGTGAGGCAAAAGACCCTGGGCCCAAGCACGCATGCATATTGTATAAAGGTGCAAAGCCCTTCTTCCGCACCCTGTGAAACATAAATGCACAGTTTTTTAAAAAATTGGGCAATGGCGTGCCACCCGCCTGTGACTCCCAAACCTTCCTGATCTTCTTCCCCCTTGCCCCTTTGTTTTGACAGATCAGGGGAGGCTGGGCGGGCGGCCGTTGCCCAGGAGGGGCCAGCCTGGGAGTGCAGTTGGCTCTGGCTGGCTTCAGGAGATGCTCGCTGCCATAGCGCAGGGGAAATGGCGGGTGCCATAGCAGCGGGCAGCGCTAACAGGCTGGCTCCGGGCTGCTGAGGCTGCTGCTGCCACGTTTCCAGGGGACGGATTTGCAAATCTGGGGACATTCCGGGGACGGAATTTGTCCAGGGACAGATCTGCAAATCTGGGGAGTGTCCCTGGGAACTGGGGACGTCTGGTAACCCCAGGCTAGATGGGTCCTTCTCATGTCCTTATAATTCATGGACGATCAGGCTACCAATGGTTACAAGCCAAAATGGATATTCTCTGCCCCCCACAGGCAGTAATGCAGACCCTTCCCAGTGCCACTATTTACAGAAGCCGTCCCAGTTTTTGGTTAGATCCCAGAATGTACCCACTTTTCCTTAAGATGCCCCTATTTTCATTGTAGGAATGTTGGCCATCCCTATTTTCATCGAAGGGTACGGTGTTATAAGACCCCCAAGCCATATGCAACCTTTAGTAGCCGTCTGAAGGCAGCCCTGTATAGGGAAGGGTGTTTTTTAAAAAATAAAAATGTTTAATTATTATATGTATTTTGGAAGCCACCCAGAGTGGCTGGGGCAGCCCAGTCATATGGGCAGGGTCTAATTGTAAAACAACAACAATAACAACAACTATGAAATAGGACATCCCTATTTTTATTGTCGACAAAGGTCCGTATAGTTAAAGCTATGGTTTTCCCAGTAGTGATGTATGGAAGTGAGAGCTGGACCATAAAGAAGGCTGATCGCCGAAGAATGGATGCTTTTGAATTCTGGTGCTGGAGGAGACTCTTGGGAGTCCCATGGATTGCAAGAAGATCAAACCTATCCATTCTTAAGGAAATCAGCCCTGAGTGCTCACTGGAAGGACAGATCCTGAAGCTGAGGCTCCAATACTTTGGCCACCTCATGAGAAGAGAAGATTCCCTGGAAAAGACCCTGATGTTGGGAAAGATGGAGGGCACAAGGAGAAGGGGATGGCAGAGGACGAGATGGTTGGACAGTGTTCTCGAACCTACCAGCATGAGTTTGACCAAACTCTGGGAGGCAGTGGAAGACAGGAGTGCCTGGCGTGCTCTGGTCTAGGGCGTCACGAAGACTCGGACACGACTAAACAACAACATTTTTATTCTGGAAATGTTGGAGGATATGCGTAATACTTCTGAATACCAATTATTGGAAACTTCAGGAGGAGAGAGGCAGGGTTGTCACACGTCTGGACATAGCTAGGATTTTGCAAAAACAGACAAACTCAACAACTTTTGTGTCCCTTGAGGTATCTTGCTGGTCACTGTGAGGACAGGATGAGCATTTGGCCTGATCAGCAAACCCATCTTATGTTCTTATGTTCTAACTCTTGTACGTAGACCCCTTTAACCTGAATAGTCCCTCCCCCCCCCCAATGATGTCCCCACCTGCAGAGTGCAGCCTGTTGCACCTTCATCAGATAAAACAGACCAGCCTCTCTTCCAAAGACCTCAGTTCCTTTGATTTTTCTGAACGGTGCCCCGAGCAAAATCCCGGTGTGCTAAAAAAAAGAGAGAAAAGTCTGGCAATGGGTTCTTCCCACTACCAGCACTTATTAGCCTATGGCTTTCCAGCAGGCTGTTCGCCAGCTTTCCTAGGTCAGTGGGTTACACCCTCTCCTTCCAGCTGCTGATTTAAGGGAAGGGATCCCTGCCAAATTTCTCATCCTGATATTCTGGTGGGGCTTGTTTGTTTCCTTTCGTCTTTTCCTCTTCCTCCGTTCTTTAAAAGGGAGATGAAATGCGCACGTTGTGCCTTCATGACTTCAGTTTAGAGGATCTGTGTGTTCTGGGAGCAGCCACTTCTGAGGATGAAGAGGAGTCCCAAACGCTTTCTGAGCATGTGCAAAGGGCATCGCCTCTGCTGAAGGACTTTCTCTGTTACCAGCTCCTTGAAAAGAGCTTGGAAATGTTCCTTGCTGCCTTGATGCAAAGGTTTGGAGAGATCGGTGCAGCTTCTCTTTCTCGTGGGGAAGAAAAGTGTGAGCTACGAGGCAGAAGCGGTGGAAAATTCAACTAATCCCAAAGGTATTTCCATCTCCTGTTTTGCTTTCATCTAGCAAACTCTTTGTTTAGAGTCAGCTAAAACTTGCAGAACTTGAGGGGCTGGTTCGAAAGAGAGCCCTCTGGAAGTGCTTAGTTGTTCTGTCAGTTTGGCAAGGCCAGTTTTGCTCAGATGGGATGAAAGAGGATGGATGTTTGAAACGAGGCCATCTCAGTCTGGGGTTTGGATTCTCCCCCTTCCCAAATTCGGTTTCAGAATTGAATTCTGGTATTTAAAAAGGCTTGTCTCCTGATTGGTTGTGCAAACGAAGTTAGCACAGAATAGTTGACTCAATGCCATTTCAAATAGTTAGCTGATACCATCAAATGTGGTCTGCTGTTAAAAATGCGCTGGAAGCCAGGTGTAGATGTTGAGAATAAAATGCGGCCAGAAAAATATTTGCCACCCGGCTTTGCAGAGGAGAATCTGGGGGAGTCGCCCCCCCCCCGGGCAACGTAGATGACGCTTCAGCATTCAGCTCTGACATCTGTTCGCCTTGGATTCTGTTCTCCTTTTCTGCCCCCGCTTTCTGCAGAGCTGAACTTCAAACGCCAAGCAAGCACATTTTCTCCTGTTCTGAAGTTCTATGGGGTTGTGAAATAGTTTAATCGGCAAGAAACCTCTGGAAGGGGTGTGCGCACCACAGAGACGCAGTGACTTCACTGCGCTGTGTAATCCAAAAACCATCTCCCTACTGAAAGCTGAGACAAGCAGGTGTTGCGAAGGCGTTTTCCACCAGGGTCCAGAGTGCCTGGCTTCGGAGCTGCTTTCGCAACAGAGAATCACAGAACTGGGAGCACCAATAGGTCATTTAGTCCACCTTCTGCCATTTATTTAAAAAAATATATATATTACTCATTTACCTTCTTTAACTTGTTAGATATGAGCAAAGTGCTATGACCTCCACCCCTGCCCCGAAATCACTGGGAATTTTATTCAGTCACTCATGGGCTTCTCCTGAGATGTTGACACACTTCTAAGTAAACTTTCCCCACCTTAAGGACTAGAAACTTATCTTTAAATAAAGAAGCCTCAATGTCAGCTAACTTCAAGCCTTACTTTGGGGCTTCCATTGGTCACTTGAACAGCCATTATGGGACAAGATATGGACTTGAGGTGCTCCAGAAGGGCTTTCCTGATGTTTGAATTTATTATTGAATGAATCCCGGCCCAGGAGCGTCTCCACTCCCATTGTTCTGCCCAGACACTGAGGTCCAGCGCTGAGGGCCTTCTGGCGGCTCCCTCCCTGCGAGAAGCGAGGTTATAAGGAACCAGGCACAGGGCCTTCTCAGTGGCGGTGCCCACCCTGTGGAATGCCCTCCCATCAGATGTCAAGGAAATAAACAACTACCAGACTTTTAGAAGACATCTGAAAGCAGCCCTGTTTAGAGAAGTTTTTAATGACTGATGTTTTATTTCAGGCATAGGCAAACTCGGCCCTCCAGATGTTTTGGGACTACAACTCCCATGCTCCTAGATAACAGGACCAGTGGTCAGGGATGATGGGAATTGTAGTCCCAAAACATCTGGAGGTCTGAGTTTGCCTGAGTTTTATTCTGTTTTTAATATTCTGTTGGAAGCCGCCCAGAATGGCTGGGGAAACCCAGCCACTCGGGCGGGGTATGTATGTAGGTAAAGGTAAAGGGACCCCTGACTATTAGGTCCAGTCGTGGCCAACTCTGGGGTTGCGGCGCTCATCTCGCTTTATTGGCCGAGGGAGCCGGCATACAGCTTCCGGGTCACGTGGCCAGCATGACTAAGCCGCTTCTGGCAAACCAGAGCAGTGCATGGAAACGCCGTTTACCTTCCCGCTGGAGTGGTACCTATTTATCTACTTGCACTTTGAGGTGCTTTCGAACTGCTAGGTTGGCAGGAGCTGGGACCGAGCAACGGTAGCTCACTCCGTCATGGGGATTCGAACTGCTGACCTTTTAATCGGCAAATCCTAGTCTCTGTGGTTTCACCCACAACGCCACCCGCATCCCTATGTATGTATGTACGTATGTATGTATAAATAAATAAATAAATAAAATATCCCAAGGCAGCTTTTAAATTTATCCCCCCCCCCCCCCGCTCAACCACTATTGTGTGATGGGGTGGGGAATTAGTGTGCATACCCCTGTATGTGAGCGTGTGTACCTGTGTTTCATAGAACCATAGAATTGTAGAGTTAGAAGGGACCCCAGGGCTCATCTAGTCCAACCCTCTGCAATGCAGAAAACACGCGGGTGGTTTTATTTCTTTTTTATTTTCTTTTTTTCTTCTTTTGGACCTGGAATTGCATTTATTTATTTTTTCAAATAATTTTTTGTTGTTTTCTTTAAAAAATCTTTCCCCAACAATCCATACATTTGTCAAAATATACCCTTTGACTCTGCCGAGTCCTGACTTCCCTCCGTCCCCTCCGTTGATATCACCTGTTGCCTTTTTATTGCATATTTTATTCTTACATCTCTACTATTTTACATTATAGGTTACATTATATTCCATTATACTTCAGTCCTGCTAGTGTCTTTAAGCTTTTACAGTTCTCCTTTAAATACTAAATAAATTTACTCCAGTTATTCTGGTATCTCTGGTCAACCTGGTCCCGGATCCTTCCTGTCAATTTGGCAAGTTCTGCAAAGTCTGACATAGAATCATAGAATCATAGAATCATAGAGTTGGAATAGACCACAAGGGCCATCAAGTCCAACCCCCTGCAAAGCAGGAAACACCATCAGAGCACTTCTGACATATGGTTGTCAAGCCTCTGCTTAAAGACCTCCAAAGAAGGAGACTCCACCACACTCCTTGGCAGCAAATTCCACTGTCAAACAGCTCTTACTGTCAGGAAGTTCTTCCTAATGTTTAGGTGGAATCTTCTTTCTTGTAGTTTGGATCCATTGCTCCGTGTCCGCTTCTCTGGAGCAGCAGAAAACAACCTTTCTCCCTCCTCTATGTGACATCCTTTGATATATTTGAACATGGCTATCATATCACCCCTTAACCTCCTCTTCTCCAGGCTTCATCTGCCACCCCATAATAGTAGGTATGTCTTGTGTTTTCCATTTTTGGGCCAGTAGAGTCCTTGCGGCGGATGTGGCATACATAAATAGTCTTCAGTCTTTTATTTTAATTTCCCTTCTCATTAGACCGAGCAGGAAAGCCTCCGGTCTTTTGGGAAAGGTATACTTAAATATCTTTTTAAGCTCATTATAAATTAACTCCCAGAATTTTTTCACCTTGTCACAGGTCCACCACATGTGATAATATCCTCCGTCTACTTCTTTACATTTCCAACATCTTCTATCCCTCTTCCGATCCATTTTAGCCAATTTTGTTGGTGTTAAATGCCATCTGTAAAATCATTTTTAATAAGTTCTCTTTCAAAGCCATACATTCAGTGAATCTCAAACCCTCATTCCATAATTTTATCCATGCTTCCGATTCAATATTGTGCCCAAAATCTATGAGGGCGTTTTTATTTCTTGTGTGTCCTGTGTGCGATTTATGGGTGTGGCCACGCCCATCTTTGGTTTGGTCACGCCCTCTGCTGAAACATGGCCCCCGGACACTGGGCAAATGGGAATTGTGGCACTTGGGTCAGAAACGTTCCCCCACCTCTCCATGCAGAAAGGTTCCCAGCTCAGTTCCAGCATCTATGGCTAAAAGGATGGGGCCGAGGGCATAGCTGTCAAGCGTCCCTTATTTGGAGGGACAGTCCCTTATCCCAGTGCCATGTCCCGCTGCTGTCCCTTATTGATGGATGTCCCTTAAATTTCCCAGGTTTCTAAGGAAGCAGCTCCTCTCCCTCCCTCCTCTGCCCATTGCCGCCGCTCCCGCTAGGCCATACTGCGGCTGTGCTGCCGAAGGACCCGGATAAGATGGGCAGCTGAGGAGCCTTGAGAGGAGAGCGAGGGCAACCATAGAAAAAGCAGTTCAGAGAGAGGAGGAAGAGGAGGAGGCGCGGGCAGGTGCTCCAAGGGCTACAAGGGAAGGACTGCAAGCACTTCTCCCATAGATTTGTAGTGGTAGACTAGCATAGATGGTCTGATCTGAGGGTTTGCTTCGGGCGCTACTCCCCCCCTCCTCCCGCCCCACCTGATGGAACTGAGAGCTGCAGATGGAGCATGAGAGAAAAGATACAGAACTGCAGCAGCATCTTCGTAGCTTGGACTTCGTTTTGCGCAAAAAGTGGTTGCTGCTTGTAGTTATTTAATTGCAGCGTTTCATCAGCTGGTGTCTTGAGCAGCAACCTCAAAGTTTCTATTCCTGGAGGATTCTAGCATCCTGCAGTCGTCATTGGTTAGAGAAAGCGGAAAGCATTGGCTGTGAATCTGGTGGGTTTCTCAAATGCTGGCACGAGAGTCAGCCTTGTCGCAGAGAGAAAGCAGGAAGCCTGCCTTCTATCAGGCCAGCCTGTTTCCTACGCAGCCCAGGATTTACTCAGACTAGCATCCAATCTCCAAAGCCTCTGGCTGCTGTATAGGGAGGGGTGACTCTGCCAGATGCAGTTTCTCATTTTCCCAGCCTTAAGTGTAGCTCTCCACATCAGGTTGTGAATCGTTCCCCCTCCCCTTCTTCTTAAAATCTCACCAGCGTTTTAGTGTGAATCTGAAATATACTCTTCATTCAGCTCATAGTGGTGAGGAGGAATGGAAGTTCCCCCAGAATGTCTGCTTTATATACAGTGGTACCTTGGGTTAAGTACTTAATTCGTTCTGGAGTTCCGTTCTTAACCTGAAACTGTTCTTAACCTGAGGTACCACTTTAGCTAATGGGGCATCCTGCTACTGCTGCGGCGCCGGAGCACAATTTCTGTTCTTATCCTGAAGCAAAGTTCTTAACCTGAGGTACTATTTCTGGGTTAGCAGAGTCTGTAACCTGAAGTGTCTGTAACCTGAAGCGTATGTAACCCGAGGTACCACTGCACATTATTTACACAATGCGCCCCACGTGATTGGCTAATTAGGGGATTCACCTGTAGGCCAATCAGGTTGCGGATTCACTTCCACCTGGAGCTGGATTGGGTAGCTCCTGTGGACCAATCAGACTGCTGCATTCTGGACCCTATTGTTCTAGGACCAATCAGACTGTTGCATTCTAGACCCTATTGTTCTAGGACCAATCAGACTGCTGCCTTTTGGATCCTATTCAACTCAGTACATAACAGATTCCCTCCTAATATATATACTTTTGCAGACCTTTCAAGTGTTGCTATTTTCCAGGGGCCGTTCCAGATTTACAGAAGCCGTCCTGGTTTCTGATTTGATCCCAGAATTTCCCACCTTTTCCATAGGACATCTCTATTTTCATTGGATAAATGTTGGAGGGTATGGAGTTATGAGACCCCCAAGCCAAGGAGATAAGTAACTATACAACCTTTAGAAGACATCTGAATGCAGCCCTGTAGAGGGAAGTTTTTCTCCTTCGTGTTTAATGTTTTATTATGTTTCTATATACAGTGGTACCTCAGGTTACAGACGCTTCAGGTTACAGACTCCGCTAACCCAGAAATAGTGCTTCAGGTTAAGAACTTTGCTTCAGGATGAGAACAGAAATCGTGCTCCGGCGCCGCAGCGGCAGCAGGATGCCCCATTAGCTAAAGTGGTACCTCAGGTTGAGAACAGTTTCAGGTTAAGAACGGACCTCCAGAACGAATTAAGTACTTAACCCGAGGTATGTTGACCATTAGGTCAACATACAACATGCCGAGAATTTCAAATCAATTTCCCATAACCTTTCCCAGTCTGAAAAGTGAATATTGTGCCCTAAATCCCCCTGCCCAGTGTAAACATTGGCTGTGTCTTCTGGTGTGGACAACTGGTTGGTGACCCAAAGAACCCTGCTTGCTGCCCGATGAGGCCAGAACCTGCCCCTTGCAGCAAAGATGCTGACCATAGCCTCTTTTTGGAGAAGCGAGGCGACATCCCTGCGATGGCTGATGCAGCTGACTTTGCATGACAGCAGTGGAAGGAAGGAAGACTTAACCACAGTTTCTTAGAATAATAAAGCCACTTCCTCACTGAGATGCCAGTACCAGCGGAGGGTGCTTTTGACTGGAACCTCTGCAGCCTAGATCCAAAAGTCCCTCTCTCTTTTCTCTCTCTTAAATAAAGGGACACCTTGATTTCTTGGCACCAGAAAACACACGTGCACTTCAGCAGTCCTCATAAGAAATGCTGGTTTCATTCAAACGCAGTTGGCCAACTCTGAGCAGCTGTTGATATAGCCCAGGATCAATTCCTCTGAAGGGTGGACCCAGGAGACTGGCATTTTCCTCACTGTAGGTAAGCTGATTTTCCATCTCACCTCCATCTATTCTAGGATTCATGTGGTGATGGGCTGGCCTGATCCTGATCCTGGTGGCCTCACAGGAGCTAGAGATTTGGGGTTGGTGTCCAAAAGGGAAAGAAAGAGACCCTCAGGGTCCCTTCTAATTCTGTGTGACAGACAGACAGACAATGCACTTTATTTAGTGGTGGCTATAGAGCAAGGGTCCCCAACCTGTGGCCCATGGGCCAGAAGCGGCCCATAGCAGCCGTTTAACCGGCCCCTGAGCTGTTCCCGAACTGAGCCGCCCACTTGACGAGTCCCTGTGCGCTGCACTAAACCAGTGGAAGGGACTCTCTTCCGCGGCTCCGGAAATTGCTTACACAGAGACCTACACTGGCTCCCAGTACATTTCCGAGCACAATTCAAAGTGTTGGTGCTGACCTTTAAAGCCCTAAACGGCCTCGGTCCTGTATACCTGAAGGAGCGTCTCCACCCCCATTGCTCTGCCCAGACACTGAGGTCCAGCTCCAAGGGCCTTCTGGCGGTTCCCTCGCTGCGAGAAGCCAAGTTACAGGGAACCAGGCAGAGGGCCTTCTTGGTGGTGGCGCCCGCCCTGTGGAACGCCCTCCCACGAGATGTCAAAGAGAAAAATAATTACCAAACTTCTAGAAGACATCTGAAGGCAGCCCTGTTTAGGGAAGCTTTTAAAGTTTAATAGGTTATTGTATTTTACTGTTTTGTTGGAAGCTGCCCAGAGTGGCTAGGGAAGCTAGATGGGCAGGGTATAAATAATAAATTATTATTATTATTATTATTATTATTATTACATACCCAGACGCTGGAAATCACTTCTGCACAGACACAATTTTCGGCGTCTGGGCATGCACAGAAACGATTTCCGGCGCCGCGGACATAAGCAGACACAATTTCCGGCATCGCGGTTCACCAGCCCAACCCACGGAGTATCTCTGTGGGAGTGATCCGGCCCATGCCCATGCTGACCCCTGCTATAGAAAATGGTAACATTGGGCATTTGTTGGTGTCCCAATATGCTCCCCCGGTATTTCAGCATTCCAACTTTGCATTCCCACTTTGCCTGAAGCACCTAAGACGTTTAGACAAAGCAGGAAATGATTTTCCATTTCCATCCCCTGCCTCTCAGGGGTTCAAGGGATCTCACTGAGAACAGCATGGCCAAGAGCCCTTCAAATCTCAGGCCAAGGCTGCCACTATCAGAAGAGAGGATATACATATGCTTTGTATATGAGTTCAATCCTTTGGCATTTATGGCAGAAATCTCAGAGAGCAGTGCTAGGAAAGTCCATTTCCTTGGGGATGTTGAAGAACTGTTTTTTATTTTGTTTTATTTCTATTCCCCCCCCCCCATTCTTTATGATCACACTTTCATCCAGGGATGTCGAATAACTTACAAAAAAACCACACATTCAGTTGAAAATCTAACAATGACATGCATCAAAAAGTATATACTGTTATGTGTAACTAAACCACAGAGCCTAGGACTTGCTGATCAGAAGTTCGGCGGTTCGAATCCCCACAACGGGGTGAGCTCCCGTTGCTCGGTCCCTGCTCCTGCCAACCTAGCAGTTCGAAAGCACGTCAAAGTGCAAGTAGATAAATAGGTACCACTCCGGCGGGAAGGTAAATGGCGTTTCCGTGTGCTGCGCTGGTTTGCCAGAAGCGGCTTGGTCATGCTGGCCACATGACCCGGAAGCTGTACGCCGGCTCCCTCGGCCAATAAAGCGAGATGAGCGCCACAACCCCAGAGTCGGCCATGACTGGACCTAATGGTCAGGGTCCCTTTACCTCTATAACTAATAGGAGGATGATTTTAAAGAACTGTTTTGACCCGCAGAAGACGATGCTAGGTCACATGGACCAAAGGTCCTAGCCCAGTGTGCAAAGCATCTTAGTAGGCAATGCTATCACTTCTAGACCCAACCCTTTCATTACTGGTCCCTTTGGCATTGACTGATGGACCCATCCAAGGACTCTCTACTGTCAAATTTCACAGAATCATGGAATTGTTGAGCTGGAAGGGTCATCTAGAGCAGGTAACAGAGCTTAAAAAAATCCCTTACCTCTGTTTAAAAACCTCCAAGGAGGAAGAAATCTCCAAAGTCCATCCCACTGTTGATTAGTTCTTACCCTCAGAAAGTTCTTCCCAATGTTTCATTGGAATCGTCTTTCTTGACTCTATCGGTTCAGGTCGTCCCCTCTGGAGCAGCACAAAAACAAGCTTGCTTCATCTTCCATGTGACAGCCCTTTAGATATTTGAAAATATTTCTTTTTTATATTCTTGGCTGAAGTTTTTTCTCAGCACTTTGGCTGAGAAGAAGAGTAGTTTTCTTGTTCTCTTTTTGGGGGGGACGAGGGGGACGGGAATATGTAACCGGATCCCTTCACTTAAGTCAGATGGCTTGTGATCCAAAATCACCACAACTGCAGCTTACCCCTTTAAATAATGCTTTGCACTCCTAAATTAGTTCTTCATCTCCCCCACATAACCGTTTCCCCTTACAAAAAGGTCCTTCAAATATAAAAAGCTTCCATGAGCTTGAACTGAATGTTTGCCCATTTAGATATTTTGATTTAAAAGTAGTGTGGATGAAAATGTCTGTTTTGGTATCTCTCAGTGTCTTATTTCTCCCATATTCTCCTGTATTAAGTTTAGTCTTAATAATTTCTCCCGTATTAAGTTTAAGTCTGCACAAAAATCTGTACGAATATTCATGAACATTTCTAATAATACTTTTAATGCAGTTTGCTTAATATTGCAAGCAATTTTTTCTTAATACGATTCTTACAAAAAAAAGAAAGATGCTCAGATAAATACTTCCATATTGTCTCGAAGTTTTTTTGGAGGCACAGGGCGGGAGTGTAATGAAAAACTGAAAATAAATTGAGATGTGAATGTTAGAGATTATGTTAATATAAGCCAATACGAAAGACGTGCCTATGAAAAATGGGAAGTTGGTGGAAAGAAAGAGGTGTGTGGGAACTGATTTAAATTCCGTACCCTTTTTTTGTTTTTGTTTGGAGAACTGCATTGCAAAATTTGGAGAAGTGTATGGCTGCCTTTCGGTTTGCGAGTTGGTTTGGGAAGTGTGAATTAGGTCGCTTTGTGTTAGGATGCAAATTTCTGAACAAATTTCTGCTCCATCCCTAGTGTCGCAAGGGAGGACTATTTCCTAAAACTCACCATGTACAAATTCACTTTCTTCATTAAAAATGAAAGAAAAAGAAGTTTTGTTTACTGCCCCTTAGTTTCTGGTCTGCTGCTGCCCCATTTTATCTGGAATGTTCTTGTTGAGAAGTCTTTGAGAACTTTGTATCGGAAGTTCCTGGCCATTGAGAAGCCACTTGTAGGGATGGTAAGTGGGGCATTCCCAAGGCCTCCCATCCCCCCGCTGTGGGTCATCAGCATATTAAAGGTAAAGGTAAAGGTAAAGGGACCCCTGACCATTAGGTCCAGTCGTGGCCGACTCTGGGATTGCAGCGCTCATCTCGCTTTATTGGCCAAGGGAGCCGGCGTACAGCTTCCGAGTCTTGTGGCCAGCATGACTAAGCCGCTTCTGGCGAACCAGAGCAGTGCACGGAAACGCCGTTTACCTTCCCGCTGGAGCAGTACCTATTTATCTACTCGCACTTCGATGGCAGGAGCTGGGACCGAGCAACAGGAGCTCACCCCGTCGTGGGGATTCGAACCGCCGACCTTCTGATCGGCAAGCCCTAGGCTCTGTGGTTTAACCCACAGCGCCACCCATGTCCCATCAGCATATTACTTAAATAATAATAATAATAATAATAATAATAATAATAATAAATTATTTATACCCCTCCCATCTGGCTGAGTTTTCCCAGCCACTCTGGGCGGCTCACAATCGAGTGTTAAAAACAACACAGCATTAAATATTAAAAACTTCCCTAAACATACTCCAAAACTCTGGATAACCCCATTCAGTCGCTTCATGTAGATGTTAGGCTTAGGGATTTGACAGGGAATAAAATCAAACCCTGAAGTCTCCATTGGGTGGAATAACACTCCCCAAGCATCACCCTCTGAAAACAACCACCCAAGTAGGACCAGAATCTCTGCAAAGCGGTTCGGTGCTACCCACCCCTACAGTACCGGATTTACATATAAGCTAAACAAGCTATTGTTTAGGGCCCCACTTTCTTGGGGCCCCAAAAAAGTTTAAAGAAAAAACAATCCTGGATGTACATTTCCAAAATATAAGTTAAAAAACAAATAAAATAAAACCTACATGCAGCAACAGTGTTTTATGTTGTGTAGGCTCCTATGATGTAAGTAATGGGCCCCATCTGCTAGCCTGCTCCCAAAAATATCACTGGTTTGCCCATTTCTATATATAGGGTGCCTAAATTCTGCATGGATGGGTTGCATGGCAACATGTGCAAATGGCTTTAGATACCTATTAGGTCCATAAATTACCATATAGCATATATTCAACACACAAAAACCAGCAACCATTTGTTGTTGACAAAGGACAGCTGGACATATAAAGGGCCCCATTACGTTCAGTAGCTTAGGGTCTCATCAAACCTAAATCCGGCCCTGCACCCCTAACTCGAACAGCTACTCCGGAAGGAGCCCATGGCTGATGGTATCGAAAGCCGCCGAGAGGTCAAGGAGAATTAACAAGGTCACATTTCTCCTCTGTCTTCCAACAGAGGGCACAGTAGACCTTGCAAAGCTGATTAGCAATACTGTCTTCAAGGGCAGCCCCATGTAAATTGGATTACAGTAATCTAGTTAGAAGGCTACTAGGCTATGGCAAGGCTGTCTCAGTCCAGGCTACAAATTTGCTCCTTCGAGGAGAGTGTGACGCATTATGGAACAGGCTGTTTAGCTAATTCCCAGACAGGTTAACCACCTGCCCACAACATCTCTTTCTTTTTATCAGGATTTATTCTGAAAGATTTCCTTCAAAGTCCCCCTCTAAAGACAGGGAAACTGAGGCGAGGTTTGGCGTGACTTACTGAAACCCCCCTGCTATTTCCTGGTGAAAGTCCAATTTCTTTAAGGTCAGGACTTTTTTTCTTTTGTGCAATACAAAAGACTCCTCACATTTCAGTGTGAAGGGATGGAAAGGTTAAGAAAGAAAGAACGAAGCAAAAAAAACCCAAAACAAATTGCTTGCGGGGATTTTCTTTTGCAGAAGTGAAAACAATGTATTTGCAATGGTTAGACCAGGAAAGCAAAACAAATGGAGGGGGGGGGGGGGGATGAAGGAAGTGTAGAGATTTGTGGAAGGTTGGCAGCCGCGATGATTTCAATTCTCTCCTTGTTTGCGTAGTTAAAAGGACATCTGTTCATAGTTCCCTCTTGCAGATTTCTCAGGGAGCGTTTTCATCAGGGCTCTGGTATTGAGGAAACGAGAGTTTCCTCATTTAACATCAACATGTTGTGTTCGGATTTCAGCCCTGTGACTCTGGAGGATTTAGACACACTTGGAGGAAGAAAGAGTTGGAAGCAGCCTGGTTTTCAACCAGCTGTGCATTTTTAACGGCTTTTGTGGGGGTCAAGGCTTGCGCAAAAGAGTAAGCCCATTTTGTCAAGAGAGCTGGAGACGGTTTGAAAGAGTGATTTCCGCTTGGGGTGCTTTTGATACTCTGATAAACAGGTCTGCCTGACTTTTAAAGTGTTTGCGAAGCCTTGATGGAAGGAGACAGTGGGATGAAAGAAATGTATTTTCACGTGCGCCCAGTTACCAAGTGTCACACAACTTTTCAAGGGTATAGCATCTAGATCAAGGGAAGTAATAGTGCCACTGTATTCTGCTCTGGTCAGACCTCACCTGGAGTACTGTGTCCAGTTCTGGGCACCACAGTTCAAGAAGGACACTGACAAACTGGAACGTGTCCAGAGGAGGGCAACCAAAATGGTCAAAGGCCTGGAAACGATGCCTTATGAGGAACGGCTAAGGGAGCTGGGCATGTTTAGCCTGGAGAAGAGGAGGTTAAGGGGTGATATGATAGCCATGTTCAAATATATAAAAGGATGTCATATAGAGGAGGGAGAAAGGTTGTTTTCTGCTGCTCCGGAGAAGCGGACACGGAGCAATGGATCCAAACTACAAGAAAGAAGATTCCACCTAAACATTAGGAAGAACTTCCTGACAGTAAGAGCTGTTCGACAGTGGAATTTGCTGCCAAGGAGTGTGGTGGAGTCTCCTTCTTTGGAGGTCTTCAAGCAGAGGCTTGACAACCATATGTCAGGAGTGCTCTGATGGTGTTTCCTGCTTGGCAGGGGGTTGGACTTGATGGCCCTTGTGGTCTATTCCAACTCTATGATTCTATGATTCTATGATTCTAACTCCAGGGTTTCCTAGAGATTAGTGTCTTTGGAATGAAGGTCACTGGTTTGATTGATATTATTTTATTGCATTTTTCTGCTGCTTTTCGTTCAAATGAATCTCAAGGCAGCTTACAAACAATAAACAACATCAACATCAGAAATGCAGCATAAATCGTGCGGAATAGTGAACAAGTCATTGATAAAGCAGTTGCAAACTATAAAACCCTGTTAACCAAACAGCAGCTGAAAAATAAGCTGAATATCACAAGGACAGCAAAAGTCACATCATCAGAACATAGAACCATCAAATTGTAGAGTTCGACTCATCTAGTCCAATGCAGGAATCTCAGCTAAAGCATCCAGTGCAGGTGGCCACCCAACCTCTGCTTAAAAACCTCCGAAAAAGGAGTCTGCAACCTCCCATGGGAGACTATTCTACTGTTAAACAGCTTTTACTGTCAGAAAGTTATTCCTGATGTTTAGTCGTAATCTCCTGTCAGGGAACTGCCATCGGAGCTGGAGGTGGAGAGAAGGCTCCAGAGGGATGCCGGAGAGGGTCCCAGCAGGGAGAGAGGCAGCCCATCCACGGGGGAAGGAAATCAGCGTAACACCAGTGGAGAAGGGGGGGGCAGATGGGGGAATCGGAGAGGAGGCTCCAGGACTCCTTGCCGGAGACCAGCGGAGAGAGCACGGGGACTCCGCTGCCCACACCCTCCCTGCGCAGAAGACTTCCGCGCAGGGAGAATAGGAGAAGACTGGGCGTCAAACAGCTCTTATGCTGGAAGAGGTTCAAGAAACGCCCACTGACGGATTCTGCCAGCGACTGAGGCAGCCACGAAACTTGAGGCTGCCCAGACAGAAAGGGTTCAACCAGGTAACCTAGCCAGGAGTGGCGGCAACTTACGCATGAGCAACCCCTAGAACCATTACATCTCCTTTCTTGCAACTTGAAGCCATTGTTTGAGTCCTACCCTCCAGAGCAGGAGAAAATAAGCTTTATTATTTTTTGCATATATATACAACCTGAACATAAGAGTACAGCATTCGCACAGCAAGAGCTCTTATCTCCCCATTAATTTTCCAGGGGAGCCCCAAGCCATAGCTTTGGGTCTAGCACACAGCAAGACATGCCAGCATCCAGAATCAGCCAAAACTCTCTCACAAACACGCAGAACTCCTTTCTGGCTCCTTTCCTAGGATGACTTGGCATCCCGCCAGGTGTGGCGGGAAAAGGCCCACCCATTTGTCTCTATGGCAACTAAGCAGCCTCTTTGGTAAATGGCAGAATTTAACTGGTCAGCCAAAGCCGTTACCGTAACAAAGGAACTGGTATGACTGGTTTGGCAGCCTCTTCTGCTGGATTCGAAACATTTCTGGATTGGCTTGGAAAGGACCCAGGCATCATCCAGCCTGACCCACAACCCTATAAGGTAAAGGTAAAGGGACCCCTGACCATTAGGTCCAGTCGTGGCCGACTCTGGGGTTGCGGCGCTCATCTCGCTTTACTGGCCAAGGGAGCCGGCGTACGGCTTCCGGGTCATGTGGCCAGCATGACTAAGCCGCTTCTGGCGAACCAGAGCAGCACACGGAAACGCCGTTTACCTTCCCGCTGGAGTGGTACCTATTTATCTACTTGAACTTTGACATGCTTTAGAACTGCTAGTTTGGCAGGGACCGAGCAATGGGAGCTCACCCCGTCACGGGGATTCGAACCACCGACCTTCTGATCGGCAAGTCCTAGGCTCTGTGGTTTAACCCACAGCGCCACCCGTGTCCTATAGGAAGTGATGCCTCCTCTCAAACCACTTTCAAGCGGGGTAGGACCATAGCTGGGGGCAGAGCAGCTGTGCAATGGTCTGCAAGGATGCCCACCACTGCAAAGGGGTGATGGGCCAAGGAAAGTGATGGGTCAACTTCTTGGAAGGCAAGAAGAGTGGGCATTCAGCACCATGGATAGCATTCTTGCAGTTGAGGTCAGGCATACAAGTTGCCTCCGCAAGACCTGGGTTTTATAGCAGGGCTAAGTATGGAGGCCTCACCACTTAAAAAAATTCCCCTGGCAAGTTAAAGAACTGGTGTTTTCTTTCACAGCCACTGGTTCCCTTGAAGTAATGGTAATGGTGTTTTCAGCTGTGGAAATTTCTTCCTGGGACTTTCTTGGTCTCCCAAGAGTCTGGTAGCAGAGATGTCTCATTGGGGCTGAAGGGAAGGAAGCGGGCTTCTGGAGCCCCCAGACCTATATGTGGCAAATTAGGAAGTGGACTCATCTCTTCCTCCTCTAAAGAGGAATTGCTGGAGAACTCTGCCTCCAGAGTCCTGATCTGGGGCCATGACAACCTGCTTTATGTGCTGAAGGTTCCAGTTTCAAATCCTGGCATCTCCCATTAAAGAGGACCCAGAAGCAGGTCATGGGAAAGGCCTCTCTGTGCCTGAGACCCTGGACACCCGCTGCCAGTCAGTGCAGGTAATACTGGCCAAAATAGGGCAATGGTCAGAGTTGGTAGAAGGCAGCTTGATTGTAGCTTTCTTTAAAAATGAACGGCTTCAGCCTGAAAGAGTCTGATCCTTAACTCTCTATGTAGCAACGTCAAACGTCCTAAGGGATGGCAGGCTTTCAGTATGGGACACCTGGCTGGTCAGAATAATGGGCATGTTAGGAACACAGGATTCAGGAAGTCAATGACTAGCACTTGCTGTGGGAGACTTAAGATGATGGAACAGAAGAACATTAGTCTTGAACTGGTTCTGGGAGCTGCCCTCACCCTGGCTCTGGGCATCATCAGCCATTGTGGATGCCAGGCTGATGCTAATGGGCAGTCCCTACACAGCACAGAAATCGGGGGAGATGGAAACCACAGTGAGATGGAAACCAGAGAGTGACACTCATGTTATTTGATGGTTTCCCTTCTTGGAAGGTGATGCTGGCTGGTCTATAAAACAGAGGTCAGGTCTACCCCATCTGTAAATTTAAAGGCTTTTTGGTGCAAGAGTGCATCATTGGTCATCAGTGTGGAGCAAGAGGAGTGATCAGGGCTGGCCGGGTCTATTCTCTAAAGGTCAATATGTCCAAACCAGCTGTGGAGACTGTTGCAGCTGTTTGTTAACTGGGGTCTGTTTGCTGCTCCAAGAAAATGCTTTTGGCTCCGTAACTGTCCCAGGATGGATCCAGGGTCCAGCTTCTCCACATGCCAAGCCTTTTGCAGGCTAGGCAAAGGGGGGGGGGGGAGGGGACATAAGATTTTTGGGATGAAGAACATCTGTGACTTTTTGTGTGTCCTCCTTCTCCTCTCGGCCACCTACTCAAAATGTGTGCTGCATTTGTACTGAGCAGGCAGTTAACAGAAAGATCATGGCAGAAAAGGCCCTTTTCTTCCAATGGCAGATGGTAGTCCCAAAAATTCTGCATCAACGTACCCCAAATTCTGCAGCCAAGTTGACTCTAGGTAAAGGTAAAGGGAACTCTGACTGTTAGGTCCAGTCACGGATGACTCTGGGGTTGCGGCGCTCATCTTGCTTTATTGGCCGAGGGAGCCGGCGTACAGCTTCCGGGTCATATGGCCAGCATGACTAAGCCGCTTCTGGCGAACCAGGGCAGCACATGGAAACGCCATTTACCTTCCCGCCAGAGTGGTACCTATTTATCTACTTGCACTTTGACGTGCTTTCGAACTGCTAGGTTGGCAGGAGCAGGAACAGAGCAACAGGAGCTCACCCCATTGCAGGGATTCGAACTGCCGACCTTCTGATTGGGAAGCCCTAGGCTCTGTGGTTTAACCCATAGCGCCACCTGTGTCAAGTTGACTCTAGAAATTGACAAGGACATCAACTCTTCATTAGTAGTTGTTGGGAGGTTTTTTGGGTGAGAAAGGGATTCCCAGTGCTGAACCTGAGACACCTGTTCATCCTGTATTTAGACTGCAGGAAAAACTCTGGTCCTCCTAATCTTGCTGGACCCCATCAGCCCCAGGCAGCATAGCCAATGGTGAGGGATGAAGGGATCTGTAAGGCGGCTTCTTCTTCTTCTTCTTCTTCTTCTTCTTCTTCTTCTTCTTCTTCTGCGATCACTCATAGTAAGATTGTCTTCCATCAACACAGTTTTAACAGTGAGTCTGTAAGTGACTTTGGAGGCCAATTCTGGATCCACATGTCCTTCCACAGTGGGAACATTGGTTTCCAGGCGGGAGTTGATCACGGTGTGGATTTGCCAAGCGTGCCTTCCTCTTAGCACATTTCTCCCTTGCGTTCTGAGTTTGAGCATCTTCAAAGCCCATTATACCTTTGGTAAAGGCTGTTCTCCGACTGGAGCGCTTGCAGGCCGGTGTTCCCCAGTTGTTGGTGTTTATCCTACATTTTTAAAGATTTACCTCGGGAGAGTCTTTAAACCTCTTTTGTTGACCACCAGCATTACGCTTTCCATTTTAAAGTTCGGAATAGAGCAGTTGCTTTGGAAGATGATGATCAGGCACGCACACAACAGTCCAACGAAGTTGATGCTGAAAAATCATTGCTTCGATGCTGGTGATCTTTGCTTCTTCCAGTACACTGGCATTAGTTTGCCTGTCTTCCCAAGTGATGTGTAATTTTATTTTGTTTTTAACATCTGGAGGTCCACAAGTTCCTCAGTCCTGGCTTAGATCATCATGGAACCAGAACAGTTTGTCCCGACATCCACAGAGAAAGCTGTCCATGGGTGGACACCCCCACATGAAAGGACAACCAGAACCAGATCATCTGTGAAAATGAACTCAGCGTGTTCTCCAATTCCAGCACAAGACTTATTTCCTGAGCAGTCGGCAATATAAGAATAATCAGGGATTTATTTCCCCCCATTGGATGCATTCTCAGCTTGATTCTGCAGGAGATGTCCTTAGCGAAGACTTTTTTTTGAACACTCACTGCAGACAGTGGATAAGAGCAAAGAAGGAGCCCAGCCTGCTCCAGGGCTTTCTGACATTCCCTTCATCTTCTGTCATTTTGCTATATTGGCTGCTATTAATTTTAGCATTGCTTCCACTCCGCAGATGGTAAAAGAGGCCAATAAAAAAACACCTGCTGGTTTCTGCATAGAGTACAGTGCCAAAGGTCTGCCTTCGATCTGCCACCTTCTAAAGGTCTGCCTTTAGCAATTGAAGCTCAGAGACATGCAATGGAGCAAACAGATTCCCATGCATGGAAAGAGTGCATCTCAAACACCAGACTTTGCACCACCACCACTGCCACCCAACAGCTCACATTTCGCCTACAGAAGACTGAGGGCTTAGCCACCCTTACCTTTTGCCCTGCTCTTTCCAGGCACAGATCCTTACTCTAAAGCTCCATGTTTGACTTTAAAGCTCCATGTCTGCACCCCAGAGCTCTCCTTGCAAAAAGCTGCTCTTTAAAGCTGATGTGCAACAAATGGCAATTTGGGTTTTCGGAGGATTGCCATTTGCTCCAGTTCAGCTTTAGAGAGTGGGTTTTCATGGGGAAAGTGTGAACAGTGCAAGGAAAGCATAAAGGTAGGTAAATGTGGATAAGCCCCAAGAGGTGATGTGATAGACATCTTCAAATACAGTGGTACCTCGGGTTACATGCGCTTCAGGTTACATAGCTTCAGGTTACAGACTCCATTAACCCAGAAAAAGTACCTTGGGTTAAGAACTTTGCTTCAGGACGAGAACAGAAATTGTGCTCTGGCGGTACATCAGCAGTGGGAGGCCCCATTAGCTAAAGTGGTACTTCAGGTTAAGAACAGTTTCAGGTTAAGAACGGACCTCTGGAACGAATTAAGTACTTAACCCGAGGTACCACTGTACATGGTTCTACCCCTCCTCATGAAATCTCCACAACAACCCTCTGGAGTAGGTTAGGCAGAGAGGCTATGACTGGACCATGGTCACCCTGTGAGCTTCGTGGGCAAGTTGGAATTTGAACCCAGGTCTCTCCCAGGTCGAGGTCTGATGCTGTAACCACTACACCTCAATATATTGGCTCAGTCTGTGCTCTAGACACAGCATTCCCTGTCCCTTCCATTCCTCTGTTGCCCCATCTTGGACACACCTGTCAGCATCAAGCCACCTTTGCCTCCTTCCGCGACCGCCCTCTGTCCCTGGAGAAGCAGCCTAACGCAGACTTACAGAGGGAAGGCTTGGAGTTGAATCTGTGTGCAACGCGCCCCACACTTCAGGTGAAAAACAGAGCCTTTTCTGATTGAAAATCTCCAGAGATAGGAGCAGCGGAGTGGGGGAAGGAGATTTTTCTCTCCATCTGTGTGCATGCCAGTGTGCAAAGCCCTCTCTGGCATTTATCAAGGGAAGCATGAAACAACGTTTTGTCACCCTCTATCTTTCCAGCTGGCAAGTCGGGGCTTGGAAAGTGCTTGGCGGATGCCGGCAGTTTACAAATGTGTGGCAGAGCTGCCTGGAGGAAACCACAGAATCATAGAGATGGAAGGGACCTCGAGGGTCATCTAGCCCAACCCGCCTGCAACACAGGAATGTCAGCTAAAGCAACCCTGACAGATGGCCATCCAACTTCTGCTTAAAGGCCTCCAAGGAAGGAGAGCCCACCACCTTCTAAGGGAGCCCATTCCCCTCTTGAACGGCTCTCGTTGCCAGAAAACTTCTTCCGAATGTTTAGTCAGACTCTCCTGTCTTGTTGTTTACATCCGTTGGTTTCGGGTCCTCCCCTCTAGAGTGGCAGAAGAAAAGCCTGAACTCTCTAGCAAGTGTTCTTCTGAGGTACAGAACATACTGGAATGAAAGATGTTCCTTTCCAAGGGCGTGCCTGGTATTGCGGAATCAAAGGGATGTGTGTAGGGAGCAAATATACACACCTGCCTCCTCTCCTCTCACTCTTTGTGGCTGGAAGGACAGTTCGTGAAGCTGAGGCTCCAATACTTTGGCCACCTCGTGAGAAGAGAAGACTCCCTGGAAAAGACCCTGATGTTGGGAAAGATGGAGGGCACAAGGAGAAGGGGGCGACAGAGGACGAGATGGTTGGACAGTGTTCTCGAAGCTACCAGCATGAGTTTGACCAAAGTGCGGGAGGCAGTGGAAGACAGGAGTGCCTGGCGTGCTCTGGTCCATGGGGTCACGAAGAATTGGACATGACTAAACGACTAAACAACAACAACAAACCTCCTTTCCTCTTCCTCTTTGTGGCGGTTTTTACCCTGAGGACTTTTTCTTTTTTCTTTTTATTAACAATTCCTACAAAACCACATTTTCACAACATATCATATTCATCTTTTCTCCCCTTCCCCCCATCCCCCCATCCAACCCCCCCCCCAAGACTTCCCTCAGTTACTCTCTCTGATTTCTCAGCACATGTTGTTCTCGGCATGTTATAAACTTGTACATATGCTTACATTATCTATCATAGAATCTTAGAGTTGGAAGAGACCACAAGGGCCATCGAGTCCAACCCCCTGCCAAGCAGGAAACACCATCAGAGCACTCCTGACATACGGTTGTCAAGCCTCTGCTTAAAGACCTCCAAAGAAGGAGACTCCACCACACTCCTTGGCAGCAAATTCCACTGTCGAACAGCTCTTACTGTCAGGAAGTTCTTCCTAATGTTTAGGTGGAATCTTCTTTCTTGTAGTTTGGATCCATTGCTCCGTGTCCGCTTCTCTGGAGCAGCAGAAAACAACCTTTCTCCCTCCTCAATCAACCAATAAATTTGTGTGTGTTTATTCAAACCCTGCCAAGGAGTCCAGTTCATTTTGTTGCGTTTTTAAATAATTTGTAAAAAGCTCCCATTCTTCCTTCAAGTCACAGTTGTCCTTGTCTCGCTATTCGTATGTCAGTTTAGCCAGTTCTGCATAAGTCATCAATTTCTCCTGCCACTGTTCTTTCGTTGGGATTTCCTCATTCTTCCATCCTTGTGCTATGCACTGAGGACTTTTTCGCAGACGCAACACAGAATGATGCAGGAACAGGATGAGGTGGACTTACAATTGAACATCTGCAAAAATGATCTCGGTCCTGTATACCTGAAAGAGCATCTCCACCCCCATTGTTCAGCCCGGACACTGAGATCCTGCCCCGAGGGCCTTCTGGGAGTTCCCTCATTGCGAGAAGTGAGGTTACAGGGAACCAGACAGAGGGCCTTCTCGGTAGTGGCACCCACCCTGTGGAACACCCTTCCTTCAGATGTGAAGGAAATAAGCAGCTATCCTACCTTCAAAAGACATCTGAAGGCAGCCCTGTTCAGGGAAGTTTTTAATATTTAACGCTATACTATTTTTAACACTTGATTGGGAGCCGCCCAGAGTGGCTGGGGAAACTCAGCCAGATGGGCGGGGTATAAATAATAAATTATTATTATTATTATTATTATTATTATTATTATTATTATTATTATTTCTGTACTGGGAGGCAGCAAACAGCAGCAGCTAAGAACCACTTTCAGCTGGACTCCAGCCTAGCCATTGCAAGGCAAGGCCTCTTGGAAAAACCAGAGTGCTGATCTCTCCAGTTCTTGTGCAGCAGCCAAGAGATCGTGGTGGTAGGAGAATCCACCTTCCCTCGCTTTGCAGCCCAAAGATTTCATGGAGTCCACTTCTCTCTCTGAACAAACACAGAGTGGCAGGCACCTCCCATTAAAATGTATGAGCCGTCTGCAGGGAGTGCTGAGCTGGGCTGATGAGATCAGCATCGAAAGGTTTTAATTAACGGCCGGCTTGGATATTTATTGAGGAGGAAATTACCGCTCCCAGCCAGTTGCTTGCTACTGAGGGCTACTAAATTGGGACTGGGAAACGGTTGGAAATCTCTTTCGTCTATCCGGAATCATTCAGTTCATTGGATGTCCAAAAGTTCTAGTGAGAGAGGAAGGGAGGAGAGACGGTGGAAGAAGATTGGAAGAAATTTAAAGACTATTTACAGAAATATTATAAGATTAATGAATGTTAGAATGACATCGGATGGAGGTTAAAAGGTTATTAGCAACAAAGTGGTGAAGGAGTATGGAAAATTTGAAGGTTAAAAGGTGTAAAATTAAAAGGTTTAACATATTAAGATAAGATTAAGACATATTAAGATATTAAGATAAAGATTAAGTTAAGATGGAAGGGATTTGCCGATTAAATATTTGGACTCGAATACAGTGAGGGGAGGTGTGGGGAAGCCTGGGAAATAAGTAAACGCAAGGAATATTATGAAAATGGAATTGTTTTTATTTGTTTTTTCTGTATTGTTGTTTTTGTCTTTTTGTCTTTTTGTCTTTTTCTTTTGTTTTTTCCTTTTATGTAAAAACCTTAATAAAAAATATTATATATATATATTAAAAAGTTCTAGTGAGAGAGGAAGGGAAACCTCTCTGTATCCCCTTTCTCCATGCCAGGCTTAATTTGATAAACTTCTTTCATGTCACCTTTTAACAAGACTTGGGGGACGGCCAGCAACACTCCCACAGGTGATTTTAGTGAGCGAGCTGGGATAGAAGGGTTCGGGATATCCTTAGGGTACCCTGGACCTAAGTTGTTCAGGGCTTCATAAATTAATACCTTGGTTCTCAAATGCCTTGGTACTCGAACATTTTGGCTCCCAAATGCCCAAAACCTGGAAGTAAGTGTTCCGGTTTTTGAACGTTTTTTGGAAGCCAAATGTCCGATGTGGCTGTCGGCTATTGTTTCCAGGGCGCCTGCACCAATCGGAAGACGCCCCTTGGTTTTTGAATGTTTCAGAAGTCGAACGGACTTCCAGAACAGATTACATTTGAAAACCAAGGTACCACTGTACAAGGAACTCAAACCTAGCTCTGTAGTAGGTGGGCAGCCAGTACGGAGGCATTAAGAATGGTGTCCTGTGTTATTGAGTAGATGTTCCCACCAGCAATCTGGCACCTCTATTCTACACCAGCTGGAACTTCCCAATGGGGCCCAAGGGCAGCCCAACGTAGAAAGCACTGCAATAATCCAGTCTCAAGTTTACTAGCACATGGGCTTTAATATTTTGTTGGGAGCCACCCAGAGTGGTTGGGGCAACCCAGTCAGATGGGTGGCTAATAATAATAATAATAATAATAATAATAATAATACAGTGGTGCCTCGCAAGACGAAATTAATTCGTTCCGCGAGTCTCTTCGTCTAGCGGTTTTTCGTCTTGCGAAGCAACCCTATTAGCGGCTTAGCGGATTAGCGCTATTAGTGGTTTAGCGGCTAATAGCGGCTATTAAAGGCTTAAGGGATTAGTGGATTAGCTGCTAAAAGGCTATTAGCGGTTTAGCGGCTTAGAAAAAGGGGGTGGGGAGCGAAAAAAAATCTCAAGACTCGCAAGACATTCTCATCTTGCGAAGCAAGCCCATAGGGAAATTCGTCCTGCGAAGCGCATCGAAAAACGGAAAACCCTTTCGTCTAGCGGGTTTTCCGTCTTGCGAGGCATTCGTCTTGCAGGGTACCACTGTAATAGGCTGCAGTGGTCAGGGGGTTGCCATGTCATAACAGTGAGGTCTCATCTTGACCTCAGAACCCTGGATTCTGGTCCTGTTTTTCTTTTCTTCCCCCTCTGTTCCAGATATCTTTTGAGCAGAGCCAGCGATGCTAAGTTCACAAAAGCCTCCCCCACTCCCAAACTCTGCACACATCCTTATCTCCAGTCTGGAAAGTAATGACTTTGGAAAACAAACAGAGAAGTCTGTATTGTATCTTGAAAGATAAACAGACTCTAGGGCTTAGAGAGCTGTGACAGATTGCTGGTACCAAATGGGAAATTGGGATGGAAGGAAGAATGGGAGAAACATACTGGTCCATGGTTGGGGTCAGATAGAGGATCTGGGGCGGTGGGTCCTTGCCATTTTGGTTGCTCTGTCTGTAGAGAGATAGAATGAGCAGTCCTCTGAATTATGTGCTTCTCAAGTGGTGACTCATATATTCAGATGCTCCTCATGAGATTTCTTTTTTAAAACACAACCATCTCACTTCAGTATATAAAGTAGCAAGTCAGGGAGAGGGACGCATGAAACCTTTCTCCCTGCTGTACTAGATTTCTCCATGCAGGGAACATTAAAAATACGCCTTCTCCAGTTTCAGCCTAAAGCTGTGTGGTCCAGAATTCTGTGGTCTGGTCTACCACTCAAGGGTAGATTGGCTCTGAATTTTAAGCCATTGTGGTGGTGAAAACATCACAGTCATTCAGAAGGCCTTTGTTCAAGAGACCTGTGCTACAGTGGCGTAGCGTGGGGGGTGCAGGGGGGGCCGGCCGCACCGGGCGCAACATCTGGGGGGGGGGGCGCGCTCGCACTCGCAGCTCTCTGCCCCTACCTGGCTCACTCTGGCTCACTGCAGTGCTGGCTGTGCGAATCCGATCCGAGCTGCCGGGTCGCCGCCCACTGTGGAGGGGAGGGTGCCAGGCGTGCAGTGCGGCGAGGAGAGAAAGCAAGGGACTATCTGGGGGAGGGACAGTGCAGGGGGGGCGCAAATTACTTGCCTTGCCCCAGGTTAGGGGGAGCAAATTACTTGCCTTGCCCCAGGTGCTGACAACCCACGCTACGCCACTGCTGTGCTAGGCTTGAATCCCTCAAATTCAGTGAGCATTAATTTGCCTTTGGTGACAACAAGTCTGGGTTTGTCTTAAAGCATCTATTCCACTGCTCACCAAGCACGGTTTTAGGTTTGCGTCTAGGAAACAGGTTATATTTTTGGCAGTCTTCTCAGCCATCTGAATGCCAGACCCTCCCAAATATTGTTGTGAGTGGGGGTCTGTTTGGATGATGCCCTGAGTCCCTCCCGATTCTTGGCATCTTGAATCTGTGGGGGTAGAAGGTGTGTCCTGAAGATACCACAATCTCCGTGGACCTTCATCCCAAGGAAACTGAACCCTGAGTAAGTGCAGGAAGCCTTGGGAGTGTCTTGTCACTCAGAGGTTGGACTGACAGGCAACAATATCTTTTCGGAATGAGAATGGAGTCCTTGATGGAGGCAGGCAGGGACAACTATAGCATGCCAGGTGGAAAATGAGCAATAGGATGGCTTGATGGGAGGAAGTTAACAGAAATGGACGTCTCCAGCTGTCTATTTGGGGAACATCACATGAGGCCGTTGCAATCACATTGGCCTCCTGCTTCTACCACATCTCGTGCAATTTTATTTTGTTGTTTTGTCGCTCGAGACATGATGGTGTCTTTCCCACTCCCAAGAAGGACTGGTGCTCACATGTCATCTACAGTCATACCTCGGGTTGAAGTTGTTGAGCGCTTTCGGGTTGCGCCCCACAGCGACCCGGAAGTAATGGAACACGTTACTTCCGGGTTTCGCCGCTCGCGCATGCGCAGATGGTCAAAATGATGTCGCGCGCATGCGCGGAAGCGGCAAATCACGACCCACAGACACGCAGTTGCAGGTTGCATTTGCTTCAGGATGCGAACGGGGCTCCGGAACAGATCCCGTTCGCATCTTGAGGTACCACTGTATTTGAACCTGGAGGAAAATGGCTGTACAGTCATACCTTGGGTTACAGATGCTTCAGGTTGCGTTTCTTCAGGTTGCGGACTGCCGAAACCAGGAAGTACCGGAACAGGTTACTTCTGGGTTTCAGCAGTCGCACATGCGCAGAAGTGCTAAATCATGCTTTGCACATGAGCAGAAGCACTGAATCAAACCCCCGCATGCGCAGATGCGCCACTGCGGGTTGCTAATGCTGCAGGTTGTGAACGTGGATCCTGCACAGATCACATTCACAACCCAGATGTCCACTGTATTGTAGGTCTTTCTCAAGGCGTTGGGGTGAAATGGAGAATAGAATCAACAGGTGTTTGAAGTCCAAATGGACTGCAACTCATAAGGACATTAAGAAGACCCTGGTGGATCAGGCCAATTGCCCATCTAGTCCAGGATCCTGTTCTCACAGTGGCCCACCAGATGCCCTTTATGGGAAACCCATAAGCAGGATTCGATCTCAAGAGGACTCTCCCCTCCTGTGTTTTCCAGCAACTGGTATTTTCAGAAGCATTGCTGCCTCGGACTGGGTAGGCAGAGCATAACCAAATGTGGTTATTAGCCACCTGTGCTGGGCCCGGGGGTAACCGCAGTCCAGGTCTGGTCCAGAATCCGACGGTTCCACTAGGAGTCAGTCCGACAGGGCCAAGGCAGGCCATGAGGCAGGAAACCAGGCACAGGGTCTCAGGCAGGTTCTAGCAAACATCAATGTTGCTCCCGCAACCTGGGGTGGGGTCTGACAGCCTTTTAACTTTGTTTGGGTAACAGCTGGTCCTGATCCCCCGGTGACTCACCTCCCTGTCTCGCCCAAAGGCGAGCACTCCTCCTGGGAGTACTCAGGTCTCTCCTTCTCTCAGACCTTCGTCTCTGCAGCTCGGGAGATGTCGGTGGGTTACTAGACCCATGGGCCTCCTCAGCCTCCCCTGACCCAATTGGTAGTGGAGCAGCTGTAAAGTGATGGCCCAGCTGGAGGCAACGAGGTAATCCCCGCATCTGGAGCCAGGGCAGGCTCAGGCCCCTGACTCGGCCCAGCTGGTGTTTGTTGCAGGGGAACCTGTACAGGCTGGGACTCTTCAGGATCAGGCCCCAGACTTGGTTCAGATGATGCCTGAGGCAAAGGATCCGGAGCAGACTGAGACTCCTCTGGTTCCGAGTCCAGGCCATCGCACCACCCATAGCCCTCTTCTCCTCCATTAATTTGTCCAATCCTCTTTTAAAACCATCCAACTCGGTGGCTGTCGCTGCTTCCTTGTGGAAGCAAGTTCCATAGTTTAAGCACTGCATAAAAAAGTACTTTCTTTTCTCTGTCTTGAATCTCCCAACGTTCATTAGATATCCACAAATTCTCCCTCGAGAGAGAGGAAGAAAAAGGGTTTCTTTTCCTATCAGACCAGAAGCAGCCTGCAAAGTGAGAAAGTCCTTTGGGATTGTTGTTGTTTCTTTTGATATACAAAAACAGGGGTGGTTGGCTTTTGCTGCCCAGCTCCCCAAGGGACTGAGTTCCCTAAGTCCATGATTGGTTAGAGATGAATGGATGGAGACAGGATGCAGTGAAAAAAAGGCAGATCTTTATTTTTCTGTTGCAACAGAATTCCCTCGCCTCCTAGCAAGGAGGCAAGAGAGACCCAGAACCAAGAAGAAACATCTCTTTTAAAGGGTTTGCATTTTGGCGTGGAGGAGGAAGACATCCTGGGCTGTCTTAAGCATATCCAGCGCCATGGTGCAAAGACCCCCATTTCCCAGAGTTGTCACCTTTTCCCAAGCCTCTGCAGGGATCGCCCTCCTTCCACGGAGGCTTGGGAAGGAAGCTGCATGCCCGCCAGCCATATGGTTGACATGGCACAGCTGGCAGGTGTGCAGGGAAAGGGGAGGCTGCTGACAAAGCTGTGCAGCTCCCCCACTCGCCGGGGCGCCCCTGAGAGGCTAGCGCCCTGGCGCAACGTGCCAGTAAGCCCAATAGGAAATATGGCTCTGAGGACATCCCCTCTACAAAGTCAGAAATTGCATCACACATACTGTAAGGTGGGGTTACTGTGGCTCAGGCAGGCCAAGGGGTGATAGAATCATAGAATCATAGAATCATAGAATCATAGAATCATAGAATCATAGAGTCATAGAGTTGGAAGAGACCACAGGGCCATCGAGTCCAACCCCCTGCCAAGCAGGAAACACCACCAGAGCACTCCTGACATATGGTTGTCAAGCCTCTGCTTAAAGACCTCCAAAGAAGGAGACTCCACCACACTCCTTGGCAGCAAATTCCTCTGTCGAACAGCTCTTACTGTCAGGAAGTTCTTCCTAATGTTTAGGTGAAATCTTCTTTCTTGTAGTTTGGATCCATTTTTCCGTGTCCGCTTCTCTGGAGCAGCAGAAAACAACCTTTCTCCCTCCTCTATGTGACATCCTTTTATATATTTGAACATGGCTATCATATCACCCCTTAACTTCCTCTTCTCCAGGCTAATATTCCTGAGGATTCCAGATTCATAGTTCATAGTTCCAGACACATTTTGCACAAAATGTTAGCATTTGATAAGACAATCAGGATGCCTGTCGAACATCGCTCAATGCGGAGCATCTGGGCAAACAATGACAATTAATTCAAAGGAGGTTGATAGATATAGGAGAGGAATCCCTTCAGGAATTTCCCCTGATTGCTATCTGCCTACGTTTTCTCGGGCAAGAGAGATTAAGAAGGCAGAGGAAATATCGAGAGTCTTTAGAAGAGCCAAGATGGGTTTGGGATTGTTTTCCTGTACCGTTTTAGACATGTGGTCTATATACTTATATAAGTGTGTTTACCTTGTGCAGTTATCAACATTTATTATACAGTGGAATCTCAGGTTGTGAGCATGATCTGTGCGGGAGGCATGTTCGCAACCCGCAGCGTTCACAACCCGCAGTGGTGCATCTGCACACGAGCAGGTCGCACTTCTGCGCATGCGCAAGTCATGATCTAGTGCTTCTGCGCATGCGCGAGCACCAAAACCCGGAAGTAACCCATTCCGGTACTTCCAGGTTCAGCGCAGTGCGCCACCCGAAAACGCTTAACCTGAATTGTCTGTAACCCGAGGTACCACTGTATATTTGAATTCCTATAACGCTTTGTACTTTTTGCCACTTCTCTCTTTCCGTCCATGTAAAGATCTCATCCCTTCTGGCTTTGGGCATGGGGAATTCAAACTTCAGGCCTACTTCATCTTTCCAAGGATGAGATGTAGCCAGCAAAATGGGCCCTGGCGGATGCCATAATAAATGTCTTTAAGGTGCTGCCATATTTTGAAAGGTGGTTGCCTTTGGATATATATTTGCCTTAAAAGACCTTTCAGTTTCTTCTGACTAATGGATTCCCCACCCCCACCCCATAACCCCGTAATTGAGCTAAATTATAGGCCTGCAGTCAAATGCGACATTTCCTGTTTATTTGAAGCTCACCTATGAAAGTTGGCCTTCTTTAGCTCCACAGCCCATGTATATGAGAGACTATAGAGAAGGCTGGCTGCAAGAGCAGAATGTTGGACGAGGTGGCTTTGATAATTTTGCTAGCCCTTTCCTGAACTTTCTCCAACTCTGCTTCACTCTTTCTGAGGTGAGGCAACCAGTGCTGTACACAGTGTTCCCAAGGCAGCCACACCAGAGATCTGTATAATGTTATGGATTCTTCCACGAGGGCCAAAAGAAATACAAAGGCTCATTCAGTACGGAAGGTGATGTAACCGCTGGAGACGTGCTATCTCCATGCTTTAACGTCTAAGTATGAAGCATTTGACGGCAGAGAGTCTGAGCGCAGCTGGCTGCGAAGAGGAAAGGGTGCTGGCTGCATCAAGTTCCGTCCAGGAAGGAACAGAGCCATCTCTGACTTTGGGAAAGGAACCACTCTGTTGAGCCGCTGGGCTTTATGAGCAGCGTCAGGAATTCAGGCCAGCCAGTGGGAGTGTGAGACCTCCCGGCAGATGTTCTTTCCACATCTGCTTGTGATTGCCGTTAATTACATGTCCGGACTGCCTCGCAGCCAAACTCCAATGACAAAGTTTCTTTATGTGTTTATTCCGGATTGTTGCTTTCGAGTTCTGATGTTGGTACCTCTCTGCTTCCACCCCATCAGGGGTGTGGGGTGGCTCAGGCCGTGGGGTGGCTCATGCGCCAGGCAGGGGTGGGGCATGGAATTTGAGGAGCATCCTTCACATTCCCCAGCCCTTGCCACTGATGTGTGGGTGCGCATGGGCTGGATCTCTGTGGGTGGCACCTGGTTTACGCCCCCTTATGTGCACCCAGGGCAACGCCCCCCCGGAACCCCCAACACTGCACCCCATCCCTCCCCACTCCGGAAAGTGACCGGATTGCAGATGCAGAAGGGACAGGTTGAGACAGGCTTGTGCTTTAACTAGTTACGGAAAAGGTCCTCCACCTAGCTTGGGAAGGATGCGGGGAATGCCAGCCCCACCATGAAGCAGAGAGGGGCGTGATGGAAGAGCTGCAAATTGTCAGTTGTTTAATTTATTATTAGTGGATTTTTACTCTCAGGTGCCAAGGTAAGTTGGCCGGCCTTGGATATGATGAAGTTTGACTTTGGGAGGGAGAGGCCTGTGTGTTGATGTGGTTAGAGTGCTGAACTACAGTATTTTTTCGCTCTATAAGACAAACTTTTCCCCTCCTAAAAAGTAAGGGGAAATGTGTGTGCGTCTTATGGGGAGAATGCAGGCTGCGTTGCTTTCGCTGAAGCCAGAAGAGCAAGAGGGACCGGTGCGCGTCGATCCCTCTTGCTCTCCTGGCTTCAGGGATAGCCACACAAAGCCTCTTGAGCACAATGGGAGCACTCCTCCCTCTTCGCACAGGAGGTTTTGCATTGCTTTCTTGTTTCTTGTTTTCCTCCTCTAAAAACTGTGTGCGTCTTATGGTCGGGTGCATCTTATAGAGTGAAAAATACAGTAAGTAAAAGGTAAAGGTAAAAGACCCCTGGACGATTAAGTCCAGTCAAAGGCAACTACAGTGGTACCTCGGGTTAAGTACTTAATTTGTTCCGGAGGTCTGTTCTTAACCTGAAACTGTTCTTAACCTGAAGCACCACTTTAGCTAATGGGGCCTTCCGCTGCTGCCACGCCACCCCCACGCGATATCTGTTCTCATCCTGAAGCAAAGTTCTTAACCCGAGGTACTCTTTCTGGGTTAGCGGAGTCTGTAACCTGAAGCGTCTGTAACCCGAGGTACCACTGTATGGGGTTGTGGCGCTCATCTCTCTTTCATGCCAAGGGAGCCAGTGTTTGTCCACAGACAGCTTTCTGAGTCAAGTGGCCAGCATGACTAAACTGCTTCTGCTGCAACGAAAAACTGTGATGGAAACCAGAGCACACAGAAACATTGTTTACCTTCCTGCCGCAGTGGTACCTATTTATCTACTTGCACTGGTGTGCTTTCGAACTGCTAGGTTGGCAGGAGCAGGGACCGAACAACGGGAGCTCACTCCGTCGTGGGGATTTGAGGAGGGCAACCAAAATGGTCAAAGGCCTGGAAACGATGCCTTATGAGGAACGGCTAAGGGAGCTGGGCATGTTTAGCCTGGAGATGAGGAGGTTAAGGGGTGATATGATAGCCATGTTCAAATATATAAAAGGATGTCACATAGAGGAGGGAGAAAGGTTGTTTTCTGCTGCTCCAGAGAAGCGGACACGGAGTGGCAATGGATCCAAACTACAAGAAAGAAGATTCCACCTAAACATTAGGAAGAACTTCCTGACAGTAAGAGCTGTTCGACAGTGGAATTCGCTGCCAAGGAGTGTGGTGGAGTCTCCTTCTTTGGAGGTTTTTAAGCAGAGGCTTGACAACCATATGTCAGGAGTGCTCTGATGGTGTTTCCTGCTTGGCAGGGGGTTGGACTCGATGGCCCTTGTGGCCTCTTCCAACTCTATGATTCTATGATTCTATGAACCTCGACCTTCCGATTGGCAAGCCCAAGTGTCTCAGTGGTTTAGACCACAGCACCACCCACTGATCTAAGTAGGACCTGGGGGGGGGGTGGCAGTGTCCAAATCCCTGCTCAGCCATGAAGTTCACTGGGTGACTTGGGCCAGCATTTCCCTGCTTACAGGGAGTAGGCCAAGATGGTCCTCAGGGTTCCTTCCAACCCCACAATTCTATGATTCTGTGTGTGAATGTTAAAGGACAGCTGTGGTTCCCCTTCTTGTGTAGTTTAGGGATGTGTGAATTAGGTATGCATTAAAATGCAGCCCAACCCTACTACAAATCATGGGGGATTATAAATCACGAGGTAGATTACAGAATAAGAAGTAGGGGTGGAGGAGAAGATTGGTCCATTTGTGCAATGGATGCTCTCTGCCTTACAATTCACAAAATAATTTCCCCCCCTTCTCGTAAGACCTTAGAGACCAACTAAGTTTGTTCTTGGTATGAGCTTTCGTGTGCATGCACACTTCTTCAAATACCATATCTGATATCTTCTTCAGATATCTGAAGAAGTGTGCATACACATGAAAGCTTATACTAAGAACAAACTTAGTTGGTCTCAGTGGCGTAGCGTGGGTTGTCAGCACCCGGGGCAAGGCAAGTAATTTGTGCCCCCTAACCCGTGGATTTTAGTAGGGGTAGAGAGCTGCGAGTGCGAGTGCACACCCCCCCCCCCAGATGTTGCGCCCGGTGCGGCAGGCCCCCCCTGCACCCCCCACGCTACGCCACTGGTTGGTCTCTAAGGTGCCACTGGAAGGATTTTTTTTTAATTTTGTTTCATTGGCACTGAAATGTCGGAGACAAGAAAGCCCCCTTTGGCACACAGACTGAAAATGCTGCTTCAATAGCCCATTTTGTGCTGCTCCACTGTAAAACAAGAGGACTTTCCCTTACGAAAACTGTGTTGGAGTTATTCCCTGCCCTGTGACATGGGCACTCTCGCTGCTTGCTTGTTTTCTCGCCGCTGCTAACATGGTGGGCAGCAGCTGAGTCAGGAAGTTGGAGGTTTCTAATTTGGGACACACTGTCTGGTGGTTTAGCAAATGTGCTGAGGCAGCCTTGTGGGTGAGAGAAGAACTCTGCGAACTCTGACAAGGCAGAGGAACCACAGCCAGCCTGCCTGCCTTGCCATGTAGGCGGTGGGGTGTGTGTGTGTCTTCTTGGGCTTTGCCCTGACATTGCCTGCAACTGCAAAATTGTGAGATGGGGGAGGTGATGGGACCATAAACCATGGCAACCCCTTTGACTGGCTGTGCAAAAAACAGACGACAGTAAGCCTAAGTTCCTGTGAAGCAGAACTCAATGCCCTGTCATTTTCACTCATGGATTGTGAATGGTTGATGCAACTGTTTCAGGACATCAAGGTTTCTGTGAAATGTCCTATACAGGTGTATCAAGACAATAGATCCTGTTTGGCTTTGCTGAACTCAGAAAGTCGCAAGCAAAGAACCAAATACTTGCAGATAAAGTTACATCGTGCAAGAGAGTGTATTCAGAAAGGACCCATTCAAGTGTCCTACATGCCAGGAAACGAAATTCCTGCAGATCTGTTGTCTAAAGTTGTTAACAGAGAGCAGCTTAAGGTTTATGTACAGAGGTTGCAATTGGGTTGAACCACAGGTACTACGGGTTACACGGAAAGGGGGAGGATGTTAGGATATAGTTCTGTTCCACCTTAAAAGGAACAGGCATGACTGTTGTGTGTCACATGCCTGTTTACTTCCAGCACAGGTTTGCTGGGAACTTCTGTTTGTATATTGCTTTTGCTATACTGGTGTTTTGCTGGACACAAAGGGAAGCAGACATGTTTTTCCTTTGTTCCTGAACTATGCTGAATAAACGCCTGTAAATAATGCTTACACATGTCTCTGTCCGCCGCTTCTGTTGTGAGGATTTATTCACTCTGCTGATAAGAGCGTGCACAGCTTCTGAACATTTTGTTTTTTTTTTTTTAATAAATAATTTTTATTCACTTTCCAATAAACATTTTTTCCAGATTTAACATTTGTTTTGACATAAACATCTTTTTTGACTTCCATCAGCCTATCTGAGAATTCTCCATACTCTCACTACGTCTCACATTTCTTACATTTATATTGCACATTATATCTCTTAATCTTAACCTTTCTTTTTAAACAACATTTCTATCAGTCTTTTTCACAAAGCCTCCTGAAAGCCAACAAGCGTTAGTTGCTCCTCACATTCAGTTTTGATATATTCTGTAAATTTACTCCAGTCCTCGGAAAATCTCTGATCACGTTGGTTCCTTATTTTTCCAGTCAATTTGTCCATCTCTGCATACTCCATCAATTTCATTCTCCATTCTTCCTTGGTCGGCATTTCTTCCTGCTTCCATTTCTGGGCCATCAAAATTCTTGCTGCTGTCACTGCATATCTAAACAGTTTCACATCTTTCTTACTAATTTCATTCCCTACTATCCCAAGTAGAAATGCTTCTGGTTTCTTGATAAATGTATATTTCAACATTTTCTTCATCTCATTATAAATCATTTCCCAAAAGCATTTCACTTTTTTACATTCCCACCACATGTGGTAAAATGTTCCCTCTTTTTCTTTGCATTTCCAACATTTATTACAGATTTTATACATCTTACCAAGTTTCACTGGTGTTACGTACCATCTATACATCATTTTCATTACGTTTTCTTTTATTGTAGTACATGCAGTGAATTTCATTCCCTCCTCCCACAATTTTTCCCATTGATCAAATTGAATATTATATCCGAAATCTTTGGCCCACTGGATCATAACCGATTTCACTTCCTCATCTTTCGTATGCCACTCAAGCAATAATTTATACATTTTTGACAGAACTTTAACATCAGTATTCAAAATTTCCTGCTGAAACCTCGATTGCTTTTCTTGGAAACCTCTTTCCCACACTGTCTTTTTAAACATCGCATTTATCTGGTGGTAATGCAGCCAATCATATACATTTTCCTTAACTTCTTCATATGGTTTTAGTTTCCATTTATTACCTTCTTTCACCATCAAATTCTCATATGTAATCCAATTCCCTGACATATTGACCTTTCTTACACTCATAATTTCCAATGGTGATAACCAGTATGGTGTTTTGAATTCTAAAAGGTTTTTATACCTATTCCAAACCTCATTCAGCGGTCCTCTAAAGATGTGGTTTTCAAAACCTCTATGCACTCTATTCTTTTCACACCATAAATATGCGTGCCACCCGAATCTATTGTCATACCCTTCTAGATCCAACAATTGTGTGTTTTCTAATTTTATCCATTCCTTTATCCAGCAAAGACACGAAGCTTCATAGTACAGCTTTAAGTCTGGCAGGGCAAAGCCTCCTCTTTCTTTCACATCTGTCAGTATCTTAAATTTTATTCTTGGCCGCTTGCCCTGCCATATATATCTTGATATTGTTCTTTGCCATTCCTTAAATATTGTCACACCCCTGATTATTGGAATTGTCTGAAACAAAAACAACAGTTTCGGTAGCACGCTCATCTTTATCGTTGCAATTCTTCCCCAGAATGATAATTTCATTCTTCCCCACACCTCCAGGTCCCTTTTGATTTTATTCCATTCTGGTACGTAATTATTCTGATACAGGTCAATATTCCTGGGTGTTAACATAATCCCTAGATATTTTACTTTTTTAACCACATTCATCTCAGTTTGTTGCTGTATTCTTTCAGTTATTTCTTGGTCGATGTTTTTAGCCATTATTTTGGTCTTTTTCCTATTTAATTTGAAACCAGACACCTTACCAAACTGTTCTATCTCTTCCAACACCTCTTTTATACTTTGCTCAGGATCCTCAATAGTTAAAACCAAATCATCAGCAAAGGCTTTTACCTTGTATTCATTACATCCTATTGTTACACCTTTTACATTTCCATTGTCTCTTATTGATCTCAAAAACACTTCCAGGACCGAGATGAACAATAACGGAGACAAAGGACACCCTTGTCTTGTACCCTTAGTTATGGCAATATTTTCAGTGATAACATTATTCACAATCAGCTTCGCTCTTTGATCTGAATATATTGCCTTTATACCATTCAGAAAAGCTTGACCTGTATCCATATATTCTAAATTCTTTAGCATAAATTCCCAAGAAATATTATCAAAGGCCTTCTCTGCATCCACAAATATTAACATTGCTTGTTTGTCCTTCCCGCTTGACAGATATTCTATTACATTAATTACATTCCTTATGTTATCTTTCATCTGTCTTCCGGGAAGGAAACCTGTTTGATCATTGTGGATCATTTCCTTTAATATCTTTTTCATTCTGCTTGCTAGTACACTAGCAAACATTTTATAATCATTATTCAATAGTGAGATTGGCCTATAATTCTTTACTTGTGTCAAATCTGAATCTTGCTTGGGAATAAATGTTATATATGCTTCTTTCCAGGTCTCCGGTATTTCTCCTTTTTCCAATATGTTATTCATTACTTCTCTTAATGGTACAAGCAGGGTGTATTTCAATTCTTTATAATATCTTGCACTAAATCCATCTGGTCCCGGTGACTTCCCGCTTTTCAAATCCTTTATTGCCATTTGAATCTCCTCTAATTCTATTGGTTTGTTCAATTTGTTTTTATTACTCTCCGATATTTTTTGCACCTTTTTCTTCTCTAGATATTCCTCTATTAATTTCATATTAATTTTCTCCTTTCTTTTATACAGTTCACGGTAGAAGTCCACAAAACCTTTCCTTATACCTTTCTGACTCACAATTTCCAGATCCTCTATCTTTATTTTGTTAATCATATTTTGCTCTTTCCTTTTCTTAATTTGCCACGCCAGCCATTTCCCTGATTTATTTGCAAATTCAAAGTTCTTTTGTTTCATTCTTCTTATATTCCATTCTACTTCTTTATTGATTATCATTGCGAATTGCGTCTGGAGTATTTTTATACTTTGTTTTACTTTTTCATCTTTTGGTCTTATAGTCAATTTTTTCTCATTTTCCATTATTTGTCTGAGAATCTCTTTCTTTCCTTTTTCTCTCATTTTATTCTTAATCGCATTTTGTTGAATGAAGAATCCTCTGAACAGCTTCTGAACATTTTGGAGGCTCGTGTCGCCGATTGATGCTGCTCCGGGAACCGGAGTTCGCCCAGCTGCCGGCTGGTGGCTGGAGCCAGCTGGGGGCCTGCTAAATGCCCCTGTCTTCCCAACACTTTCTTCACAGCTTCGCTTCCAGACACCCTCTAATGTAGGCATCTTTTGGGAGTCAAATCCGGCCTGCTGGTCAGTTTAATCTAGCCCCTGTGGCAGTTTATATCCTGGGGTAAAATCCTAAAAAAACCTCAACAACTTCAACCCTAAAAAACGCTGAATAACTTTGGGGTAAAATCATAAAAAAAGCTCAACAACTTCAATCCTAAAAAAATGTTCAACAGCCCTTCGGTCGGCCCTCACGGCCCTTCACTTCATCAAATCTGGCCCTCTTTGAAAAAAGTTTGGACACCACTGCTCTAATGTGTCCATTAAAAAGGACAACTGCTCAGAAACATAGAAAATATAGCAGGGCTTATTTCTGAGTAAGCAGAAATAGGATGGCACTGTAAGGCTGGCACTGGGGCCCTCAAACTTAGTAGGACTTAATTAAGTAAGGAGTCAATAACCCCCTGTGGCCCTGGAGAACTGCGCCTCTGCATCTGAAAAAACTTCACTGGTCTCAGCCCGGAATTCGGCCAGAGACAAAAGGAAAAGTGCTGTAAATTAGAATGCTTTATCCTGACTCACTTTCCCAGCCACGCTGTTGGGTTTTTGGTCAGGCTGCAATACCACTTCGTACACGCATCTGTATTGTCTTTGACATCAGTTCTGAATATTGCAAATGATGCTATTATCATCATCTGAATTGTAAACCACTCCAGGGCAAAGGAAGAGCCACACTAATCTCCTTATGTCCTTTATCTAGAACACTCCCAACACTCCTCTGTGCATTGCAAAGAGAAATCTGCAGTGGTGAGAAAGGTGTCTTGACTGCCCTGATTGATTTTGGACTGAGCGTCTGTTTTGTATTGTCCGAGGTTCAATTCTCAGCATCAACGGACAGGACTCATGCAAACATAGAATTGTATGCAGGAAGACGCAGAAAGGTTATTGCCTGAAACTCAGGGGAGCTGTAAGCCAGTCAGTGTGGTCAGTGTTGTATTAGAGAGAACAGTGGTGTAACTCAGTAAAAGGTAGATTCACATGTTTATATATTTCCATGGGAAAATTCCAAATACACTTCCAATGAACTCAAAGTTTCACAACCACTGATAACAAGAGTGAGAGAGCTGATTGTGTGTAGCTTGAAAAATCTGGTGGAAGGAATTCCAGGAATGTAGGGCTTGGAATCTTCATTGGATATATGAAGTCTTATATCTTCCCATCTTATACGCAGTAAAACCGGTATACCTTCTCTGTAACTCTTATTTCCTTTTGCAAAATTATTTTGAAGCATGTATTTTTAGGGCCAGCTTTATTTTTATGGCTGCAGGTTGTTTTAATTGGTTTTAAATATTGTGTTTTAATTCTGTAACCCACCCTGGGATCTTAGGGTGAAGATCGGGCAATAAATATATTGAAGGCTCCCAGTTCTGGCCTTTGAAAACATCAAGCCATTTCCTAATTACTGGTGCTCTGTTGCCACCATAAAAACACCATTATCTCTTGATAGCTTGGCCAAATATGAGACATGCTTGGAACAGCAAAACTTTATTACTCAAGTAAAAGCTGAATGGGGACGCGGGTGGCGCTGTGGGTAAAAGCCTCAGCGCCTAGGGCTTGCTGATCGAAAGGCCAGCGGTTCGAATCCCCGCGGCGGGGTGCGCTTCTGTTGTTTGGTCCCAGCGCCTGCCAACCTAGCAGTTCGAAAGCACTCCCGGGTGCAAGTAGATAAATAGGGACCGCTTACTAGCGGGAAGGTAAACGGCGTTTCCTTGTGCGGCTCTGGCTTGCCAGAGCAGTGATGTCACGCTGGCCACGTGACCCGGAAGTGTCTCCGGACAGCGCTGGCCCCCGGCCTCTTGAGTGAGATGGGCGCACAACCCTAGAGTCTGTCAAGACTGGCCCGTACGGGCAGGGGTACCTTTACCTTTACCTTAAAAGCTGAATACAGCAGCTTCTTATGTGATTTGTTTCTAATACCTGTGTTGGGATACTTTGTATTTTAACATATAATTAAAACCCTATTCCTATCGCAAACCCTAATGCTAATCCTATCCCCTAATCCTCAGGACCCACAACAACCACCCTTCTCCTCCCCCGAAAACCCAGCTCACTCTTTCCCCACAACCTGTTCCAGCTGTCATACTCCACCCTTAGCCAATCAGCACACAACGCTCCTCTTACAAATATCTCCCATGAAGCATTTTACTGTGTGTCTCTTGTCCCATCTTGTCCTTTGCCTCGGGTAGCAAAATGTCTTGAGCTGGCCCTTACTGCAACTCTCCCTCGCCTTTGTCAGTTAGCCTCTCTTGTCTACAGCTGCAGTCTTTAAACCTGTTCAAGCATCATGTTCACCTATGCAGGCAACATACAGGCAATCAGGGCAAGCCAAACTTTGCCCTCCAACCTGTGCAGAGTGGTGGGCGTAGTGGCATGGCTGTTAGACCTTAGAGGGCTCATCCCCACTTGCAGAGGGGCACTACACGCAAGTAGCATGCTTGAATAGAGCTCTCCCCAATCATTCCAGGAGTCTACCACCAGGGCCAAATTTAGGGGGCTCCAGCTGTCTCTGCTCCTCTCCTTTGGAGTCTTGCCCTGCAAGTGGTGCTTGCACAAAGTTAACTTTTTCACCAATCTGTGTTCCAACAGGTCATGGATTTACCTGATAATTTTACGGACTACTACGATGATTCAAGCCGCTACTACAATGATGACTACTACGTCACCACTGACGAAAGCCACCGGACGAAGGAATCAGCCCAAGACTTTACATTCATCACTCGAATCCTTGCCCTCCTAATCTTCACAGTCACTTGCATCCTGGGCCTCCTGGGCAACGGCGTGGTCATTTCCGTCATCACGCTCAAGATGAAGAAGTCGGTCAACGCCATCTGGTTCCTGAATTTGGCGGTGGCCGACTTCCTCTTCAATGTCTTCCTGCCCTTGAACATTGCCTACACCGCCATGGGCTACCACTGGGTCTTTGGCAAAGGAATGTGTAAGGTCAACACCTTCCTTCTCATTCTCAATATGTACACCAGTGTGTTCTTGTTGACCATGATCAGCATCGATCGCTGCATCTCGGTGGCTTTTCCAGTCTGGTCTCAAAACCACCGGAATCCTAAGATTGCTTGGTTGCTGTGTGCCCTCATCTGGGTTCTTGGCTTTCTGTTGAGTTCTCCCGCCCTTGTTTTTCGGGACACAGCAGCATATCAAGATCGTGTCATTTGTTTTAACAACTACTCTTTGTCCAGCCATTCAGCTCACCGCCATCTAGATGAAAAGAGGCATAAGACAGTCACCATTCTGCGATTCCTGGCTGGTTTCATAGTACCAATGACTGTCATCACAGTGTGTTACGTTATCATTATTGTCCGTCTGAAAAGAAACCGCCTCGCCAAGTCCAAAAAGCCCTTGAGAATCATCATTGCCATTATAATGACTTTCTTCTTCTGTTGGTGCCCATACCATGTGCTCAACCTCATGGAAACCCAACACCACTTTCTCAGCAAAGCCGTCCTTGAGAATGGAATACCAATTGTCACGGCCATTGCTGTTTCCAACAGTTGCATGAACCCTGTTCTTTATGTCTTCATGGGCCAAGATTTCAAAAAGTTTAAGGTGACTGTCCTGTCCAGGCTAGCCAATGCGCTGAGTGAGGACACTGTCCATTCAACTATTGCCCGCAGGAGCTTCACAAAACCCTCTTCAATGACTGAAAAGGAGACGATTCTAGTCTGAGCTGCAGAATATACGCATCTGTTGGTCTGCTCACAGAGGCAAGGAGGAGGTCGGATATTGCAGAGTGGGTTTTCCAACTATAATCTGATCTTGCCAGGGCTTCTAAATTTTCAGTGGTTCCCAAAAAAGGAGTTATGCATCATATCAATACAATCCTGTCATTCATCCTCATGGGATAAATCGCAAAGGCCATCCCATAAACATTTGCCCATAGTCACCCATGCAAGCTTCAAGGCCAAGTCTTCAAAATTAAACTTTCCTGCATCAATCTATCCTTCAGTAATGAAAATACAGGAACTGTGGAATAAACTCTGTTGTTTATGCTCCCTTGCTCTAAACATTTGAAAGTGTGGGACAGATTTTTAATAGGCTGGAGCAGAGAGAACACTGTGGGCTTAGTTTTCAAAATTGCAGTAATCTGTTTGCAACTATGCATGTTGAAGACAACACAGAAGCAATCAGGCAGTGCTGCTTCCAAAGCAGTATTCATATCCTCAAATTCGTTCATTATTTCATTTATTTAGACCACTGGTACCCTGCTCTTCAGCCAAAAAGGCTTGCAGAGTGTCTTATATACAATCAGTCAAAACAAGCCAATCCCTGCCCACAGGTTTACAATCTAGAAAACAACAGCAGCAACACGACACACAAGGGGCAAGGGCAGGGGAGGGAAGAGGAAACAATCAAACTCAGGCACCTATTCTTAAACAGTGGTTCCTACAATGAGCAGTTGAGTGCAGTTCAGGGGCAGGAGATGCCTGACAGAGATGGGCCTCCAGGGAAGCCAATGAAATGAGTCCTGCTTCCTGTCTCTTCTGCTGAAGCCGTCTGGTGGGATGGCTGCCCATTCATGCTCCGACTGACTTCCTAGCAACTCCACCAAACCATGTACAACTGGTGTAGCCAAAATGACAAAAAAGCACTCATTATTCTAAATATCTGCAACATAGTTCCGCTCACAGTGCATTCGCCCCCATTGTTGACCCCAATGACAAAGCCAAATTCTCACATTTTTCATATCAAAATGGGAACAAAATGGGATCTGCAGCCTGGCACGCTGCTGTTCGGAAAGCCAGCCAGCCATGCTCTTTTCAAGGAGATGCTATTCTGTTCCCCCTCCCCCTGGTGAAGAAGAAGAAGAGTTTGGACTTGATACCCCGCCTTTCACTCCCCTTAAGGAGTCTCAAAATGGCGAACAATCTCCTTTTCCCTTCCTCCCCCACAACACACACTCTGTGAGGTGAGTGAGGCTGAGAGACTTCAGAGAAGTGTGACTGGCCCAAGGTCACCCAGCAGCTGCATGTCATCATCATCATCAAACCTTTTATTGGCATCACATACAAACATCCATGGGATGTTAAACCACAGAGCCTAGGGCTTGCCAATCAGAAGGTTGGCGGTTCGAATCCCCGCGACGGGGTGAGCTCCTGTTGCTCAGTCCCAACTCCTGCCAACCTAGCAGTTTGAAAGCACATCAAAGTGCAAGTAGATAAATAGGTACCGCTCTGGCGGGAATGTAAACGGCATTCTGGTTCGCCAGAAGTGGCTTAGTCATGCTGGCCACATGACCCGGAAGCTGTACGCCAGCTCTCTCGGCCAATAAAGCGAGATGAGCACCGCAACCCCAGAGTCGGCCACGACTGGACCTAATGGTCAGGGGTCCCTTACAAACATCCATAGGAAATTCCTGTGTTCCCAGTGACACAAAACATTTGTCAAATGAAAGAGGCAAAGCAGTCCAACATTACATCTCTAGGTCTCCAGGGAGATCTGACGTCTGCAATGTGTTTCGACGACATGTGGAGGAGCGGGGAAGCGAACCCGGTTCGCCAGATTACGAGTCCACCGCTCTTAACCACTACACCACTGCTGGTTCCATCCCCAGAAAACAGTGCAGCATTCTGAACCCCCTGGGCACGCTCCGTTGTCATGCGGCTGTGCTGCACCCTAAGAATTCCCCACCCCTCTCCAGAATTCATTTTAACCTTCTGCCAACCTTCTGCCAGGGGGCCCAATTTTCCGCATGAGGCCATTTCCCCAGACCCGCCAGGCCAAACCACAAGCAGCTGACAGTCAGCTGGTGCCTCTGGCCAATGTCTCCTGATGGGTGGGGTGGAGTGGAGGTAGAGTTCAGTCCTGCTGGGTGCTGTTTCACCCATCCATGTACCGCGCAGAATGCAGTGGCTAAGCAGACACACACCCCCCACTGCCCCGCCATGGGTCCGTGGATGGGACCGCCCACCTATAAATCACCTGACATCATAGCTGACCCATGGGCTGGGCCAAAATAGGCCAAAATAGTCTCCAACTTCTGGTGCATGAAAATGGCTCAGAAAATGAAACTCTGGGGCCAAAGGAAAGACCATCTTTTGGGGGAGGGTCCACGGGGGTGCATTTCTCCTGCCTCCAGGCCAAAGGTCCAAAACCTGCTTCAAACACACACAGACAAAGATTCTGTCTTCTGCCCTGTACCCAGTGTTGTAAACAAAAATCTGCCCTTTTTCCCTTATGGGGTATCCAAGAGCCCATATAGAGTCCTTAGGTGGGTTCCCTATAGGTAGGAGAAAATAACAGAGGCCAGCCAGAGAATATTGGGAAGCAAAGCAGCTAGTAAGCCTGATCTTTATTGATCTGTTGCAACAGGGTCCTCGCTCACCCCACGAAAGAGGGAGGAGGAACCCAGAACAATGGCACGCAAGCCCTTATATAGACTTTTGAAATTGCCACCCTGTAGATCAAGACCACCCCCAGAAACATCATGCATACATCACAGAAGGGGTGTAACCTAAGACCACCACCCCCAGAAAAGGCGGTCTAAAACAGAAATTCGAATGTTGTTTTTCCTGTTTGCCAGGTTATCTGATTTCCTTTCCTGATAGTCTGTCACCCATTAAAACACTGATTACTCAATTCCTGAGACAATGGAAAGGCTCCCTGACCCCCCCTCCCTCCTTGCAGGGAAAACATTTGGTCAGTTTGGGAATCAAAATCGTTTCAGGTCGGTCTTCCTGTGCTGGTTTATGTACATGCTTGGTTGCTACACTTAGGAACATTACCATATATCTAAGACTTCAAAATCCCTATCACACCAGAGAATGTTTCATTTTGCTCCTTTGAGATGCCAAAGGGAGAGTCGTGGTTTTTTAATGATGGGTGAGAGGGTTTTATGGTCAGAGCAGGGGCGGCTGAATCTGGGGTCTCCAGGTGGGAGTTCTAGCACAGCAGCATGGGGGGGGGGGCACAGGTCTTCACCGCTGTGCCAGGAGAACTGTTATAGATCAATAAAACGGGTTTTGTCGACAGGTGGAGCAACACAGCTCCATCCTCTAAACACCAGAGCTGCGCACTGCCTACTTGTTTTCAGTTATCTGACAAAGCATGAGGGCTAGCTACTTGAGTTTCAAAAAAGAAAGGCAGGATTCTCAGGCCCCAGCGGATTCTACCACACGGACAACTGGTTCTTGGTGGTTTGAATCTCCCACATGAATAGACCTACGTGAGATGACCGTCCCTGAGTTCTGTAATACATATTCAGGAAATGTCACACACACACACACACACACACCTCCCCCCCCCCCAGTGGAGGATTTGATTGAAGTGAAAGGAGTGTGAAGTCCTATGGGTATAAATCATGCTTCAGGGATTTGTTGTTTCATAGAGCCTGTCGAGTAACTTTCTTGCTCTTTCTGTTGTCTTTTCTGTTAATATTTCATAGTCCATTAATAAATCTTTTCTACAAAAGGTGGGCTGAGCCAGTCTGTCTATCCAATTTCACGTGCAGTTAATTCAGGAGATAATTCACGATTTCACCGGCGGGGCTGTGGCGGCAAGCAAAAACCAGCGGTGGGATTATATGGAGATCGATTTGACCGGCGCACTTCCTCGCAAAGAATTGTGGCGCAAAAGCACATTGAAAATGTGCTGCCCTGAGGTGACGGCTCTGCCACCTCCATACAGGAGTCCCAAAACCTGGTGCGCAGTTTACTTATGCGATCGCAGCCTTGCATGCTCCATTGAAAAATATAGCGAATCGATAGAAAGAGGGCGAAAGAACTACCAGAAGGGGTCGCATGAGAGATCTCATGAGAGCCTCCAGAGACCCGAGGGCTTAAAAAGCTCTTTCTGCAAGTACAGCTGAAAACGCTGGCAGCATTAAGATAAATTCGTCAGAGTAAATAATTTTTGATGGATGTAAAAGTGGGAAATTGATTCAAAGGGATGTGGTTAAATATGCAGGCATGTATGATACGTAAAATGGAACCATGGTAAGAGAAGAAGGGAAGTCACTGGATATTTTAAAGTTTGTAAAATGTTTATTTGAAAATGTAAAACAGAAAATTCGATGAAAATTATTACCAAAAATAAATAAAAAGCTCTTTCTGCAAGGCAGAAGTGCCAACTTGCTTAAAATTGGGGGGGGACCCAGGTAAGCCCTGCGGTCCCCCCAATTTGGGGGGATCAAAGGGACCTTGGCCCCCAGGAGTTGGCTCCTATGTATTCAGGTATACAGGACCACATAACACCGGTTCTGAGAGATCTGCATTGGCTCCCAGTATGTTTCCGAGCACAATTCAAAGTGTTGGTGCTGAACTTTAAAGCCCTAAACGGCCTCAGTCCAGTATATCTGAAGGAGCGTCTCCACCCCCATCGTTCTGCCTGGACACTGAGGTCCAGCGCCGAGGGCCTTCTGGCGGTTCCCTCATTGCGAGAAGTAAGGTTACAGGGAACCAGGCAGAGGGCCTTTTTGGTAGTGGCGCCTGCCCTGTGGAACGCCCTCCCAGCAGATGTCAAAGCAATAAACAATTATTTTACTTTTAAAAGACAACTGAAAGCAGCCCTCTTTAGGGAAGTTTTTAATGTCTGATGCTGTACTGTTTTTAATATTCAGCTGGAAGCCGCCCAGAGTGGCTGGGGAAACCCAGCCAGATGGGCGGGGTATAAATAATAAATTATTATTATTATTATTATCTCCTTCCTCCTTGCAGAGAAAAAATTGAGGTCAATTTGGGAGAGTCAAAACGACTTCAGGACTCCTCTCCTGTACTATTTCAGAAATGTGGTTTATATATTTATGTATGTGTTTGCCTTGTACATTTACGAACGTTTCTTTTACTGTGGTACCTCTGGATACGAAAGGGATCCGTTCCGGAGCCCCGTTCGCATCCTGAAGTAAACGTAAGATGTGACTGTGCGTCTGCGCATACGTGTGTCGCATCTTGCCACTACCGCGCATGCGCGTGACGTCATTTTGAGCGTCTGCGTATGTGCAAGCGGTGAAACCCGGAAGAAACGTGCTCCATTACTTCCTGGTTGCCGCGGAGCGCAACCCGAAAAGATTCATCCCGAAGCTACTTCAACCCGACGTATGACTGTATATTTGGGACCTTAGAATTCTTATAACGTTGCAGATTTTGTTGACGCTCCTCCGGTTACTCCCCCCCCGCAAAGCATCCCTGTTGAACCCGCCAGCCCTCGGTGCCTGTTTCTGACAGAAGCCGACACGGAACCTTCCGGGTCTCCACGGGGCGCTGCCACCCGCTTCTCTGTTGCGCAGCAGGCCTCTCTCAACAACAAGCCGTGCTTGGTGCCTCGGCTTTTAATATGCAGGGCGTTTAGCACACTTTTTGCTAATTAATCAAAGTGTCAGATGAAGAGGGCAAACCTGGTTCCCTGGAGGAAGATGAGGAGGCAGCCAGCGCCATTTCTTGCTGAAGCAGCCGCCTTGCACTTCACTGTGGGGATGAGGGAGATGCGAAGAACCGATTCCCTCCAGGAATGGTACGTGAAACTTCACCTGAGGCGGCAATTCCACAGGTAGCTGTAGCTCTCTCAGTCTGTTTATTTGCTTCAGTTACTGATCAGTCACTTTTTCAGCCTGTGCCCTCGCAAAGCAATGTGCAGCAGTGGGTGGGCAGAGAAAAATAGAATTGTAGAAGGGACACCAAGAGTCATCTAGTCCAACCCCCTGCTGCAATGCGGGATTCGTCTCTGACAGGCGGCTGTCCCACTTTTGTGGAAAGGTGTGGCATGCGCATGTATGGTGTAAACAAAATTTCTGCCCTTTTTCCCTTATGGGGTATCCAAGAGCCCATATAGAGTCCTTATGTAAAGGTAAAGGTACCCCTGCCCGTACGGGCCAGTCTTGCCAGACTCTAGGGTTGTGCGCCCATCTCGCTTAAGAGGCCGGGGGCCAGCGCTGTCCGGAGACACTTCCAGGTCACGTGGCCAGCGTAACAAGCTGCATCTGGCGAGCTAGCGCAGCACACGGAACGCCGTTTACCTTCCCGCTAGTAAGCGGTCCCTATTTATCTACTTGCACCCGGGGGTGCTTTTGAACTGCTAGGTTGGCAGGCGTTGGGACCGAACGACGGGAGCTCACCCCGCCGCGGGGATTCGAACCGCCGACCTGGCGATCAGCAAGTCCTAGGCGCTGAGGTTTTACCCACAGCGCCACCCGCGTCCCGACAGAGTCCTTAAGTAGGTTCCCTATTAGTAGGAGAAAATAACAGAGGCCAACCAGAGAATATTGAGAAGCAAAGCAGCTAGTAAGCTGGATCTTTATTGATCTGTGGAACAGGGTGCTCCCCTCACCCGCAGGAGATGAGGAGGAACCCAGAATAATGGCGCACAAGGCCTTATAAAGACTTTTGAAATTCCCCTCCTGTAGATCAAGACCACCCCCAGAAACATCATACATACATCCCAGAAGGGGTGGAGCTTAAGACCACCACCCCAAATACATCATACCTATATCACAGAAAAGGCGGTCTAAAACAGAAATGTGAATGTTGTTTTTCTCCTGTCTGGCAGGTTACTTGATTGGACACCCTGGGGAGCCTGGCCAGTCTTTCGTAATGATAAATACTTAGTAATGATAAACACTTCGTTCCTGAGTCAGGTCACAGGCTCACACCCTATTCAAACACAGACATACCCTTAAGACAGGATTTGTGAAGGAAAAAACAATGGGGAGGCTTTTCCATTTTCCTCTGACCTTGCAGAGAAAACATTTGGTCAGTTTGGGACAGTTTGGGAATAAAAAATGGTTCCAGGTCGGTCTTCCAGTGGGAGTCCAGCTAAATATCAGGAAGAACTCTTTGACGGTGAGAGCTGTTCGACCAGGGAATGGACTCCCTTGGAAGGTGGTGGACTCTCTTTCATTGAATATTTTTAAGCAGAGGTTGGATGGCTATCTGTCATGGATGCTGTAGCTGAGATTCCTGCATTGCAGGGGGTTGGACTAGATGACCCCTGCGGGTCCCTTCTGTAATAAACAAAAATCTGCCCTTATTCCCTTATGGGAGTCACAAGAGCCCTTATAGAGTCCTTTGTAGGTTCTCCATCGGTAGGAGAAAATAACAGAGGCACAACCAGAGAATATTGAGAAGCAAAGCAGCTAGTAAGCCTGATCTTTATTGAACTGTTGCAACAGGGTGCTCCCCTCGCACGCAGGAAAGGAGGAGGACCCCAAACAAAGGTGTGCCCGCCCTAATATAGACATTTTAAATTGCCCTCCCTGGAGTCCAAGACCACCCCCAGATACATCATACATATATCACAGAAGAGGAGGCCTACAACAGAAATCTGAGTGCGTTGTTTACCTCCTGTCTGGCAGGTTACCTGTTAATGCTTACTTGATTGGATACCCTGGGGAGCCCGGCCAGTCTTTTGTAACGGCAAATACTTAGTTCCTGAGCCAAGTCACAGGCTCACCCTATTCATACACAGACATACCCTTAAGACAGGATTTGTGAACAAAAAGACAACGGGGAGGCTCCCCCACCTCCTCCCTCCTTGCAGTGAAAACGTGTGGTCAGTTTGGGAGTGAAAATGGTTTCAGGGCGGTCCTCCTGTGCTGCTCCAGACATGTGTTCCACACATCTATGTATGCGCTTGGTTGGTACATTTATAAACATTATATATATATATATCTGTGTGTGTGTGTGTGTGTGTGTGTATATACAGACCTTAAATTTTTTATTTCACTACCAACTCTCCCGCTCTCTGATTCTCTGATTCTATGCTGTTATGAAATTGTTTCAGCACTCTTTGATTTTTGAAATGTTTTCTTTGTAGTGTTGTAAACAAAAATTGCCTTTTTCACTTATGGGGTATCCAAGAGCCCATATAGAGTCCTTACGTGGGTTCCCTATTGGTAGGAGAAAATAACAGAGGCCATCCAGAGAATACTGAGAAGCAAAGCAGCAAGTAAGTTTGATCTTTATTGAACTGTTGCAACAGGGTGCTCCCCTCACCCGCAGGAGAGAAGGAGGAACTCAGAACAATGGCGCACAAGGCCTTATAAAGACCTTTGAAATTGCCACCCCCAGAAACATCATACATACATCACAGAAGGGGTGTAACCTAAGACCACCCCTCAGGTACATCTCACCTACATCACAGAAAAGGCAGTCTAAAACAGAAATTTGAATGTTGTTTTTCTCCTCTTCGTTGTTTATCTCCTGTCTGGCCGGTTACTTGATTGGATTGCCTGGGGAGCCTGGCCAGTCTTTTGTAATGATAAATACTTAGTTCCTGGGCCCATGTCACAGGCCCACACTCTATTCAAACACAGACATACCCTTAAGACAGGATTTGTGAAGGAAAAAACAATGGGGAGGCTTTTCCATTTTCCTTTGACCTTGCAGAGAAAACATTTGGTCAGTTTGGGACAGTTTGGGAATAAAAAATGGTTTCAGGTCGGTCCCCCTGTGCTGATCTATGTATGTGCTTGGTTGGTACACTTATGAACATTTAACACATAACTAAGGCCTCAAAGGGACGTGGGTGGCACTGTGGGTTAAACCACAGAGCCTAGGACTTGCCGATCAGAAGGTCGACAGTTCGAATCCCCGTGACGGGGTGAGCTCCCATTGCTCGGTCCCAGCTCCTGCCAACCTAGCAGTTCGAAAGCACGTCAAAGTGCAAGTAGATAAATAGGTACCACTCCGGTGGGAAGCTAAACGGCGCTTCCGTGAGCTGCTCTGGTTCGCCAGAAGCGGCTTAGTCATGCTGGCCACATGACCCGGAAGCTGTACGCCGGCTCCCTTGGCCAATAAAGCGAGATGAGCGCCGCAACCCCAGAGTCGGTCACGACTGGACCTAATGGTCAGGGGTCCCTTTACCTTTACCTAAAACCTCAAAATTCCTATCACAGTAGTAAGCCTCTTTGAGCACAGAAAAGCAGCAAACAAAATTACGAAGGAAGGAATGACACAAACAGGCACTGATAATTCTCTTTAGAGACCATTTGTCTTTTCTTACGGGATTGCAGCGGTGTTCCCTGGGTTCTGCTTGGGAGCCTCCGAGGGAAAGAACCACAGCAAAGCTCCGTTTCACAATATAAATAGAGAACTTGGCACAGGTTCTTTTAGCAGGAGATCTTATTTTCCTGGGGCATATTGATGTCTAACACCCCACCCACCAAGCAGACATAACTAGCATTCTCTCATGCTCCAGGAGACCACTCCAAAATAAGCTCTTGGTGACAAGCAGGACTCAAAGGTGCCACTTATCCCCCCAGAGAGTTGAAGCAGAAGGTTTCTGACTAATGGGAAACCTGCAGCTGGAGATAAAGTAGCTTATCTGATTGTTCCACCTTGTATTGATGCTTGACGGCACAACAGTGCGCTAGGAGCAGTGTCAACAACGGGGAGTGTTTTCCCTTGTAAGGAAAAGAAGGAAGGAGACGCTATGGACCATGCCAGAATTGCCTCTTGAAGGGATTGCTCAAGAAGCACAAGCATTTCTCAATGCCAGTCTCAAGCGTTAACACTCTGGAACTACCTGCCTCTTGACACCAGGCAAAACATTTTCTTTCTTTCTTTCTTTCTTTCTTTCTTTCTTTCTTTCTTTCTTTCTTTTCTTTCTCTTCTTTCTTTCAATGCAGCAGTATGATTGGTCTGCAGGAGCCGCCTAATCCGGCTCCAGATGGAAGTGAATCCACAACCTGATTGGCCTACAGGAGAATTCCGGAATTAGCCAATCACGTGCAGCCCATTGTGTAAATAATGTATATAAAGCAGATACTTTGAGGGGACTTTCATTCCTCCTCACCACTATGAGCTGAATAAAGAGCATGAAATCCACTCTCGACTCTGAGTATATTTCACCGGCAGGGACTTTCAGGAGCTTTAGATGGTCAGGACTTCACACCTGGAAAGATCTGCCTGAAGATGTTATATAGATGGTATATAACACCAGTAAAACTGGGTAAAATGTATAAAGTGTGTAATAAATGTTGGAAGTGTAAGGAGACAGAAGGAACATTTTACCATATGCGGTGGGAACGTAAGAAGGTAAAAAGCTTCTGGGAGATGATCTATAATGAGTTAAAGAAAATGCTGAAATATACTTTTGTTAAAAAACCAGAAGCTCTCTTGTTGGGAATACTGGATAATGAAATTAGTAAAAAAGATGTGAAGTTAGTTTTGAATGCAGTAACAGCAGCCAGAATTTTGCTGGCACAGAAATGGAAACAGGAAGAGATGCCCACGAAAGAAGAATGGAGGATGAAACTGATGGAATACGCAGAAATGGACAGATTGACGGAGATAATTAGGAACCAACGTGACCAGAGGACTAGAAGAAATTTACAGAGTATATCAAAAATTTCCGTGATGAGCAAATAACGTTCGTTGGCTTTCAAGAAGCTCTGTGAAATTACTGTTAGAAATATTGTTTTAAAAATATGATGTGATTAAGAGTATTTGAGTGCAATGTAATATTGGGAAATGTGAGACGAGGATAAAAAATAAACAGAAAATTATCAGACAAGCTGAGGGAAGTTCTGGGAAAAAAGGGTTTAAGTTAAAAATGGATGTATAATTTTGTAAAAATGTTTTTTTAATGGAAAATCTCATAAAAATTTATTTTAAAAAAAGGAAAGATCTGCCTGGCACATTGCACTGTCAGGGCAGGAAAGACGATGCGCTGTTTATTCGGCTACCTTTGCCTTGAAAATCAAACTGGTTCCACTATAACCCAAGCGGTTTATGAATGTAGCAGGGAATGTGTCACCAAGTGAATAGGAGAGAGATTGCTGCCACCTGTTGGACATTTTGCCCAATGACTGTTGCATTGCAGAGAGGGTAGAAGCATGTTTATTTTGGGGGAAAAGAGAGGAAAAAGGAACACAGGGTATCTAACAACACTGGAATCTACTTTGACTTCAGAGTTGCAAATAGGAGTCTTTCTCATACTGTCCTGGGGATGCTGAGGACTGAACCAGTGTGCTGGTCCCGTGGGTTAACCATGAGGCGAGGTCCAAGTCCAGTCCGAGGTTGAGGGTGCAGTAGGGAGGCAGTCCGTCAAAACTGAAGCTGGGTCCAAGGCAGGGAGTCGGGTGAGGTCAGGAACAGGCTTGCAAGCAGGGAGCCAGGGCGGGTCAGGAACTCTGGCAGGAAAGCAGGACAGGGTTCAGGCAGGAACTGGCAACCAAAATGTTGCTCCCGCAACTTGGGACTGGCCGGCTTTTATCTGTCCCGAGGCATAGGGCGGCCCCGATCCTCTGGTGACTTGCCTCTCCTGGCCTGGAGCGAGCCCTCCTCCTGCGGGAACTTAGTTCCCTCCGCCTCTCTGCCCTGAGCCTCTGCAGCTCAGGAGAGGCTGGAGGGTTACCGGACCCAGAGGCAACCTCAGCTTCCCCTGATGGGGCTGAGAGTGGAGCATCTGCAGGCAATGGGTCCTCCATCACCTCAGGAGTCAGAGCAGACTTAGCTGGTGCCTGCACCTGAGGATGCAGCACAGGTGAGGACCCTTCAGGCTCAAGCCCCAGCCCCGGCTCAGCTGGTTCTGGAGGCGGGGAATCCTGTGCAGGCTGGGATTCCTCAGGTTCAGTCTCCGAGTCCGAATCCCAGGCCATCACACCCAGGGACCTTTGGTGACTCCCATAAGGGAACAGTGAGGACCAGAGGCCCTAGCTTGTGAGGGGTGTGGTCGAGGTCATGCGTGTGATGTTGTGACGTCCTGATGCCGCGCATGTGAGCATCACGCCACCCTCCCTCAGCCGGGCAGGAGCTTCCTGGGCTTTGCAAAGGAGGTGTCAGGGCTCTGGCATCCTGCCCTCCTGCCTTCTTCCAAAAGCCAGATGGGCTTTGGGAGGATGGCAGGACAGATCTTGGACCCCTCGGAGCCTCGCGTCTCCCTTCCTAAGCAGGGCAGAAGCTTCCCGGGCTTTGGGAAGGAGGCACCAAGGGGACATTTAGGGGGCTGGCCTAGTCCCCTTAGTCCAATGGCTGCACACCAATGAATATAAATTGGGTAGAACAACAACTGCCAGGGTGGGGTGGGGGGGTGATGCAAAAGAAGAAAAATTACCCTGACTTTCCACACTTTTAGTACAGAGTACATGCATCCCCTGTTACAGGTCTCCAGCTGACAATGAATGCCAAAGGTCTAATCATTAGGCTTGCCAATAGACCAAAAAAGGCAGTCTAGCCTGCTCCTGTGCATTTATCAACTGCTGAATTTGAACTACAGCTTGCGGTGTTGTTCACAGCTTAGAACAGGAGTCAGCAACCTTTTTCAGCCATGGGCCGGTCCACCATCCCTCAGACCATGTGGTGGGCTGAACTATATATATTTTTTTTTTGGGGGGGGGGGGATGAATGAATTCCTATTCATTCCTGAGAAGGCAATTGGGCCACATCCGTCCCCAGGGCCTTAGGTTGCCTACCCCTGGCTTAGAAGTACCATCACTCACAACAGTCTTCAGCACAAGCTGCTGCAAAATGGCACAGGAGCAGTGGCCAGGATGAAAAGTTGGCAACCTTTCTGTTATTAGACCATATATCTTTCTCATGCGTTCATCAGTTGGGAATAAAGGTATAAACTGGTGTAGGACTCTGGGAGGATGTGCTGGTTTCTCTCTCTCTCTCTCTCTCTCTCTCTCTCTCCCCTCCCCCCCCCCCTTTCCTGTCTTTTTCTTTGAAATTCAGTCCACCTGTTTCTAAACAGCAGGGGGCTGAGTGAGAGGGATTTTGCTTATTCTGTGTTTGGCAGCTATAGGGAGTCTTTGTTTGCTGTCCTCAATGGAAGATAATATTTAATTAAGTGCTAAAAGGTACGTTTCCAGAATCCCATTAACTCAACATGCGTAGAGGTCGAATGCTTGTCTAAATCACGCTGAAAGAACAGGCAGTTTTATAGCTGGCAGAAGGTGGAGATGTCCTCTATTCAGGGCTGAAAAGTCTGGGGCGTATCCTTCTCTCCCAGAACCACCAGCCACCATGGAAAGCACCAGTGAGAGCCATGGCTGCAATCTGTGCTGGAGAACATCATTCACAATTCACCCAATGGAGCCCCAAATCTAGGTAAGGTAAAGATAAAGGACCCCTGAACAGTTAATTCCAGTCAAAGGCGACTATGGGGTAGTGACGCTCATCTCGCTTTCAGGCCAAGGGAACCGGTGTTTGTCCACAGACAGCTTTCCGGGCCATGTGGCCAGCGGGACTAAACTGCTTCTGGCGCAACGGGACACTGTGGCAGAAACCAGAGTTCATGGAAACACCATTTACCTTCCTGCTCCAGCGGTACCTAGTTATCTACTTGCACTGGTGTGCTTTCAAACTGCTAGGTTGGCAGGAGCTGGGACAGAGCAATGGGAGCTCACCCTGTTGTGGGGATTCGAATCACCGACCTTCCAGTTGGCAAGCCCAAGAGGCTCAGTGGTTTAGACCACAGCGGCACCCGCGCCCCTGCCCCAAATCTAAACATACTGAAGACCCATTGGTAAAGCAAAGAGAAAAGAGAAAATGTTCTTTACCTTCAGTTTCTTCCTGCTTGCAAGGATGGCTTTGTGGGAAAATGATGCCCCAGTCAAAATATATACTGTATTTTTCACTCTATAAGATGCACCAGACCATAAGACTCACCTAGTTTTTGGAAGAGGAAAACAAGAAAAAAAATATTCTGAATCCTAGAAGCCAGGACAGCCAGCGGGATCGCAGCGCAGCGATCCCGCTAGCTGTCCTGGCTTATGGGATAGCTGCACACAGCCTCTCCCAAGGCTCCCCCAAGAGCTGCGCTCCCTTTTCAAGAGCACGTGGAGCATGTGTGCGGCTCTTGGGGGCTTTTCCCCGAGGAGGGAGAAGGGCAGAAAAGCCCCCAAGAGCAGCACACATGTGGCTCTTTAAAGGGAGCGCTGAGCAGAGCCTCCCGCCTGCATTTGCTCCATAAGACGCACACACATTCCCCCTTAATTTTTGGAGGGGAAAGAGTGCGTCTTGTAGAGCAAAAAATATGGTAATTGCTAGGTGAGAAAAAGGTTAGGGCTCATGGAGTTAAACATAGCTGATTGCAGCTACAGGGCGAGATGCAGATTTTCTTGGTAGAGCTGAATGCACTGTGACGGAACGGCAACACAGGTGGGGGCGCCCCTAGGGAGGAGGAAGATCACCCATTGCAAGAGGGGAAGCCCTGCAGGTATGTGGTGCCCAGAAGCAGTGCTGTCAGGAGCCACACTGTGTCATTGGAGCAGCGAATCAATTCCATGCTCTCACCTCGGACACCGATTCTGGGCCAGAGGAACTAGGACAGCAGCTGCCGATCTCAGAATACACCGAGGTGGCTGTGAAAGGTGCTTTGCACAGAATGATTCCTGCCATCCCTCAGAGGAGGGAGAGACAGGAGGAGGTGGACTCAGAAGAGTCTTTTTCCATTCTTGCTCCTGCAGTCAATCAGAAGCTGCGGAAGCCATGCCAGATGTTTGGGTTCCAAACAACGTTCGCAAACCAGAACACTCACTTCTGGGATTGCGGCGTCTGGGAGCCAAAATGTTCGACTTGCAAGGTGTTCGTCAACCAAGGTACGACTCCACTTGCTACCTTCCAAGGAAATGATGTCAGAGAAAGGGAATTGCAGTCTGGAGAGGGCAAGTTGAGAAGAAGGTGTAAGAAGCACTCGAGCCATAATGTTTTCTAGGAGGAATAAAAGGTAAAGGGACCCCTGACCATTAGGTCCAGTCGTGGCCGACTCTGGGGTTGTGGCGCTCATCTCACTTTATTGGCTGAGGGAGCCGGTGTACAGCTTCCGGGTCATGTGGCCAGCATGACTAAGCCGTTTCTGGCGAACCAGAGCAGCGCACGGAAACGCCGTTTACGTTCCTGCTGGAGTGGTACCTATTTATCTACTTGCACTTTGACGTGCTTTCAGACTGCTAGATTGGCAGGACCAAGCAACAGGAGCTCACCCCGTCGCAGGGATTCGAACCGCTGACCTTCTGATCAGCAAGTCCTAGGCTCTGTGGTTTAGATCACAGCACCACCCACACCCCCTTTCTAAGAGGAATAGTAAAGGTAAAGAGACCCCTGACCATTAGGTCCAGTCGTGGCCGACTCTGGGGTTCTGGCACTCATCTCGCTTTATTGGCCAAGGGAGCCGGTGTACAGCTTCCGGGTCATGTGGCCATGTGGTCATGTGGTGAACCAGAGCAGTGCACGGAAACACTGTTTACCTTCCTGCTTGCACTTTGACATTCTTTCGAACTGCTAGGTGGGCAGGAGCAGGAACCGAGCAACAGGAGCTCACCCCATCGTGGGAATTCGAACCGCCGACCTTCTGACCAGCAAGTCCTAGGCTCTGTGGTTTAACCCACAGTGCCACCCGCGTCCCCTAAGAGGAATAGGGGTCCTCTAATAATGCTTAGCATGCTTGCCATATTGTGATTCCCAGGATTCTTTGAGGGGAAGCCATGGCTGTTTAAAGTGCCATGATATTGCTGAAGAGGCCTCCCTCTGTATCAGGAAAGTGGAAGGACCCTGTTTGTTCTAACCTCCAAAAATACCCCGCCTCAAATTTTACGTCAGTGTTAACTTGATCGTCAGATTACAGTGGGTTGCACAGAACCAGCCCACTTCTCCAATATCTCAGGGGAGGAGGTCCCAGGTCCTACCTTAGTAACTCCTGTTCAAGTAGCTCAGCAGGACATGAGGACCTCCTTTGATTTCAGACACTGATAAAAAGGTAAAGGTAAAGGTACCCCTGCCCGTACGGGCCAGTCTTGACAGACTCTAGGGTTGTGCGCCCATCTCACTCAAGAGGCCAGGGGCCAGCGCTGTCCGGAGACACTTCCGGGTCACGTGGCCAGCGTGACATCGCTGCTCTGGCGAGCCAGAGCCGCACACGGAACGCCGTTTACCTTCCCGCTAGTAAGCGGTCCCTATTTATCTACTTGCACCTGGGGGTGCTTTCGAACTGCTAGGTTGGCAGGCGCTGGGACCGAGCAACGGGAGCGCACCCCGCCGCGGGGATTCGAACCGCCGACCTTTCGATCAGCAAGCCCTAGGTGCTGAGGCTTTTACCCACAGCGCCACCCGTGTCCCATCAGACACTGATAGCCAGCCAAAATAGGCAACCCTCAGCCAGCCTAAGCCAGCTCTCGGAGTCCTGGATGTGATGCAGAGCCTTGCCTCTCACCCCTAAGCTAGCCTCTGCTCTCCCACTGTCCTGCCGTTCCATCATCTATCATCCCTGTGAAATACTTTCCAAAACGGATGAGTAGTACATGAAACCCTTAGGTTAAACCACCAGCCTAAAGAGTGCTTTGGAAAGCTAATATTTGATTTCTGTCTTTCCAGCTTGTTTGCCTATTTAATATAACAAACCCCTTTCACATATAAATACAGCCACCTCTTTCTGCACTGAGCTGTTGCTGCTCGCGCACAGGAGACGGGAGCTCAGAGCCCCACTCCCGCTGCCTGGGTTTTTTCAGCTGGCAGAAGCATCAGGACCTCTTTCCACAACTAGCCAGCAGACAAGGGCTGGGTGAGAATCCTGTTCCTTGTCCATTGCCAGCTGGTTGGGTGCGCCATTGGTCATGATTCCCCAAGTTGACAAAGGCTCATTTGACAGCGACAGTGTTATCGGCCCAGTTCTGTGGAACACTCTGCCACTAGAGCTTTAGCAGACGCCTTATGTTTTAACGCCTACTGAAAACATTTTATTCCTTCAGGTGATTTTAACACTTTTATATTTTTTGAAATTATATGGTGTTGTGTACAATCGTTGCAAACTGCTCTGACTTTTTAAAAAGTGAATGCCAGCATGTTTTGTAAATAAACATCAATAAAATGTCAGAAATTCCTTCATATCATTCACACAACACTGAAGTCTGGATATGTAGCAAGTTTAGACAACTAATTGGAGCAGCGATTTGGTCCAAGCTCAAGAAGATGTTGTAAAACGGATGTTTAGAAAGGCCACAGTTGACTGTTCCTGCTGGAGGATTAAAGAGAAACCGCCAACAGTACTGCACTGTGTAACAAACACGTAACTTTAAAAAAACCACATTTGTTGATGTGCCTGGATCAGGGAGGAAATGGTCTTGGGTTGACCTCATGAATAACACTGGGGGAGAACTGTTTGCATTTGAAACAAAGTCTATCAAATCGACACTCTCCAAAACAATATAAGAAATGAAACACAGAAACAACCTTCAAAATCTGTACGTATCCAAATTTTACAATGCCAAATAGTATCTCCTGCCAAATAGTATTTACAAAACTTCATATATTAGGTGAAATGTATCAGTGAAAGTAACATACAAGTAACACACAAGAATGCAGAGTGTTAGGAGAAATTGCTCGCAAAACTGTGTACAGTGGTACCTCAGGTTAAGAACTTAATTCGTTCTGGAGGTCCGTTCTTTACCTGAAACTGTTCTTAATCTGAGGTACCACTTTAGCTAATGGGGACTCCTGCTGCTGCTGCGCCGCCACCACATGATTGCCTTCAGATGTCTTCTTAAGGTTGTACGGTTACTTATCTCCTTGGCTCGGGGGAAACTCCATACTCTCCAGCATTTCTCTGATGAAAGTTGGGATGTCCTAAGGAAAAGCGGGACATTTTGAGATCAAATCAGAAACCGGGATGGCTTCTGTAAATCCGGGACTGTCCCTGGAAAATAGGGATACTTGGAGGGTCTGGCGTATGACAGCTCCATCACTGTACAGTGGTACCTTGGTTCTCAAACTTAATCCGTTCCGGGAGTCCATTCGGCTCCCAAAAACCAAGACATGGCTTCCGATTGGCTGCGGGAGGCTCCTGCACTCAAGTGGAAGCGGCGTCAGATGTTTGGCTTCCGAAAAACATTTGCAAACCAGAACACTAACTTCTGTGTTTGCGGAGTTGGGGAGCCGATTTGCTCGGGAGTCAAGCCATTCGAGAACCAAGGTACCACTGTAACTTTTTCTTGGTGCCCTGTGCAGCGAAGTTGTGTGAGACGCAGCTCAATACGCCAGCATCTGCTCTCTCCCTCATGCCAGCTCTTCTCTCTGACCAATCCGTTTACGCCCTCGACAAGTGGCCTACGATATCTCACACCATATTTGTGTCAGTGCAATGTGTTTGCCCTCAGATAAGATCTAGCAAATATTCTGTTAGGCTCATTTGAGAGAGAATTATTAACGACAGTTTACAAATTGCTATCTGCTTTGCAGCAAATTTATATATTGCACAGCAGGGGGATGGCATTCCCATCTCTGCTCTGTGGCTTTTTCAAGCCTGTCTTTTATTAGAATGATAAAAACGTAGAATTGTAGACTTGGAAGGGACCCCGAGGGACATCTAGTCCAACCCCCCTGCAATGCAGGAATCCCAGCGGAAGCATCCATGATAGATGGCCATCCAGCCTCAGCTTAGAAACCTTCAAGGAAGGAGAGAGTCCATAAAGCACTGGGGTAACAAGGTACAGAATAATATTGTTACGGTAAAATCTGGGTGCGAGGCTGCTCTGCCACCCAGCTCGTCGGACTAAGTCCGCGGCTCCCTGCGGAGGAAAATGAGCTCAGCCAGAGACAGGAGCAAACTGCAGAAGATCCAAGTTTATTGCGCAACAGGTTCAAGGCGAGATTGAACAGCGAGAAAGGGGTGACATGAACTTTTGAAACTTCCCTCCATGTCCCAGAATACAGTGCAAAATACATCCCAGTTAAATCATGAATACATTAAGAAGAGGTTGGGTTACACAGATGACATCATGAATACATTAAGAAGAGGTTGGGTTACACAGGATTAACATATGGAGGAGGGAGGGGGGAATATGCAGAGCTGGAGATATGCGCAGATAAGCACATCCTGAGTACCGGTGATGAGAAGACAATGGTCCATGTATGCATAGTCTGCCACCTGGCATTGCCCGTGGGAAAGGCTTGGCAGAGTGATTTGACAGGATTAGGGTCTTGACACCTTGCTTGAGGGATTATGGAGGACAGGGAAGGTGTCATGGAGTCCTAGAGAAATTGAGCAAATTGGCACGTTGATTTTCTATGAATTTTATAGATTTTAGTCCCTTTTGACATTGACAATTGGAAATAAATGGATATATTGTAGCGAAGAAGAAGGTGAAGAAGACATGCCCCCCCCTTCCGTATCAATAGAAACCCATCTACTATTTTATGATTCATGACCCTCCCCAGCCCATGAGTGTGGGTTTGTGAGCCTTGCTTTAAAATATCATTACCTGTACATGTCTTTTTTTGCTTTCTTCCTTTTCCTGGACTCATCGGTCAGTTTGATCGCATTTCGGAAGTCTGCCACTGAGGTTTAGAAACTGACCCAAGTGGCGAAGCAGGACTTATATGATCTGCCACAGAGCAGAAGGTCTCGTGCATTCAAAGAATTAATCTTGCAACCACCAGGCTGACCTTGAGTCCGGCCGTCCCATTTATCCCATAATCACACCGAGGCTCCAGATTTAAGTTCCAAGGTGGCCGTTTCCGGAAATTAAATCATGTCTTCCAAGTTAAAACCGGAGCAAAAACCTGAAGCATGAATTGTAATCAATGCTTCGAGTTGGCACTTCTCTTGCAGCCATAATGGGACGCGATAAAGAGATTTAGCACCTGTGGAGGCCAAACCAGCCCGTGGTTAGCTCATCTCTATCGGAAATAATCTGCTTCTGGGCTCGCCCGAGGGGCACCTTCACAAAAGATGCCAGCCTCATTGCCTGACCGGGGGACCATCTGGTATCAGCTTTTGCAGCCAGGATTGTTCCAGCAAACAAGAGAGGCAATGCGGTGAAGGGAATGTGTTGAATCAACATCTGTGCCACAAGCTTTTTGTCCAAATACGGCAGGGTGACATCCAGGGGTTTAGGAATCAGCCAGCTGCCAGGCATCTTCAGACAATTCTCTTTGAAATTGGAACTAGCTTTGAACAAGGGTTGTGTGTGTGTGTGTGTGTGTGTGTGTGTGTTAAGAAGACTGCGCATGCAGCTTGCAAGGTTCAGCACAGCATAAGACAGATGCAAATTGCTAAATTGGTGGCTGTCTGCCTTCCTCTGCTCCTTCCTTCCCTCTCCCAATTAACCTCCATCTCCAGGGGTTAGCGATGGGAGCTCAGAGGAAGAAAACAAACTGGGCGGGGTTCAAGAGGAGAGGTTTGTGAGTTGGCATGAGCTCCTGATGTGGGACCTGTCCCATGTGACATCACCCTGAAATCTTAGGGGCTGGAATTTTCCTGACCTGGCAACCCTAAAAGAAAAGGAAACCCCCCTAACCGTTTTCTTCACATAATGTGCGATTTTATAAGCCTCTATTATGTCGTTAGGGACGCAGGTGGCGCTGTGGGTTAAACCACAGAGCCTAGGATTTGCGGATCAGAAGGTTGGCAGTTCGAATCCCCGCGACAGGGTGAGCTCCCGTTGTTCAGTCCCTGCTCCTGCCAACCTAGCAGTTCGAAAGCACGTCAAAGTGCAAGTAGATAAATAGGTACCACTCTGGCGGGAAGGTAAACGGCATTTCCGTGCGATGCTCTGGTTCGCCAGAAGCGGCTTAGTCCTGCTGGCCACATGACCCAGAAGCTGTACGCCGGCTCCCTCGGCCAATAAAGCGAGATGAGCGCCGCAACCCCAGAGTCGGTCATGACTGGACCTAATGGTCAGGGGTCCCTTTACCTTTTTATTATGTCATTCTTTCGTCCTTTGATAAACCAAACAACCCCAAACATTTCTGCCTTTCCTCTTAGGCAGTGTTTTCTTACTGACCTAAGACCTGAAGGACATTTGTAGCCAAATGAGAGCCCCTGTAATGTAGTGGTTAGAGTGGTGGAAGAGTCCAGGTTTCGAATCCTCATTCATCCATGATGCTCACTGGGTGACCTTGGGCCAGTCTAATCTACCTCACAGGGTTGTTGTGAGGATAAAACGGATGAGGAGAAGTATGTGAGCCACCTTGAGCTCCCTGGAAGAAAGGTAGGTGTAAATATGGTAAGACAATAAAATAAAATTTTGTTTTCCAGCACTAGGGATCTGTTTTCAGGGTGCTGCTTGTACTGGGGAGGAAAGGAAAACCCTTCCAGCAATAAAGAAGGGAAATCCTTTCAGCAACAAATAGGTCACATCTACCGTATTTACTGGAGTCTAATGCGCCATCAAATCTAATGCGCACCTCAATTTTCAGAACCTTGAAACCCAAAAAAGGATTTGCTGGTGAATGTAAATGTGCCATCAAATCTAATGTGCACCTTAATTCTCGCAGCGTAATTTGGCCCAGAAAAGGTGAGCGTTTGTTGTTGTTTAGTCGTTTCCGACTCTTCGTGACCCCATGGACCAGAGCACGCCAGGCACTCCTGTCTTCTACTGCCTCCCGCAGTTTGGTCAGATTCATGTTTGTAGCTTCGAGAACACTGTCCAAAGGTGAGCGTTAGATTTGAGTAAATACGGTATCTTCCTCGCTTCCTGCGGTTTCTACTTCCTTTCCTCTGGTGCTGGCCGTGGTGCTGAATACCAAACAAGGCAGCTCCCAGCCTGGTTTCTCCCTAGACACTCCCTTTCTTGGACTGTTTGACTCAAGCACTGCATATGTGATCAGCATATTTCCCGGATATATTTTAGTGGACGACAGGAGGTGTCACGGTGGTGCTGGGTCTCCCCGACTGAAGCTTTGAGACTCTCCTCCAGTGTCCTGTGATACGGGCGCCCCACTGTCGACCTCTCCTTGCTTGATTCAGTATTTATGGAGAAAAGGGAGTTCATAATAGAAAAGCCTCATGAAATTTTAGCGACCTGGCAGAATGCAATTCCCAGGGCTATTAAGGAAGACATATATTAAGAAATGGAACTTTGACGTCTGCGTTAGACACAAAAATAGGGAAATGATTTATCCGAGGTGCTGTTTTCAGCTAGGTGTTGAGGCAAGCACTGGTGGGAGAGGAGGAATAATATTTTTATCCACTACCACACAGTCAAAGAAGGGATAGGGGAGGGGTTTAATTTAGTCTGCTTTCCACAGAAGACCAGCCCAATCTGATTCTCCCGAGTTTGGATTGGGATGCAACTCCCAGATAGATTACATGCTTCTCAAATTTGCAATTTCCAAAAGTGTTTTCAAAGATAAGCAAGCAAAGTTCACGTTTTACTAGTGAAGGCATTGAAAAAGCACTGAAAGCACACACACAGAATGTGTATAATGGGGTGGGGTGGACCTGTGATTGTCAGTGAGACTGAGATGGAATCAGCCACTCAACCCATCTCTAGGCTTCAGGATGTGTACAGGGCAATGGTAGCATTCAGTGTTCATTCTGTTACCTTCTCTGGGATTTTGGGTGGACTATTCCCCCTCTCCAGCTCTAGTACTTACCCATCTGCACTCAATCTGGCCTGATGAGAGTACAGTGGTACCTTGGGTTAAGTACTTAATTCGCCCACCACCTCCAGAAGGAGTCCATTCCCCTGTCAAACAGCTCTTACTGACAGAAGGTTCTTCCTACTGTTTAGTCTAGATCCCTCTTCTTGCAATTTGCCCAAGCCTTTTCTTAAAGTCAACTAGGCTGGTGTCCAGTGCATAGTCTTGTGGGCGGTAAATTCCATGCATTATTATTATTATTTTGCAAGGCATCTGAAAACGGCTGAGCCACCCATAGCTGTGTGATACGCAGAGTTGTTGCAGGCTGGATTCCAACCAAGCTGGCTGTTTTAACAATCCCCGGGGGCAGAAGGAGCCTTCAGAAAAAACCGCTGGCGGGAATAAGGAGGTGCCAGGGTCAGAGTCGCAATCAGTCTGCTCTTGGCAAGAGCGGCTGTCAAATTATCTGCTTGCTTCCCATATGTTAGTTGGCGCTGCTTTCCAAAAACCACATTGGAAGCATATTTAGCCTGTCTTTGATTTGGAGTAATTTCATTAAGATTGTGAAATGTATATCCAGTAGATTTATAGGACCGCATTATCCAACACTGTCATTAAGTGAGTGAAACTAAACATTCTCAGTAACAGAAGGGGGGGGGGAGAAGCAACAGGGAGGGAAGGCAAGCAAATTGGAGGTCACCAAAAGGCTATGATGCCCACTGCCAAGAAGAAATTGGGTCCCCCCTGAAAGAGGTATAAAAGGCGCAAGGAGAGAGGATAATATTATATTAAGGATGGAATAACAAATAGAGTGAGTAATGCAACAATAACAAAAATAATAGTATGCAAAGGTGGAGGGAAGTCCTGGGTTGTGGGGGAGGGAGGTGAAGGGATTAACAAAAATTGTTAAAGATTGGTATAGGATTTAAGAGATTTAAATTTCCATAAAGATTCTATAAGGAAAGCAGAAAGCAGCAAGAAATATCAAGTAAAGGTATTGGAAAGGAGATCAGTGTAAATGAAAACATGAGACTTACAGTTTTGCTATATATGATTTTATTTTGGAGTTGTAAAGAATGTATATTGTGTGAATAAAATAATAAAAAATTAATAAAAAGAAAAGAAAAAAGAAAGAAAGAAAAAAGAAAGAAAGAAAGAAAGAAAGAAAGAAAGAAAGAAAGAAAGAGGAGGTCAATAATGCCTAAGGCAAGACAAAAGACAGCATCTTAGAAAGAGATTCAGGTGGAAGTTTAGGACCATGGACAGTGCTTCTGCAGCCAAGACCAAACATCCAAGTTGCCTCAGCAGTATCCTGGAGCGACCGGCTGAGTTCATATAGCACGGCTAGGTAGGCATTGACTGAGTGCTCCCCCCTGAGTTCTGCCTCCAATTCAAAGGCTGCCATTTTCTTTTGCAGCAATTCCTTCTTTGAGGTAGAACCCAAACCTACTGGTATTCAGAACTCCCCTATGAAGAAAGGTTGCCAGGTTTGGGACTTTTTACTGAAGATAGAAAGCAAGGAAGAGTTGAAAGAAGTTTATAAAAGTTTTCATGGCATGGAGAAAGTGGATAGATATTTCTTTCTCTCCCTTTCTCATAACACCAAAATGTGTGGGCATCCAGTGAAATTGAGTGCATGCCTGGCTGGGAACGGTATTTATGATGTTACTGTACCTTGATTTTGCAAAATAAGCCAGAGCTGCTTTATGCAATAGTGTTTTTTGGAGTGGGGTGGAGTGCTGGCTGGCCTTTAACTTCCTCTTTTATCCTCGCTCCCTGTTTTCAAAATGTCTCTTCCCCCCCCCCCCCCCACTCTGCTAGAAGAAGCCACAAGCAGCCTCCAAGTGGTTGCTCTAGCAACGCTGCCTCCAATTTATAAATCTTGCTTTATCACCCTGCAATTTTTTAAAAAATAACTTTGGATGGGTGAATGTTTCTGAAGATAAAGGGAAATGACTCAAAACCCAAACTACGAAAGCTATGGACTTACCGGTTCCGAATTATGTGACTTACGATATTTCACAGTTATGAAAAAGGACCTGCTGGATCAGGCCAATGGACCATTGAGTCCAGCATCCTATTCTCATGGTGGCCAACTAGATAAAGGTAAATGGACCCCTGACCATTAGGTCCAGTCGTGACCAACTCTGGTGTTGCGGCACTCATCTCGCTTTATTGGCCGAGGGAGCCGGCGTACAGCTTCCGGGTCATGTGGCCAGCATGACTAAGCCACTTCTGGCGAACCAGAGCAGCGCACGGAAACGCCATTTACCTTCCCGCTGGAGTGGTACCTATTTATCTACTTGCACTTTGACGTGCTTTCGAACTGCTAGGTTGTCAGGAGCAGGGACCGAGCAACGGGAGCTCACCTCGTCATGGGGATTCAAACCGCCGACCTTCAGATCGGCAAGTCCTAGGCTCTGTGGTTTAACCCACAGCGCCACCCGCGTCCGATGGCCAACTAGATACCTCGATGCGAAACCCACAAGGATGGGAGTGGAACAGTAGTCTCCCCACTTGCGATTTTCAGCAACTGGTTTCCAGAGGGCTACTGCTTTCATCTGTGGAGGAACACAGCCATTAAGGCTAGGACCCATTGATAGTCTTATCCTCCATTAATTTCTCCTGTCCTCTTAACCATTCGAGTTTAAAACCATCCCTGCCTCCTGTTTAACTAAGTGGAGCATGCAGAAATCTCTTCTTTTATCTGTCTTGAATCTTCCAGGATTCAACTTCATTGGATGTCCACAAGTTCCACTGTTAGGAGAGCAGAGAAGAGACTTCCCTGTCCCCTTTCTCTACGCCATGCATGTGGGATGTGATACATCAGTAGTAGTCAAGTACAACTTGAAAGACCTACATTGGCTCCCAGTACTTTTCCGACGTGGGTGGCGCTGTGGGTAAAAGCCTCAGCACCTAGGACTTGCCGATCGAAAGGTCGGCAGTTCGAATCCCTGCGGCGGGGTGCGCTCCCGTTGTTCGGTCCCAGCGCCTGCTAACCTAGCAGTTCGAAAGCACTCTCGGGTGCAAGTAGATAAATAGGGACCGCTTACTAGCGGGAAGGTAAGCAGCGTTTCCGTGTGCGGCTCTGGCTCGCCAGATGCAGCTTGTCACGCTGGCCACGTGCCCCGGAAGTGTCTCTGGACAGCGCTGGCCCCCGGCCTCTTGAGTGAGATGGGCGCACAACCCTAGAGTCTGTCAAGTCTGGCCCATACGGGCAGGGGTACCTTTACCTTTACCTTTAGTTTTCCGACCACAATTCAAAGTGTTGGTGTTGACCTTTAAAGCCCTAAATGGCCTCGGCCCAATATACCTGAAGGAGCATCTCCACCCCCATCGTTCAGCCTGGACGCTGAGGTCCAGTGCCAAGCGCCTTCTGGCGGTTCCCTCACTGCGAGAAGCAAAGCTACAGGGAACCAGGCAGAGGGCCTTCTCGGTAGTGGTGCCCGCCCTGTGGAATGCCCTCCCATCAGATGTCAAAGAGATAAACAACTACCTGACATTTAGAAAACATCTGAAGGCAGCCCTGTTCAGGGAAGTTTTTAATGTGTGGCATTTTGATGTATTTTTGATCTTTGTTGGAAGCTGCCCAGAGTGGGGAAACCCAGCCAGATGGGTGGGGTACAAATAATAAATTCTTCTTCTTCTTCTTCTTCTTCTTCTTCTTCTTCTTCTTCTTCTTCTTCTTCTTCTTCTTCTTCTTCTTCCTTGTTTTCCTAGAGTGGAGATGCGATGGAATGTTTGGTCCAGCCAGTCAAAAGCTTCCTGTTTCCTCCTGGCTGAGACACACTTCCTTTGCATGTGACTAGAGGTGGGCATGACCTTACCTGTCCAGGTAACAAAAGGGACAAGGCACACAGCACTTCTCCCCTTTTCACTTCCTTCTTCATTGGACAAGCTTCTAGCTAGGACTGCTCTGCTTCCAGCTAGCAGAAGCACTGGGATCATTCCTCCCTATGGAGTAGATCCACATGTACATATTTGTAACTACAGTGGTACCTCGGGTTAAGTACTTAATTCGTTCTGGAGGTCCGTACTTAACCTGAAACTGTTCTTAACCTGAAGCACCACTTTAGCTAATGGGGCCTCCTGCTGCCGCCGCGCTGCCGGAGCCCGATTTCTGTTCTTATCCTGAAACAAAGTTCTTAACCTGAAGCACTATTTCTAGGTTAGCGGAGTGTGTAACCTGAAGTGTATGTAACCTGAAGCGTATGTAACCCGAGGTACCACTGTAAGTCTGCCTTCAGGAATCCAACTGTAAACCGATGTGAGTAAACTTCTTTTATTGACTTTACGCAAGATAGTGGCGTGTTTATTCTTTTAAGAGGGATTTAAGAAAACTTACCAGGAACCTGATAGTGAGAGGTTTACACAAGCCTGCAACCAGCTATCCGCTGTGTGTTTAAAAAGGGAATGTGAAACTTTGCTAAGTAAAGGAACTTTCTAGCGCAAGTTAGGAAGGATATTAATAAACAATATATCTTCTCCTGCCTCCCTGAACTTTCCCACAATGCATAAGTTTATGGATGCCTATCCTGTCACCTCTTACTCACTTTCTATCTTAACTAAAAAGCTCCAAATGCTGCAATCTTTCCTCACAGGGCAGTTGTTCCTTCTCCTTGATCATTTTGCTTGTCCTCTTCTGAACCTCTTCCTGCTCTACAATATCCCTTTTGCTGTAAGGTGATCAGAACCGTCCACAGTATTTAAACGGAGAGTGCACCACAGATTTGTACAGCAGCGTTATGATACTGGCATTTTCTGTTTTCAATTTCTTTCATAATGATCCCTTTTATGAGTCTTTGCAAGACAATGACCTTAGCAGGCCACTTGGATGTCCTCATCAGCATCCCAAAAGAACGAGCTGAGTTGCTGCAGCTACAAAGAAGTGATGGTGGCCTCCAGGGGTGGGCTGTTCCTTCATCCCCTCACCTAGCTGCTAGGGAGGAGAACCAGAGCTAGAGTTGGGTGTATGTGAGCTGGAAGCAGGCTGGAAGCTGGGCATAGAGAACTGCTTGCTCTGTACCCAGATCTAAAGCTAATGGAGAAGCAGTACCTGCTGGGTTGTTAATGCTGTGAGCCCCTCCATCCTATGTTGAGGTTGTATATAGGTAAAGGGACCCCTGACCATTAGGTCCAACCGCGGACAAGTCTGGGGTTGCAGCGCTTATCTCGCTTTATTGGCCAAGGGAGCCAGCGTACAGCTTCCGGGTCATGTGGCCAGCATGACTAAGCCGCTTCTGGCGAACCAGAGCAGTGCATGGAAACACTGTTTACCTTCCCGCTGGAGTGGTACCTATTTATCTACTTGCACTTTGACGTGCTTTCGAACTGCTAGGTTGGCAGGAGCAGGGACTGAGCAACGGGAGCTCACCCTGTTGCGGGGATTCGAACCACCGACCTTCTGATTGGCAAGTCCTAGGCTCTGTGGTTTAACCCACAGCACCACCCACGTCCCTCAAGGTTGTATATAGGTGTCAATAAAACCATATATCATAAAGACACCACAGTCTCCGCCGACCTTCATTCCAAGGAAACCAAACCTGGGTAAGTGCCTGAATTCCTGGAGTTTCTCACTGCTTGGAGACTGGGGTGGTGTGTAGCATTATGGATACCCAAACAGTTCTAGATGAAAGGCAGGTCCAATTAACAACCTGAAAATTAGATTTCCCCTACTGCCACACACCAGCCAAATATCCCGCAGCCAGCTTTTGCAGCTATTTAAATGAGTTGGGGGGGGAAGGGACGGTTAAAAATGTAAACCAGAAGAGAGCCCTCGACTCATACTTTCATAAAAGCAATAAAATGTATGTGGAGATGAGAGTTATAAATCTGAAGAGCAATAACATTCATCCCTCAACAAAAGCAACATGTTTATTTATCACTTTTACTATTTTCCGTAAAATTTACCGCCCACAATCTGCCAGAATGCAGGAGCGATAATTTAAATGGGCTCTGAGCTTGGAATGCGGTGGTGGAAGAAACAAACAGCGATCAAATATGTCTTCCTTTTGTTTTGCTCATGTCCAATTCTCAAACAAAAGGGGGTGATTTACCGGAGAGGTAACAAACCGCTTTATTTCAAGAGCCCGACAGTGCGCTAGGGGTTGTGGGCTGGGGAAGGGAAACACACTCCACCCAGTAATTATGGAAAGCAGCGCGCTAGAGCAAAATGGCATTTGTGTCGCCGAGAATAATCTCCCCAAATGTTTGCAATAATGTAGAACTGGAATGAATCCAGACGTTGCAAAGGAACGGGAGAATGGTGTGCAGTCTTGCAGCAAGGCACCACAACAGACCAGCAACAGAAAATTAAATGGGGCGGAGAGGCAATGCTGAAGCTCTGACTCACTCCAAGGAGGCAATATAAAAAACGCAGCGGGTGGGTGGTTGCTGGGGGAGCAATTCAGTAAAAAAGGGCTGGCTGCTATCAGATTCTCAGGGAACGAAGCTGAGGGGAATTAAGGAGGGGTCTTTGGAACCAAAACACATCCAAGGGAGACAGAGTAGTTTATTTTCAGAGATGGCAACCCGAAACAATCAGGAGTCGTCACAAATGGTACATGGGAAGTGGCCTTATATGGAGTCAAGTGTTGGTCTGTCAATCTCAGAATTGTGTAGAGTGATTGGCAGCATCTCTCCAGGGCTTTAGGTAAGGAGTCTCTCCCAATCCTACCTGGAGTTGCCTGGAGATTGAACCTAGGAGCTTCTGCAGGCAAACCAGGTGCTCTACCTATGAGCTACAGCCTGTTATGGACAGGCTGGATGCAGAGGAATGGTGGGAAGAACCTGCTGTGGAACCCCCAATGGAAGAAGGCTCAGAGAACAGGCACTGGTGGTGGGACTACGGAGAGGGAGAAGAGGGAGAAGACAGTGAGGAGGAGGTGTCAGAAGCTGAGGAGGTAACAGGCCTTAGTGAGCTGGGAGAGTCTGTGTGTGAAAGCCTGGGAATCTGATTCAGAGGCTGAACTGGAGGAATCCCAGCCGGGACAGGAGTCCCCACCTCCAGGGCCAGCTGAGCCAGGGCAGGGGCTTGAATCTGAAGGGTCCTCACCTGTGCTGGATCCTCAGGAGCAGACACCAGCTGAATCCTCTCCAGCTCTGGAGGTGATGGAGGACCCATTGCCTGCAGGTGCTCCACTCTCAGCCCCGTCAAGGGAAGGTGAGGTTGCCTCTGGGTCCGGTAACCCTCCAGCCTCTCCTGAGCTGCAGAGGCTCAGGGCAGAGAGGCGGAGGGAACTAAGTTCCCACAGGAAGAGTGCTCACCTCCAGGCCAGGAGAGGCGGGGACCGGGGCCACCCTATGCCTCAGGGCAGATAAAAGCCATCCAGCCCAGTCCCAGGTTGCAGGAGCAATGTTGTTGGTAGCCTGTTCCTGCCGGCACCCTGTCCTGCTTTCCTGCCAGAGTTCCTGTTGACACCCGACTCCCTACCTTGGACCCAGCTTCAGCCTCGGACCACGCCACACAGTAACCCCCTGGGACCAGCACACTGTGGCAGAGAGAAGTCCAGAATCAGAGGCTAAAGAGAGCCAGTGTGGTGTAGTGGTTAAGAGCGGTAGTGTCATAATCTGGTGAACCGGGTTCGATTCCCCGCTCCTCCACATGCAGCTGCTGGGTGACCTTGGGCTAGTCACACTTCTTTGAAGTCTCTCAGCCCCACTCACCTCACAGAGTGTTTGTTGTGGGGGAGGAAGGGAAAGGAGAATGTTAGCCGCTTTGAGACTCCTTAGGGTAGTGATAAAGCGGGATATCAAATCCAAACTCTTCTCTTCTAAAGCAAGAAAGTGGGATGAGGGAGACCAAGAAGCAGAGATGAGTCTGGCTGGTGAAGCGTCACGGGTGTCTCGTCCTCCTACTGCGACAAGCTCCCCTCCCCCCCAGTCTCCCAGAACCAGAAGAGGCATGAAAAAGGTGGAGGAGAGATTGGTGATGCTCAGATACAGTCTCCATTTGCTCTGGAGAGGAGGGGATTTAGGCAGCTGTGAGGATGTGGGGACCTTCAGTCTCTGCAACTGCTTCATGGTGGCCAAGACCTGCCTGACATGAGCTGCTGTTCTCATTAGGCGTAACACTCCTGTGCCAATCGTGTTTTGGCTAGCAAAGAGTTAACTCCAAGTTGCAGGGTGTGATTTACTGCTGGCTCATCATGGACACAGACTTCCTCCTATGTGACTTTGCCACACGGATAGCGTGGAACTCATATTGTCAACCAACACAGCAAAGCTGCCAAAAAAATCTGCACGAAGCCCATCGAAAGCATTCAGGCTCCCTAGCCTATCTCCTCCCACTCTGACCATAGATACGGCAGAGAACTTTGATTTGGTTCTCATCTGAATGCAAAACTACCTGAATTGCCTTTCCCAAAACAATACCCCGCTGTCATTCGAAATCTGCACTTTTTTGAATTTTGCAATGCCGTTTAAACATAGAATGTGCACAGAAAATTGTCTATTGTGAGAAAGTCTGCCTAGAAATGCATATATTGGTGAAAAACAAGCATCATATTATGGGAAATGGCTAGCAAACATATTTATGTTACACAAAATTGCATATAGAAATGGATGTTCCCTATGAAGACAGATTCTTCAAGCGCTCCAGAAATTGTAGCTCTGTGGGGAGAATTGAGGTCTCCTAACAACACTTAGCACTCATTACAAACTACACTCCCCAGAATTATTTGGGGATGAAGAGCCATGACAGCTTGAAGTGACATTCCGGTGCTTTTAATGTATGGTGCTAATGTGGCCTAAGATGCCGGTGAATTTCTGTGAGGTCTTTTAAGAAAACAGATGTGGAAATATGGTGAAATACAGAATGGAAACCCCAATGGACAGATGCATCCATCCCGATCTTGTCCTTTTTTATGCCAAACAGCTGGACAGGAAGAGTTTATCTGTTTCCTTTTTGCATTTCAAAGCTCTCCAGATCCCATTAATTGGGACTGATGAGCTCCTGTTCTTGGGCTTCTACGGGGGAAAATAAACAGCTTTACTTGCCTCTAGGTGCTTGTTTTTGAAGAACAATGGTTTCAGCCAAGTTATCTTTGCGATTGTAAGATTATAACTCAGAAAGCCATGCTTGTAATTATGCCAGGAATATGCAGGAGCCAGATTTCTTGAGAAGAAGAGGGGCAGGAAAGCTTTGTAACATTTAAGACAAGAACGTTCTATTTTTCTTCGTCAAGATGAGCATTGTGTTGATAACCTGTAAAGTTAATTGATTGGATAACGACAACAATAAAATATCCCATTTATATTAATGTCCTGTGATTTCCTGCCATTAAGCGAAGAATCTCATTTAAGCTTTAAAGAAACATTTCTGGTTTGTGAGTGTGGGGAGCACACCTGTATAATGCAAACAAATATTTATTACACACACACACACACACACACACATACACACACACAATAATTGGACACACACCAGTGGGCCTCAGATTCCACATCCACTGATATACCAGATTCCCAATAGGTTCCATGGAAACAATCAAAATGGAAGAGGGGAGTTCAGCTCAGAGCGAAGTAAACGGGGGACAGGAGACAGCAGGGAATGTGTGTGACTCCATCTGCCTTTCCCTGCAAATGGTATAAACTTATCTGTGACCTTGAAAGACCTTTTTTTTTTTGGTCTGGAGATCAGCCAGGATAGCATCTATCAGCTTATTGGCCTCTTCAGCCACATTGCAGCTGTGTGAAAAGGGAACTTAATCCACACCCCCACACCCAGTTCTTTCAATGCACATTTGTGTGGAACTGGAGTTTTGTGACACAACCACAGCTGTGGGTGGTGTTATTCCATGCACACCCTGGGCGCAAATGGCTAGGATCCTATAAGTGGAGTCAGAACCACCCATGCTAATTCAATAGGGTAGAGACAGGGTTGCTAGAAATTTGCGCTGAAAATGCTAAGCTCCCTGGGTGACTTTCAGAGAGGTTGGTACATGTACCTGTTCTGGAAAAGCAAAGAACGAGTCTTGTGGCACCTTAAAGACTTGCATATTTCTTAAAAGTCTTCATCAGATACATCTGGCCAAAGTAGACTCTCTTAGCCATGAAAGCGGTTTCCATAACCAGTGTGAGAACCAGACTAGGAAAGTTTTCGGCTACAGTGGTACCTCGGGTTAAGAACTTAATTCATTCTGGAGGTCGTTCGAATCCCCGTGGCAGGGTGCGCTCCTGTCATTCGGTCCCAGCGCCTGCCAACCTAGCAGTTCAAAAGCACCTCCGGGTGCAAGTAGATAAATAGGGACCGCTTACCAGCGGGAAGGTAAACGGCGTTCCGTGTGCTGCACTGGCTCGCCAGATGCAGCTTGTCACACTGGCCACGTGACCCGGAAGTGTCTGCGGACAGCGCTGGCTCCCGGCCTTTAGAGTGAGATGAGCGCACAACCCTAGAGTCTGGCAAGACTGGCCCGTACGGGCAGGGGTACCTTTACCTTATTCCATCATCATCAGCTTCAACATCATCATATTTTTACTATTTATACCCTACCCATCTGACTGGGTGGCCACAGTCATTCTGGGTGGCTGCAAATGTACCTCGCTCTATAAGACGCACCAGACCACAAGACACACCTAGTTTTTGGAGGAGGAATACAAGAAAAAAAATATTCTGAATCTCAGAAGCCAGAACAGCAAGAGGGACCGCTGCGCAGTGAAAGCAGCAATCCCTCTTGCTGTTCTGGCTTCTGGGATAGCTGCGCAGCCTGCACTCGCTCCATAACGCACACACACATTTCCCCATACTTTTTAAGAGGGAAAAAGTGAGTCTTATAGAGCAAAAAAATACAGTATATAAAAAGACAATAAAATATTAAACATTGAAAAACTTCCCTGTGCAGGGGACGACAGAGGACGAGATGGTTGGACAGTGTTCTCGAAGCTACCAGCATGAATTTGACAAAACTGCGGGAGGCAGTGGAAGACAGAAGTGCCTGGCGTGCTCTGGTCCATGGGGTCACGAAGAGGCGGACACAACTAAATGACTAAACAACAACAACCATACCCTCCAACATTTCTCCAATCAAAATAGGGACGTCCTAAGAAAAAAGCGGGACATTCCGGGATCAAATGAGAAACTGGGATGGCTTCTGTAAATCCGGGATTGTCCCTGGAAAATAGGGAAACTTGGAGGGTGCTGTGTAGGGGGAATGCTTCACGCCCCCCCCCCCCCAGCACTTAGAATCATAGAATCGTAGAGTTGGAAGAGACCACAAGGGCCATCGAGTCCAACCCCCTGCCAAGCAGGAAACACCATCAGAGCACTCCTGACATATGGTTGTCAAGCCTCTGCTTAAAGACCTCCAAAGAAGGAGACTCCACCACACTCCTTGGCAGCAAATTCCACTGTCGAACAGCTCTTACTGTCAGGAAGTTCTTCCTAATGTTTAGGTGGAATCTTCTTTCTTGTAGTTTGGATCCATTGCTCCGTGTCCGCTTCTTTGGAGCTGCAGAAAACAACCTTTCTCCCTCCTCTATGTGACATCCTTTTATATATTAAAAATGGCTATCATATCCCCCCTTAACCTCCTCTTCTCCAGGCTAAACATGCCCAGCTCCCTTAGCCGTTCCTCATAAGGCATCGTTTCCAGGCCTTTGACCATTTTGGTTGCCCTCCTCTGGACACGTTCCAGTTTGTCAGTGTCCTTTTGAATTGTGGTGCCCAGAACTGGACACAGTACTCCAGGTGAGGTCTGACCAGAGCAGAATACAGTGGCACTATTACTTGGGCTACATAGTTCCACAGGGCGCACTTTTTAACATCAGCATGAGCAGATATCTGACGTTATGGGGCACTTCACAAAAGACACCCAAGAACACGGTAGAAATATTAAGAAAACGTTTGTTTAATGAGCGGCATTTGACCTGAGGATTATTCCGAGAGAGTCCGGCAGCTTTGGGGCTACCCCACGAATGAAGGGGGAAAGGTAGAAATCATATCATTTTCACTACAACTATTTGGTCTCCAAAAAACAAAGAAAACCCATAAATAATCTTGCTTCACAAAGGCTCAAAGCACACAAAAAACACACACTCCCACACTCCCCTGCCCCCCGCAATAACTTTGCTGTTGCTCCTTATCAAATACATTCCAGGAGCACAGGAGCTCTGTTGGAGCCTTTTGGTCAAACATCAAAACAATAAAAGAAAAGCAAGAGGAAATAAGAAGCCAATGTAGACAGCAGCGTCGACACACCCCAGCAGCAGCAGCAGCCCCCAAGCAGTGCAAACGGTCTGTGAATCCCGCCACCCACCCCCCACGAAGGTGCATAAAAAAATAGAGTTCTCTTGCAACATCCGTCATTGCAGCAGAAATATCTTTGCTGTCCTTGAAGGTGGAGAGAGAATTGTGCAGCCAAGACATCGGATCTAAGTTAACTGGAGATAGAAAAGAATCTGGGTTTGACATATGGCTTTTGTGTCTACGTCCGATGTGGGCAGGAGGCGTCGAGCTGGGAAGTGAGGCCTGTTTGTCCTGTGCCTCATCTCAATCTGAGATGCACTGGATCGTGGGCAGAGCTTTTATATTCCTGGCTGGTTCCATCCCCCCTGACCCTGCAAATACAATTTGCTTCACTGTTATGTACTGAGTTGAATAGGATTCAGAATGCAGCAGTCTGATTGGTCCTAGAACAATAGGATTCAGAATGCAGCAGTCTGAGTGGTCCTAGAACAATAGGGTCCAGAATGCAGCAGTCTGATTGGTCCACAGGAGCCACCCAATCCAGCTCCAGGTGGAAGTGAATCCGCAACCTGATTGGCCTACAGGTGAATCCCGGAATTAGACAATCATGTGGGGCCCATTATGTAAATAATGTATATAAAGCAGACATTCTGGGGGAACTTCCATTCCTCCTCACCACAATGAGCTGAATAAAGAGCATGAAATCAGCTCTCAAATCCCAGTATATTTCATTTACCTTGACCTCCTTGCGAAAAAAGGAGAATTGCAAAAAGCTTGTCGTTTTCGAGATGCTCTGCAGAGACTGAGAAAAGACAGTGAAGGAACAGCCACAATCTGGGGATTTTCTATCAACTGGCAGCCATTTTCTCTTCTAGGTCTCTGCAAACCTTATCCTTTTTGGGCTTTTTTTTACCTCCTGGCTCCTAAGAGGCCCTCATTCCAGGTTGGAGCACTGTGGCGTTTTGCCCTGTGCATGCACACCTAGAAGTTATGAAAGCAAGGAGCAATAGATGCTGGTAATTTAATCAGTTTCATAGGTCATTGTGAGCTTTCATAGGTCATTGTGAGCTTTTGCCAAGTGGAAGGGAGATTCAAAATATAAATATAAGATTCCATGTTCGTCAGGTGAGAAAAGGATTAGGACACATAGGGTAAAGGTAAAGGGACCCCTGACCATTAGGTCCAGTCGTGACCAACTCTGGGGTTGCGGCGCTCATCTCGCTTTATTAGCCAATGAAGCTGGTGTACAGCTTCCGGGTCATGTGACCAGCATGACTAAGCTGCTTCTGGCGAACCAGAGCAGCGCACGGAAACGCCGTTTACCTTCCCGCCGGAGCGGTACCTATTTATCTACTTGCACTTTTGACGTGCTTTCGAACTGCTAGGTTGGCAGGAGCAGGGACCGAGCAACGGGAGCTCACCCCGTAGCGGGGATTCGAACTGCCGACCTTCTGATCGGCAAGTCCTAGGCTCTGTGGTTTAACCCACAGCGTCACCCACGTCCCTTTAGGACACATAGAGTTCCCTGCAAATTCCTAGAGGGCACTCTGCAAGGTTACATCCTCTGCTTGCCCAGGTGAGAGGGTAACAATAGGAAGATAATCTTCATCATTTCCTCACACCTGAGGAACAGTCACTCTCTTGTCATGCAGCTGTAGGGAGAAGGTGATCTAAACCAGTGTTTCCCAAACCTGGGTCTCCAGCAGTTTTTGGACTACAGTTCCCATCATCCCTGACCACTGGTCTTGCTAGCTAGGAATGATGGGAGTTATAGTCCAAAAACAGCTGGAGACCCAAGTTTGGGAAACACTGATCTAAACCAGGTATTTTGTAATCTAGAAGGATATTTTGCCTGATTTACTTATTTCACTGACATTTTCTGCTTGAATCGAGTCTGCAACTTTATGTAAGTAAACAATATTTTTATATCTTTACATTACAGACTTCCTTGTTGTTATTTTGTTTAGAGGGATAAATAAAGGGGAAGATCTAGTGTGCCACAGGCATCCTGGATAATTCTAAAAGGTTACACAACTTTTCCCCAAGTTGCTGTGTTAATGCTGCAAAGGGTGGCATATTTTCAATTCTGCGAAGCTAGACACTGATCTTACTAAAACGAATAGGAGGGAAGATAATTAATAAATAATAATAATATAATAATTTATTATTTATAGCCCATCCATCTGGCTGGGTGTCCTGCCCCAGCTTCCAAATCCATCCCAGAATACATGAATTCCATGTGTTAGGGATGAGGCTGTTGTAGCCCTCCAGATTTTGTAGGATTACAATTCTCCTCAGCCCCAGCCAGGATGGCCAATGGCCAGGGAGGATGAGAGCTGTCCACCAATATCCGGAGGGGTCACAGGTTCCACACACCTGCCACACACCAAACATCATCAAGGACAGCTCTGGACATGGAGGCCTGTGAACTAAACCTTGACGCCCCCAAAATGAATGTGATAAAAGGCGATGGCCCATTCTGACATGCAGGACTGCAGGTCTGGCCCAGGTAGTTAAGTGAGACTGGAATGAGGAGACCCCCCCTATTCCCCACACAGATCTACACTTCCCAGAGTGGTTTAACAATGCGTCCCTCTTCCCAGGGAACTCTGGGAATGTGGGAAAGGGCCATAGCTCACTGTTAGAGCATCGGCCATGCGCAGAGAAGGATCCGGGTTCAACCAAACAAAGAATCTGACTTTGTGTAAGGCAGCTTCCTGTAATGAAGAGGTAGAATGCTCAGTGTGGATGGTACCACTTTTTGGGACGCTCCCCTACAAGCATAAAATGAAGTCCGCAACAGGAAGAGAATGGCGACCTTGTATCCCTGAACTACCAACCACCAACAAATCAGGAACTTGTGTGTTGTATTCCCGCCCCACTGGAAGGGAATTAAAAAATGGGATCCTCCAGCTGAAATTTAAAGTGGTACAGCCCACTCAACCACCTCAGGTCTGCAACCGTACTGTACTGTATGAGTAGACCAGGTGTTTGTGTGCAGATATGTGAACCAGGCTCAATTGTACAGAGCAGAGGAACCCAGGATGTGCGTACAAGTGCCAGCCAGGTCCGAATGAAACACCTGAATCTTGAGGAGTGTTAGGGCAGCCAAACGGACCACGGGTTTTAGACCAGGAACAGAACACTGCCTGGCTCGGATAAGGCCCCAGCGACGCCTCTGCAGTGGCCCAAAAGATCTGGGTACTGCAACCATCTGTAACAGAGCTGAGGTCATTCGTATTATGAAGTGGGGCAGGGGAGACAACACTCTTCCAGACAGCAGCAGCAAAGATCCAGCTTCATTTTGCAAACCTCCCCCATCCGTATGTTAATGTTGGTCCCTAGTGAACGTAGATCTGTGTGGGCGGGCTTGCCAAGGCATCGTCTACTGGCAATGGTGGATGTTGACTGTTATTTGCTCATGCAAGGGGATTCGTTAACAGCGAGCAGCAGAAGTCCGAAAAAGGGCCACCCACTGGGTGGAAATAGTGACTCGCCAGGTGAAACCAAGCCGCACCTGCCTGGGCAGATCCCGTTCCTCCCAGCCGAAAGATGTCCCTACCCAACACGACCATCATCTTGGGTAATAGTCCTCTGGGACCCCCGTGAGGTTTCTGAGTTTCAGGGCCGTGTCCACTGTTTTGATGTAGCCGTTGATCAGTTTCCTCATCTCAAGGGTATAGGGGTCGTACTCCAACTTCCTGAGCCCAGACCGCTTGAAGTTCCCATCCTTCTGGCCTTCCACACACAGAAGACGGTCCTCAAGGACTGCGATGCCCAAGAGGCTGACCATCCTCTTGAGCTGAATGAAGAGGTCTTGTTTCAGGTCCTCAAAGTGAACCACCAGGATGCTTTTGCCGTATTTGAGCCAGTCGAGGGTGTGCGTCGCCCACCAAGGGGCATAGTTCTTGACGAATTCTGGCCATTCTGAAAGAAGAGAGGGGGGCATCCTGTTAATTGGCATCTGGGCACAGGGTGGGATTCTGAGCACATTTGGTGCCAAGTGCAATGGGACCCACAACAGACACACATTAGAAACAGCTTGCCCTTTGTCCATGATGGTAGAAATAAGGTAGCTGTATCAATTAAGTGTTTTAAATTTGTTGTTAGCCGCCCTAAGCCCGGTTTTCTGAACCGGGAAGGGCAGGTGTAGTGGTTCTAGGGGTTGCTCGTGCGTAAGCCGGTGCAAACACCTGGCTGGGTTGCCTGCATGAACCTTTTCTGTCCAGACAGCCACTCGCCCGTGACTGTCTCAATCGCTGGCAGAATCTGTCAGTGGGCGTTTCTTAAACTTCTTCCAGCAAAGAAGCTCTTTGACGCCTAGTCTCCTCCTACTCTCTCTGCGCGAAAGCCTTCTGCGCAAGGAGGGCGTAGGCAGCGGAGGACCTCTACTCTCCCCGCTGGTCCCCGGCAAGGAGTCATGGGACCGCCTCGCCGCTTCCCCCATCTGCCCCCCTTCTCTACTGGTGCTACGCTGATTCTCTTCCCCAGAAGATGAGCTGCCTCTTCCAATCCCGGGACGCTCTCTGGAATCCCTCTGGATTTTGCTCTCTCCCTCTGGCACTGATGGCAGTTCCCTGACAGCGGGGTATAAATAAAAATTTATAATTTATTATTAGTCTCTGAACAGACCTGGATCTACTCAGCTTCAAAAAGGTATGAGTGGGAGGCGGGCCAGAGATATTTTGCTTCCTGAGACCCAAGACAAGATTTTTTAAAATTGCTTTTTTCCATCCCCGGCGCCCTCCCACATAAAATTTATATTACACTAAAAAACCCAAGAGGAACAAAACAATCAAATCATCCATGAAAACAGTTTAAAACAGCTGTACATAGAGCAGATATTTAAGGCTAGAAAAACGGAGAGAGCTGCAATAAACAGATTCATTTGTCCCTGGTTAAAACACAAACCTGAATGAATTCCTGCCCCATGTCTACACCCTTGCTATGGGTTCGGAGGGAACAGAGATAAGAGGATAGAGCCCTCTTATACTTGAACAAATAGAAGAAGGCAACAAGACACAGGTGTGTGTGTGAGTGTGTGTCCCAGGGTCTGGGGCAAACCTACAGGAGATTGGTGGAACATAAGCTGGGGTAGCAAGCTGGATAAAGGAGCCCAATGATGAAAAAGAAGCCTGAATTCTTGTAGAGATGTTCTGAAGTAGGACTATATTGGAGCTCTGAGGTTCCTCAAGTGTGGATAAGCAGAGCGAAGATGACAGCCACCTGAGTTGCTTAGAGGAAAAGTTGGATATAGATGCAATAATAATAATGAATAATTACCAGTCTGGTTGGCTGGAATCATTCATGTTGTGATTCCTGCATTGCAGAACTCCAAGACCCTTGGGATCCATCCCAACTCTTCCATTCTTTGATTCTACGTACCTGGGAACCCGTTTATAAGGGTTGCTCCAGCCTCACTACCAGGGCAGCAACCCGGAGAAGAACGAGTTATTGGCTCCAGGCAGATCAGCTCCTGACGTGAGTCCAATATAGTCAATGCTCTTTTGGGGGGAAGGGGCTGATTGGGAGGGTCATCTCATCATGTCTACCTTACCCCTGTTGCCATAAATGCATCATTCCCTAAGAAAAAGCCTTTCCTGGCTAGGCTCTTTTTGTTGATGATTGATACGATCTCATTAGCAAGCTGCTCCGTTAGCCACCAGGTCCCGGGCTCAGTTAAACATGCTCCCTAGCTTTAGAAAAGAAGGAGAGGAAATCTTTCAATTACCCCTGAGGTTTCCTGCTAATTGATCCTCACATTAAAATCGGGTGATAAAATGGATAATGAACCAGATATAATCTGCCAGAATTCCGTTTGCAACTATAACAGGTCCGATGCCTCATTTGCGGTGCAAAAAAGTTTGGACCCTTGAACTTTTCGTCTTCGCCACCTTGAGGAAAAGACAACCTTGTCCACCCTCCCCTCCCCACATCCCTTATTAATCTTCTTGAACTGTGTTTTATCCCCCACCTCTGAATTATTAAATGGACTCTCTGTTCCATTAAACAGAAGCGGGACAATTCACCTTGCATAATCATATCACATAAAACTTTGCTTTGGAACCGATCCAAGGGATATCATAAAATTAATGCCATGGAACAAAAACACAGAACTTTTTTTTTAAAAAAAAAATAAAGTAAAAATCACATAGACTTTAGCTTGGGGGAGCCAGGAGGAAAAGTGTAATCGGAAGGAAGGGAGTAGGGTAATCCTGTAGCCTGGCACTAGGGTGGGCATCGAAGATCTGCCCATCTGACCACATGGTAGTACAACTGACAGCTACAGCAACCCAGCAAGAAGCTGACTAGGTGCATTTTTAAAGCCTGGAGTTGCCAGCGCAGACCAGTCTGGTTTTATTTCTTTTGGCTGAACTTGTGCAGTTCTGCAGGGCAATCTATTTAAATTCCCTTGCAAGGGTCAAGACATGGGGCAGGAATTCATTCAGTTTGTGTCTTAACCAGGGACAGTTGGATCCGCTGATTGCAGCTCTCTCCATTTTTCTTTTAGTCTTAAATTTCAGGTCTCCACATTTCTGCAACATTCTTCCACTAAAACAAAAACCCTAAGCCTAAGGCTATATCATGGATAGCTGAAACTTTGGTGATGCATTCAACGATACAGTTAGTTGACAGTGTAAAGGTAAAGGTAAAGGGGACCCCTGACCATTAGGTCCAGTCGTGGTCGACTCTGGGGTTGTGGCACTCATCTCGCTTTATTGGCCGAGGGAGCCGGCGTACAGCTTCTGGGTCATGTGGCCAGCATGACTACGCCACTTCCAGCAAACCAGAGCAGCGCACGGAAACGCCGTTGACCTTCCCGCCGGAATGGTACCTATTTATCTACTTGCACTTTGACGTGCTTTCGAACTGCTAGGTTGGCAGGAGCAGGGACCAAGCAACAGGAGCTCACCCCATCACGGAGATTGAAACCGCCGCCGACCTTCAGATCGGCAAGTCCTAGGCTCTGTGGTTTAACCCACAGCGCCACCCGCGCCCGATGGCCAACTAGATACCTCGATGTGAAACCCACAAGGATGGGAGTGGAACAGTAGTCTCCCCACTTGCGATTTTCAGCAACTGGTTGATTTTCAAAGCACTTTGACGTGCTTTTGAACTGCTAGGTTGGCAGGAGCAGGGACCGAGCAACGGGAGCTCACCCTGTCGTGGGGATTCGAACCACCGACCTTCTGATCGGCAAGTCCTAGGCTCTGTGGTTTAACCCACAGCGCCACCCACACCCCTGTGCCTGCCATAGTGCTTTACATATGTGGTGTGAATATGGCCAGACTATGTGTTTGTGTGCTTTTGAGAGTTTTGTCACACCGCCTTGTGAGGACACTGTGCCCTAAAAGGTAGCTTAAAAAATAATCTTTTAATAAGCAGATAGAAGCCGATTGGGTGGATCCCCGTATTTACCTTTCCCTTTCCAGTGGGCATGAGCAGCAAACCCAATGTGGCCTCCATATTTCCGGTTGAATTCAGCCATAAGTGCTTTGTAGGGGTTACGGATCAGCAAGATGGCTGCATCAAACGCCTCGATTTCCTTCTGCCCACTCTCGTGAGTTTTGATGCAGATTGTCCTCCCACTTCGCCAGTGGTCCCGTTCACCTTTGAACCCTGTTGTGGGGGGGTGGGGGGAGGAAAAGTAAGAGCAAAGAATGAGCTCTACGGACAAATACGGGAAGATGGAGTAAAGCTAAAGAGGAAGAAAAGAATGAAAGAAGACCCAACCCTCTAAATCATGGGTAGGCAACCTAAGGCCCGGGGGCCGGATCTGGCCCAATTGCCTTCTAAATCCAGCCCAAGGATGGTCCGGGAATCAGCATGTTTTTACATGAGCAGAATGTGTCCTTTTATTTAAAATGCACCTCTGGGTTATTTGTGGGGCCAGCCTGGTGTTTTTCCATGAGTAGAATGTGTGCTTTTATTTAAAAAGCATCTTTGGGTTATTTGTGGGGCCTGCCTGGTGTTTTTCCATGAGTAGAATGTGTCCTTTTATTTAAAATGCATCTCTGGGTTATTTGTGGGGCATAGGAATTCTTTCATTCCCCACCCCCACCCCCCAAAAATATAGTCCGGCACCCCACAAGGTCTGAGGGACAGTGGACCAGCCCCCTGCTCTAAATGTCTGTAAAGCCCACACATTCCCTAATTCTCAGCATTGTTGTCTCTGCTATCTCTGACCAGCTGATTTTCCTGCGTTCTCCTTGACATCTTTGTGGCTCCTTACAAACCCAAATCCTTTTCTTCCTTACCACCGCCCAACAGGACCGAATGCAGTGAGGGTCAAAGAGATTTGTTTCAATTGTGTCTTCCTGGCTAAGACATTTCAATGGGCCTCATAACTCAGAAAACAGTGGTTTGTGCGCATGTGTGTGTGAGAGAGAGGCAGAGAGAGAAAGAGGAGCTCTGGCGAGAATTCTTAAAGTGAGGAAAAACACTTGAAAAGCCAACCAGCCAACATCCGTAACCATCCTGCCCATTAATGTCAAATGGCCTTTGTCTCTCTCCACAGACTGGTTCATCTTGGGGCTTTATTGCAGTTTGTTCATTAAAGAAAGAACAGAAACTGGGGTGTGTGGGTGTGTGAGGGGGCACCCAATGCCACAGTAGCTGAACAGAAGGTGATGGCCTCATGCCATGTTCCAGAGAAACAGAGGAAAGGTCTGTTGGGGATGTTTAGCCTGGGAAATAATAATTTTTTATTTATACCCCACCCTTCCCGGTTCAAAAACCGGGCTCAGGGCGGCTAACAACAAATTTAAAACACTTAATTGTAAAAGCAGCATAAAATACAGTATAAAAAATGAATAACAATAAAATTCAAAATTCAGAAATCAATTTAGGGGAAATAAGCATTAGATAATCCCAGGGCTAGCTGGCTGAATTGGTCCTACTTGGGCCAGCGAGGAGGCCAGGGGGAGAATTAGCTGTGGGATCCCAGAGCGGGTAATCTTCATAAAAGGGGAGGTGGAGGGAAGAGAAGGGAAATAAAAGATCAGGCTGGATTCAGATTAAAGGCCAGGCGGAATAGCTCTGTCTTACAGGCCCGGCGGAAGGAGGTTAAATCCTGAAGGGCCCTAGTCTCATGGGACAGAGCATTCCACCAGGTCGGAGCCATCACTGAAAAGGCCCTGGCCCTGGTAGAGGATAGTCTGACTTCCTTAGGGCCCAGGACCTCTAAACTATGGTTATTCATGGACCTTAAGGTTCTCTGTGGGGCATAGCAGGAGAAGCAGTCCCGTAAAGACGAGGGGCCTAAGCCACAAAGGGCTTTAAAGGTCAAGACCAGCACCTTGAACTTGACCCTATACTCCACCGGGAAGGGATCCCAAGAACCATCTAGTCCAACAGGAATCACAACTAAAGGATCACTAACAGGTGGCCATCCAACCTCTGCTTTGAAAGCTCCAGTGAAAGAGAGCCCACCCCCCTCCAAAGTAGTTTGTTCCACTGTTGAACAATTCTTACAAAGTTTTCCTAACATTTTAGTTGTCATCTCATTTCTGGTCATTTGAACCCATTGGTTCGGGTCCCACCCTCTGGAGCAGCCGAAAACAAACTTGCTCCATCTTCTCTGGGACAGCCCTTCGGATATGGCTACGAAGATAGCTATCGTGTCACCTCTCAGGCTGCTGTTTTCCAGGCTAAACATCCCCAACTCCTCATAAGGTTTGTTCCTTCCCTTTGCTGGGGCAACACCTCTGCTTCTCTGGAGCTTTCCAGGGTCCTGAAGGCCTCCACCTCTGGACACCTGGAATGTTCTGCATCTTGCCTCCCTGCATTGACCTGCTTCCTTGCGAGGGTCCAGCTTCTCTGCAAGTGATATTTAAGGTGAACAAAGCCCTGGGTGAGCATCTCCTCAAGTGAGGGGTGGACAGAACTCCCTTTGCAATCCCTTCATCAGTTGGCCCAGTAACCAGTTTCCTTTGTGGCAGACAGTGGGCATCTGTCAGCACAATTTCATCTGAAAACCATCTGTTTGGCTCTCAGTCAACACAGTCAACGACTGACAAAGCTCAGCGATGTTGGGAGGGAGGACAGATTGGGACACTAACCCATGCTAGCTACTATTTCGAGCCAACGGGGAGAGATCAGATGGCAGGAGATACAAGATATTAATTACATACATGTAATTTGCTTCTTCCAATTAGAACATGCACAAAAGAGTTTCATGGCAGCTACTTTGCTCATTGCTCGGATATGCTTTGACCCAGCGAGGTAAGCGGAGACTGGCTCAGAACAAACAACCGCAAGCTACCATCTCTGATATCTGGCCAGCAGAAGCAAACAGTCATAATGATTGGCCACCACAATTATCATGTGGCAATGAGTTCCATAGGTTTAATCTCATATCAAGTGATGTGACTGTAGTGCTCATACACGAATATAATAGCTATACATTCTAATTCTCAATAAATAACTGTAAATCTTTGTTGTTGTTGTCGTCACATAGGCTGCAAACTGTGCAATCAGCCCAAATTAAGGAACATAATAGGACTGACTCCTGAGTGGGCATATATAGGATTGGGTTGCATATGTGCCAGGTATTAATTTCAGTGCTTCGTTACGAGTCATCATTACTGCTATCACATAGCATAATGACTTTTATTACCACCGGGAATAAGTAACTCTTGGGTTTTATAATACCCACTGGCAGTGAGCTGCACGGGGCATGTAACGCAAGACTGATGGTTAACAAATAAGAACATAAGAAGAGCTGTGCTGGATCAGGCCAGTGATCCATCTAGGTCAACATCCAATTCTCACAGTGAAGAAGAAGAAGAAGCAGAAGAAGAAGAGGAGGAGGAGGAGGAGTTTGGATTTGATATCCCGCTTTATCACTACCCTAAGGAGTCTCCTGCCAACCTAGCAGTTCGAAAGCACGTCAAAGTGGCTGGGTGCTCTCACTCCCGGCTCAATTTGGGATGCGGGGGTGGGGTCAGCGGTTCCCCCAGTTGATGTGCCGGGCATCCCTGGTTCCCCCTCAGCAGTGGCGGCGGCAGTGGCAGTCTCAGCAGCCCAGAGCCAGCCTGGTAGCACAGTTGGCTCTGGCTGGCTTCAGGAGCTGCCCGCTGCTGTGGCGCCCACCATTTTGCCTCTCCGGAAGTCCCCATATGATGTGTCTTGTGCCGTTGAACCAATCACGCAACATTCATTCCCTACTAATAAATCTACAACACTTAAAATATAAATCCGGGGACATTAAATGAAATCTGGGGACATTCCGGGGATGGGTTTTGTCCGGGGACAGATTTGTAAATCCGGGAAATGAGGACATCTGGTAACCATAGGCTAAACATCTGCCACTCCCTCGACCATTCCTCATATGGCTTGGTTTCCGGATGCTTCACCATCTTGGTTGCCCTCCTCTGTACACATTCCAGCTGGTCCTCCTTAAACTGGGATGACCAGAACTGGAAACCGGGCTCCAGGTGTGGTCTGCCTGAGACAGAATAGAATGGTAACCTTCCCTGTTACAGTGAGGAATTTCCTCTGCTAACCTTTCATTCACGTGGGCTGCCTTGTCCCTGTCCCTTAAACCGCCTTAGAGGGAGAAGTAAAGGATGATCTTGTTGCCCATGAAATATTAACTCTGTAAATAATTTCCCACAGGAACGGAAAGATAGATGGCCTCTGAATCAGCGAGGGCAAGGAGAAACATGATGATCCAACCCAAAGCATACAGTCACACATGACAGAGAAATGTACTGCATTATTTCCAAAAAGCTGCAGTATTTGCTCTGGAGAAAGACCCGTTTGTAATAGATTTCTTTCTTGCCCAAACAAACAGAGTGCCTGTGTGTAAGAGAGATTTGCTGTACTGCTCTGCCAGGGAGTCTTCTCAAACAGTAGGAAGACTTGGGGTGAAATGACCAGCTTTGTCATAGCATTATGACTGAGCTGGAGGAATCTTAAGAAAACCCAACTCATCTCTCTCTCTCTCTCTCTCTCTCTCTCTCTCTCTCTCTCTCTCCACTCACAACTGAAGCCGAAAGCTGTCACCTGACCCTTCCCTCCCGTGACGCTCTCCAGCCATTGGTGCTGCTGCTATGATGTCATGGAACACCCAATACAGCTTTGAAGCTCACTGAGTGAGTTTGGTCTGTTCAGCTAACCTACCTCTCAGGGTTGTAATGAGGATAAAATAGAGAGGGGGAGAACTATGAATCTGCTTAAAACATTTTTTGTTCAAATAGGCCTACCCAGATATGTAAAAAGCTGGTGTGTGTTTTAATCGGGTTTTGGGTTATCTGATTATTAATTGTATGTTTTAAAAAGTTGTTATTTTAAAAACAACTGATAATTTTATTGCTTTACCTTTTTTGTAAACCACTTTGAGGCTTTGTTCTTTTTAACTGTCAAATGGTATACAGTGGTGCCCCGCAAGACGAATGCCTCGCAAGACGGAAAACCCGCTAGACGAAAGGGTTTTCCGTTTTGGAGGTGCTTCGCAGGACGAATTTGCTATGGGCTTGCTTCGCAAGACGAAAATGTCTTGCGATTCCTGGGGTTTTTTTCCCCGCTCCCTACCCCTTTATCTAAGGCACTAAGCTGCTAATAGCCTTTTAGCAGCTAATCCGCTAATCCCTTAAACCTTTAATAGCTGCTAATAGCCGCTAAACCGCTAATAGCGCTAATCCGCTAATGGGCTTGCTTCGCAAGACGAAAAAACCGCTAGACGAAGAAACTCACGGAACGGATTCTTTTCGTCTTGCGAGGCACCACTGTATAAAAGGAAGATTTTACAGCCTGGATCTTTGCTAACCCAAAGACTGCATGAACCTTTTTGTAAGGAAACCAAGTACTTTTTTTAAAAAGTCATTTTGAACCTTTTTTTTTTGTCATTTTCATTTTACTGCCGATATATGGAGACTTGTATGCTGGAACTTCTGGAAACCAAGTCACACATCTGGAAACACAGATGCTAAGCACCTGTGATTTATTCTAGCCTAAGTATTTTGATGCGGAATGTTTGTTTTAAGGTGGATGAGGGCAGATGCAAACCTAACCAAGTTTTAAAATGCTTGGAGTAATCGCCATTGCGCTTAACTCTGCTACTGGAGAGCAGGGATCTCTCTTCCAAACCTCTCCCTCCAACATTATGTGCATTAGAAGTATTATAAATCTGGGAATTTGCTGCTGCTTCTCCCCCCCCCCCGACATTTAAAATGCAGTCCTGACAGAAACATACCGGGGGTGTGTGTGAGAGAGGTTAAACTGACTGCTCCCCACTCCCCAAAACATCTGGTCTCTTTCACACCAGGATCTGTAGATATTCTTACTTCTCTCTTTTTTTCCAAGTAAATTTTTATTGTTTTCCTTACATATTATTTTCCAACAAACCATATTAATGCCATACATTCCCTTTGACTCTGCCGTGTCACGACTACCCCCCCTCCCTGCAATTGGTATATTTAACCCCTTTCTATCGCACACATCATTCTCACAATAGTACTATTATACATTGAAGGTATTATGTCAATCCTGCTAGTGTCTTGACCTCTTTACAATTCTCCTTTAAATATTCCATAAATTTACTCCAATTATTTCGATATCTTTGGTCTTCCTTGACCCGGATCCTCCCTGACAATTTGGCAAGTTCTGCGTATTCTGTCAACTTCACCTGCCACTCCTGGATGGTTTGTATGTCTTGTGTTTTCCATCTTTGGGTCAGGAGGGTTCTTGCAGCGGCCGTAGCGTATATGAACAGATTTTGGTCTCCCATTTTGATTTCCATTCCTATTAAACCTAATAGACACGCTTCCGGAGATATTCTTACTTCTCAATTTGCGCGTCTCTGTTTAAGGCCGTTAATCCTGATCCCTGCTCTTCCTAGCTGCTTTTATGGTCGCAGACAAGCTGCATGTAGCTGGCCCTGACTGTGTCAATAAGCCAAGTCTCTGCACATTCCTCATCTCTCTGGGAGATTATCGGAGTTTGATTGATGTAATGGGGCTTTTCTTTGGTATTCTGAGTTGGCCTTGAGGATTCTCCCCCTGGTTCCCCAGGAAGACTCCTCTTGTTAACTGATCTGCCTTTGTATACCGTGGATATTTTAAAGCTCTGATGATGCAGAACTTCCAAGCAGTTAGTTTCCAGGCAACTGATCGCAATTCACACAAAAGGGTCTGAAGTCAGCCGGTTTCACAGTGGCTCCCAGCCCTGGGAGAAGGAGAAAACTTCTTTTCTCCTGCTCTGGAGGGTAGGACCTAAACCAGTGGCTTCAACTGACAAGAAAGGAGATTCCACCTAAACAGCAGGAAGAACTTGTTGACAATAGAGCTGTTCAAGAGTGTTCAAGAGACCATAGATAGTCATGGCTTCTCCCAAAGAATCCTGGGAGCTGTGGTCTGTTAAGGGTGCTGAGAGTTCTTTGTTGTTGTTGTTGTCATGTCCGACTCTTCGTGACCCCATGGACCAGAGCACGCCAGGCACTCCTGTCTTCTACTGCCTCCCGCAGTTTGGTCAAACTCATGCTGGTAGCTTCGAGAAGCTACCATCTCGTCTGTTAGGGTTCCAAGGGGTTGCTCGAGAGCAAGCAGGTAAATGCCTCCCTGCTTGCGTGTGTAGCCTTGCTTTTGATGCCAAAACAAACTTATCTGTCCAGAACGCCACTCTCCCTTGGCTGGCTCATTCACTGGCAGAATCTGTGAGTGGGCGGTCCTTAAACCTTCCCCAGCAGAGTAGTTTCTTGACGCCCAGTCTGCACCTCCCCTCTCAGCACGGAAGCTTACTGTGCAAGGAGGGCGTGAGTAACGGAGGACCTCTCTCCTCCCCGCTTTGCCCAGGCAAGGTGTCCTGGCACCGCCTCGCCTCCTCCGAGCCCTGAAGCTCCTCTCCACTGGAGGCGTGGCTACTCTCCTCCACTGAGGAGGAGCTGCTTCTCACGATCTTTGGGGGCTCTCTGTAATCCACCCAGCTTTGCCCCTCTCACCCCTGAGCCGATGGCAGTTCCCTGACATCGTCCTCTGTCTTCCCCTTCTCCTTGTTCCCTCCATCTTTCCCAACATCAGGGTCTTTTCCAGGGAGTCTTCTCTTCTCATGAGGTGGCCAAAGTATTGGAGCCTCAGCTTCAGGGTCTGTCCTTCCAGTGAGCACTCAGGGCTGATTTCCTTCAGCATGGATAGGTTTGATCTTCTTGCAGTCCATGGGACTCTCAAGAGTCTCCTCCAGCACCATAATTCAAAAGCATCAATTCTTCGGTGATCAGCCTTCTTTATGGTCCAGCTCTCATCAAGGTCTTTTCCAGGGAGTCTTCTCTTCTCATAAGGTGGCCAAGTATTGGAGCCTCAGCTTCAGGATCTGTCCTTCCAGTGAGCACTCAGGGCCAATTTCCTTAAGAATGGATGCGTTTGATCTTCTTGCAGTCCATGGGACTCTCAAAAGTCTCCTCCAGCACCATCATTTAAAAGATTTCTTAGGATTTCCCTTACGAGAACTACAATTCCCAGAGTCATCTGGGAAGAGGGACTGATAGCTAAGCTACTCTGGGAATTGCAGCTCTGGGAGGAAAACAGGGGCCCCCAACAACTCTCACTACCACAAACTACAACTCCCAGCATTCTTTGGGGGAAGCCATGACTGTTTAAAGTATTATCATAATGTTTCGAATGGATGGTGCAGATGTGGATTCACTACAGGAAAGGGTTTCAGCCCCCACCCCTTTCCTGATTCTTTTTATATTAAAAACACCAATAAAACAAGCGCTCCCCTCTCACCTTTGTTATAAAGAGAGCCATCGAAGTAGTAGCTGCCAGTGTAGAAACCTGTTGCCAGTTCAATGAGGTGCCTTGCCCAGGTATTGCCCGCCCCAGGAAAGCTTGCAAGGGCAACAAACTGCTTGGCCCGAGCAGTTAAAAATCTCCGGTCCATACAGCGGTTATCTGTGAGCAGATCAAAATGAAGGCGTTAGCTAGGAATGGAGGGATCCTGCGGTCACTGGGAGGGAATAAGTGCACAAAACACCAAGTAAATCATGAGGGGGCCTTGGACATCTCCCTGGAGAGGGAATCCTAAAAGTGAGGGGACAACACCGAAAAGGCCCCGCCTCTCTTTGCTGGTTTCTTTATTATTTTTTCATTCAGAAACCACTTCCTATAAAGTGATTTCACAATAAAATTAAAAACATAGTGTTGCATGCACCCCATGCAAACCATATTTGCATGGTTTACTTGGAATGAAGGCCGATGGAGAGACTACTGCAATGTTCTCTACGTGGAGTTACCTTTGAAAATGACCAGGAAACTACAATTAATCCAGAATGAGGCAGCTAGACTGGTGACTGGGAGTGGCCGCTGAGACCATATAACATCGGTCCTGAAAGGTTTACATTGGCTCCTAGTACGTTTCCGAGCACAATTCAAAGTGTTGGTGCTGACCTTTAAAGCCCTAAAAGGCCTCAGCCCAGTATACCTGAAGGAGCGTCTCCACTCCCATCGTTCAACCCGGACACTGAGGTCCAGCGCCGAGGGCCTTCTGGCAGTTTCCTCCCTGCAAGAAGTGAGGTTACAGTGAACCAGGCAGAGGGCCTTCTTGGTAGTGGCACCCGCCCTGTGGAACACCCTCCCATCAGATGTCAAGGAAATAAACAAGAATCTGACTTTTCAATGACATCTGAAGGCAGCCCTGTTTAGGGATGTTTTTAATGTTTGATGTTTTATCGTGTTTTTAATATTCTGTTGGGAGCTGCCCAGAGTGGCTGGGGAATCCCAGCCAGATGGGCGGGGTATACATAGGGTACATACATACATACAAACATACTGGGGTGCAAGTAACAGTATGCATAGGATTTGCTGCCTAAGTTATTGGAACTTTGTTCCCCCTGAAATCCGCAGCACTCAAAGCCATTGTAAATGTCTTACGTCCATTTCAACAGAGGCAAAAGGAGACTGGTCTGAATGGAACACATAGAAATGCAATGCATGAACAAAGCCAGAGAGGGAACTGAGTTAATAGAGCAAGAAGAAGAAGGGAACGAGAGGGAAGTGGAGAAAGGAAGCGGGCAACCGCTTCTTGCAAAAGTCAAACTGCATCTAACCAATGCATCTAACCAATGGAGCTATCTATCTGATGGAAGCCAGAACTAATTACTGTTTCATTCCAAAGCGAAATTTATATCTTTGGTAATTAAAAGAAATAAAAGGGTGAGGGTTTTTTTGTTTTTAAAAAAACAATTGACTCTCTAAGGATTCAGACGGCGGTGGGGTGGGGATCTTCCCCAGTCCTACGCAGATGCCAGATGGGTTGAGAAAGGGACCTTCTTCCTGCAAATCACTTCCATACAAGTGAGCCCTCTACCTTGAACTTAAGGGGAAGTGGGTGGCGCTGTGGGTTAAACCACAGAGCCTAGGACTTGCCGATCAGAAGGTCGGTGGTTCAAATCCCCACGACGGGGTGAGCTCCCGTTGCTCAGTCCCTGCTCCTGCCAACCTAGCAGTTCGAAAGCACGTCAAAGTGCAAGTAGATAAATAGGTACTGCTCTGGCGGGAAGGTAAACAACGTTTCTGTGCGCTGCTCCGGCTCGCCAGAAGCGGCTTAGTCATGCTGGCCACATGACCCGGAAGCTGTACGCTGGCTCCCTCGGCCAATAAAGCGAGATGAGCGCCGCAACCCCAGAGTCAGCCATGACTGGACCTAATGGTCAGGGGTCCCTTTACCTTACCTTACCTTGAACTTGAGTCTGATAAACGATGAAATACTTGGAGGTGCCGCAGCTCTCGAATTCCTCGCCGCTGCATTTTTGGGAGCAGAGCTGCTCATCTTCCCTCTCGTGCAATGTGAAGAGGGTCGTAGGGAAGCCGCAGTGGCAGGCGGTGCCAGCCAGCGCCGCGAGTGGGTATTCCTGGTGGAAGCAACAGGGGAGAATAATTTTGTGCAATGCCTTTGAGAAGGAGTGCAGTTAGAATCATAGAACTGTAGAGTTGGAAGGGTTCCCCGGGGGGGCGGTCACCTAGTCCAACCCCCAGAATGGCCTGTGGTGCAGGATGATGGAAGTTGTAGTCCCTCTGGAAGGCCACAGCAAAGGAGAGGAAGTACTAACGAAGGAGGAATGGATAACTAAGATGACAGACTATGCTGAAATGGCAAAGACTACCGTGAAAATCCGGGACGAAGATGAAAAAAAAGTTTATACAAGACTGGACTGAATATATAGAATATCTTAAGGTCCACTTACAGGTAGGTAGCTGTGTTGGTCTGCCATAGTCAAAACAAAATAATAAAATTCCTTCCAGAAGCACCTTAAAAAGGTAAAGGGACCCCTGACCATTAGGTCCAGTCGTGCCCAACTTTGGAGTTGCGGTGCTCATCTCGCTTTATTGGCCGAGGAAGCCGGCGTACAGCTTCCGGGTCTTGTGGCCAGCACGACTAAGCCATTTCTGGCAAACCAGAGCAACGCACAGAATCACCGTTTACCTTCCCACCGGAGCGGTACCTATTTATCTACTTGCACTTTGAAGTGCTTTCGAACTGCTAGGTTGGCTGATAGTGTGCATGGACCTGAAAGCTCATACCAATAGTTGGTCTCTAAGGTGCTACTGGAAGGATTTTTTTTATTTTGTTAAGGTCCACTGTGAAGACTTAAAAACATTAGCAGGATTGACATAGCATCTATGAAGTAATGTGGGTTAGTATTATCAATGGACTTGTAACTGAATGGAAAACTAAAGCTGTATAAGGTAAAAAGGGGGAGAAATTGGAAACCGTGTGGGTGGGTGGGGGTGTGAAGTCTAGAACAGGGGTCAGCATGGTTTATCTTGCCTGGGCCAGATCGGTCCTGTGGAGAGCCCTGTGGATTTTCAGCGTCTGTACAAATGTGATTTTGGGCGCTGCAGAAGCGAGTCCCCGCGCTGCGCTGCGCCGGTTTAGCGCAGCGGGCGAGTGGGCGGCTCGGTTCAGGTGCGGCTCGTGGGCCAGTCAAATGACCTCTGCAGGCCACTTTCGGCCCATGGGCCTTAGGTTGCTGACCCCTGGTCTAGAAGTGATGAATAAGTAAGTAATTTGGATGTTAAATTGTTAAGTTATTGAAAATTAAAAATAAAATATGAAAAAAGGAAGGCCACAGCAACATCTGGAGGTCCTCATCATGTTGGGCTCAGCTGTGGAGTCCTTGGTTCGAATCTCTGCTAAGCTGTGAAACTAAACTGAATAATTTAGGGTTACTTTCCACCTGCTGCTCTGAGACATCCCTACCAATGCATTCTATGTGAGGCTTCAACTGCAATTGAACCGAGGCTGCAGAATGCTGCAATACAGTTTCTGACAAGAGCGAGACCATATAACACCCCTGTTTAGAGATCAGCAACTACTCTTTTCAGCGCCCGATAAAAACATTTCGGTTTTGACGAGCCTACTTGGATATGTTGAATGCCTATAGGTGTTTTGATCTGTTTTTAGATTATCATTCATTTTAATTATCTTCTTAGAAATAGTGGCTTTTAACTGTACCGATTATTTGATAGTTTTCTTCCTTTTGTAAGTCACTTGGTTGTTTGTTGTTGTTTTTTTTTTAGCAATCAAGAGGTATATAAATTTTATGGAAAAAATAAATTATATGTATATTTCACAGGGTTGCTTCCCTGCACATTCCCTCCAGATATGTGCATTATTATTTTTTTGCACGCAATTTCCCCTAATAGATGCAATTTTGAAAGCCATCCCCCATAAGTAATGCATTTTTGGAGGTAATTTTCACAAACGTACACTTTTTGTGTACCCCATCTTCCTTCTTTGCATACATTTGTTGGCTGGTTAACACGTTGCAAACATTTGCGGATGTGCAAATTTTGAAGGCGCAGTTGAGTCGATGCGTTTTTGCTCAGAAATGTGGACCAGGCAGGTTTGCATTGCAAATGCAAACCAAATTTCTTTCCCCACTTCTGCGCAGCTAAGTTGAGGATATCCTCATCTCTCCCTTCCCAAAGCAATGGTGTGGAAATTGCTGTTGCCATCAGGGAGTTATTTACTACAGTCAAGAGTTATACGGCCAGGCTTATGGCACCCCTTTCAAAATCACGGCCCGGTGGCAGTTGGATAATGTGCGAGTTTGTCACCTGGATGAAGGCCGCTTAAAAGCCCATGGAGTACGACATCCGTGCCCTCATTTGAGCCTTAAAGTGCAGAGTTATGAAGGCCGTGGTGAGGCCTGACAGGCAATTTAATACCCAGGAAGGCAGCAAGGCTGGGTTAATCAAAGGGCACGCCACAATGAGTTTGTGTTGCCGCCTCAGAGAGCTGGCTGACAACAGCAGGGGCAAGGCCCAAACTGTGTGCCGTAATAAAGCAGAGATAGTCCATGGTGGGGTGTGGGAGATCAGGGTTCGATTCCCCATTTGGCCATGAAGCTCATATTCTCCAAGTCTCTGCGATAGGAATTTTGAGGTCTTAGATATATGGTAATGTTCATAACAGCACATACATAGATCAGCACAGGAAGACCAACTTGGAACCATTTTGATTCCTAAACTGAGTAAATGTTTTCTCTACAAGGTCAAAGTGGGAAACCTCCCCATTGTCTCTTTCTTCGTAAATCCTGTCTTAAGGGCACATTTAAGATATGAATAGGGTGTGAGCCTGTGACCTGGCCCAGGAACTAAGTATTTATCACTACAAAAGAATGGCCAGGCTCCCCAGGCAATCCAATCAAGTAACCTGCCAGACAGTAGATAAACAAGGATGGGAGAAAACCAACATTCAAATTTCTGTTTTAAGACCGCCTTTTCTGTGATGTAGGTATGATGAGGGGTGGTCTTAGGTTACACCCCTTCTGGGATGTATGAATGATGTTTCTGGGGGTGGTCTTGATCTACAGGGTGGCAATTTCAAAAGTCTTTATAAGGCCTTGCGTGCCATTGTTCTGGCTTCCTCCTCCTTTACTATGTGTGAGGGGAGCGCCCTGTTGCAACAGTTCAATAAAGATCAAGCTTACTAGCTGCTTTGCTTCTCAATATTCTCTGGTTGGCCTCTGTTATTCTCTCCTACCAATAGGGACTCTATATGGGCTCTTGGATATCCCATAAGGGAAAAGGGCAGATTTTTGTTTACAACATCTTCCAATTTGCCAGGGATAGTCCTGGAATTGCGAAAGCTACCTCGGTTTTCCTTTTTCTGGTTTCCTTGGAGAACAATCAAAAGCGGTGTGTAGGTGCAAAAACAGAGTCCTGTTTCTACTGGCGTGTGTGTGTGAGACAGAAAGCTGCACCAGAATGAAGGAAACTGTGAAGGTCTTCCTATAATTTTGAAGGAAAAGGTCACCAATCCACTTTATATTTTCAGCTGCCATGCTTCCACAGCCAGCCGTTTCTTAGGAAACTCGGGGATTCTTGATTCCTTTGATGTAAATGGAGACTTACACGGTCTACTCAGAAGGAAGTCCCACTGTATTCAATGATGCTTGCTCCCAAGTAGCTGGGTCAAGACAGGGCAGCCTTACACGGCAATCCTAAGCATTTTTACTCAGAGCTAAATCCCACTGAGTTCAATAGGATTTGCTGTCTCCTGATCACTCTCACAGTTTCTATTATTTCTTCTCCCCTTGTGATTTATGTTAAAGAGAAATTCAGTCCCAAAACGATCTTCAAGGATGATGTTGGAAGATATGTTGCAGTGGAATTGACAGTACAAGGTGAAAAGCTTTTGATGCTTGGAATCTATGCACCAAATGAGGGCAGGTCAGATTTTTTAAAAAATCTACAGGCCACTCTTATGGACTATTTAGATTACAAAATTGTCTTGATGGGGGATTTGAACGGCGTAGTCTCAACTATGATGGATAGAACCCAAAGGCAAAAACTTACTAATGACGGGAGGCTACCAAAGACGTTTTTTGAGATGGTGGACAATTTTGACCTGATAGACATATGGAGATTGAGGAATCCAATGGAGAAAGATTTTACATTTTTTTCAGATACAAATCTATCGTGCAGTCGTCTTGACTATATATGGTTAACTAAAGACTTGACCCCAAGAGTGACTAAATCTGAGATTTGCCCAAGGACTTGTTCTGATCATAATGCGGTATTGACAGAATTAAAATTGTCTCTACAGGGTTCTTTTAGATGGTGGATGAATGATGCTTTACTGAGAAATGATTTGATAGTTAATAAAGCTCAAAAGACCCCCAAGGACTATTTTGAGTTCAACCTAAATCCTGCCTCTCAGACTTCTCCCCTTGGGGGTTCCTAAGCTGATGGCTCCCTCCTTTGTATGCAGCCAATCGTTGACAGTCTCCTCCTTCTATCTTCAAGATCATGCCCCTTGGGTTCCAATCCTTGGTCACACTGGAGGGCTTGTGACCCAAGCTTAGGACATTGGGACATAGCATCCTTCATCTCTTGGCTAGCTTACCTTTCCCGTGCAGAAGTCAACGCACCGGTCCACAGACATGTTTCTCATGACCCTGCTCACCGGCAAAGCCAAGGAGATGTTATCCGGCCGGCGGAAGCATCCGCGGAATATGGCGCTGCCGTCTAGCCAGGAGAGAAGAGAAAAGTGGAAGGAAGGAAGCATTTAATGGCTGAGCTCCCAAAGTCAAAGGGACAGACGATCCTGCAGGATTCCCAAACTGTGCTGGCAAGCATCCTTTGAGATTGAGTGTTTGAACAGGATTTCTAGGATTTCTGAGACTGATCATCTAGATCAGCCCAGATCATCATTTCTAGGAAAAGAGGTGCTGGAACTCACCATGTACGCCTCCTTTGTTCTCTTATACAGTGGTACCTCGGGTTACATACGCTTCAGGTTACAGACTCCGCTAACCCAGAAATAATACCTTGGGTTAAGAACTTTGCTTCAGGATGAGAACAGAAATCGTGCAGCAGCAGTGCGACATCAGCGGGAGGCCCCATTAGCTAAAGTGGTGCTTCAGGTTAAGAACAGTTTCAGGTTAAGAACAGACCTCCGGAACGAATTAAGTACTTAACCTGAGGTACCACTGTAATGGCAATGATGCCCACCTCAGAGGTACTGGAACTGAGTTCTGGCTGGAGAAAAGCCATGAGCCTGATCCAGCAAGGCTCTTGGGGGACTTCAAAGTTGTGTTTCTCAATAATAATAATAATAATAATAATAATAATAATAATAATAATAATAATTTATTCCTTATACCCTGCCCATCTGGCTGGGCTTCCCCAGCCACTCTGGGCGGCTTTCAACAAAATATTAAAATTCAGTAATGCATCAAACATTAAAAAGCTTCTCTAAACAGGGCTGCCTTCAGATGCCTTCTAAAAGTCTGGTAGTTGTTGTTCTCTTTAACATCTGGTGGGAGGGTGTTCCACAGGGCAGGTGCCACTACCGAGAAGGCCCTCTGCCTGGTTCCCTGTAACTTTGCTTCTCACAATGAGGGAACCGCCAGAAGGCCCTCGGCGCTGGACCTCAGTGTCCGGGTAGAATGATGGGGGTGGAGTCGCTCCTTCGTATATACTGGACTGAGGCCGTTTAGGACTTTAAAGGTCAGCACCAACACTTTGAATTGTGCTCAGAAACGTACTGGGAGCCAATGTAGGTCTTTCAAGACCGGTGTTATTTGGTCAAGCATTGGGCCCCACACCCACCACCTCAACATATAAAAAATATATTTGAAACCAACCAGGAGACCATGTGACAAAGCCAACCATTTCCTCCCTGACAGAGTTCCCTACCCACCCACTTGTGGGCCATGGGTGGGCAACCTTTAGCCCTGTGTTTCAGGATACCTCTTGGCACTCCCCGTTTCTTCCAACCCAAACAGGACTATGGTGCCCAAGTGCCAGTGTTGGGCAGGGGTGGTCAATGTGTTATCTTCCAGATGTTGTTGAACTACAACTCCCATCCTCCCTGACTGATGGGAGTTGTGGTCCAAAACATCTGGACTGCCTTTCTTAGGAGCTACAAACCAAGCCACTGCTTCATGAGTTAACCAATCAAACTCTATCAAGGCTTCCTGAAATAATATTTGAACAGTCCTCTTTGCAGATTTAACCCAAATGACGACTCGAACTGGAATGACAGAGCAGATCCAAAATAGATTAGGTTTCATTCAGATGCTACAGATGCAGCTACAAGGTGAATATTTGGGTCACTGCACATCTCTAGAGGGAGATGTGAAAAATCCTATGGGTTACTGGGATGTAAGCAGACACCAAAGGATTGCATCGTAGGTTAATTTCTGGTTTTGTTTTTTAAATTACCTAGGATTTATTGATCCACTGATATGAGAGCTTTTTAATTACCATTTTTCTGGTCTTTTAAAATGTACTAATATGTTGAAAATTGACCCCATTCAAAATAATAATAATTAAAGCTCACGAATCTAGAATACTGGTTCTGTAAAGATTGGCAAATGGCTTTCTTCAAATGAGAGATCAAAGAAAGTCAGACAGTTTTTGGCACTCTGGCATCTGTTGATTTTTAAAATAGCCAGGAATCTGGTGGAACAGTTCCAACTCCATATAAAATGGTTTGGTCTTTTAAAAGGGGAAACAGGATCAACTGAAGAAGGGCTAGATGAATTAAAGAAAACAAAATGTGGATCTGATTCACTGAGTCATTTTGATTTTGAAGCATCTTAAAAAGCAGAGACATCACCTTGCCGACCAATGTCCGTATAGTTAAAGCTATGGTTTTCCCAGTAGTGATGTATGGAAGTGAGAGCTGGACCATAAAGAAGGCTGATTGCCAAGAATTGATGCTTTTGAATTATGGTGCTGGAGGAGACTCTTGAGTCCCATGGACTGCAAGAAGATCAAACCTATCCATTCTGAAGGACATCAGCCCTGAGTGCTCACTGGAAGGACAGATCCTGAAGCTGAGGCTTCAATACTTTGGCCACCTCATGAGAGGAGAAGACTCCCTGGAAAAGACCCTGATGTTGGGAAAGATGGAGGGCACAAGGCGAAGGGGACGACAGAGGACGAGATGGTTGGACAGTGTTCTCGAAGCTACCAGCATGAGTTTGACCAAACTACAGGAGGCAATGGAAGACAGGAGTGCCTGGTGTGCTCTGGTCCATGGGGTCACGAAGAGTCGGACACGACTAAACGACTAAACATCATCATCATCAACAACAATAACAACATAGATTTTGGAATGCAGTTTCTCTGCGTCCTGTATATCTTGAGATATCTTCCCCAAACTTAGTATGAGGGTTGATGAGGGGGGCAGTAATCTCTGTTGCTGTTTGGACATTGGCTGACATTTTGAATCAAAATGGTGGACCAAAACATGGTGGAGTTTGAGGTGATTTCATCCGTTTTTTGACATAGGTTTCGCCACCTCTTGAGATATTGTCACCAAACTTAGCACAAGATTTCCTGAGGTGAGATGGCAGGCTTTGTGACTGTTTGGACAACAGACACCATTTTGAATCAAGACGGTGATCCAAAACATCCTTTTGGCGTTAACTGCCCACAAGGTTTCAACCACATCTTGACACATCAACAGAGTCAGCATGATGGTCCCAGAGGTGAGGATGGGGGTCTATGTTGGTGTTTGGACACCAGGTGCTATTTTGACTCAAGATGGCAGACCGAAATGTGGCTTTGATATGACTTTACTCCATTTTTGGTGTGGTGGAACTCACAAATTACACCGTCCACTTAAAAACCACAATATTTTTTAGTTTCTAAAAAATCCTGGGCAGCTCCAGGCATAGGAGATAGAAGAAGAAAAAGAATGATGTGAAAGAAAAATTAGTATTATCTACTATAAATTTTTGGAAAGCGTTTTGTCCATCTGTTCTCTTTAGGTTTGGCTGCCTCTCAAGTTATCGTTGCCAAACTTCCCAAGGTGGGGACGGCAGTCATAATCGATGTTTGGACGCCAGGAGTCATTTTGAAACAAACTGATAGCTTGAAACATTTCTTTGGCATGGCTTCATCCATTTGGGGGCATAGGTTCAGTCGCCACTGAAACCATGGAATCATAGAGTTGGAAGGGACCCCCAATGATAATCTAATTCAGCCCCCTGCGATGCAGGAATCGCAGCTAAAGGATCTTTTTCAGGTGACCATCCAACCTCCATTAAAAAAATTCTAACAACTGAGAATCCACAACATTCCTAGGGGGTCTGTTCCAACTGTCGAACAGCTCCAACACTCAGAAGGTTCTTCCTAATGTTCAGTTGAAATCTCCTTTCTTGCCCTTTGATTCCCTTTGTTTGGGTTCTCCCCTCCTGAGAAGCAGAAAACAACTTTGCTTCAACTTCCACATGACAGCTTTTCAGATATTTGAAGATGGCTCTCATATCTCCTCGCAGTCTCCTCTTTTCCAGGCTAAACATGCCCAGCTCCTTCAGCCATTCCTCATAAGGCTTGGTTTCCAGTCCCTTGATCATCTTGGTTGCCCACCTCTGCACACTCGCCAGCTTGTCAACATCCTTCTTAGATTGTGGTGCCCAGAACACCAGGACTCCAGATAGTGCCTGACCAAGTCAGAATAGCTATATCGTCGTCAGACTTGGCACAAGCGTTCCCAAGCTGGAGGCAATGGACTTTGTCAATATTTGGGTGCCATTTTGAATCAAGATGGCGGACCAAAACGTGAATTTGGCTTGATTTCACCCGTCCTTTGGCATAGGTTGGCATAGGCCAACTCTCAATATATCATCACCAAACTCGGTATGGAGGTGGGGTGAAGGTATTTGTTAAATTTTTTTATTCTTCATTATTGAATTTCTATACTGCCCTTCATTTGAGGATCACAGGATGGTTTTCAATATAAAAACACAAGAATACAAAACATGGCAAAAAACAAAACAAATACAATTACACCCCCCCCCCCCCCAGTTTAATAGGCCTGGGAGAAAAGGAATGTTTTTGCCTGTTGCCTAAAGATTTGTAATGAAGGTGTCAGAGGAGTCTCCCTGGGGAGAGCATTCCACAAGCAGAGAGTCACTGCAGAAAAGTTTGGATTCTGGGTGCTGTTTTGATTTAAGACAACGGAACAAAATTAGTCTGTGGGATGAGTTTACCCATTTTTTTGGTCTGATGGTCAAAACTCACAAATGACACTATTCAGTTTTTTAAAATAACACACAATATTTTGGGGTTTCTACTGATTTCTGGGTTGCAACAGGCACTACCCGAGAGTATATTTATATAGTAGATTGAATATTGCGTTAAATAGAAGATTCTTGTAGAGTATATTGTGCTTTGAAGAAATGTATTCTGAATCCTGAAATACTGTTCAAAGGCTACCTTTGAAGGTGTCTCGGAAACTACAACTAATCCAGAATGCAGCAGCTAGACTGGTGACTGGGAGCGGCCGCCGAGACCTTATAATAGTAATCCTAAAAGCACAATTCAAAGTGTTGGTGCTGACCTTTAAAGCACTCGGCCCAGTATACCTGAAGGAGCATCTCTACCCCCATCGTTCTGCCCGGACACTGAGGTCCAGCTCCAAGGGCCTTCTGGCGGTTCCCTCACTGCGAGAAGTGAGGTTGAGGGAACCGGGCAGAGGGCCTTCTCGGTAGTGGTGCCTGCCCTGTGGAACGCCTGCTTATCAGATGTCAGGGAGATAAAGAATTACACAACTTTTATAAAACATCTGAAGGCTGCCTTGTTCAGGGAAGTTTTTAATGTCTGACATTTTATTATTTTTATATATATATATTGCTGGAAGCCACTCAGAGTGGCTGGGGAAACCCAGCCAGATGGGTGGGGTATAAACAATAAAATCATCATAATCATCATCATTATCATCATAGTTAATGGGGGATTTAATTTATATTTATATCTTAAGCAATGTTAATTTTAGTATAGAAAATAAATAAATATAATGAAGAAAAAACCGACCCCCTTCCAGTTTATTTGTCCAAGTTCTTTAACAGCGCTATAAGCCATGAAGCCAACGGAAATTCTTATTCCTGTCATTTGGAAAATTGCATCTGTCACCAACATCCGGAATATTTCTAAGCAAGCTGCCATAGCTCCTCTTTCGCCGCTTATATGCCAAACCACAGCTCTCCGCTATTGATCTCTCCCTCTTTAGCTCTCTTTCGCTCTCGAGGGAATTCTACAGTTCTCACGAACTCTGCACAAATCAAAAGCTAAAATTAATCTCTCATGGCCACTGGCCACCAATCGTTAGCAGTCACTAAGGTTAGACCCAATGGGCTCCTCTTTCGATTTTTGAATTTGAAAAGCACTGGTGTGTGTGTGTGTGTGTGTGTGTGTGTGTGTGTGTGTTGGGAGTAACACAACAACACTTGTTGGTTACCTGAACCAGTGGGGGGGTCAATAGATAGAAAGCCAACTTATTCCTCCAGCATCAACCCTTGTAATGGGTTAGACTGCAACTTATGTGTATGCCTTATGCTTCCAGGGGTTGCCCTTAAAGGCAAAATCATGCAACGTCAAAATGATCCCCAGAACTACCACTACTGTCAGAGATCTCATGAAATTGGGGGTGCAAAACGCAGGGGCTTTTGTTTCAAAACGCTGCGAAGATTCGCTGCTAGATTTGCTGGCTTCATTCTTCTACATTTTTTCTGCATTCCAAAATCTTAATAATTTCCATTGTATTCCATTCAGATATAATAACCCCTTATATGACAGCTACAATATTGTGGTTTCGCTCGTGTTGTTATGTCAGGTAATTTATAAAGTTTCAAGTGAGGAACTCTGTAATCCTTATTCTTTCCTGCACATGACAAGTCCCCCCCCCCATTATGTTTCCCCATCTATATATGGTGTTTTATCCTTCCTTCCTACAACTTTTGATGGTTCCCGCCACACCTTGGGAGAAGTGGTTATCTCACAGTTTCCAAAAGTCACTGCATCACTTCATCCTGTGATTTGGCTTCCAGTAAACAAGCCATCTTCGCCATTTCTCCAGCCTAGGAAGAACGGTCTGAATCCAGACTGCAAATAGTTAATCTGAAAGCTTCTATTCCCGCAGCTGGTAGACTCCTTTCTTCCCTGCCACTGATTTATGGCCAATTGTCCTTATCTCAAACACATTCCTTTATGAATAATGGTTTGGGAGGACTTTGCTGCATATTTTCAAAGCATAGCGTCCCCCCCCCTCCCTCTCAGTTCCTTTCTTTCACGCACGCAGTTCCAGTTTTGTTAAATTCCAAATTTACATTCCAGTTTCTTCCTTTCTCACTTGTACGTGTAGATTGCATTCCAGGGAGGGTTGCCATATCATAAACGTAGAGAAAAACTGCACCGTCTCTTTCACCGAATGAAATCCCCTCTCAATCCAAACCTTTTAAATCCTTGTAGCTGGGTTAGTTTTCGCAGTTTCTCATCTCTAGCACGCGCCTGTAGTTTACCCCAGTTAAAAAACCCCAATTAGCAGGATCGACGGTGCTTCCAAGAATGGGATTGGAGGGTTGCTGCAGCCGGAGTGCTCCTTGCACCCAGTGCCTTTGCCTGCCCTCACATTCCATGGGGAAGCGAGTGCCAGACTGCCAGGCAAACTGAGGGTGAGAGCCAGGTTCCTCTTTCCACCAAAGGGGAATGCAGAAAATGCCATTCCCCCATCATTTTCTGATTATCTCTCTCTCTCTCTTTCTCTCTCTCTCTCTCTCTCTCTCTCTCTCTCTCTGGTGTTGGAAGAGGCGTCCATCTCCTGGCGCACAGGAAGTAGGAAAGGCACTGTGAAAACACTTTATAGCCTTTTCCTTCGCAGGCTTGCTATGGACAATTGTGCTTCCTCCTGCAGGTTGCCAGCTTGATCTCGCTGCCCCACGGCCCACCAAGGTTCCTCCATAATCTCTTACCTTCCCCTGCTTGCCTGGATTCTCTTCTCTGCTTTTGACATTTAAGCACCAGCTAATGAGCCACCCGGCCCACCTCCTTAACTACAGAAGACAGGGAGGAACGCAATGAATGCAAAATTAGAGGCGAGATGCAGGAAAGCCTTTGAGAGCAGGGAAGAGATCAAAAGCCCATTTCAAACTCATTAAGGCAGCTCAAGCACCTAGGCCTTCCTTTCCCTGCATTGCACTCAATTGGTCGGCTGAGAGTGCTCTGGGAGGGATTCCTTCCCTCCCACAAACACCTTCACGTTTTCCAATCCCGATTATCCAAGGCTGTAGATTGCCAGTGTTCACAAATGCACGTCACGTGTAGGATTTGAGATCATGGCGCAGCATCCAAAGAACCTCCGTCTTGGTTTTGAAACCCAAGCTTTCTAGTCCTTGTGAAAATAAGAACACAGAGCTAGCTGGATCAGGCCAATGGCCCATCAAGTCCAGAGTCCTGTTCCCACAGTGTCCAGCCTGGTGGATGTAGGAAACCAGCAAGCAGGATCCAGGCACAAGAGTTCTCTTCTTGCCTATGATTTACAGCAACTGTTAATCAGAAGCTTAACTGTCTCCAACCATGGAGGCAGAACATAGAGCCATCACAATGCACTCCTGGGAGAGCGAGTTCCATAGTTTAACTGCAGCCTAGTAAAGGTAAGGTAAGGGATGCAGGTGGTGCTGTGGTCTAAAACAATGACCCTCTTGGGCTTGCGAATCAGAAGGTTGGCAGTTTGAATCCCCATGACAGGGTGAGCTCCTGTTGCTCTGCCTCAGCTCCTGCCAACCTAGCAGTCCGAAAGCACGCCAGTGCAAGTAGATAAATAGGTACCCCTGCGGCTGGTAAGTAAACAGTGTTTCCGTGCACTCTGGTTTCCATCACGGTGTTCTGTTGTGCCAGAAGCGGTTTAGTCTTGCTGGCCACATGACCTGGAAAGCTGTCTGTGGACAAACACCAGCTCCCTTGGCCTGAAAGCGAGATGAGCGCCGCAACCCCATAGTCGCCTTGACTGGACTTAACCATCATGGGATCCTTTACCTTTTTTTTTTAACAGTCTAGTAAAATTACCAGGGGATGCGAGTGGTGCTGTGGGTTAAACCACAAAGCCTAGGACTTGCTGATCAGAAGGTCGGCGGTTCAACTCCCCGCAACGGGGTGAGCTCCTGTTGCTCGGTCCCTGCTCCTGCCAACCTAGCAGTTCAAAAGCATGTCAAAGTGCAAGTAGATAAATAGGTACCACTCCGGCGGGAAGGTAAACAGCGTTCCGTGCACTGCTCTGGTTTGCCAGAAGTGGCTTAGTCATGCTGGCCACATGACCCAGAAGCTGTACGCCGGCTCCCTCGGCCAATAAAGCGAGATGAGCGCTGCAACCCCAGAGTCGGCCACGACTGGATCTAATTGTCAGGGGTCCCTTCACCTTAAAAATACCAGAGGGTATGTAGCTGCAGCTGTTGTGAGGGTACAGGGTGGAAGGTCTAGTGCAGGGGTCAGCAAACCTACTGCGCCTCGGGCTGGTGTCTCCAGCGCAGATTGTGCGACGGGCCAGAGGGCGGGGGAGCACATGCCCATACGCATGCGCACACACTATTTCCAGCACAATTCCAGGTCAGAGCGGGCTGAATAAACAAGTCCCTCAGGCCTTATTCAGCGCACAGGCCTTAGTTTGGGGACCCCTGGTCTAGTGTTCTGCAAGACACATCCCTACACATCCCTAATAGCCAACAGCATCAGAGTTACTTCCCTTGAGCTATTAGGACACCTTGATCTCAGTGCCATGAGCCCCAGGCTCTGCTCCCTTGGGCCACCCTAGTTCTCGATCCCAAACAAGTCAATACTTACACCTCCTTGCAGACTCTTGGGCCAACTCCAGGCGGTAGATTGAGAGTCGGTTCACCCCACCACAAATGTTGTTCTTTTCTCCCTTACACTCCATGTTGCATTCGGAATCACTGACGTTCGCCGCTTGGATCTTGTGGCCACAATAGCATTCGGCCCCAAACTCTAGGCCTGCGAAGAGGTAACCCCTGGAAAGGAGAGGGAGAGAGAGCATTTTGTTTGGAGGTTTTGGTGGTGGTAGTGGCGGCCTGTGTTCAGATTCATTGCGGGGGACTTGGCTACCCGAAAGCTGAACGTTTGTGCAGCTGTCCTTGGTGCTGAACAGCAGCTTCCGAAATCTCATGCTGCGCAGCCCACCTAGAAATTGGCCACTTTGCAGGTAAAGGATGTCCTCCTTTTTATAATATGCTGAGATAAAACAGCTGCTTAGTCTTGAAAGAGAACAAAGTCAGAAGGAAGGAAAGACAAGAAAAGGAGAAAGCTAAAGAGAGAGAAAGTGAGAAAAAAGGAAAAGAAAGAGGGGGGGGAAACAAAGAAGAAAAATAAAAGGACTTCTGGCTCTCTTTGCTGCCGCTACGTATGATATTCATTCCTTAAAATCTAACCATTCTATCTGCTATAAGCCAGTATTTTCCCAATCTTCACATACAGGTATTACAAGTTCATTTTCTCTTTTCACATGCAAAAAGTCCATAAGAAATGTCCAATCCTTAACAAATGTCACTAATGGTTTCCCTCTAATTAAACACATTAACGTTCCCATCTCAGCCACGTCCAAGAGCTTTATCAGCTGTTCTTTGAACATGGCTAAGCCGTCTTTGTGCAGATAGCAATCAGGCGAGGGGTGCTTCCACCGTAACTGCCTCACCATGGAAAGGCTGCCTGCACACGGAAGTTGGGAACTGCTTTCTATGCGCGGGGAGCAGGGCTGGACCACCTGTGGGGGTTGGTGAAGCCTTCGCCCCAGGTATTAAGCTCCTGGTAGCTTGGAGGGGTAGCAGATCCAGCCTCTGAGAAGCTTGGCACTCACTGCCTCTTGGACTTCTGGGCTGTCTCCTCCTCCTCCACCTGCCCTTCTCAGCCTCCTTTTTCTCCTCTCCTAGTGCCCCAGGCCTTCCCTGACCCGTCCCCAGTCTCCTTGGGCAGTAGCAGGAGGAGGAGCTGGCCGTGGCAGTGCGGGACTTGTGGAAGAGGAAATTGCGCAGGGTGTTATTTTCAGTTTTGCCTCAGGTGGCAAAATGCCCTGGGCCGGCCCTGGCAGGGAGTTGTGTGTCAATGTTGCTTTTTATGGGGGAACACATTCTACTGTCCCTGGAGGCCTTTGCCTCACAAAATTCCTTTCCTGGGACACCGGGAAGTTTCCCCTGTAATCCGAGGCGGTACTGACCACTGAAGATTGGGATCGCTGAATTTTGATTCAGATTTTGGGGTCTGAATCTGGTTAAATCAGGTCCGTACTGATCCAAACTGAATCAGGACCCTATATGAACCAGTAATCCTAATAGGCATAGAGCATTATATGTATAATAATGAAGATAATAAGCAATAATTGTTTGTATTTTTAGTAAACCAGATGGGGACTCTCTTGTTGAGATTAAGCAGCAAGACAGGGATTTTGGGGCAGGGTGGGTTGGGGCCTGTCCTCAATATCAAGTATATTTAGAAAATTCCATCCTTAGTGACATATTCCCCATCCCTAGTACAAATAATAATAATAATAATAATAATAATAATAATAATAATAATAATAATTTACACCCCACCCATCTGACTGGGTTTCCCCAACCACTCTGGGCGGCTTCCAACAAAGTATTAAAGTACAGTAGTCTGTTAAACATTAAGAGCTTCCCTAAAGAGGGATGCCTTCAGATGTCTTCTAAAAGTCTGGTAGTCGTTTTTCTCTTTGACATCTGATGGGAGGGCGTTCCACAGGGTGGGCGCCACTACCTAGAAGGCCCTCTGCCTGGTTCCCTGTAACTTGGCTTCTCGCAGTGAGGGAACCGCCAGAAGGCCCTTGGTGCTGGACCTCAGTGACCAGGCAGAACGATGGGGGGTGGAGACGCTCCTTCAGGTATACTGGACCGAGGCCGTTTAGAGCTTTAAAGGTCAGCACCAACACTTTGAATTGTGCTCAGAAACGTACTGGGAGCCAAAGGAAGGAAGACACCTGGCCAGTTAGAGAGCTGGGCTGTGGGCCATTGCCTGCCTCAGTTTCCGAGAGTGCTCCTCCTGCTGTTCCATAGGCCTCAGAGCCTGCTGTGTTCGGGGAGACAGGGGACCCTCTAGTGATGGGTCCTGCTGCTCTGGTTCCTGTGCACTGACCTCCACCCCTTGCTATCCTCCATCATCCTCAAGAGTCCCATTATACCAGTTAAGGCTGTGAGGAGGAGACCGACCTGCACCATGGTCCAGCAACAGATACCAGACAGATACCAGCTATCCTATACACCCAGTGTCCTCGCTACAGTCCTGCTGGAAATTGGTCCTCTGAAGATGCTATTTGCATTGCAGGGAAAGCTCCCGTTGTCATGGACACAAATAGCAGCTGGGGGGGGGGACTGTGTTCACTGGGAAAATAACAAGAGGGGAGGGTTGAAAACCTTCTCCCCCCATCACATGGCTGTTTGAATCTGTATCCCCCATCTGCAGGTCCTTTCTCAAAATCTTGGGCTTGGGTATTGTTTAGGGGTTCGGGGGACGCTGTTAATTTTTGGTATCTTTATTTTGAATCCTACGATTTTTGTTGAAATTGTTCAAATTGGTTGTGTACTTTTTAAATGTTTTGTTTATGACTACAGTGGTACCTCGGGTTACATACGCTTCAGGTTACATATGCTTCAGGTTACATACACTTCAGGTTACAGGCTCCACTAACCCAGAAATAGTGCTTCAGGTTAAGAACTTTGCTTCAGGATAAGAACAGAAATTGTACTCCAGTGGTGCGGCGGCGACAGGAGGCCCCATTAGCTAAAGTGGTGTTTCTGGTTGAGAACAGTTTCATGTTAAGAACGGACCTCCAGAACGAATTAAGTACTTAACTCAAGGTACCACTGTATTTTTGTTATGTTTGTAGTTATGTATTTCTTTTACATGTTGTAAGACGCTTTTAACTTTGGAAAGGTGGCACAGAAATAAAATTATGGGTGGACGTTCACAACTGAGTCATTCTCAGTTTCCCTACTGAGCCCAACTCTTTGAGACCCTCAAAGACCTGACTGTGAAACAGTTTAGCACAAAACAAAATGATGAGCCAAGACCACCCACCATCCCTCAGCCTGGCCTACCTCACTGGGTTGTTGTGAGGAGAAAAATGGGTGTGTGGTGGGGAGAAGAAAACCATGTACGATAGCCCTAAAATCTCTGGAGGCAGGCAAAGAAAAACAATCCACGATAATTAATTCATATTTGAAATGGAATTGTCTTGGGCCAAATGTCCATTGGGCCCATTTCCTGTTGCAGTTCTTGCTGCACAGATGTCGTCTGTGCAAAGAAGCAATTTGGGTTGCTTCTTGGCACTCGGCGCCGAATGATTTACTCAAAGCGAGCAGGAGGAAGCATCACTTTTCAAGAGAAAAAAATCTCCACGTGCCTTATAGATCATAGAGTGGGACACGAACACATTACTTAAAGGCTAGGCAGGTTGAGGAAGCCAGTATGATGTGTGTTCTGCAATTGAAGCGATAAGTAAAAGAGACCAAGCAGGTACTAGTGATATGGGTAGCTCCTGGTCTAGAAAAACAAGGCGGGAAAGGCTCCAGAGATGTTTTCTTTTAACCCAGAATCCCACATCTGAGAAGTTAGCTACATCCTCACTCACATTTCTCCACACCAGGGAAGCAGGTCCTTTGCCACTCCTGGTGTCATTGGACTCCAGTTTCCCTCGTCCTTCGCCATTTGCCAATCAATCTTTGGCCTTTGCTTCTGCAAAATGAGATTTTAGGGAAAGCAGACCCTAACCATGTTTCTGCCACTGGCTAAACTCTCTCTTGGCACCCCAAGCTGGTGTGAAAGGTCCACAGAGACCACGTTCCCATCATACGTTTAAAGCACTATAGACTTGGGATAGCTCAGTTGGTAAAGCACGAGATTCTTAATCTCAGGGTTGTGGGTTCGAGCCCCACGTTGGGCAAAAGTTTCCTGCATTGCAGCGGGTTGGACTAGATAACCCTTGGGGTCCCTTCCAACTCTACAATTTTATGATTCTGTGATTCTGTGAATACCAGTCATGGCTTCCCCCAGAGAAGCCCGGGAGCTGTCATTTGCTAAAGATGCTGATATTTGTTAAGAGACCGCTGTTTCCCTCCCAGAACTACAATTTCAAGAGTTCCCTGTGGAGAGGAATTGGTTGTTAAACCATTCCGGGAATTACAGCTCTCTGAGGGGAACAGGGGTCTGGTAAAAACTCTCAGCTCCCATGGTTCTCTGGAGGATGTCGTGACTGTTTAAAGTAGCATCATGGTGTAAATATGGCCTCTTTTGATCCTGATCTCCCAACTGAGCCTTGCCTGTGACCTTTGCTCCTTCAGTTGTTAGAAGACCCCTCTTCCCCTTCCAGAGCCACAATTTCAGAGTTCCCTGGGGAGGGAGACGGACTTGCTTAAGTGCCCCAGGAATCATAGCTCTGCAAGAAGAACAGGGGCCTCTCGACAACTCAACAAAAGCCACAGCTCCCAGAATTCTCTGGGGGAAGAAGCCATGACTTAAAATGGTTCCCTACTCTTTTTCCGCAGCTACTGCAGGTTCCTCTCGCCAGAGTTTCTAGGCTCCCCGTCTTCTCGAGAGAAGGCCATTCCACTGCAAATGAGGCCTTGCCTTTTTCCCCCCAGTGAGGGAAAAAAAATCAATCTTTCAAAATTATTGGGAGGCGGTGAGGGAGGAAGAAAAACAACCACGGGGAAAGAGTCGAGCCTCCGGAGCTGACAGGAGAGAAATACATTTGATGCCTTGGAATTAATGAAGTCCCAGCTCTCTCGCGCCACCCTACCGTTCGGCGCAGTTGTCTTGGCAACGGAACAATGTCATTTTTTTGTAGTCAAAGAAGGACACTCCGCGCAGGGCTCTCCGGTGGGTGTTGTCGACGTAACAGCCGATGTATTTTGCTGTGAAAGGGAGACAGGTGTTAAAAGGAGCTGTTCTTAATTTCAATTTAATTTCCCACTACTGGTGTCACTGGCCCTTGTTGAGGGACACCACAAACAACCAAAATCATTCTTTATGCTTCACATTTTTTTATTCGGGGAAATCAGGGCAGTGTCCCTCCTCATGCACCTCAGAAGAACATGCCGGATCAGGCCAATCCTGTTCTCACAGCGGCCAACCAGGAGCCCCAAAGCAAAACCAGCAAGAGCACTGGCTCCCAGTACGTTTCCGAGCACAATTCAAAGTGTCGGTGCTGATTTTTAAAGCCCAAAATGGCCTCGGCCCAGTATACCTGAAGGAGCTTCTCCACCCCCATCGTTCAGCCTGGACACTGAGATCCAGCGCCAAGGGCCTTCTGGCGGTTCCCTCATTGCGAGAAGCAAAGCTACAGGGAACCAGACAGAGGGCCTTCTCGGTAGTGGCACCCACCCTGTGGAACACCCTCCCATCAGATGTGAAGGAAATAAGCAGCTATCTTATCTTTAAAAGACATCTGAAGGCAGCCCTGTTCAGGGAAGTTTTTAATATTTAACGCTGTATTGTTTTTAACACTTGATTGGGAGCCGACCAGAGTGGCTGGGGAAACTCAGCCAGATGGGCGGGGTATAAATAAATTGTTATTATTATTATTATTATTATTATTATTATTGAGTCATCTCCTCTCCCAGGGTTTCCAGTAACTGGGATTCAGTAGCCCTGCTGCCTCTAGCTGTGGAAGTAGAGCCGAGGCTTGGTAATGGACTGGACAAGAGCCGTTTGACGCGTGTCGTACAGGCACTAAGTCCCTTTTCGCAGCCATTTTTTGCCACCGCCTCGATCTTCCACTTTTGCTAAGCCCCCTCAGAGCATTCAAAGACAGAGTTTAACGTTCAGCCACGATAACCTGAGTTGCTGCATCCGTTCCGCTTAGCGACACACGATACACTGGGTGCCTGAGAGCAGAGGCAGCACTGCTTCTTCAATAGGAACTCTCGTTTGCTACTGAGAAAGTCACGGGGGAGGCTGCTCTTAAAGGGATTGTGAGGAGAGCATGGTCCTTAGCACAGCCGCCCCAGCGCCTGGGGAGAGATCAGGCATTTAGCAATGCTGCCGTGTCCCAGATTTCTGTATTTCCTTTTTCAGAAATGAGCCTTGAACAACTTTCAGGGAAGAAATTATCCATTGTTGTGTACAACTTGCCCAAAAGCAGACATCGGTCACGATACGATGCCTCGCTGCCTTTTGGCAGGGAGGAAGTGGCACGGGATTCTTTTGAACTAGCAGCACAACGAAATCACAACGAAACAGCATCTCTGATCTATAGGCTTAAAGCATGGAATCGGATTCGTATAATTGTAGAGTCGGAAGCGACACCAAACATAATCTACAGTTGTATTGTACCTCGGAAGCTGAACGCCTTGCGAGCCAAACATTTTGGCTCCCGAACAACGCAAACCCAGAAGTGAGTGTTCCAGTTTGCAAACGTTCTGAAGGAGAGTCCACCACCTTCCCGGTGAGTCTTGAAAAGCCTTAAGGTCCATAAATAGCAACACCCTAGAGGTCCTGGGCCCTAAGGAAGTAAGATTAGCCTCAACCAGAGCCAGGGTCTTTTCAGCACTGGCTCCGGCCTGATGGAATGCTCTGCCTCATGAGACCAGGGCCCTGCAGGATCTGATTTCTTTCTGCAGGGCCTGTAAGACAGAGTTGTTCCGCCTGGCCTTTGGCTTGGAATCAATTTGATTCCCTCCCCCTCTTTCTTTTTCCTTTCTCCTCCTGTGATGAGGCTGCATTTTAATGTTTTAATGTTGTATTTTAATCTTGTTTTTTAAGTTGTATTTCAATCAACTTGTTTTTATTATTGGTTGTTAGCTGCCCTGAGCCCGGCCTTGGCTGGGGAGGGCAGGGTATAAATAAAATTTATCATCATCATCATCATTGTTATGTACTGAAGTTCTCACCCTGGGCCAGCAGGGGGATACTGTAGATAGTTATGCAAATAAGGGATCAAAAGTGACGTTCAGTGATTGGATAGTTTTAGAAAGTTGTTACAGTTACGTGGTACTGGAGCTCTATATAAGCAGGCTGACTGAGCCCTTCAGTTCAGTTCTGTTCTGGCCTCTGAATAAACAAAAGCTGTTTGAAGAATCGCTGTGTCGTCTGATATGTTCACCCACAACTTAACAATCATCATCATCATCTCTGGCCAGATACACAATATACATTTTCTGTGCTCTCTGTAAAGTAGCCTAAAGTGAAAAGGCAGGACCAGGGTGGAAACTGGTGGGTTTCAAGTTTCCTATCGAGACAACCAGGCAGAAGTCAGCTTTGCCACTTGAGTCAGTATGATCCTGGCTGGTTGGCAGAGAAGACCCCCCTTCCTGGGGGTGGCTCACTCTATAGTCCAGCGCAGTTGGTGGCAATGAGGAGGCTTGCAGCTATGGCTGGAATTTCTTGTCCCTGAAACAGCAGCTCAAGCGAAGCTTCATTTTCCCATCTCCAGTTCCTCCAACCCTCCCAACCACCCCCTTGGATGCAATAAAGAATGCAGCGGGGGTCTGTTGGGCAGAAACTTCGGCAGTGCGCATCGCTCAGGCTGTTTGTTCAGTGAAGCGTAGCTACTGCCATTTCTTACGCCTATTAAGGGGGGGGAAGGAGGGGAGGACATTCCTCTCCAAGTGCCAGGTGGGCAGTCAGCTGTTCTGTAATCTGTTAAAGCCATGCCTGTTAATATGGCCTGACAAGGAACCTGAAGTCTTACTGATTAGGACAGAAATTGCCAGAGGCAGGAAGCTGTGAAAATATCACCTGCTGAGCCACCCTCGGAATCACAGAAATATAGAACTGGAAGGGACCCGCAAAGCAGAGGAGGCCCTCCAGATGTTTTGAGACAGTTCCCATCATCCCTGACCACTGGTCCTGCTAGCTAGGGATCATGGGAGTTGTAGGCCAAAACATCTGGAGGGCTATGTTCTCCGGCTCTATTCACACAGCAGTTTATTCCATTTTCATGACTTTTCTCTGACTGTCAAGCTCTACAGTGGTGCCTCGCAAGACGAAATCAATTCTTTCTGCGAGTTTTTTCATTCTATGAGTTTTTTCGTCTTGCGAAGCACCAATGTGTATTTACGGTTTCCCATAGGAATGCATTGGCGGTTTTTTAAAAAAAGGCGCAAGACGTTTCGTCTTGCAAAGCAAGCCCATAGGGAAATCCGTCTTGCGAAGCAACTCAGAAAATGGAAAACTCTTTCGTCTTGCGAGTTTTACGTCTTCCGGGGCATTCGTCTTGCGGGGCACCACTGTACTTTATATTTGAGCTTTCACACGATGTAAAAGCCACTTGTGGAATATAGCGCAGTGTCATGCTCGTTTCTGTGTCATTTCCTTCTGGGGGGTAGGGTGGGGAATCTGTTTGCAAATAATATGGAAACGAGTGCTAAACTTGTGCTATATTCAAGAAGAAGCATTTACGTTGTGCGAAAGTTCAGAGATAATGTGGGAAATTAACACATTGTGCAAATGGAATTCACTGCCATGTAAATGTAATCCTGATTTCCTCATTAAGCAACTACTCTATTCTGAACTTAAAAATGAAAAGCGTAATGCTGGTGGTTAACAAAAGAGTTTTAAAGACTGTCTCAAGGCAAATCTAAAAAAAAAAATGTAGTATAAACACTGACAACTGGGAAACACTGGCCTGCGAGCGCTCCAGTTGGAGAACAGCCTTTACCAAAGGTGTCATGAGCTTTGAAGACACTTGAACTCAGGACGCAAAGGAGAAACGTGCTAAGAGGAAGGCACGCTTGGCAAATCCACACCGTGATCAACTGCCGCCCGGAAACCTATGTCCCCACTGTGGAAGGATGTGTGGATCCAAAATTGGCCTCCACAATCACTTACGCACTCACTGTTAAAACCGTGTTTATGGAAGACAATCTTACTCCGCTACAAGGGATCGCGAAAGAAGAAGATGTCCATTCACATGAAATGAAATTCACTTCAGGAAAACTAATGGAAAACAATTAGTGCTTAGTGTCCATTTCCATGTTATTGGGATCCAGGAAAGGAAACTATGTTTGCAGCCCCCTTAGCCCGAAAAACATCGGGAATAAAGCGGTGGCTCCATGATCACTGCAGATGGTGACAGCAGTCACGAAATTAAAAGACGCCTGCTTCTTGGGAGAAAAGCAATGACAAACCTAGACAGCATCTTAAAAAGCAGAGACATCACCTTGCCAACAAAGGTCCGTATAGTTCTAGCTATGGTTTTTCCAGTTGTGATGTATGGAAGTGAGAGCTGGACCATAAAGAAGGCAGATCACCGAAGAATTGATGCTTTTGAATTATGGCGCTGGAGGAGACTCTTGAGAGTCCCATGGACTGCAAGAAGATCAAACCTATCCATTCTGAAGGAAATCAGCCCTGAGTGCTCACTGGAAGGACAGATCCTGAAGCTGAGGCTCCAATACTTTGGCCACCTCATGAGAAGAGAAGACTCCCTGGAAAATACCCTGATGTTGGGAAAGATGGAGGGCACAAGGAGAAGGGGACGACAGAGGACGAGATGGTTGGACAGTGTTCTCGAAGCTACCAGCATGAGTTTGACCAAACTGTGGGAGGCAGTGGAAGACAGGAGTGCCTGGCGTGCTCTGGTGCATGGGGTCACGAAGAGTCAGACATGACTAAACAACAACAAACAGCACAGGGTCCTTTCCTGCTGTTTTCATGGGCGAAATCACAGGAAGGGCAGAAGCAGGCATGTGTGGAAAACGCAGTCAAGTAGCAGCAAAGCCCAGTGACATTTGTTGTTGTGCCTACTGGGAGTGAATGACAATTCACGCAACATGCCAGTAGACAGATCAACAAGCCACAGTTCCACAACACAGCAGGTCCTGCAGTGTGAAAGACATGTTAGAAAACGGGACAGAAATTCAAGCAGCGTGAACTCCATATATGCCCACTCGACTGTGTCGATTGGCAGAACTGGCACAGTTCCAGGTGCCACACAATGCCTGTTGTGCAGCTGAAAGAAATCAATATTTCAGTGTGGCAGCATTTGTACACTGTGGAACTCCCTGCCTTTGGACATCAGGCAGGTGCCTTCATCACGCTTTTTGGCGCATGCTAAAACACTTTTGTTTGGACAAGCCCACCCATAGTTTAGCTTTATTTAGCCTACCATTATTCTAACTTTTCAAAAGTTTCAAATCGTTGTTGTTCATCTTTATTAGCAATAATTTTATTGGGGTCCCCCCCCCCTTTCTCATAAACTGCTTTGAGATTTTTTCAAACAACCGAGCGGCATATAAATAAATACTGTACTAAATATATAACAGTGAGGAAAGCTAGCACAATATTCCCCACGTCTTAACGCCCCCTTCCGCCTCCCATCTCTTTGCTGGACTCCAGTCACGTCACACTAGCACACAGCAAAGGACCCAAATTGAGCGTGGCTCTCAGAAGACCCTGCCCAGCGACTGTCCAGGATGAGGCCCTTTGGACCTCCAAGGAGGAAGCAGCAATGATGGGGCAGGTGATGGCAGAAGACAGGGACAGGTTTGAACTTTGAGGAGTGTGGCTTTTAAAGGAGAAATGAATTTTTCGCTTTGCGTGTATCTTTTCAGCGAGAGCAAATCGGGTAAGCTCACGTTACTGAAATGTGAACAGAGCTGAATCCCCACCCCACCCCTAGTGGAGCACCACATATCTCCAGTCATCTCTTCCTGTGTTCAAAGCTGCTTTCAAGTGATATCGAAGGCCAGCTGATCTTGGTCCCTGTCTCCTGGGAAGAAGCAGCAAAGCTCTGGAGCAGCCCAATATTTTTTGCCAGTGGCCAAGGCTAGTGGCAAGGGGGGGCGGGGGGGAGGAGCAGCTAGGGCCTGCATACCCCACCACCTCTGCCCCTATTGCCTGAGATGGCATGAGAAAGGGGAGAAAAGGGGAGGCTGAAGAGAAGCAGGCACTGGAAGAGGAACATTCAGGGCCATCTTAAGCATATCCGACGCCGTGGTGCAAAGCTTCCTCCGGCGCCTCCCACCCCCCACCCCCACCCCCATTTCCCAGAGCTTTTTTAGGGAGGATGGATCTGCCGGTGGGGCTGGAGGAGGCGGACAGCAGCTGGAGGGCGGCTCCTCCGGCAGGGAAGAGGCGGAGGCTGGACGCAGCACCTCCCGGATCAGCTGGTCGCTTTGTGCCACGGTGGTCAGGGCAGACAGAGGCTCAGGGCATGGCGCTGCATGGCGGGCGAGGGCGGTGAGCTGGTGCCAGGAGGTGCCGCGTCCAGCCTCCACCTCTTCCCTGGCACCCTCCAGAACTTGGCACCCCGGCACCCTGCACTACTATCCTCCACCAGGGCCAGGGCCTTTTCAGTGATGACTCCGACCTAGTGTAATGCTCTGTCCCATGAGACTAGGGCCCTCCAGGATTTAACCTCCTTCCGTCAGGCCTGTAAGACAGTGCTATTCCACCTGGCCTTTAATTTGAATCCAGCCTGATCTTTTATTTCCCTTCTCTTCCCTCCACCTCCCCTTTTATGAAGATCACCCGCTCTGAGACCCCACAGCTAATTCTCCCCTGACCTCCTCACTGGCCCAAGTAGGACTAATTCAGCCAGCCAGCCCTGGGGATAATCTAATTGATTTTTGATTTTTATTGTTATGCTTTTATATTGTACTTTATGCTGCTTTTATAATTAAGTGTTTTAAAGTGTTTTAAATTTGTTGTTAGCTACCCTGAGTCCGGTTTTTGAACCGGGAAGGGCGGGGTATAAATAAAATATTATTATTATTATTATTATTATTATTATTATTATTATTATTATTACTACTACTACTACTACTACTACTAGCCTCTATGGGTAAGACACCCCTGGGAATATTCTCCCTCAGGGGTGACTGGAGAGGCAGCAACTCCTATCCACAACCAAAAGAGGAGCAGCAATGGTGTGTGATATCTCCTTTCTGGATCTCCCCCACCCCAAACACTGTCCCCAGCCTGCTGCCTGGGAGCTCAGTGTCATAGCAGTGCCAGCCAGCTCAATCTGCCAACACACCAGCTTCATCAGTAATGTTCCTAAATGAGAGAAGAAGAGGAAACACCCAAATCAGCCAAGATCCAGGACTGAGCGTGAGGGAGCAAGGGATTTTCCTCCCCTACGATGATACCCAAGGATGCAAGGATCTGGGCCCACCCAGTGGTGTAGCGTGGGGGGTGCAGGGGGGCCCGGCCACACCGGACGCAACATCGGGGGGTTAGGGTTACGGGGCGCAAATCCACGGGTTAGGGCGCACAAATTACTTGCCTTGCCCCGGGTGCTGACAACCCACGCTACGCCACTGGGCCCACCTGCCATTGCCCCTGATAATGGGGCGTTGCTATGCAGCACAACCCCTTCGGACTCCATCTCTCCATCGCCACGGAGTGTCACGGAAACAATGGCCATCGCAAAGTGGCGTGCGAGCTCTCAGTCTCTCCCACTCTCCCAGCCTCTTTCTCCCCGAAAACCTCCACTCCCTGTCTGGGGAATCATCAATCATGCTGACAGCCCTGTTAAGCCACAGGCTAGGCATGGCTGCTGAGAGTGCTCTCCAGCATACTGACGACGCTTTGATTTACAAGCCATCAGGCTCTGTGAGGAAAACATGCTGGGTTTTCATTCTGCATCCGTGCTCCCGAAAGGAAAAAGAAAGAAATCTCTAGCCATTCCGTTTTTTAATAAAAACGGGCAAGTCCCTTCTGCAAAAATCTCTCCTTAAAAGACACCTCACACGGGAAGGCTTTGGCCTAGCCTCTGAGCTGAACCAGAGCCCGAGGATGCACAAAATGGCTACCAGGGGGAGATTCCATCCCCTTCCATTCCTTCCGCCTTTCTCTTATTCTCTCCTCCTCTCGAATTTTGACCTAAAGCAGGAGAGCTTCTGAAATTAATTCTGGAATGGGAGCATTCACAGTTTGCTACTACTTTCAGTTCAATTCCCTCCTCGCTCTGTGTTACTGACACACATATGTCCATGAAGAAAAACACTGAGGTGATAATATGGAAGTAAGGAGAGCCAAAATGCTACTAGCCGCAACGGCGGTGCTCTGCCTCTACAGTCAGAGGCTGTAATGCTTCTGAACACCAGCATTCCCTCCAACGTTTCTGCAGTGAAAATAGGAGTGTCCTAAATAATAATGGGACATGGGTGGCGCTGTGGTCTAAACCACTGAGCCTAGGGCTTGCCGATCAGAAGGCTGGTGGTTCGAATCCCCACGACAGGGTGAGCTCCCGCTGTTTGGTCCCTGCTCCTGCCAACCTAGCAGTTTGAAAGCGTGTCAAGTGCAAGTAGATAAATAGGTACCACTCCAGCGGGAAGGTAAACAGCATTTCCGTGCGCTGCTCTGGTTCGCCAGAAGCGGCTTTGTCATGCTGGGCACACGACCCGGAAGCTGTCTGCAGTCCCTCGGCCTGTAAAGCAAAATGAGCACCGCAACCCCAGGGTTGTCCGTGACTGGACTTAACGGTCAGGGGTCTCTTTACCTAATAATAATAATAATATTAATAATAATAATAATAATAATAATAGTACCCAACCCATCTGATGGGGTTGCCCCAGTCACTCTGGGAAGCTTCCAACATATATAAAAACATAATACAACTTTTAAAAAAACTTCCCTATTCAGGTTGCATAGCTACTTATCTACTTGGCTCAGGTGCCGCATAACTCCATACCGTCCCAACATTTCTCCAATGGAAATAGGGACATCCTAAGGAAAAGTGGGTGGGACGCGGGTGGCGCTGTGGGTAAAAGCCTCAGCGCCTAGGGCTTGCCGATCGAAAGGTCGGCGGTTCGAATCCCCGCGGCGGGGTGCGCTCCTGTTGTTCGGTCCCAGCACCTGCCAACCTAGCAGTTCGAAAGCACTCCCGGGTGCAAGTAGATAAATAGGGACCGCTTACTGGCGGGAAGGTAAACGGCGTTCCGTGTGCTGCGCTGGTGCTGGCTCACCAGAGCAGCGATGTCACGCTGGCCACCTGACCCGGAAGTGTCTCCGGACAGCGCTGGCCTCCGGCCTCTTGAGTGAGATGGGCGCACAACCCTAGAGTCTGTCAAGACTGGCCTGTATGGGCAGGGGTACCTTTACCTTTAAGGAAAAGTGGGAGATTTGGGGTTCAAATCAGAAACTGGGACTGCTTCTGTTCCTGGAAAATAGGGACACTTGGAGGGTCTGTACCAGTTGTGGAAAACCATCAGTGGCATAGCATGAGGGGCAGGGGGGCCCGTGGCCCCAACCACAGATTTCTGAGGAGGTACAACAAGGCGCCCCCATGACAGGCTTCCTCATTGAGGCTGGGCCTTTGTTGCTGCAGTAACTCCTTTTCCTCGTGGCCGGCAAAGGGACGCCTCTGCATGCCCTACTCCTAGGCTAGCCAAGAGGGAGGGGGAGGCCGCCATCGCCACCCACTGAGGAGGGAGGGAGGGAGAGGAAGGTGGGAAAGAGTTTGGGTTATCTCCCGCTTGGACTACTGCAATGCGCTCTACGTGGGGCTACCTTTGAAGGTGACCCGGAAACTACAACTAATCCAGAACGCGGCAGCCAGACTGGTGACTGGGTGCGGCCGCCGAGACAATATAACACCGGTCTTGAAAGACCTACATTGGCTCCCAGTACGTTTCCAAGCACAATTCAAAGTATTGGTGCTGACCTTTAAAGCCCTAAACGGCCTTGGCCCAGTATACCTGAAGGAGCGTCTCCACCCCCATCGTTCTACCCGGACACTGAGGTCCGGGTCAGTGTGGGGCCAGTGTGGTGTAGTGGTTGAGAGCGGTAGTCTTGTAATCTGGGAAACCGGGTTCGCGTCTCCGCTCCTCCACATGCAGCTGCTGGGTGACCTTGGGCCAGTCACACTTCCTTGAAGTCTCTCAGCCCCACTCACCTCACAGAGTGTTTGTTGTGGGGGAGGAAGGGAAAGGAGAATGTTAGCCGCTTTGAGACTCCTTAAAGGGAGTGAAAGGTGGCATATGAAATCCAAACTCTACTTCTTCTTCAGCATCGAGGGCCTTCTGGCGGTTCCCTCACTGCAAGAAGCCAAGTTACGGGGAACCAGGCAGAGGGCCTTCTCAGTAGTGGCGCCCTCCCTGTGGAACGCCCTCCCACCAGATGTCAAAGAGAACAACAACTACCAGACTTTTAGAAGACATCTGAAGGCAGCCCTGTTTAGGGAAGCTTTTAGTGTTTGATGTATTGCAGTATTTTAATATTTTTTTGGAAGCCGCCCAGAGTGGCTGGGGAAGCCCAGCCAGATGGGCGGGGTAAATTATTATTATTATTATTATTATTATTATTATTATTATTATTGCCGCATGCATTGTCCATAGCGCCTAGCTCCAAGGACAGGAGGGTGAGGTAACACACTGGCACCCCTGGTTTCATGTTTCTCCACTCCCAGGTTGGGGCTAGTTTGCAAGCAGAGACTCTGCTGGCCAGTCTACCGGAGGTTGCAACATTTGTTCTGCCCCGGGTGCCTGCAACCCACGCTACGTCCCTGGAAACCAGGGAGCGTTGCTCATGTGCTCAGGTCCTGCTCACTAGTTTCTCTTTGGAGCATCTTCTTGGCCACTGTGAGAAGAGGATGGTGGCCAGAGGGGCGCCCATTGGCAGGCTCTTTGGATACTCTTGCAGAGGAGCAGGGCTGGAGCCGGCTTTCGACGCAGCCCTACTCCAAACAAACACAGCCATCTAGAAAGGGGAAGCTGTTGCGTTGAATGGGGGAACGATTTGCATCTCCTCGCCCACCTTTTTACGAGAGTCAACGGAGGGGCGTGTGTCAGCGACAGACACTGCTCACCCACGTCGAGTGATGCCGTTAATTCCCAAGGCCAATCGCTGTCACCCTCATTAGGAATTAGGAGCCGTCCTAGCGGAGGTTAATTGTTGCAGACACCTTGCATATGGCTGGGAACGCGATGGCCGACTGTGCCGCCACTGACAGTTGAGTCTTCACTCGCCATCTGCTAGAGATTCTCTGATTGTCATTTCAAATTAAAGTAATGAGCCCAGCCAAATATGTTCCCCCCAAACGGGTCCAGCCCCCTCTCCTTTGTTCACAGAGCGTGGCAACCGAGCCAAAAGCTCGCGAGGAGGGGGAGGGAAATGGCGCCACTGTTTTGGTTCGGAGGGGAGCCGGCATTGGAAAGGGGTGCCCTGGCAACTTCGAATGAGGGAAGCAAATCTAGAGGCAACTGGAGAATTCCTGAGAAGATGACATCAGGATGTAACAAGCTTTTTTGCAAGGTTTACGCAGGGAAAGTGAGAGCTGGACCATAAAGAAGGCTGATCGCCGAAGAATTGATGCTTTTGAATTATGGTGCTGGAGGAGACTCTTGAGAGTCCCATGGACTGCAAGAAGTTCAAACCTCTCCATTCTGAAGGAAATCAGCCCTGAGTGCTCACTGGAAGGACAGATCCTGAAGCTAAGGCTCCAGTACTTTGGCCACCTCATGAGAAGAGAAGACTCCCTGGAAAAGACCCTGATGTTGGGAAAGATGGAGGGCACAAGGAGAAGGGGACGACAGAGGATGAGATGGTTGGACAGTGTTCTCGAAACTACCAGCATGAGTTTGACCATGCTGGTAGGCAGTGGAAGACAGGAGTGCCTGGCGTGCTCTGGTCCAGGGGGTCACGAAGAGTCAGACATGACTAAACGACTAAACAACAACACGCAGGGAAAGGAAAGAGGGTGGACTCTTCGACAAATCAGAACTGCAACAAAATGCTGTAGCATGAGCGCCCCATCTCCCAGCAGCCACCCACTCCTTCTTCCAGGAGGGATGGGCCGAGGGTGGGATGTTTCATATCCCCACCCACCCCTTCTATGCCCCACCATCACCCTTGGCAGTGTGCCACCCTCAGGCAAGTGCCTCACTGTGCCTCACAGGTGGGCTAGCTCTGAGACTCCATCCCACACCCTTTCCCATGTTGACAGCATTCTGTGCCCACTGAGCCTGCTAACTTTTCAGCGGGCTGTTCTGGATAAACCCAACCCACCAACCAACCACCCTTCCCGCCACCGCTGCCGATTCTTTCCGAAAGAACGTTTGACCTTCTGCAAACCTTGCCCTTCTCCTGAGTGTGACAACCCCACAAACATATACATACACTTATAGTTCAGTCAGTAGAGCATGGGACTCTTAATCTCAGGGCTGTGGGTTCAAGCAGGGTGTGCCAATCTGAACAAAATATTGCGGGGGCTCAGATAAAACCCGCCCACACGATCCATCACATGACACAGTGCGCACAAACACCATTTGAATGGGAATGCTCATCAACTTTGCGCCCCCCCCCTAATATTTTACTATGGGGGCCAAAGCCCCCACGGCTCCTAAGAGTTGGCTCTTATGGGTTCAAGTCTCACACATTCCAGGGGGTTGGACTAGATGACCGCTGTGGTCCCTTCCAACTCTATTACTGTGTGGTCTTGTTCACAGGTGGTGCTGTTTTTGTGATGGGCGTTTGGCGGATGCCTTCGTCGCTGGTACCCAAAGATGGCCAAGTGAAGCTTTGATTCCCATCTAAACTGGGCGGAATGGGTCTGTCTCTCTGACTGACCCTCTGAACTTTCCATAGGACACGGCCCTCGCTGGCTTTCTGCCAGGGCCTCCTTGAATTGCTTTATCCCTGAGCTGTGAGGATGCCTCATGCCTGGCAAGTTTCGCATCCTGTGCTCCATCAACTATTGCCTCTGGCCACATGAAGAACTGTTTCCTCAGGATGAAAAGGCTTCCCTGCCCTGGATCCCAGCTTTGCACTAATCCAGATATCTGGCATATTATTCAGAAAGGCATGATATGAACATAAGAATATCAGGATATAAGGTGAGCCGGCTGAATGATAATATACAGTCATACCTTAGGCTGAAGTTGCTTCAGGTTGAGCATTTTCAGGTTATGCTCCATGGCGACCCACAAGTAACAGAATGCGTTACTTCCGGGTTTCGTGGCTCGCACATGTGCAGAAGCGGCAAATCGTGACCCGCGCATGCGCAAACGCGGATTGCGTTCTGCTCTGGATGCAAACGGGGCACCAGAACGGATCCCGTTTGCATCCAGAGGTACCACTGTGGTACCACTCCAGCCACTCTGGGCTGCTCCCAGTCGAGTGTTAAAACAATACAGCATTAAATATTAAAAACTTCCCTAAACAGGGCTGCTTTCAGATGTCTTTTGAAGATAAGGTAGCTGCTTATTTCCTTCACATCTGATGGGAGGGCGTTCCACAGGGCGGGCGCCACTACCAAGAAGGCCCTCTGTCTGGTTCCCTGTAGCCTCACTTCTCGCAATGAACTCTAGCCCAATGGTTGCCATTAATTTGATCTTGAATTGATTTTAGAATGAATTGATTTTAGCATGCTGTGTTACTTTTATTGTTGTTAGCCGCTCTGAACCCGGCTTCAGCTGGGGAGGGCGGGATGTAAATAAAATTTATTATTATTATTATTATTATTATTATTATTATTATTATTATTAGTCTGGGATCGTCCAACATTTAGGTTCCTCGGATGTTCTGGGGTTGTGAGATGGGGAGAAAAAACTTCCCTCTGTTCCCCACATTTTGTTTACGACATATTAACAAGGGTTCTGGGGACTATGGCATCGGAATGACAGAGGAGCCTCTGGGCTGCCCTTCTACTTTGTAATGAATGAAGCAGCGGCACGGCGGCATCCTCTCTCCAAAAATATAAGCAACCTGTCAGGTAGAGTAAATGAGGCCTTCAAGGCACTAAGTGCTCTCCAGACAGTCCCCATAAGTCACCAGTCAAAAGACACCATCAGCGGAGCAAGATGAAAGGGATGTGATGATCCCTGGGATTTTGGCTTTGAAGAACACCTGACCTGAGCCAAATCAGCCCCACATCTGACTTTTCGAATAGATTTGAGGAAAACAAAGCCCTCCAGCCACCCCCAACACTCGGGGCCGGCCCTGCCCTTAGGCAGAGTGAGGCGCTTGCCTCAGGTGGCAAATTCTGGAGGAGCAAGGAGCAAAGGTGGGCAGAGCTGTAAGTGTTTTTCAATCTTAAGTTTGGTTCTCTTAATGTCCACATTCATTTGCAATTGATTTGTTTTTTAAAAGAATTCGTCGGCACATTTTAATGGATGCTTTCGGAGAACAAATATTGTTATTTCTATTTTCTTATGAAATTGTTTCTAGGCCACCTTTTGGGGCACTAGCCCACCCAAAGTGGTTCCCAACATTGTGGGGGGGAAAATGATAAATAAAAATAATCAAAGCTGACGAGGGCTGCCACATTTAACAGTGATTTTAAAAAAACAACAGATTGGGGGAGGGGCAGTCTTATTGAAGAAGATGCAATTTGAAAGCGTGTGGCTTACTGAAACCTGCTTTAAAATCCACACCAAGGGAAGAGAATTCCATCGCTGAGCAGACCATTCTGGTCTACAAAGACCAATGTCCTGACTTTGTAGAGGGGAGCTTACTATAGTTTCTTTTCATAGTATCAGAAAATCATCCAATTCACTAAGGCTGCATTTGCATGACCGCTTATTCCATTTTCAGGACATTTCCATAACTGTTGATTTCAGCATTATATCTGAGCTTTCATACGAGGGAAAAGTCACTTCCAGAAATATAGGGAGAACAGAGCAAGTTCAGCACTCATTTCCATTTTGCTTATAAACCTTTTTTTTCTGGGAGCAAATTATATGGAAATAAGCATTAAACTTGCCCCATATTCTGCTATATTTCTGGAAGAGGTTTCTATGTCCCGTGAAAGCTCAAATGAAATGCAGAAACTCATAGTTAGCGAAATGTCATGAAAGCAGAATAGACTGCCTTGTGACTGCAGTCTAATTCAGTTTTGTAAACAGCCACTCCCCCAGTCAACTACAACAAGCAGAAATCATAACCAGGTTACTGCTTGCTTCTTCTTTTCAAAATTTTATTCTAATTCTTTTTCTTCTTATTTTATTATCCACACTCCCCCCCCCCTATTTTTAGGCCAGAAAGGACCGACATGGGTCATTTATAAACATATTGAAATAAAATAGGAAAGTAAAATAAAGAAACATAGTTTCTTGCCTCGCAAACGGAAAACCCGCTAGACGAAAGGGTTTTTCATTTTGGAGGTGCTTCGCAGGACAAATTTCTCTATGGGCTTGCTTCGCAAGACGAAAATGTCTTGCAATTCCTGGGGTTTTTTTCCGCTCCCCACCCCCTTTTACTAAGGCACTAAGCTGCTAATAGCCTTTTAGCAGCTAATCCGCTAATCCCTTAAGCCTTTAATAGCCGCTAATAGCCGCTAAACCGCTAATAGCGCTAATCCGCTAATCCGCTAATGGGCTTGCTTCGCAAGACGAAAAAACCGCTAGACGAAGAGACTCACGGAACGGATTCTTTTCGTCTTGCGAGGCACCACTGTACTTACTTATGAAAGTAAAATAAAGAAAGAAACAACAAAACATTGGTATATTTATTTGCTGGGCTCCCTGATTGGCTGGAACTGGCTGCACTGTGATCCCTGATTGGTCGGGATCACCCAACCAGGGAGAAGGAGGAAACAGCAGTAAAAGTTCAGAATGGAACAAAAGCAAAAGCAGGAGACAGAATTGAATTTCAGATTCTGAACGTTTGACAATCATTATTTTTGACCCCAAATTCAAACCAGGGGAATATTTGACATAGTCCTCATAAGGATGTCAGCTGTAGAGAGAAGATGTTTGCAAAACAAACAAACAGGGAAGGAAAAGAGGCTGGATTTCAGAAAACCCTGCAAAACTTTTACGTTCCATTCCAAACCAAAAGCTTTCATTTGCCTCCCACATAACCACTCAAAGGAGATGTTACCTCTATCTTCTTCCTTCTCTCGCACGTTCCTGCCCTTGAGGGCTCTACTCCAAGTCCCGCCGTAGTCCCCTATCTTGCTCCTCGCCGCTGTATCCTTGGAAGGGCTCTTAAACCACGATCCATACCTCCGGGCCACGGTCAACGATTCCGGTGTCTCTTTAAACTCCCGGCCAAGTTGTAGCGTCACCAAAGACTGGGCTTCGATCCCATTCCCGGGGACGTCATTGGCCCTGGGCACATTCTCCGTGACTCTCACCTCTCCGGTGAAGCTAGCGTGGAGGAACACCAAACTCCCAGCCGTCAGGTAGAGGGCAATCAAAGTGAAGAAGCGGATGGGTTTCCGCCGAAAATACCGCTGGAACTTTAGCAGGAGCTTGGCCATGCCGGTTTCATTACGTTCCTCGACTGGGCACAAATCCGCAACGCGCAGAAAGGCTCCAGCTCTGAGCTTGCCCAGGAATTCCCAAGCAGGCGGAATAAATTGTGGTGGATGTCAAAGGCCAAAACGGAAAGGAGACAGTGTGCTATTGTTGATAGCTCAAATGCGGCATTTTGACATATTGGGTGCCCCAAACACCCCACGATTCTAATGGTCCCCCAGGCCTAGACTTGGAAAGGAAAGGTGTATTGTCTTATTTTAGATATCAGTCTTGCTCTGAGATAAGGTGGTGCTTTCTCAAAGCATCGTTTTCTGTTGGCTCCTTTGCCTCCCCTTCACATCCCCTCAGAATCTGGACCAGAGATTCCATCGACAGAGGGATCATGTTTGGGAGAGTGATGTGTTCTGAAAGCTGTTTGAAATCTACCGGATTCCCTTTGCTGATGGGATGGGTTGTTTTGACGTCAAACAGAAGAGGCGGGGGGACTCCCCTTTCAGGCAAAAAAATGGCGACTTATCCAGGGACTTCCCAGGAATAAAAGAATGGCTGGGAACTTTGCGAAACAAACCTCCTCTCACTGCGGCAGTATCCAAACGAGAACGCTCTACCTGGAAATCAAAGAGGAGAAAACGTGTCAGGAAGAGAGAGGAGGAGGATGAATTATACGCTGGAGGCTGGAAACCAGCGAGTTTCTGCTTATTATATGAAACAGGGAACTTCAACCATATTCATCTCTGGAGCTCCTGGGTTCGGTTGCCTGTTTTTCTTCCCCTCTCAAGGCTAAGCTACACATAAAATTGGGAGTATACCTGCATCATGTTGGCATCAAAAGGATTGTGCAGGTAAAGGAGAAGCTTTCGCTTCATTGCCTGAACTCTCCCCGCAAGAGTTCTCATAACAGAAGTGAGTTCGGCTAAGAGAAAGAAAGGACTTCTGGGACAACATGCGATTTATTTGTTTGTTTTCTTGATTTACTATCTTTAAATGCTACCTTCTTCTCTGAGGAAGTCCAGGTGGCACACATGGTCTCCCCCCCCCCTCATTAAACCCCATAATTTAATCCCCATTACTGGAGGGCATCTACCCTCCCTCCCCACCCAGTTTACCACCCCTAGGTCTCAGGATTGGGCCCTGAACTCTCAGTCTGGGGTGCTCTTGATACCCCCATTCACTGCTCAGGTAGTCTTTTGAATGTGTAGTGGCAGGTACAGCTGTGGCAGGAAGGTAAATGGCGTTTCCTTGCGCTCTGGTTTCTGTCACGGTGTTCCATTGCGCCAGAAGCAGTTTAGTCCTGCTGGCCACATGACCCGGAAAGCTGTCTGTGGACGAACACCGGCTCGCTCAGCCTGAAAGCGAGATGAGCGTCGTAACCCCATAGTCGCCTTTGACTGGACTTAACTGTCCAGGGCAGAGGCGGACTGGCCGCCCACAGTGGCACCGGCGGCGAGCGGCCCGGGGGGTGCCACCCGCCACAAGCATCCCAGGGGGGCACGGCGATGTCACCCCCCCTCGGAATGACACCCGGGGTGGACCACCCCCACTGCACCCCCTTCCTCCGCCCGTGGTCCAGGGGTCCTTTACCTTTTACCTTTATATATTCTGTAATCAATGAATGAAAAGTCTGCATATGGCGTACAGGGGGTGGCAGTGGGAGGACCGTTTGGGCAGCGCAGATCCTGCATGCGCCCAAACCACCACATCACTCCCAGGACAGACGCATGGCTTGGGTGCACTGCAGGCCCTGTGGTGAGTAAGGTAAAGGGACCCCTGACTGTTAAGTCAAGTTGGAGACAACTCAGGTTGCGGCGCTCATCTCGCTTTACTGGCCGAGGGAGCAGGCGTACAGCTTCATGGGGCCAGCATGACTAAGCCGCTTCTGGTGAACCAGAGCAGCGCACGGAAACGCTGCTTACCTTCCCCACCAGAGTGGTACCTATTTATCTACTTGCACTTTGAGGTGCTTTTGAACTGCTAGGTTGGCAGGAGCAGGGACCGAACAACAGGAGCTCACACCATCGTGGGGCTTCGAACCGCCGACCTTCTGGCCGGCAAGTCCTAAGCTCTGTGGTTTAACCCACAGCACCACCCGTGTCCCATTACCACCCGGCATTTTGTCACCCCCCTCAGTGGTGACACCCGGGGCTGCCCACACCCACCACACACCCCTGCCTCTGCCCCGTCTCCTGGGCAACCCAGGACCTCCAAATACACTGCCCAGGCTTGCGCTCCAGGTGCTGCCGACAACAGTTTGGCTTCACCCTCGCAGGTGCAGGCCATTGTCTCTTGAGACAGACAGATGCCACTCACAATAAAATGGACCTGGACTATAGAGACCTTGGCTCAAACCCTCAAACCCGTACTCCTTGAGAGACAGGATTATCCCATTAGCCAGATTATCCATACAGTGGTACCTCGGGTTACATACACTTCAGGTTACATACACTTCAGGTTACAGACTCCGCTAACCCAGAAATATTACCTCAGGTTAAGAACTTTGCTTCAGGATGAGAACAGAAATCGTGCTCTGGTGGCGCCACGGCAGCAGGAGGCCCCATTAGCTAAAGTGGTGCTTCAGGTTAAGAACAGTTTCAGGTTAAGTACGGACCTCCAGAATGAATTAAGTACTTAACCTGAGGTACCACTGTATTTTCAGTGCTTTTTTTAAAAAAAAAATGTTTAGGGGTACAGTGGTACCTCGGGTTAAGTCCTTAATTTGTTGCAGAGGTCCGTACTTAACCTGAAACTGTTCTTAACCTGAAGCACCACTTTAGCTAATGGGGCCTCCTTCTGCTGCGCTGCCAGAGCACGATTTCTGTTCTCATCCTGAAGCAAAGTTCTTAACCTGAAGCACTATTTCTGGGTTAGAGGAGTCTGTAACCTGAAGCGTATGTAACCCGAGGTACCACTGTACTCTCATTGTTACTCAAGAAAATCACCATATTGTAGTTCAAATCGAGGAAAATAAATACAGTAAATGTACAAAAGCACAAAGATTCACAACATGTTTAGGTGTATGTGTCCCCACAGAAAAAAAGCACTGCATATTTTCACCATTTGTTACATTTCTCCTTTCTGGATTTCTACGTAACTTTTCAAGCTGTCAGGCTAATTCTCCCATTTCTTTACTTTTTGCAAGCCCTTCCACATGTGGGAGAAGATTTCTATTTGGTCCACGCTTATTATGGGCATTTTGCTCCGGGACAAACCGAATTGCAGAGGTGGAAGTAAAGTTTACTCTGTTCTGGGCTGCTTCACCCCAGAAATGTTTATTGAGTGGGAAAAGCAACTCTTTGGTGTGTGTGTGAAAAGAAGTTTTAGTTTTAACACCTCAAAGAGCTGTTTAACTATCTGTGACTCATTTCTCTCTTAAATACAGACACACAGGATGGAGGGAGGGGGTGGGGAAGCATTTTGATACCACAAAGACTATGAAGGGGCCCGCTTGTGTTGGGCCTCCCTGCAATTTCCCTGCAAACACCCAAACTGAAAATTAAAGTTAACCACTGCCAGAATTTAAAAGGGCAATATGGATTCCGCAGCTCATCTGGGAAAGGGAGGAAAAACACACCCAGACAACAGACAGCTTTCTCTTTCCACATGAAACACAGCAACTGTCTCAAGGACTTTCCACCCTTGCAATCTACTGCTCCCTGTCCTCAAACAACTTTTCAGGCAGAAATTCCACAGATGCAGCTTTCCCCATCTCTGCATGTTTGATGCATTACTCAGTGGCGTAGCGTGGGTTGTCAGCACCCGGGGCAAGGCAAGTAATTTGCGCCCCCCCCCACTGCACTGTCCCTCCCCCAGATAGTCCCTCGCTCTCTCTCCGCACCGCACCGCACGCCTGGCACCTTCCCCTCCACAGTGGGCGGCGACCCGGCGGCTCAGATCGGATTCGCACAGCCAGCACTGCAGTGAGAGAGAGTGAGTGAGCCAGGTAGGGGCAGAGAGCTGCGAGTGCAAGCGCTCCCCCCCCCCAGATGTTGCACCCGGTGCGGCCGGCCCCCCCTGCACCCCCCACGCTACGCCACTGGCATTACTGTATTTTAATATTTGTTGGAAGCCACCCAGAGTGGCTGGGGAAGCCCAGCCAGATGGGCAGGGTATAAATAATTTATTATTATTATTATTATTATTATTATTATTATTATTATTATTTTCATGCAGAAAGTAAAGACATTGTACAGAAGAAGCTGTGGCTGCCCAGATGTTGTTAGACTCTGACTTTCCATCATCCTTGGCAATCTCTTAGACAGACCTACCTTACGGGGTTGTTGTCAGCATTGTGACAGTACAATGGACACTCCCAATGTTGTGAAAAGTCCTAAATAAATGCATAATGCGTAACATTTCCTCCCATGTTCCATGGAAGAGACTCTGACATTTGTAGTGGTGGACCCCAGCTCTGGGCATATCCATTGTTTACCTTTATTCCTTTCTTTCCCACAAGAAATAAAAGAAAAAAATATGACAAATGTCCCAAAATAACCGAGAAGAAAATAAATGGAGAACATTGAATGCCATTAATTTAATAGGCCCAAATGTTCCACCATCTGTCTTGAGATGATTAAGTTTAAAATATCGCTGGTGTAGACGGCATGGAGTATAAATAAATGTTTTAATTCTGCTTCCTCTTGTAATTATTCAAACACATCTTGCTCTCTGAAGCGGGAAGTTTATTGCGACCAACTTCAGGGCCCTTTCATTGTTCCAAGAGGGAGGGGGGGATAGTTAACTGGCCTTCTAGAATCTTCCACTTCAACCCACACAAGAAAGGAAAGGAGGACTGGCAAACTCTGCCAGGGGTTTCTCTGAGTAACCAAACATTTAAACCCCTGTGTTGCAAACAAATATCAGTACAGTGGTGCCCCGCAAGACGAATGCCTCGGAAGACGAAAAACTCGCAAGATGAAAGAGTTTTTCGTTTTCTGAGCTGCTTCGCAAGACGGATTTCCCTATGGGCTTGCTTCGCAAGACGAAACGTCTTGCGCCTTTTTTTTAAAACTGCCAATGCATTCCTATGGGAAACCGTCAATACACATTGGTGCTTCGCAAGACGAAAAAATTCACAAGATGAAAAAACTCGCAGAAAGAATTAATTTCGTCTTGCGGGGCACCACTGTAATATCCAAAGGGAACACGATGACCAAGTACAACAATGCGATGTCAATATAAACTCTTTATATAATCTATACAGAACATTGAACAATATGAAATATATGAAATATGCACTCTCTGCAAAACCAAATAAACAGAATTCTTCTAAATCTCTGAAAGTCACAGAATATGCACTCTTGATGGATTCTCTTGGAAACACAGAACCAAATAAACATAAGTCTTATAGGTCTCTGAAAGTCTTTGTGGGCTATGCAAGTCTCTGAGAGAAGCAAAGGGTCAGATTATTATCTGGTGAAAACAAGCCATAAAGCTACAGTGGTGCCTCGCAAGACGAAATAAATTCGTTCTGCGAGTTTTTTCGTCTTGTGAATTTTTTCGTCTTGCGAAGCACAGTTCCCCATAGGAAATGCATTGACGGTTTCCCATAGGAATGCATTGACGGTTTTAAGAAAAAGGCACAAGACGTTTTCGTGGAATGGGGAGTGAAAATCACGCCTCTCCACTCTGTCTCGGAGTGGCTAGGAGCCTGCCCACCCATGCGCTCCCCGGGCTGCTCTTCCGCTGCTCTGGGAGAGACAAGGTGTGTGTGGCACCAATGGAGCTCCTTGCCAAGGATGCAAAGGAGCCTCTGTGCCAGGCAGGTTCGCTTCCCTGGGGTATCACAAACAGGCGTGTGTGTGTGAGAGAGAGGGGGGGGAGGGAGACAGGGAGTTCCCCAAGGCCTCCGGCTGCCCACAATGGGGAAGGATGCTAGATGGATTTTCTCCCTCCAGAATCTCAGACTCAGAATCCCACCCAAGCCCTCTCCCCTGGCAGGAGGAGAAGCAGAAGGAAGCGTGTTGAAGCAAAGCTTGTCTCTTGTATTGCCTGGTTGCATAATTCCCTTTGTTTTAAATGCTACAGCCCGGCCTCAGCCAAGCGCCAGCTTTTGTTCTGTGGACCGGCAATGTGCCATTCAAGCGGTTTGTCTGGAGAGTAAATTACAGATATTCAGATGGGTAGTTTGCGTCTCTGCAACCTCTTCGTTGTGCAGCTGCCCTTCTCCACTGGGGGCCTGTTAGCCGAGGAAAGAATGGGTTGCCATATTTTGACGAACAAAAAAGAGGACACATTTGCCGACTTTTAACTATGGATCACTATGATGACTCTCATTTACAAACTTATTATTATTATTATTATTATTATTATTATTATTATTATTACTATTTATACCCCACCCATCTGGTTGGGTCTCCCCAGCCACTCTGGGCAGCTCCCAACAGAATATTAAAAATACAATAAAACATCAGACATTAAAAACTTCCCTAAACAGGGCTGCCTTCAAATGTCTTCTAAAAGTCAGGTAGTTGTTTATTTCCTTGACATCTGGTGGGAGGGCGTTCCACAGGGCGGGTGCCACCACCAAGAAGGCCCTCTGCCTGGTTCCCTGTTACTTCACTTCTCACAGTGAGGGAACCACCAGAAGGCCCTCGGAGCTGGAGCTCAGTGTCCGGGCTGAACGATGGGGGTGGAGACGATCCTTCAGGTATACTGGGCCGAGTACGAAGTGCAGCCTACCGTACAAACATACGGGTCACATCCTTTGCTCTGCCCACATTTTGATGTGAATCAGCAGGTCTCCCCCCTACTGGTGGTTAACCCTTCCTAGTCTTCAAGCAAACGGGCTGAAGCCATAGCTGTCAACTTACAGAATTGAAAATAAGGGACCAGCAGCCAAAATAAGGGATTTTCATAACACAGGTATGTTCAACTTCTGAGCCCCTCCGAGCCAAAGGCAGAAAGCCCAGCCAGCAGCCAAACAAAGCCTCAAGTAGTGGTTCCCGCAGCACAGCAACCCGGCAAAGGGGATGCAGCAGGGAAAACCACCGTCAGCTTTCCGCTGGGAAGCGCTGAGCAAGGGCGAGTCCCCAGGCAACGTGGCCTATTTGATCGGCACAAGGCATGCAAGCTCCACCCCTCAGTCATTCTTAGACTCCTTATTGGGGGAGCAACGCAGCCAAGCAACACAGTTGGAGCCTCCCTCCTCCCTGGCCGGCAGGGAGGGAGGGAGAGGAGCTGCTTCCTTTGAAACCCAGGAAATTTAAGGGACATCATCAATAAGGGACAGCAGTGGGACAAGGCGCTGGGATAAGGGACTTTCCTGCCAAATAAGGGACAGTTGACAGCTATGGCTGAAGCCGGATAGTCAGTTAGGACCAATGCCTAAGCCAATACCGCTCATTCCTGTAACCAATAAAGTTGTGGCCAATTTTAGCCCATTAACTTAAATAATTGTGTCATGTGTCTTTATTCCCACTGGGGGGAGGCGGGAACTCGCCACGCAACTGTCCAAGGATGGGGCAGGCTGCCTTAGGAGCTGGTGGGCTCTTCTTGGCTGGAGAGCAGTCCATCAGGGATCAAGCAAGGAGATGGACCAGACGGGCCGCCAAGTGCCCTCTCAAATCTTGGATGTCAACAAACCAGATCCTAGAGACCAGGAGGAGAGGACCACCCCCTTCTGCCTCGCTTTTGAGAGCACTTCCCAAAGGCTGGAGATCGTTAGACAGCAAAGTAAGAGACTCTTGGCCTGGTCTGGCAAGCTGCCTAGATTTCAAGAATCAAAGAGACTTGCTGCATCAAAGCAAAATTCACAGGGAACAGAACCAACAAGCTCCTGGCAGATGTTTCTGGCAGCACACAAGCTGAGCACAGAAGGCAATGGGCACCTCCACTGGTTTCATGCCAGCATCATGACCTTGTCAATATCAGCATGATATCTCTACTGCACAGAATGGATGGTTATAATAGGAGGCACTATTTAACTGTCTTCTGTCAATCCACCATCTTTGATTTGAAATATTTCTTTAAAAAAAAATTTTTTTATTCAAAATTAAAACAAAACCTATTATCCAGAAACATATCATCCTTATCCCCCCCCCCCATTTCTCCTCCCACCCTCCCAAACAAAACCCACCCACCCCCACCCCCCGACTTCCCTCAGTTCCAGTCTTTGGTTTTCTGCATGTTACACAGTTGTATAGATCCTCAAACTATATAGCTGATTATTATCAATAAAATGTTTGTGAATGTTTCTTCAAAGCCAGCCAAGGAGTCCAGTTCGCTTTGTTGCGTCCTCAAATACTTTGTAAAGGGTTCCCATTCATCCTTAAAGTCACAGTTATCCTTGTCCCGTAGCTTGTATGTCAGTTTTGAAATATTTCTAAAACGCCCTTTCTCAGCAGATCCTAGTGTGACTAAGATTCAGTGGGAATAAAATTCACACAGCACCAGAATGCAGTTTGAAAACAAAAGAATACAAGACAACAAAATGAAAACAGAAAAGGGATCAAAAACAGAACAAAAACTTAAATTCTTAAAAAAAAAAACCTAACGACAACAAAAATACCTGGGCATGCATATATATATATATATATATATATATATATATATATACACATTTTTATCTGCTCCTGCTTCCCTCCAAGTTGCCCCCAGTAGTGTACATGTCTCTCCCCATCCCCCTTTTATCCTCACAGCAACCCTGTGAGGTAGGCTTGACTAGATTAGGAAGAACATTGGAAGAAGATTGGAAAAAAATTAAAGTATATTTACAGAAATATTGCAAAATTAATGAATGTTAGAAGAATACTGGAATGAAGTTATATGGTTTTAGCAGAAATGTTATAAAGAATTAAGCAAAAACTGATAGTTAACGGGCTAGAGTGGAAAATTTAAAGTTAGATTGTGTTAAGATAAATTATAGAACAAAAATTGAGAAAGAGGGAAAGGATTTGCTGAATTAGCTAATTTGAACTAGAATACAAAAAAGGGAGGTGTGAGGAAGTTGAGGAAACAAGTAAATGAAAGATAAAGATATGGAATTTGGATGTGTTTTTAAATGTTTTTGTTTTTTCTTGTTTTGATGTACTGTTTTTCTTTCTATTTTTGATGTATTGTTTGTTAAAAAAAAATTTTTTTATTGCTTTCTCTTTTTTTTCTCTCATACTTTCTTTCTGTAACTATAAAACTTCTAATAAATATTATTAAAAAAAAGAAGAACATTGGAGTGCAGCGGACATAGGAAGCTACCTTCTACTGACCACTGACCACTGGTCCATCTAGCTCAGGGTTGTCTACATGACCAGCAGCAGTTCTCCAGGACTTCCAGGCGTCTCTCTCAGCCCAGCCTGGAGATGCTGAGTATTGAATCTGGGACTGTGAATCTGAACTGATTTCTATGGTTTATTTCTGCAGATAATAGCACAAGTATACAGGACGAAATACGACATGAGATTCTCTGTCATGTACCTCAGCTGACCTTAGTACAAGCCTCATACCAGCTTTCACAGATGGCCTAAACAGAAACCCACAAGCATGATCCGGGCAGAGGAGCGCATGAACCTCCTATAAAGGTAAAGGTAAAGGTAAAGGGACCCCTGACCATTAGGTCCAGTCGTGGCAGACTCTGGGGTTGTGACGCTCATCTCGCTTTATTGGCCGAGGAAGCCGGTGTACAGCTTCCAGGTCATGTGGCCAGCATGACTAAGCCGCTTCTGGTGAACCAGAGCAGCTCACAGAAGCGCCGTTTAGCTTCCCGCTACTTGCACTTTAGGGACGCAGGTGGCGCTGTGGGTAAAAGCCTCAGCGCCTAGGGCTTGCCGATCGGAAGGTCGGCGGTTCGAATCCCCGCAGTGGGGTGCGCTCCCGTCGCTCGGTCCCAGCGCCTGCCAACCTAGCAGTTCGAAAGCACTCCTGGGTGCGAGTAGATAAATAGGGACCGCTTACTAGCGGGAAGGTAAACGGCGTTTCCGTGTGCGGCTCTGGCTCACCAGAGCAGCGATGTCACGCTGGCCACGTGACCCGGAAGTGTCTTCGGACAGCGCTGGCCCCCGGCCTCTTTGAGTGAGATGGGCGCACAACCCTAGAGTCTGTCAAAACTGGCCCGTACGGGCAGGGGTACCTTTACCTTTACCTTTACTTGCACTTTGACATGCTTTCGAACTGCTAGGTTGGCAGGAGCAGGGACCAAGCAACAGGAGCTCACCCCGTCGCGGGGATTTGAACCGCTGACCTTCTGATCAGCAAGTCCTAGGCTCTGTGGTTTAACCTACAGCGCCATTGCCCCTCCTGTAGCTTCCGGCAACTGGTATTCAGAAGAATTACTAGCTCAAACTGCGGAGGCAGAGCAGAGCCATCGTGGCTAGTGGCTATTGAAAGCCTTCCCCATGAATTTGTCCAATCCTTTTTTAAAGTCTTCCAAGTTAGTGGCACTCGCTACCTCCCTGTGGGAGGGAGTTCCGCAGTTTAACTCTGAGCTGTGTGCATAAGTCCTTTCTTTTCTCCTCCTCAATCTCCCAGCATTTGGTTTCACTAGACGGGCATGAGTTCTCCTGTCATGAAAGAGGGATTCTTTAGCTGTGATTCCAGGGGGTTGGTCTCACCTTCTAACTCTAGATAGAGAGCCAGCGTGGTGTAGTGGTTAAGAGCGGTGGACTCGTAATCTGGTGAACCGGGTTCGATTCCCCACTCCTCCACCTGCAGCTGCTGGGTGACCTTGGGCCAGTCACACTTCTCTGAAGTCTCTCAGCCCCACTTACCTCACAGAGTGTTTGTTGTGGGGAAGGAAGGGGAAGGAGATTGTTAGCCGCTTTGAGACTCCTTCGGGTAGTGATAAAGCGGGATATCAAATCCAAACAGTAGATAGGGAGAAAAATGCCCCCTTTTTCCATGCCACACATCTTTTTATACACTTTGACCGTGTTGCCTCTTTCCCTTTCTCTCAAATCAATTGTGTGGGGCTTGGACTGGGAAGAGAAGCAACATTAGCCCCGGCAAGGAAGGGTGCTGAGGTCAGGATCTTTGAGAACAAATCCCTTGCTTGCTTCATTAAGCAGGCTGCTTAGCCACCTGGGGAACGAAGAAGCCTGCATTGGGTTACTCCGATAGGTGCTAGTTTCAGCATGAAATAACATCCCCTGGCGTGCTTAAGAATGCTGCATTCTTCCCTTGTAAGGTGATATTCTGGTGGAACAAAACGGCCGGGCAAAGGAGAGTCCAACATCGCAGACCAAGATACCTTTATTGCTAACCAGCTGTGCATTTACTTACAGATCAAAAGGAAAACTGTGCTCCGAGTGCGCCCAGTAAATCACTGACCCTCTGTATTCTACCTTGCATGTGTGAATCATCGAAGCACAGAGCAAAGGGAACCCAGGGGTCATCTAGTCCAACTCCCTAGGGATGTGGGTGGTGCTGTGGTCTAAACCACTGGACCTCTTGAGCTTGCCGACCGGAAGGTTAGTGGCTCAAATCAACACAACAGGGTGAGCTCCTATTGCTCCATCCCAGCTTCTGCCAACCTAGCAGTTCAAAAGCACACCAGCGCAAGTAGATAAATAGGTACTGCTCCAGCAGGAAAGTAAACAGTGTTTCTGTGCACTCTGGTTTCTGTCACGGTGTCCTGTTGTGCCAGAAGTGGTTTAGTCATGCTGGCCACATGACCTAGAAAGCTGACTGTGGACAACCACCAGCTCCCTTGGCTTGAAAGCGAGATGAGCACCACAGTTGCCTTTGAGTGGACTTAACCGTCCAGGGGTCCTTTACCTTTTCACTCTTAGTCCAATCCCCTGCAATGCAGCTAAAGAATCCCTGACTGATGGCCGTACAACCCTCTGTTTAACAAGCAGAACCTGCATCATCAGAAATAAGCTTCACCAGGTTCAGTGGATCTGATCTCAGATTTGCACTTAGGTTGATTTCTAATAAGATTGACACTGTGGTCTCTCCTTTGGGGCATAGCTAAGGGGGCAGAGATGGGGACGCGGGTGGTGCTGTGGTCTAAACCACAGAGCCTAGGGCTTGCCGATTAGAAGGTCGACGGTTCGAATCCCCGCGATGGGGTGAGCTCCCGTTGCTCGGTCCCTGCTCCTGCCAACCTAGCAGTTCGAAAGCACGTCAAAGTGCAAGTAGATAAATAGGTACTGCTCCAGTGGGAAGGTAAACGGCGTTTCCGTGCACTGCTCCAGTTCGCCAGAAGTGGCTTAGTCATGCTGGCCACATGTCCCGGAAGCTGTCTGTGGACAAACACCGGCTCCCTCGACCTATAGAGTGAGATGAGCACGCAACCTCAGAGTTGTCCGCAACTGGACCTAACGGTCAGGGGGTACCTTTACCTTTTTAAGGGGGCAGACATGTTGAGCCCCTGCACTTGGGAAATTGACCTCTACACCACTAGACCTTTAACCAGAACCTTGCAGAGTTTCAAAATATGAAAATGACCCTGACACAACCAAAACTACATTTCTAATATTTCAATTCTTGCTTTAAAAAGGGTATGCGGTCCATCAACTATTGCACCCCTGAAGTGCACCTGTGGTTTTGTTGTTTAGTCATTTAGTCGTGTCTGACTCTTCGTGACGCCATGGACCAGAGCACGCCAGGCACTCCTGTCTTCCACTGCCTCCCGCAGTTTGGTCAAACTCATGCTGATAGCTTCGAGAACACTGTCCAACCATCTCGTCCTCTGTCGTCCCCTTCTCCTTGTGCCCTCCATCTTTCCATCCTCAGGAAATGAGGGAAATTGACTGATTTCCTTCAGAATGGAGAGGTTTGATCTTCTTGCAGTCCATGGGACTCAAGAGTCTCCTCCAGCACCATAATTCAAAAGCATCAATTCTTTGGCGATCAGCCTTCTTTATGGTCCAGCTCTCACTTCCATACATCACTACTGGGAAAACCATAGCTTTAGCATGTTGCTCAAGTCATCCAATAAGCAGGGAGTTGAACCCATCGCTAACTCATCTTGCTGGCCCACAGCCTTGGACATTCAGAGTTACTGCCCTGAACAGTTTAGTCATCATGGCTAAGAAGTGATTGACAAGGTGCCCTCTCTGAAGGCACACAGAAACAGGCCTCTAGGGTGTCAAATCCCTGTGATTTGATGCACTTCAGGAAGGGAGGGATTAGGGAAGAGGAAGAAGTGCAGTTGGGTTCACATGTTAATGAACAAAAACGAGGGTGGCTCCTGGATTATTTTACATCCTCCCCTTGCTCTTGAGCTTGTGATTCTGGGAATGGTGGACTGATGTTCGCCACCACTGCTGCAATTCTGCCATGTACAAAGTTCGCTTTTCTGCATTTTAAAGTACAGAGGTACCTTGGTTCTCAAACGCCTTGGTACTCAAACAATTTGGAACCGAAACACTGCAAACCCAGAAGTGTGTGTTCCGGTTTGCGAACTTTTTTCAGAAGCTGAGTGTGCTCCATTTTGAGTGTTACGCCTCCAATTTGAGTTCCACACTTCCGATTTGAGTGTTACGCTGAAGTCTGTCTGTTTTTGCTATTTAATTTGCATTTTTGTTTCTACGACTTTTTTGTTGTTTTTGTGACTGTGTGGAACCCAGTTCAGCTACTGATTGATTGATTGACTGAAATACATTGTTTATTGCTTTTATTTTATGGATCAATGGTCTCGTTAGATAGTAAAATTCATGTTAAATGGCTGTTTTAGGGGTTGTTTTTAAAAGTCTGGAACGGATTCATCCATTTTGCGTTACTTTCTATGGGAGAGTGCACCTTGGTTTTGCAATGGACTTCCGGAAGGGATTAAGTTTGAGAACCAAGGTACCACTGTACAGTATTCCTCTCTGGGGTCAAAGGATGCCCGACAATAAATGTTGGAAATGTAATGAAACTGAAGGTACATTTTTTCACCTTTGGTGGACGTGCCCAAAGATTAAGGAATTCTGGGAGATGATCTATAATGAAATGAAAAAGGTATTTAAATATACCTTCCTGAAGAAACCAGAGGCCTTTCTCCTGGGCATGGTCAGCCAATTGGTGCCAAAGAAAGATAGGACTTTTTTTATGTACGCCACAACAGCAGCAAGAATACTTATTGCAAAGTATTGGAAGACACAAGATCTACCCACCAGGGAAGAATGGCAGATGAAGCTGATGGATTACATGGAACTGGCGGAAATGACTGGCAGAATCCGAGACCAGGGAGAGGAGTCGGTGGAAGAAGATTGGAAAAAAATTAAAGCTTATCTACAAAAACATTGTAAAATTAATGAATGTTAGAAGGATGCTGGAATGAAGTTACATGGTCTTAGCAGAAATGTAATAAAGAATTAAGTAAAAGCTGATTGATAATGGGACAAAATGAAAAATTTAAGGTTAGAACGTTAAGATAAATTACAGAACAAAAATTGAGAAAGATGGAAAGAATTTGCTGAAATAGTTAACTGAAGTAGAACACAAAAAAGGGAGGTGTGAGGAGGTCGATGAAACAAGTTAATGAAAGGTAAAGATATGGAACATTGGAGGTGTGTGTTTAGTGTGTTGTTGTTGTTTTGTTTTTTTCTGTATTGTTGTATTGTCTTTTTATTGTAATGTATGCTTTGTTAAACTTTTTATTGTTTTTTCTTCTTCTTTTTTCTTTTTTCTGTAATTTCGAAACTTCTAATAAATATTTTTTTAAAAACAAACAAACAAAGGATGGAGGCTCTGTAGCTCTCTTGACATTTGCTTGAATATGCGATTCTCCCCTTACGTAATATAATCGTTTGAACTTTGCTGCTTCATTTTGGTTTCATTGCCTGGGAAACTGATAAGAAGACGGGAGCAATGAGAGCTGGGAACTGTTTCAACCTGGAAACTGAGCGTTAACCCGAAGCCTTTTCTTTTAGGAACCTTAGGTGCCAAAATTCCAAGTGAGCAGAAAATACTATTTTTGTATGCCACCACGGCTGCGCAAATGTTCTTGGCCCAGAGATGGAAAGAAGATAAAGTCCCGACCGGAGAAGAATGGCAGATTAAGTTGAAAGATTATGCTGAAATGGCAAAAATGACCAGAAGAATCAGAAATCAGTGTTGTAACATCATCACCTCATTTCATGTTTTACACGTGTGCAACTTGTTGTTGTTTAGCTGTGTCCGACTCTTCGTGACCCCATGGACCAGAGCACGCCAGGCACTCCTGTCTTCCACTGCCTCCCGCAGTATCGTCAAACTCATGCTGGTAGCTTCGAGAACACTGTCCAACCATCTCGTCCCCTTCTCCTTGTGCCCTCCATCTTTCCCAACATCAGGGTCTTTTCCAGGGAGTCTTCTCTTCTCACGAGGTGGCCAAAGTATTGGAGCCTCAGCTTCACGATCTGTCCTTCCAGTGAGCACTCAGGGCTGATTTCCTTCAGAATGGATAGGTTTGATCTTCTTGCAGTCCATGGGACTCTCAAGAGTCTCCTCCAGCACCAGAATTCAAAAGCATCCATTCTTCGGCGATCAGCCTTCTTTATGGTCCAGCTCTCACTTCCATACATCACTACTGGGAAAACCATAGCTTTAACTATACGGACCTTTGTTGGCAAGGTGATGTCTCTGCTTTTTAAGACGCTGTCTAGGTTTGTCATTGCTTTTCTCCCAAGAAGCGCAATAAGCACTAGCAATTCCTGCTGATGAAGGTCTGATTGCCACCGTCTTTATATATATATTAAAAAAGAAACTGAGCGTTGTGCATGCCAGAGAGCCAGTGTGGTGTAGTGGTTAAGAGAGGTAGTCTCGTAATCTGGGGAACCAGGTTTGCGTCCCCACTCCTCCACATGCAGCTGCTGGGTGACCTTGGGCCAGTTACACTTCTTTGAAGTCTCTCAGCCCCACTCACCTCACAGAGTGTTTGTTGTGGGGAGGAAGGGAAAGGAGAATGTTAGCCGCTTTGAGACTCCTGAAGGGGAGTGAAAGGCGGGATATCAAATCCAAACTCTTCTTCTTCTTCTTCAGTCTACACTGTCGGAAATCTAGGAACTCGTCCCCAGTGCATGAGTCCTTTGCATTGTGCCATTTTGTGCGGTAGTTCCTAGGGGGCGGGGGGCATGTTTATGAGGATGTTTCTTTAAATTAAAAAAAAAAAAGCAAGTTGCTGCAGAAATGTGGAGAACTGAATTGAGGATTAGAACAACAAGAAGCTGAGAGAGAAATTGAGGCATCTTTCCATCCCTCATTCAGAGCCAGTCAATTACCGGTGGCTCCTGATGAACTTGCCCAGTTAATCTGACTTGGTACAAAGTAGGAGATAAGTCCTGCTCATCATCGCCACAATGTTCTGCCTTCAGACTCCCGCAAAGGTCAAGCCAGAGTTGTGCTGACAAGCGATTAATTCCCCCTCCTCCCCACCACAGCCAACGAGAGCCTTGCCGTTGAAGGAGACTGACACAAGCTCGCCTCTAAAAAGTGCAGGATCGCCTTGGGCGGACACACCAGCTTCTTCTCTGGCTCCAGAGACTTCAGATTAAGTATGCTCCTATGATGGCGTCAGCCAGGGGGTGGAAAGGCACCTTATTATCTTCTGTTTGCAATATAATTCTTACAAACATGAACATACCAGAAACTGCAAGCATTTTTACAAAGGAGCCAAACTGTTTGGGCTGTTTCTGTGCCACCATCAATATTCCACCCCCCCCCAATAATATTTTTTAAGTTTCCAACAAATTAAACACAACATTGCAAAAAATCAAAAAAGAAAAAACATACAATACAATACAAGACAATACATAATAAAAAAACAAACATAATAAAACAAACAAACAAAACAAAACAAAAACCATTTAAAATTTCAATTTCAACATCTTAACTTTCTTTCCCTTATTTCCTCGACCACCTCACACCTCCCTTTTCATATTCCACTTCTATTAATTGTTTCAGCAATTCCTTTCCATCTTCCTCTGTTTTCTATCCTATAATTGTCTTAACACATTCTAACCAAATTTTTACCTTTAACGCTCAATTAATCTATTTATACTTAATTCCACTTCCTGTCCATCTTCCCCTGTTTTCTATCCTATAATTATCTTAACACATTTTAACCTTATTTTCCTTTAATACTCTATTAATCAATTTATACTTAACTCCTTATAACATTTCTACTGAAGCCATATAATTTCATTCCAACGTTCTTCTAACATTCATTAATTTTACAATATTTCTATAAATATTCTTTAAACTTTTCCCAGTCTTCTTCCACCAACTCTTCTCCCTGGTCTCGGATCTTGCCAGTCCTGTGCCACCATCAATATGTGCAAGGCAGGGACTGATGCATTTCTATGTCAAAGAACAGAGGCACACTATCTTTTCTTTCCTTTTAACATGATTTTTATTAAGTTTTCCATATATCATTACATTTCCATATCAAAAACCAAAAGTCCATAACTTAAGACATTGCTTAAATAGAGCATTGACCTCCTTCCCTCCCTCTAACTGACTTCCACAGAACTTTACCAATTTCTCACATTTCTATATCCACTTTTTTACCTTATATCAATCTTTTAACGGGACGCGGGTGGCGCTGTGGGTTAAAGCCTCAGTGCCTAGGGCTTGCCGATCGAAAGGTCGGCGGTTCGAATCCCTGCGGCGGGGTGCGCTCCCGCTGTTCGGTCCCAGCGCCTGCCAACCTAGCAGTTCGAAAGCACTCCTGGGTGCAAGTAGATAAATAGGGACCGCTTACTAGCGGGAAGGTAAACGGCGTTTCCGTGTGCGGCTCTGGCTCGCCAGAGCAGCGATGTCACGCTGGCCACGTGACCCGGAAGTGTCTTCGGACAGCGCTGGCCCCCGGCCTCTTGAGTGAGATGGGAGCACAACCCTAGAGTCTGTCAAGACTGGCCCCTACAGGCAGGGGTACCTTTACCTTTTTAATCTTTTAACATTCACCTTCTTATATGTAAATCAGCTCCTTGTTTTCCCATTACCAAACATTTCAACTCAAACCTACAAAGGTTTTCAACTGTTTACAATTTTCTTTCATAGGTAAAGGTAAAGGGACCCCTGAACATTAGGTCAAGTCATGACCGACTCTGGGGTGGCGGCGCTCATCTCGCTTTACTGGCCGAGGGAGCTGGCGTACAGCTTCTGGGTCATGTGGCCAGCGTGACTAAGCCGCTTCTGGCGAACCAGAGCAGCGCACGGAAACACCATTTACCTTCCCGCCGGAGCAGTACCTATTTATTTGCTTGCACTTTGACATGCTTTCAAACTGCTAGGTTGGCAGGAGCAGGGACCGAGCAACGGGAGCTCACCCCGTCGCGGGGATTCGAACCGCTGACCTTCTGATCGGCAAGTCCTAGGCTCTGTGGTTTAACCCACAGCGCCACCCGCGTCCCCTTTCATAGAAAGTATAAATTATACTTTCATAGAAAGTATAAATTTGCTCCAGTCCTTTTGAAACAGTTCATCACGCCGATTCTGGATCTTCCCCATCAGCTTTGCCAACTCCACATATTCAACCATCTTTACCTGCCAATCTGCCAATGTAGGAAGTTCTGAGCAGAGACACACTATCAATAGTAGAGTTGGAAGGGACCACGAGGGTCATCTAGTCCAACCCCCTGTTGTGCAGGAATCACAGCTACGATATCCCCGATGGATGGCCATCGACTCTCTGATTAAAAACCTCCAACGAAGGAGAGCCCACCACCTTCCAGGCTAGTCCTTTCCCATGTCGAACAGGTCTTACTCTCAGAAAATGCTTCCTAAAGTTTAGTTTGAATCTCCTTTTTTGTCATTTGAATCCATTGGTTCGGGTCCCAAAGCAGCAAAAAACCAAACTGGCTCCATCTTCCATGTGGCAACCCTTCCGATATTTGAAGATGCCTCTCCTATCGCCTCTCAGTCTCCTCTTCTCCAGGAAAAACATCCCAAACTCCCTCAACCATTCCTTGTAGGTGGCTGAAGGAAATGGAGTTGTCATACTGGAACCTAATGAAATTTATTGGCAGTAGGTCCAGAACAGGGGACACGGGTGGCGCTGTGGGCTAAACCCCAGAGCCTAGGGCTTGCCGATCAGAAGGTTGGCGGTTCGAATCCCCGTGACGGGGTGAGCTCTCGTTGTTCAGTCCTAGCAGTTCAAAAGCACGTCAAAGTACAAGTAGATAAATAGGTACCGCTCCGGTGGGAAGGTAAACGGCGTTTCAATGCACTGCTCTGGTTTGCCAGAAGCGGCTTTGTCATGCTGGCCACATGACCCGGAAGCTGTATGCCGGCTCCCTCGGCCAGTAAAGCGAGATTAGTGTGCAACCCCGGAGTCATCCACGACTGGATCTAAGGGGTACCTTTACCTTTCGGTCCAGAACAAACAAACAAAAGATGTTTATCTGTGCATTGCTTTTATCAACCACTGCTCCTTCCAAAGGAGGCTGAGGTGTTTTATGGCAAAGATAAAACAACAAAGCCCACCAGTAAATAAAATACATGCAAAAACTTTTTAAAAAAAAAATCCATAAAATATCAGAACAATTAGAAACACAGAAACACATGCTATTGTTAGGCATTGGAAAACTGTAGCTGCCTGTCTTGCACTCAGAAGAAACTTGGTTCAATCCTGGCATCTCCCTGTCTGGGGGTTGGAATACCCTCAGCATTCGAAATTTGCCAGGCAACACATTCTGTAGAATTCTATCCATTATATATCTGTGCAATCAGAATGCATTTCAGGAACTGAAAAGTCGTATTGAAAAATACGACCCTCGAGCCGTCTGGCCCAAAAATCGTAACTCGGCATTCCTTTTTCTGGACTGTAACCCTGGTTTCGGTGACAGCAGCCACGAAATTAAAAGACGCCTGCTTCTTGGGAGAAAAGCAATGACAAACCTAGACAGCATCTTAAAAAGCAGAGACATCACCTTGCCAACAAAGGTCCGTATAGTAAAAGCTATGGTTTGCCCAGTAGTGATGTATGGAAGTGAGAGCTGGACCATAAAGAAGGCTGATCGCCGAAGAATTGATGCTGTTGAATTCTGGTGCTGGAGGAGACTCTTGAGAGTCCCATGGACTGCAAGAAGATCAAACCTATCCATTCTGAAGGAAATCAGCCCTGAGTGCTCACTGGAAGGACAGATCCTGAAGCTGAGGCTCCAATACTTTGGTCACCTCATGAGAAGAGAAAAGACCCTGATGTTGGGAAAGATGGAGGGCACAAGGAGAAGGGGACGACAGAGGACAAGATGGTTGGACAATGTCCTAGAAACTACCAGCATGAGTTTGACCAAACTGCGGGAGGCAGTAGAAGACAGAAGTGCCTGATGTGATCTGGTCCATGGGGTCATGAAGAGTCGGACACAACTAAACGACTAAACAACAAAACCCTGGTTTCAGGAGCCATTTGGTGTCCAGCTCATATACCTGAGTTTCTAACAGGTTTTCAGTGTCAATCTGCTGAAAACCCAATTGGCGTTTGTTCCAATTCAGCAGTCAACAGCTGGTTTTCCCAGGGGACAAGTGGAAGGGTGGGCAAGGCCTCAGTAAACGGCAGCTTCCTGCATTCTATCAAGCCGTAAAGGCCTTGCTAAACAAAAACACCTTCGACTGATCTTTAAATGCAAGGATAGATACCGTTTTCGGGGAAGGGCATACAAGTGTTGAAAATGTCCCTTAACCATATCAAGGTAAAACGTTATCTAGAATGTATGATTTGTTGCTTGAATGGTACACAAAACAATGGTGATTATTTTCATATGTGGTGGACCTGTGACAAGGTGAAAATTTGGGGGGAGTTAATCTATAATGAGCTTAAAAGGATATTTAAGTACACCTTTCCCAAAAGACCGGAGGCTTTCTTGCTCGGTCTAATAGGAAGGGAGATTAAAATAAAAGATCAGAATTTGTTTATGTATGCCACAGCCGCCGCAAGAACTCTACTGGCCCGAAAATGGAAAACACAAGATATACCAACCATCAAGGAGTAGCAGATGAAGATGACAGATTTTGCGGAACTTGCCAAATTGACAGGAAGGGTCTGGGATCATGAGGACCAGAGACACAAGAATAATTGGAGTAAATTTATTGAGTATTTAAAGAGAACTGCAAAAGTTTAAAGACACTAGCAGGACTGGAATAACTTCAGTGTAAAATAGTAGACTGCAAGAAGATCAAACCTCTCCATTCTTAAGGAAATCAGCCCTGAGTGCTCACTGGAAGGACAGATCCTGAAGCTGAGGCTCCAATACTTTGGCCACCTCATGAGAAGACTCCCTGGGAAAGACCCTGATGTTGGGAAAGATGGAGGGCACAAGGAGAAGGGGACGACAGAGGACGAGATGGTTGGACAGTGTTCTCGAAGCTACTAACATGAGTCTGACCAAACTGCAGGAGGCAGTGGAAGACAGGGGTGCCTGGTGTGCTCTGGTCCATGGGGTCACGAACAGTCAGACATGACTAAATGACTAAACAACAAGAAGAATAAAATACGCAATAAGATTGTGATAAATATACCAACTGGAGGGAGGGACAGAGGGAGGGAGGGAGGGAGGGAGGGAAGTCAGGACTCGGCAGAGTCAAAGGGGATATATTGTGATTGTATGGACTGTTGGAAAAAGAATATTTAAAGAAAACAATAAACACTTATATTTTTTAAAAAAAGAAAGTGTGCCTGAACCACAAGTCCTAGGCTGAACCACAAACAAAGACCCCTGCCCACTGCTAATCGCAGGTTCATTTGGCCAGTGTTGTATTTTAATGCCCACAGCAAAAGTCAAGCTGAACTTTTCACTTCCACAGTTCCAGTTGAATGGAGGAGCACTTTCCAAAAGGCTGACTGAGCAAACGGAGAGAGGAAAAGGGCAAGGCAATCATGTGACCCATTAGAGGATCTTTCCAGCCGATGACGATGGATGCACTTTCAAAAATTAACTAGGTGGGGGCGGGGGTGAGAGAAGCCAGGCACCCCAGCGCGGTAGCACATCTGCCCGTTCCAGATATGCAGAACCGGCCATTCCATCTGGAGACTGACATGTGCCACATGTGGATTATTCACTCTGGAAATTGGAATGCATCAAGAAATTACAATCCAAACACGTTAACTCCAAACTGGCTGGGTGCTCTACAACGTCCCTTCTGGCCCCTGAAGAGGTGGGACATTTCTCCAGGATGTTTCTCCAGAATCAAAGAATTTAAAGCCTTGGGAAGGATTGTGGAGGTCAGCCCATCCAAATCCCAAAGGCTTTCAGCACCCCACTTTCAGCAAGTGGCCGTCTGCTTAAATGCCTCCAGTAAGGAGATGCCACCTCCTCCCATTTCCTAAACAACCTGTAGCATTAGAAGAAGAAGAAGAGTTTGGATTTGATATCCCACCTTTCACTCCCTTTAAGGAGTCTCAAAGCGGCTAACATTCTCCTTTCCCTTCCTCCCCCACAACAAACACTCTGTGAGGTGAGTGGGGCTGAGAGACTTCAAAGAAGTGTGACTGGCCCAAGGTCACCCGGCAGCTGCATGTGGAGGAGCAGAGACTCGAACCCGGTTCCCCAGATTACGAGACTACCGCTCTTAACCACTACACCACATTAGCAAGTTTAAGGAATAAAAAATATTCTGATAAAAGAAATGACTTCTTCATGAACTTACTCCCATAGGAAGTGGTGAGAGCCACCAGCCCAGTTGGCTTTAAAAGAAGATCAGGTTATCAACAGCTTCTATGATGGCTATGATCTGCATCCATGGTCCTTCTGAATTCCAGTTGCTGGAAACCAAAGGAGGGGAGTGTGCTTCTGCACTTGGGTCTTGCTTTCGGGCTCCCCACTGCGGCATCTGGTTGACCAATGTGAGAACAGGGTGCTGGATCCAGCACTACACTTAAAAGGTAAAGGTAAAGGGACCCCTGACCACTAGGTCCAGTCGTGGACGATTCTGGGGTTGCGGCGCTCATCTCACATTATTGGCCAAGGGAGCCGGCATACAGCTTCTGGGTCATGTGGCCAGCATGACTAAGCCGCTTCTGGCGAACCAGAGCAGCGCACAGAAACACCGTTTACCTTGCCGCCGGAGTGGTATCTATTTATCTACTTGCACTTTGACGTGCTTTCGAACTGCTAGGTTGGCAGGAGCAGGGACCGAGCAACGGGAGCTCACCCCATCGCGGGGATTCGAACCGCTGACCTTCTGATCGGCAAGTCCTAGGCTCTGTGGTTTAAGCCACAGCGCTACCCTTAAGTTGCTCCTAATTGGACGCCAAAATTGGCTTCCCTACAATTTGCCACTCAATGGTTCCAGTTTTGCCACTCTGGGGCCGCAGAGAGCAAGCCTGTTCCATCTTTGGTGTGGCCAGCAGCCCTGCAGATCCCTAGTGATCAAGACTCCTTTTCACTTCCTCCTATGCAAATTTGGGCTAACTAGCAAACAGCAGTACCCTGGTACTCATTCCCCACATGCAGTTTTGTAACGCCGGTTCACTGAGGAAATGCATGTGTGATGGAAGCACAGAGGAAAACATCCCCACCTGCTTTCTGGTGAAGGGGCTTCGCAAATTCTGCACTGTGTTGCAAAAACAAGTCATGGGCGTGCTGCTGAGAAACTGGCTTGCCATTTGCTCCTCTGCAGCCCAGTTTGCCTTAAGAACATTGGAAGAGCCTACTGGATCCGACCAATGGCCCACACAGTCCAGCATCCCTTTCTCACAGCGGCCAGCCAGCAGCCATCGATAGCCCCCTCCTCCATATAGGTGACAACTCCCTGGGGCCTTGGGTGCCCGTGCACCCACACAGTTCCCCATGAAGAGGCCGGGCACCCACAAATTTCAGTGCCAGGGCCTTGTACCCACAGCCCTGGGCACTCACGCTTGCAGGGCCAAGTTGGCACTCCTGCTCCTCCATGAATTGGCCCAATCCTCTTTTAAAACCATCCATTCATTGCTGCCTCCTGTGGGAGTGAGTTCCACAGTTCAACTGAGTGCTTCGTGAAGAAGTACTTGATTTATTGTTGAATCAATCTGATCGGCGGCATCAGATCCTAAGAATGTGATGGGCATCCAGGTCCAGTGCTCAGCTCTGGGTGAATTTACATTGCTTTAAAAGAACCCAAGCCCCGTGGGTTTGGGTTGGTTTGAAAGCTTGGTCTGAAAGAAATAAAGGGCTCCATTGGGGTACATTGCATACCCATTAATAACTAGGCACACAGACAGTGAGCTTGGTGTGGCCTGGTTATTGATGGGACACAATGAAAGCTAATTCACTGAAGGCATGACAAGATGGGGCAATATAAAGGTAAAGGGACCCCTGACCATTAGGTCCAGTCATGGCCAGCTCTGGGGTTGCGGCGCTCATCTCGCTTTATTGGACGTGGGAGCTGACGTACAGCTTCTGGGTTATGTAGCCAGCATGACTAAACCACTTCTGGCGAACCAGAGCAGCGCACGGAAACGCCGTTTACCTTCCTGCTGGAGCGGTACCTATTTATCTACTTGCACTTTGATGTGCTTTTGAACTGCTAGGTTGGCAGGAGCTGGGACTGAGCAACAGGAGCTCACCCCATCGCGGGGATTCAAACCGCTGACCTTCTGATCGGCAAGCCCTAGGCTCTGTGGTTTAACCCACAGCGCCACCCGCGTCCCGTTCACTGAAAGCATGACAGGATGGGGCAATATACCTCATTATAAATTGAGGACCGATCAGAATTTATTGACACATCCAGTCCCTCCCATTCCTGCTTTATCCTCGCACAGATTCCTCCATTCGCACACACAAGTGACCTTGTGTCATGTAGCATGGCTTGCTTACAGGAGCTTCGCATCCTACAGTTTCCTTTCTGCAGTGTCCCTCACCCCCTGCTTGCTGCTTATTGAAATTGAATGAATGAATGAAAATAAATCAGAGATTTGCCGCACTCAAATCAACAAGGGCAGCCCATTCTTGGCCTCCTGAGCGTGTCTCTTGCAGGGTTCTTTTTTTCTAAAGGGACACACTCCGAAGAATGGTCACACACAGACTAGAAAATGTGCCCTGAAGAACTCTCTCTCTCTCTCTCTGGGAGAAGGCAGCAATGCCAGGATGCCAGGCACGTGACTACCTTTCCACAGCTATGGGCAAAATTCACTGTTGTAATGCACTGCAAGAAAAGACAAGCTCTCTGCTCCAGTCAAACCAGTTGTTCTTCTGCGCCCACATCCCATGCAAGATGTGGTCTGGTCCACCTTTTCCCTTCATCCCTCAATATCCCCAGTCCTAAGTCTTAAGATGATCCGGTTTTTCAGCCATGCCCACTCACCATATAACTTTGATACATCTCTCCGGGAACAAACGCAGCCTCTTAATTTTTATTTTATTTTATTTTTTAAAAAAATTGTTTCCAATGTTTAATTTCCCATTAATTCAGCTGTACTCTACCCATCCCTGTTCCACACACAGAAACACACATGTTAATCAGCCCTGAATATCTAGACCATCTTTGGTTTGTTCCACACCCGACATCACAAACAGCTCCATTACACCCATAAACATGCCTTCCAGTGTGGGGTGAGGGGGCTGGAGATGTACCTCTGACCACCCCCACCCCAATTCTGAGACCAAGAAGTTGTTTATAAGGTCATTAAAGGGCGATTCATCTTCGTCAAGTTGCCTTGAGTGCATCTCACGCATAGCACCGCGCATTCAAGAAATGTTGTCTGAATGGACCCGAGTGCCGACAGAATCCCAAAAGTTAACCTGAAAGACTGACTCGTACCCCCATCAGTACAAAGTCTAAACTGGTACTATGGACCTTTCCCCCCTAGGACCAGAAACCCTTTCCCCAACCCCTTGCAGCAGAAATCAGCATGAGCACTGAGTCCTCTGCAAAAGGTTTTATCTGCCGCCTTTTCCAGAAAAGGATGCTCTGTCATTCCAGGTGCCCATCAAGATCCCATTATCCCACCTGAGGTTTAAAAAGCCTTTGGGAGGACGGGGAGGGGGGTGTTGCAATGACACCTGACAGCCTTACGGCAACCTGCCACCCCACCACCTTTTCCATCTTGGTCTTTTGGAGGGACTTGCAAGAAGCTCCACTGACTCCCAGAGAGAATTTCCTACGAAAAGTGTCACAAGCCAGTGGCGTAGCGTGGGGGGTGCAGGGGGGGCGGCCGCACCAGGCGCAACATCTGGGGGGGCGCGCTCGCACTCTCAGCTCTCTGCCCCTACCTGGTTAGGGGGCGCAAATTACTTGCCTTGCCCCGGGTGCTGACAACCCACGCTATGCCACTGTCACAAGCCCCTTTTGCTTGCCAGGGAAAGGAGAAAAGCAGGTAAAACGAGGTCGCTTCCAAACCACCAGAACTAGCCAGAGAGTGAAACTTTTGCCCATCAAGCCCCTGGCCCGCAACCTTTTTCCTCTGCCTCTGCATGCATCTCAAGGGCCAAAGGTCCCTGAGTCTTTGCCCTGCCGGCAACACACTGGTGTCCACCCTCCTTGGCCCATCTTACCTGAACACCAAAGCCTTCATGGGGTCCTCGGAGGAGGAACATCCATCTTCTCACCAACTCTGGGCTTTCTGCTGAGGAGGCAGCGGTTGCTTGGCTCCCTTGACGGCTAGCATGGAGAAGCTCAGACCACCGAGCGTTCGAATCCAAGTTCTGCCGGCCCAGAGTCTCCTCTTTTTTTGCCTTTCACACCCGGATCACAGGGACACCTTCTCGGTCGACCGGATGCATTTGGCCGGAGCACTGGAGACAGCAACCCTGCTGCCAGATTCGCTTCTGGAAAGATGGTCACGCTGAAAAGACCAGTCACTGCAGAGTTCCCCGGAGCCGCACACTGGCTTCTCTCAGCTGCTCCGCACCCAGAGATCCCTCCTTGCCAGAAAAGATGGTCTTCATCACCGCTGCTGGCTCACCAGCCCAGGAAAGGGAGGTTGGGTTGCTCTCCTGCCTCTGGGGATGCTTCCAGCTCTCGGATGCAGCTCTCAACTGCTGCGAGGTGATTTGCTGGGCTCCCTTATTTAACATCTCTATCTGGCAGCCTCTCTCATTTCTTCTCCCTCCCTCCCTCTCTCTTGCTGCTGCCGCTGCCACCGTCTTTGCCAGAGCCACAGAGCTGCGTTCTATTTGCAGGCCTCTAGCACTGCCTACTGCTTAACTCCTTAACTGCCATCTTTCTCACGCTCCCTTGCAGGCAGCGGCTGGCTGGCTCCATGCAACGGGCAGATAGCATTTCTCACTGGCGTCGTTCACGCCGAGAGGCTCCTGATACCCACAAACGGGCTCAAATTGCAAAAGAGGAGACCCCGTTATCTCCCTTGGCTCAAGTCTGCCGAGCCTAAACAGCAGGTTAAATGGGAGCAAAGAAGGAGGCTTTATGGAGGCAGACAGAATAGACTTTCTTGTTTGTGTGTCAAGGTAACCATGGCTGACATTGGGGTTTTGCTTGTTTTTTTCTTCTCAAGGCAAGTCTCTGCCCTTAGGAGGCTACAGTCTAAATTTTGAGGATCAGAGAAAAAGGGAGGTGCCGGAGTTGAGATGGGAAGGTGGTGTGCAAAAGAAGATATCCAGGCTGTGTTTTGGTCATGGTCATTTTTATCTGATTTTTAAAAATTAAAACTTATAACAAAAGCAATTAAAAATCCATATAAAGAGATCGCTCTGAATCTTAAGACTTTCTTTCCATCCCCTCCATGGGTCCTAATGACAATATTTACTGCATATCAATCCGTTATCCACATTTTTAATCTGTCTAAATGGTCCATAGTTTTTGTTACCTTACAAGTGAGATTAAAACCCTGCTAATGTTTTCATCTGCTTACAACGGTCTCCTAAATAAATTATAATTTCCCCCCATTCTTTTTTAAAGTTCTTGTCCTCTTGGTTTGTGAGCTTTCCAGTTAATTTTGCCCTTTCAGCATAGTCCATCAACTTGGTTTGCCATTCTTCCTTGGTTGGGCTTATTTTTTCTTTCCATCTCTGGGCTAATAACATCCGTGTGGCTGTTGTCGCATACAAGAAGTCTTTTCTTTGGAATCTCAGTACCTATAATTCGTAATAAAAAAGCTTTTTTTTTTTTTTGAACATTTTTTTCATTTCATTATGTATCATTTCCCAGAAAGTTTTTGTTACCTTACACATCCACCACATATGATAAAGGGTACCTTCTTTTTCTTTACATTTCCAGCAGGTATTTGTGCTTCTTCTATACATTTTTGCTAACTTAAAGGTAAAGGGGCCCCCTGACCATTAGGTCCAGTCGTGACCAACTCTGGGGTTGCGGTGCTCATCTTGCTTTATTGGCCGAGGGAGCAGGCGTACAGCTTCTGGGTCATAACTAAGCCGCTTCTGGTAAACCAGAGCAGTGCACGGGAACACTGTTTACCTTCCCACTGGAGCGGTACCTATTTATCTACTTGCACTTTTGATGTGCTTTCGAACTGCTAGGTTGGCAGGAGCAGGGACCGAGCAATGGGAGCTCACCCCGTCGCGGGGATTCGAACTGCCGACCTTCTGATTGGCAAGTCCTAGGCTCTGTGGTTTAACCCACAGCGCCACTCGCGTCCCTTTTGCTAACTTACTAGGAGTCAAATACCACCAGTACATCATTTTCATATAAAGATGCAAGATTAAGCCAGAGAGATGCGATTGTGGGGGATATTTCCCTGCTCAATTTGGGGAAAGGCAGGTCCAGGTAGGATGACGAAAGTCTCCTGCCTAAACCACTGCCAGAATAGACAATATTGAGCAAGGTTGACTGACGGTCTGACTCAATATAAGGCAGCTTTCTCTGTTCCTGGTTAAGCTTGCCCTTTATGCAGGACCATGAGGGCTAGAATCTTAATTTACATTTAAGAGGGGTGCCAATATCTCAGTGGTAGGAGCCTTGCAGGCAGAAGGTGCTGGACAGCTCGGTCGGTAGAGCATGTGGCTCTTCATCTTAGGGTTGTGGGTTCGAGTCCCACATGGGGCAATAGATTCCTGCATTGCTCCCGTTGCTTGGTCCCAGCTCCTGCCAACCTAGCAGTTCAAAAGCACCTCAAAGTGCAAGTAGATAAATAGGTACCGCTCCGGCAGGAAGGTAAATGGCATTTCCGTGCGCTGCTCTGGTTTGCCAGAAGCAGCTTAGTCATGCTGGCCACATGACCCAGAAGCTGTACACCGGCTCCCTCGGCCAGTAAAGCGAGATGAGCGTCGCAACCCCAGAGTCGGCCATGACTGGACCTAATGGTCAGGGGTCCCTTTACCTTTACCTTTTATGGCTGTGCCTAAAACGGTTGCCACCTGTATCTGATAGGCGCATCTGATAGGTGTGTGACTGCGCATGTGCGCATCGCGCTGAACCCAAAAGTGACTTGAAAACTTCATTAAAAGGGGCGGAATGAGGGGCAGGGGCAGAAGGGGGTGTTTGCAAGCTTTTTCAATTGTGTTTCAAATATACGCTATTTCACTAAAATGCATTTTGCCTCAGAACATATCTCCCATGTGAATGGGGAGTTGCTGCCTGTATGTAATTTTATTTGACAGGAGAACAACTATGCAAAATTCAGAGAAGTGTCGATTTTGAAGATTGGCTGTGTTTTGCTTTACATTTTGTTTTGGAAAGTGCAGATTAGGTCGGTTTGCATTTAAACATGAACTGAATTGAATTCCCTCTGCTCCTGGTCACACACAAACACAGTCCATTGCTATCCATTTAAATGTAAATGTGTGTATGTATATGTATGTATGTATGTATGTATATATATATATATACACACATATATATACACACACAACCCACAACCAAATCATGGATCTCTGTTATGTCATCCAGTTAGGTGTTTTTTTGGGGGGTTGTTTTCTAAGAAAGAAAAAGAAAGAGTGAAGGTTGGGGTGAGGGGCAATAGTAAAGGTAAAGGGACCCCTGACCATTAGGTCCAGGCATGGCCGGCTCTGGGGTTGTGGCCCTCATCTCGCTTTATTGGCTGAGGGAGCCAGTGTACAGCTTCTGGGTCATGTGGCCAGCATGACTAAGCCACTTCTAGTGAACCAGAGCAGCGCATGGAAACGCCGTTTACCTTCCAGCCGGAGCGGTACCTATTTATCTACTTGCACTTTGACGTGCTTTGGAACTGCTAGGTTGGCAAGAGCAGAGACCGAGCAACGGGAGCTCACCCCGTGGCAGGGATTCAAACCGCCGACCTTCTGATCGGCAAGTACTAGGCTCTGTGGTTTAACCCACAGCGCCACCCGCATCCCTGGAGGGCAATAGTTTGTTTATATATACTGTATACTTCTTGTGCCTTTTGGTCAAAAGTGAGCTTCAGCAAAAGTGACTTCTGTAGAGCAGAGAAACAAAAGCCACCTGAGCTGTTTCTGGACGTATGACTTTCATGCTCAAACAACACTCGCTAATCATCATTATTTTGCTGCCCAGCCTGTTTTCTCATTGATACATTTTCTCCTTTTGCCACACACCTGGATCTGCTGCCCTTGATTCACAATAACACAGAGGAGGTGATAAAAGGCATTGCTGATCCAGGAATCCATGGATCCTACAAGCTCAGAAAATATGCAGAATTTTGTCCTTGGCGTATCAAATTCAGCATCCTGACAATCTCAGCTTCTCTGACTGTGTGTTTTCAGGAGGCAAGGAGCTAGTCCTCATGGCTGCTGCCAGTTACAATCTCCAAAGCCTGTTTTTACACACTGGTATTATAACACTGACACACTCGCTAAATTGCAAAGGGGTGGGAGCCTTGAATCACCAGGAGTTTGGCTAAAGAAGTCAGCCAACTGGGTGGGAGTCTGAATGTCAATATTATAGCCTAGTGGTAGGAAGCCTCCAGATTTTGTAGGACAACTCCCACCAGCCTCAGCTAGTGTCGCCATTGGCCAAGGACAGGGGCCTGCAACCTTTAAGACAAAAAGAGCCACTTGCACCCGTTTCCGAAGAAAAAAACCCTGGGAGCCGAAAAACCATTGCGACATTTAAAGCATGTGCGCCGCTGCCCTCCGATCTGACAGTGGGCGGGAAGATGACGTCGGGACGGTGCGTGACTAACGCACGCACCGCCCCCATGTGATGTCACAGCCAGTACAGCGCCCGCCACAGTGGAGAGTGTCAGGGCACACAATGTGCCTCCTCCCCTCGCTAGTATCCACCCCGGAGCCGCAGCAAAGGTGTAAAAGAGCCACATGTGGCTCCGGAGCCGTGGGTTGCAGACCCCTGGCCAAGGACAATGGAGTTGCAGTCCAAGATTCCCGATTCCTGTATGGCAGGGGCTGGATTTATGGACCCTGTGGATCCCTCCCAACTCTACAATTCTACAAACACCCAGTGGGCCACAGTATCCCCATCCAGGTTATAGATTAACTGTTATTAGGATTGCTAGGTCAGGATCCCTTGGGGTGGTGCTGTGGGTAAAAGCCTCAGCGCCTAGGGCTTGCCGATCGAAAGGTCGGCGGTTCGAATCCCCACGGCGGGGTGCGCTCCCGTTGTTCGGTCCCAGCGCCTGCCAACCTAGCAGTTCGAAAGCACTCCCAGGTGCAAGTAGATAAATAGGGACCACTTACCAGCGGGAAGGTAAACGGCATTCCGTGTGCTGCGCTGGCTCGCCAGAGCAGCGATGTCACGCTGGCCATGTGACCCAGAAGTGTCTCCAGACAGCACTGGCCCCCGGCCTCTTGAGTGAGATGGGCGCACAACCCTAGAGTCTGTCAAGACTGGCCCGTACGGGCAGGGGTACCTTTACCTTTACTTTAAAGGTCATCCCAGGCCCTGAAGTTTCACAGCCCAAATGTGAGACCTAAGAGCAGCCCCTGGAGGTGGAGGTTAATTGGGAGAGGGGAGAGGAGAAAGGCAAACACGCACCCACACACCAGGGTGTCTGTGTTATCATTTGCAGCCAGCTCCTACTGGAGGGAAGCTTGCAAACTGCACACATAGTCTTTCTTAAGAATTTTTATTATTATTATTTAAAGCAGTCTCACCCTCCTGGGAATCAAGATCTCACCCTGACAGCTGGAGGGGCCAGGGAAACAGAGAGGCATGTGTGGGGCAAGCAGGGGTTGGAGCCTGTTGCAATGTTCTCCCTCTCTGCCCCATTGTTATTGCACAGAGCCTCTCTTGAAAAGGGTCTTATGAGGAGTGAAAGATGAGTGGAACAGCATCCGAGAGAATGCACGGAAATATATTAAGCCAGAAAGGGCATCATCTAAAATTTAAATAGCTGGCTCGCTGCGTTCCCATTCTCCGTTGCTAATGAGCTGGAATGTATTAAAATAGGTTTCCTTTTGAAGTCTCGGAGCCTTTTTGGTGATGCGAAATGTCAGCTTTTTTTTCAAAATAGACATTGTTATTCTGGGAGGTGGATAGTTCCTTCTAAGTACGTAACACTTTTTGTGTTGAAAAACTAAAATCATACTGTTGGCTTTTCCAGTGATCTGATTTCTCTCTGGATTGAAGGGGGGGCTAGACTTGGGGGGGGGCAACAGAAAGTTGGGGGAGGAGAGAACATCATGCGAAAATAGGCCCCTCCCCTTTCCACCCCCACACTTTGATCTGAGTCGCCGAAGGAGCTCACCCCTCTCCAACTTTCCACTAGGATTGCCAGCTTTCAAAACAGCCACCGTTCCTGTTCCTTTCACATCTTCCCGAAACAGTAGCCTGGCATGCAAAAATGTCGAGCGGAGAGCTTTCCTTATCATTTTTATTTCCATGCCATGAAAAAGGCGCCTCCTAAAAGCTTTCAGCACCCTTAACAAAATGCATCTCCCAGAATTCTTTGGGGAGATCCATGGCCATAGCTGTCAACTTACAGATTTGAAAATAAGGGACCAGCAGCCAAAAAAAGAGATTTTAGTCAACCAGCTGAAATACAAAGTTAAAAGGGACCAGATAATTTTGGAGAGCAGCGCCGGTTTTTAGCCCTTCATTTCCAGAGGTTGCTGCTCAAGACACCAGCTGATGAAACACTGCAATTAAATAACTATAAGCAGCAACCACTTTTCGCGCAAAACAAAGTCCAAGCTACGAAGATGCTGCTGCAGTTCTGTATCTTTTCTCTCGTGCTCCATCTGCAGCTCTCAGTTCCATCAGGCAGGGCAGGAGGAAGAGGGGGGGGAATAGCACCTGAATTAAACCCGCAGATCAGACCATCTATGCTAGTCTACCACTACAAATCTATGGGAGAAGTGCTTGCGGTCCTTCCTCCGCTTTCCCCCTCTATGGTTAGCACTTGGCACACCTGCCCGCGCCTCCGCCTCCTCCTCCTCTCTATGAACTGCTTTTTCTATGGTTGCCCTCACTCCCCTCTCAAGGCTCTTCAGCAATTCATAGGCCGCGCCAGCCTGCCCATCTCATCCGGGTCCTTCGGCGGTGCAGCCGCAGTATGGCCTAGCAGGAGCGGTGGCAGTGGCAGCGGGCAGAGGGGAGGCCCCAGGCAGAGACGCTCAGTTCGGCGGCCACAAGGAGGATGGCGGCGGAAGGGCCCGAGGCTCCCGCCAGTCCCGGCAGGGAGGGGCTCCCGGGGGCCGAGGCTGGTGAGAGGAGGCCTGAGGGGGCCGGGCTGGGCAGCCAAGCAACACGGTTGGAGCCTCCCTCCTCCCTGGCCGGCAGGGAGGAAGGGAGAGGAGCTGCTTCCTTAGAAACCCGGGAAATTTAAGGGACATCGTCAATAAGGGACAGCAGCGGGACGCGGCACTGGGATAAGGGAGTTTCCCGCCAAATAAGGGACAGTTGACAGCTATGGCCATGGCTGTTTCAAGTAGCATTGTAGCACTTAGAATGTGTGGTGTGAACATTATCCGAGGCTCGCTGAAGGCATTGGGCCAAGGTTGTGCTGGCTGGGAAAGAGGCTTTGCGCACTCCCCAGCTGCCCAGCCTTCCCTTCTCATCAGACTTTAATTGAGTGGCCCCTCTCCAAATACGCCTTTAATCGGATCTGCGGAGACACCTGTCTGCACAGACGTGCAGATTACGCAGCCTGGTAATGCTCTCGCCGTTTGCCCTTTTGCAAAGTGTCACCCTGGGACCTCCTGGACTCCTTAGCAAACATTAATTAATTAAGCCCTGAGCCACCGTTGCCAGGAAAGATCATCCCTCCGCTACAACCACCGATGCGCCGGGGAAGCAGGGAGTGTCCAAGGATTTCAGCAAATGCAAGAGTTCTTTGACAGTTGAGAGCGGCAAGGGAGGGAATGTTTGGGTAGAGAAAGGGAAGCAGTTGAGATAACACTCCCAGGTTAGGGACCTGGCGAAATGCTAGAATGACCCATTAGAAGGAGAAGGAACAGGGTCCTGACTGGGTGCTTCATTATCCCCCATCCTTCCAGAGGATCCCTGCTCATTCTGAAACCTGGGAGACGTCATTCCAATAAGCAGTGACCAGGCCTGCAAATTTCATCCACTTCTGGCAGAAAATGAAAAAGTTACAGATTTTTCCTTTGTTCTTTTTGTTTTAAATCAAACTTTCTTTAACTGCCTTCCAGTTCAGCATACATTTAAAGCAGCATTAAAACACTTTAAAAGGTTGTGGCTTCCCCCCAAAAAATCATGGGAGCTGTAGTCTAAGGGAACTGAGAGTAGTTAAAGGTAAAGGTAAAGGGACCCCTGACCATTAGGTCCAGTCGTGGCTGACTCTGGGGTTGCGGCGCTCATCTCGCTTTATTGACCGAGGGAGCCGGCGTACATGGCCAGCATGACTAAGCCGCTTCTGGCGAACCAGAGCAGCGCACGGAAACGCCGTTAACCTTCCTGCCAGAGCGGTACCTATTTATCTACTTGCACTTTGATGTGCTTTCGAACTGCTAGGTTGGCAGGAGCAGGGACCGAGCAACGGGAGCTCACCCTGTCGTGGGGATTCGAACCACCGACCTTCTGATCAGCAAGTCCTAGGCTCTGTGGTTTAATCCACAGTGCCAGTAAGAAGGCCCTTTATTCCTTTCCCAGAGCTACAATTCCCAGATTTCCCTGGGAGGAGAGATTAACTGTTAACCATGTTGGAAATCTTAGCTCTGTGCCTCGCACACCCCCACTGCCCTCTCGACCCCTAACCACCCACCCCTGCCGAAACATCGCCTACAGGGGTCAGACAGAATTTGTGTTTATGTTTTGAACTGCCCATAGATCTACGGGTGGAGGGCGGTAAACAAATTTAAATAAGTAAATAAGAAGCTTCCTGTGAGATCCCATGTGTGCGGCTAAGATGCGAGAGAAGCGCTTTAAAGGCAGATTCCAGATCTCAGAAAGTGCCATTCAAACAACTTCCAAGCGGACCCGATTCTAAAGATTTCCTTTGGTGGCAAATTATCTATCATTTTGAAATAGCTCCGTAATGCAATATAATCATGGGGGTGCAGGAGTCTGATGTAGCAGGCTGTATCCACATTACGGAATTCACTGGGATGGGTAGATGGCTTTGGAAATGGGTTTGGCAAATGTAGAAGGAGGGGGATAGTCCTGTCAAGAGCTCTTAGACCTGATTTCCAGGGGAAACCTCCATGTTCAATGGTAAAGGTAAAGGGACCCCTGACTATTAGGTCCAGTCGTGACCAACTCTGGTGTTGCGGCACTCATCTAGCTTTATTGGCCGAGGGAGCCAGCGTACAGCTTCCGAGTCATGTGGCCAGCATGACTAAGCCGCTTCTGGCGAACCAGAGCAGCACACGGTAACGCCGTTTACCTTCCCGCCAGAGTGGTACCTATTTATCTACTTGCACTTTGACATGCTTTCGAACTGCTAAGTTAGCAGGAGCAGGGACCAAGCAATGGGAGCTCACCCCATCGTGGGGATTCGAACCGCCAACCTTCTGATTGGCAAGTCCTAGGCTCTGTGGTTTAACTCACAGCGCCATGTTCAATGGTAGTCTATCCCTAATTCCCAGGCACTGGAGGCTAGACAACAGGAGAAGGCTCTTGCCTTTGTGCCCTCCCTGTGGGCTTTCCAGTGTCGTTCAGTCGGCTACTTTGGGCCGCACTCATTGGATCTTTGGGTTTCATCAAATCAAATTGTGAATTGTGGAGCTGGAAGGGACCCCCAAAGGTCATCTAGCCCACCCCTATCAGTGAAGGAATCTTAACTATAGAATCCCTGGCCGGTGGCCATCCAACCTCTGATTAAAAATCTCCAGTGAAGGAGAGTCCATCTCCTTCCGGGGGAATCCATTCCTCTGTTGAACAACTCTTACGGTAAGAAAGCTCTTCCTAGTGTTTAATCGGCATCCTGCTTCTTGTCATTTGAACCCATTGATTTGGGTCCAGCCCCATACCCTCCAACTTTTCTCCGATGAAAATAGGGATGTCCCATTCCATGATGCTAATTTTACTATTTATACTGCACACATCTTACTGGGTTGGACCAGCCACTCTGGGCAGCTTCCAACATATATAAAAGCATAAGACAACATAAGAAAACATTTAAAAAACCTTCCCTATACAGTCATACCTCGGTTTACAGATGCTTCAGGCTGCATTTTTTCAGGTTACGGACGCACTGAAACCCGGAAGTACCAGAACGGGTTACTTCCAGGTTTCGGCGGTCGCACATACGCAGAAGTGCCAGATCACACTTTGCGCATGCGCAGAAGCGTCGAATCTCAACCCGCATGTGCACAGATGCGGCGCTGTGGTTTGTGAACACTGTGGGTTGCGAACATGCCTCCCGCACGGATCACATTCACAACCCAAGAGTCCACGGTACAGGATTGCCTTGCGACGGCTCGGGGGTTGGATAACTCCATACCCTCCATCTTTTCTTCAAGGAAAATAGAGACATCCTAAGGGAAAGTGGGACATTCTGGGTTCAGATCAGAAATTGGGATTGCTTCTCTAAATCAAGGACATCCCTGGAAAATGGGGACACTTGGAGGGTCTGTAAACTTATGTTTTTCTCCGGCTGCTAGGTTTCCGAGGAGAGTCTCCAGGAGAGAAATTTGGCAACTGTTACCCCGCTCCAGATGGGATGTGGGTGGCGCTGTGGGTTAAACCACAGAGCCTAGGGCTTGCCGATCGGAAGGTTGGCGGTTCGAATCCCCGTGACAGGGTGAGCTCCCTCTGAATTAGGAGAAAACAAGCAGATATTTGAAGGCGACTTTTCTATCACCTCTCAGACTTCTCTTCTCTAGGTTTTGAATATTCACAGACTGGAGATTGAGCTGGTTTTCCCCTGCCAGTCCCAACTCCAGGAACCTCGTTTTTGCTGCTGCTCCTTTTTTTGCAGGCGTTCGAAGCTGCTGATTCATTCCTTCTGGCTTGCTGGGGAGGCGACACCGGCTGCCTCCTCCTCAAAAGTAATAATAGACCAGAATTATGTACTGCTAGGAATGGGCTGCCGCTGAAATATGATCTTACCTGCCCAATAAAACTGGCCCGATGAGCTGTGATGAGCGATTGCCTTATTAAACGGCGCCCAATGGTAGCGGTAGGTTATTCCGAGGCATTATCGATGAGGCCCGTATCGATCAGATGGGAGCTGAGTAAAGCCGGAGCGCCGTTGCACATGGAAGGGGAGGCAGAGGCGGCGAGGAGAGCCGCGGCAGGTCAACTGCAGCAACACTCCACTTTGACAGAAACAAATTAATTGATTCTCGTGGGTCCAGCCGCTGGAGCAGCGGCAGATCAGCGGGTAATCGATTAGGAGTCCGGACAGACAGTCCCCGAGGGAAGAGGTGGGGGCGAAGGGTTCAGTATTTCCCGAGGAGGCTCCTTCAGACTTGAAACACAGCATTAAGCAAAAGCCTGGTATCTGAATTATGGGGCAGGTATTGCCAGGTGGCACCTCTTTAAAAGGACCCCTGGACGGTTAAGTCCAGTCCAAGGCGACTATGGGGTGTGGTGCTCGATTTCAGGCCAAGGGAGCCGGCCTTGGTCCACAGACAGCTTTCCGGGCGTAGCTGTCAACTTTTCCCTTTTCTTGCTATTTGGAATAAGGGGATTTCCCTTTAAAAAAGGGAAACGTTGACAGCTATGTTTCCGGGTCATGTGGCCAGCAGGACTAAACCGCTTCTGGCGCAATGGGACACCATGACAGAAACCAGAGTGCACAGAAACACCATTTACCTTCCCGCCGTAGCAGTACCTATTCATCTACTTGCACTTTGTGCTTTCGAACTGCAAGGTTGGCAGGAGCCGGGACAGAGGAACGGGAGCTCAACCTGTCACGGGGATTCGAACCACCGACCTTCTGATTGGCAAGCCCAAGAGGCTCTGTGGTTTAGACCACAGCACTACCCGTGTCCTTTAAGGGTATAAGATGCATCCAGATGGATAAGGTTCCTCTAGTTTTACCGAACCCAGAGTCACAGGATTGCAGCAATGGAAGAGGCTTCAAGAATCATCTAGCCCAAATTCCTGCAAAACAGGGATCACAGCGAAACAATCCCTGACAGATCGCCATCCAACCCATGTTCCACAGGGTGCAGTTTATTACTATTATTTATTTTATTTAGACCTGCTGGATCAGGCCAATGGCCCACTTAGTCCAGCATCTGATTCCCAGAGTAGTCAACAAGATGGCTCAAGATGGCTGTGAATCCTGGGGTAGGATTCGAACACAAGAGATCACTCCCCACTGCTTTTTCCAGCAGCGGGCACAGTGGTACCTCGGGTTAAGAACTTAATTCGTTCTGGAGGTCCATTCTTAAGCTGAAACTGTTCTTAACCTGAGGTACCACTTTAGCTAATGGGGCCTCCCGCTGCCGTCGCACCACTGCCGCACAATTTCTGTAGTCATCCTGAGGTAAAGTTCTTAGCCTGAGGTACTATTTCTGGGTTAGCGGAGTCTGTAACCTGAAGCGTATATAACCTGAAGCGTATGTAACCTGAAGCGTATGCTACCCGTGGTACCACTGTACATGAAGACGCCTGCCTGATGTCAACAAGCAGGGAGTTCCAAAGTTCAGGTGCTGCCACACTAAAAGATTGATTCCTTACAGATGTGGAACGAGGATTATGTGGCAGCTGTAATGAGGCCAGTTCTGTAGACTGAAGCTTGAAGCTGGAGCACTTGCTCTGCATGAGGAGAGTCCCGAGTTCGAAGTCCGACATCTCCACAGCCGGCTGGAAACGTCCCCTGCCTGAACCCCTGGAGAGCTGCTACTGCTGCCAGTCAGTGTAGACAATATTGACCTTGATGGACCAGAGGTCTAATAAGGCAGTTTCTTTTGCTCCTGGGCCGATCCATAAACAAAGTGGAAGACGTCAGCTGCCCATCATTTCTCCCTCGACTCCCCGCCCCATGCAAAAGCAGCAGCTAGTAATCTTATATTGATCAAGTGCCTAGGAACTTGAAAGGAGCAATTGAAAGCTCTTGGGATTAATAAAAATGTACCTCTCACCCAGGTCGTAAATCTCTCTCTCTCTCTCGCCTCCAGCCTTGCTGCCTTTGTCTACCATTTCCTTAAGCAAGCTATTGATTTCTTTAAAAAAGTGCACCATTGAAGGAGCCAAATGAGTCCACACTGGCAGGTAGTTAAAAAGGTGGAGGAATGAGTCAGGTCTGAGTTCCTCATATCTCCAACCAAGGGTAAGATTGTCTTTTTTAAAAGAGAGGGAATTCTGGCCTGAATACCTGGGAATACCCTGGAATACAGCTGCATGTCGTTTGGTCGTGTCTGACTCTTCGTGACCCCCTGGACCAGAGCACGCCAGGCCTTCCTGTCTTCCACTGCCTCCCGCAGTTTGGTCAAACTCATGCTGGTAGCTTCGAGAACAGTGTCCAACCACCTCGTCCTCTGTCGTCCCCTTCTCCTTGTGCCCTCCATCTTTCCCAACATCAGGGTCTTTTCCAGGGAGTCTTCTCTTCTCATGAGGTGGCCAAAATATTGGAGCCTCAGCTTCAGGATCTGTCCTTCCAGTTAGCACTCAGGGCTGATTTCCTTCAGAATGGAGAGTTCCACACAGTTCCACACAGTGACAAAAACAAATGAACCGAAAAAGCCTCAAAAACAAAAACGCAAAATAAAGAGCAAAAACAAAAGTGCCAAATTTAATCCATTCCGGAAGTCCGTTGGACTTCCAAAATGTTCAAAAACCAAGGAGCAGCTTCTGATTGGTGCAGGCGCCCCGGAAACAATAGCCGACAGCTGCATTGGACGTTCGGCTTCCGAAAAACCGGAACACTTACTTCTGGGTTTTCGGCGTTTGGGAACCAAGGCGTTTGAGTACCAAGGCGTTTGAGAACCAAGGTACCACTGTACCTGCATTGCTGGGGGTTCGGCTAAATGACCCTCAGGAGTCCCAACTCTATAATTCTGTGAGAGCTGATGCCAATCTGAGTAATCAGTAACTGGACTCAAGCGAGAAGTATTCTGACCCAGGATAAAGCAATTCCCCGTGCTCTTAAGGCAAGGATCCTGCCTTCCAAAGTCACTCCCGTGGCAACCCGGGTCACAAATCCTTTCAGACCCTCCTAATATGTATTTAGCGCCTATGCCCCATTATCACCAATCAATATAACAGTTATTACTTAATGGGCTTCAAAATTGAAATTCTGGTCTCTCCAAATCTGTGCACAACATCGCAGCTAATTGCTGCGGAACTTATTTTGGGATCTTAATGAAAATGCAAATGCGGAGGCATTAATCAAACAATTATTTCTTAACCACGAGACAGGCAATGCTCAACCTAATTAAGAAATAAACAAAGTTAATCAGGGAGCCGACAACATCAGTTAATCGTACGTATGCGGCATGAAAAGAAATATTACACGACGATTTATTAACACGACCCTCCCCGCATCTGTTCTCCTGCTGTAGCTCCTAATGAAGCAGTGATGTAGATGCAAGGGAACAAAACACTTGCATTGTTTTTTTTCTTATTCACAAGGAATTTCTTTCCTTTGAAGGTCTAGCTGGCAGCGGAGAAAAGACATCGAGAGGGAAGAAATTGCACAGACAAAATTAAGCATCACAGCCATCTACCAAAGCAAGCCTGAGATATGGGGACACGTGCAGAGGAGGGAGACCGAGAAGATTAAAGGCCTGGGAACTTTATAAGGTATGGCTGAGGGATTTGGGTATGTTTGGAGAAGAGAAGATATGAGATATGATAAAGGTAAAGGGACCCCTGACCATTAGGTCCAGTCGTGACCAACTCTGGGGTTGCGGTGTTCATCTCGCTCTATAGGCCGAGGGAGCCAGCGTTTGTCCGCAGACAGCTTCCGGGTCATGTGGCCAGCATCACTAAGCCGCTTCTGGCGAACCAGAGCAGTGCACAGAAACGCCGTTTACCTTCCCGCCAGAGCAGTACCTATTTATCTACTTGCACTTTGACGTGCTTTCAAAGTGCTAGGTTGGCAGGAGCAGGGACCGAACAACGGGAGCTCACCCCGTGGCGGGGATTCGAACCCCTGACCTTCTGATCGGCAAGCCCTAGGCTCTGTGGTTTAACCCACAGCACCACCCGCGTCCCTATGAGATATGATAGTTGCCTTCAAATAGCTCAAGGGTTGCCCCATGGAAGACAGAGCAAGCTTGTTTTCTCCTGCTCCAGAAGGTAGGGCCTTGTTATGTACTGAGTTGAATAGGATCCAAAATGCAGCAGTCTGATTGGTCCTAGAACAATACGACCCAGAATGCAGCAGTCTGATTGGTCCACAGGAGCCACCCAACCCAGCTCCAGGTGAAAGGGAATCTGCAACCTGATTGGCCTACAGGAGAATCCCGGAATTAGCCAATCACGTGGGGCCCCTTGTGTAAATAATGTATATAAAGCAGACATTCTGGGGGAACTTCCATTCCTCCTCACCACTGTGAGCTCAATTAAGAGCATGAAATCCACTCTCGACTCCGAGTATATTTCAGACCTGAACCAATGGATTCAAAGGACAAGAGAAGAAGATTCTGACCCAACATCAGCAAGAAATTTCTGAGGGTAAGAGCTGTTTGACAGTGGAATGGACTCCCTTGGGAGGTTGTGGACTCTCCTTCCATGGAGGTTTTAAACAAAGGTTGGAGGGACATCTGTCATGGATTGGGCTAGAAGACCCCTTGGGTTTCCAACTCTTGTTGTTTAGCCATTTAGTCGTGCCCGACTCTTCGTGACCCCCTGGACCAGAGCACACCAGGCACTCCTGTCTTCCACTGCCTCCCGCAGTTTCGTCAAATTCATGTTGGTAGTTTCTAGGATACTGTCCAACCATCTCGTCCTCTGTCGTCCCCTTCTCCTTGTGCCCTCTATCTTTCCCAACATCAGGGTCTTTTCCAGGGAGTCTTCTCTTCTCATGAGGTGGCCAAAGTATTGGAGCCTCAGCTTCATGATCTGTCCTTCCAGTGAGCACTCAGGGCTGATTTCCTTCAGAATGGATGTGTTTGATCTTCTTGCAGTCCATGGGACTCTCAAGAGTCTCCTCCAGCGCCATAATTCAAAAGCATCAATTCTTCTGAGATCAGCCTTCTTTATGGTCCAGCTCTCACTTCCATCCATCACTACTGGGAAAACCATAGCTTTAACTATACGGACCTTTGTTGGCAAGGTGATGTCTCTGCTTTTTAAGATGCTGTCTAGGTTTGTCATTGCTTTTCTCCCAAGAAGCAGGCATCTTTTAATTTTGTGGCTGCTGTCACCATCTGCAGTGATCATGGAACCCAAGAAAGTAAAATCTCTCACTGCCTCCATTTCTTCCCCTTGCCAGGAGGTGATGGGACCAGTGGCCATGTTGAGCTTCAGACCATATTTCGCGCTTTCCTCTTTCACCCTCATTAAACGGTTCTTTAATTCCTCCTCACTTTCTGCCATCAAGGTTGTATCATCTGCAGATCTGAGGTTGTTTAGTCGATTAGTACTGTAGTGTCCAACTCTTCATGACCCCATGGACCAGAGCACGCCAGGCACTCCTGACTTCATGATAATGATTATTATTATTTAGAATTTATATGTTGGATTGCTCCAGCCACTCTGGGAGGCTCCCAACAAAATATTAAAAACACAATAAGACTGATGTGAACCACTTTATTGTCTAGAATGTCTGGAATAATAAAATTAAATAATATATATAAATAATTTTAATACAAGGGAGGGGAGCGTTTTTGGAGCTCGTAAAACCGACCTCAACCAAGAGGCAAATTTTCAGTCACTCCGTTATTCTCCTACTCAGATCAAAATCCAACACAGAGGAGGATTCCCAGCCTCCCTCCAAATTTGTGTTTTTCAAATTTCAGATTTCTACCTCACAGAGGAAATCCTTACCATTATGAAACCCCAGTGGAGGAATCAGGCAGTACCGGACATCTTGAGATATATATATATATATATATATAAAAGATCAGGGAACAAATGAATTTGTTGGTCCGGGGGTTAAGGGTTGCTGAAACTAATCTAAAAATTGGTTGGCTTTGCATCGCAGCAGCTGTTTATGGCTTCCCTGGGCGGATTTGAAAGTCAGCCCATCGCAGGCAGAAGCAGTCTCTAACACGCTCGAGAGAAAAGGATGGAGCAAGATTTAAAACTGTCTCAGCTGGAAGGCTCAGCCTCATGAAGGCCATGGAATACTCTTCTCCATCCAAGAGCCTAGTCTGAAAGGAGGAGATGCCATTTGTTCAGTTCCAGGGAATAAGAACTTGCCACTTGCAATAGAAAGGCAGCTACTGTTTGTTTCTCTAGACCAGGGATGGGAGCCTTCTTTTGGGACCGCTTCGTATACTGCTTGACTATAAACCAGGGGTCAGCAAACTTTTTCAGCAGGGGGCCGGTCCACTGTCCCTCAGACCTTGTGAGGGGCCGGACTATATTTTGAAGGGGGGAGAGAACGAATTCCTATGCACCACAAATAACCCAGAGATGCATTTTAAATAAAAGGACGCATTCTACTCATGTAAAAACATGGACTGTCCGCGGGCCGGATTTAGAAGGTGATGGGGCTTTTCCATTCTTCTTTAAACATATGTTCTTCTTGTTTTCTTATTCTATATGTTAATTCTGCAAGTTGTGCATATTCCATCAACTTAAGTTGCCATTCTTCTTTAGTTGGAACCTCGCTCCTTTTCCATTTTGGGGCTAACAAAACATGGGCCGCAGTAGTGGCATACATAAATAACCTTTTCTGACACCTGGAAATTTCATTCTGAATTAACCCCAACTGAAAAGACTCTTGGGTTTTTTGGGAAAGTACTTTTAAACAATTCAATTCATTATGGACCATTTCCCACTACTCTTTTACCCTTTTGAGAGAGTTCCATAGTTTAACTAAGAACAGCATGAATAAATTTTCTTCTGTCTGCCCATTTGGCCACCATCACGACGCACACCTTTTCACCTTAATTTTTCTGATGTTCTTAACAATATCTGAGGAGTCCCTGGTCGAGACTTCTAACAGCAAAAGAAGAAAGATAGAAAACCGACATGGAGAAAACAAAAATCCGCAAACCACAGGGCATTTCTCCTTAGGACTCAAAGGAGGCCTACTCTCAAAAAATGAGCCCAATGGGAAATTTTAACCCTGAGAAATATCTCTTTCCAATTAATGGGATGGTGGCCTATTCCTGCAGAACCAAAGCTCTGTATCTTAGTATTGCATAACTGCGTAAAATTGATCTACCAGCATTAGAAGTTCCATTTGGGAGATTAACCAAGCCGGGTATGGAATAATTTCCTGAGAATCATTAACCTAATGAGGGCGGCTTTCCATAAACTGCTTAGCCAGGTTGCAGGAAAATGAATCCAGATTTCTTGCCGGGTGGGGGAGGATTTTTGGAAGAATTGTAAAAGGTTCTGTGACATTTGTGACCATCACCTGGTCATCGCTGTGACTGATCTGTGAAAGAGTTACTTATGTTCTTCAGGAAGGGCCATCAAACTTGTCATTCTGATGCATTGATTTATTGCAATAAACCAGAAATCAAAAGAAGTATCAGATCATGACATTTCTGCCTCTTGCACTTTGAGGGCTGACTCAAGGTTTTGTAAACAGTGGCTAATACTTGACTTCTTCCATTATTATTATTATTAAGAAGAAGCTTTGCTGAAGCAGAATCATCATGGCTTCTGCACACATTTTGCAAAGCAGGGGTCCAACTTCCATGGAGCTTGTAATAAACAAAAATGTGCCCTTATTCCCTTATGGGGGACACAAGAGCCCTTGTAGAGTCCTTTGTAGGTTCTCCATCGGTCGGAGGAAAAAAACAGAGGCCAACCAGAGAATATTCAGAACCAAAGCCGCTAGTAAGCCTGATCTTTATTGAACTGTTGCAACAGGGTGTCCCCTTCACAGGCAGGAGAAGGAGGACGACCCAGAACAAAGGTGTGTCCCCCCCCCCTTATATAGACATTTTAAATTGCCAGCCCTGGAGTCCAAGACCACCCCCAGATACATCATACCTACATCACAGAAAGGGCAGGCTAAAGCAGAAATCTGAGTGCGCTGTTTACCTCCTGTCTGGCAAGTTACCTGTTAATGCTTACTTGATTGGATACCCTGAAGAGCCTGGCCAGTCTTTTGTAATGATAAATACTTAGTTCCTGAGCCAAGTCACAGGCTCACCCTGTTCATACACAGACATACCCTTAAGACAGGATTTGTGAAGGAAAAGACAATGGGGAGACATTTGACCTTGCAGAGAAAACACCTGGTCAGCCTGGGAGTCAAAATGGCTCCATGGCTGCTCTCCTGTGCAGCTTCAGACATGTGGCCTATATATGCTTGGTATATAGCTATACCAAATGCTTGGTACATTTATGAACCTTTATTATATACATAAGACCTTAATTTATTTATTTCAGGCTGCATATCAGTTGTGGGTCAGGGGGAAGGCAGAGGCAACAGCAGCACCTCAGACCCCTACTTCTGTAGAGTAGGCTGAATGATGATGAAGTTACAGTGGTACCTCGGGTTACATACGCTTCAGGTTACATACGCTTCAGGTTACAGACTCTGCTAACCCAGAAATAGTGCTTCAGGTTAAGAACTTTGCTTCAGGGTGAGAACAGAAATCGTGCTCCGGCGGTACGGCGGCAGCAGGAGGCCGCATTAGCTAAAGTGGTGCTTCAGGTTAAGAACATACGCTTCAGGTTACAGACGCTTCAGGTTACAGACTCCGCTACTACCTCTCAGTCTTCTCTTCTCCAAGCTCAGCAAACCCAACTCTCTATACAGTGGTACCTTGGGTTACATATGCTTCGGGTTACAGACTCCACTAACCTAGAAATATTACCTCGGGTTAAGGACTTTGCTTCAGGATGAGAACAGAAATTGTGCTCCGGCGTCGCGGCGGCAGCAGGAGGCCCCATTAGCTAAAGTGGTGCTTCAGGTTAAGAACAGTTTCAGGTTAAGAATGGACCTCCGGAACGAATTAAGTACTTAACCCGAGTGTCAGGGGTTCAGGAGCAGAGTCACAGGAGAGGGAAGAAACGGAGAGCGAGGGGGAGGAGTCGGAAGGAAATGTCAGCGGCGACAGTAGTCCGAGGTCTCTGAGTCTCTCCAGTGACTCGGAGGATTCACAGAAAGGGGCCCCCATGGTCAGGGCAAGGGGAGTGCCCAGGGGGACACCTCGGGAAGAAGGGGCCAGAGGGGACTCAGAGAGTAGCAGCTGGAAATCCGGACCAGCGTCCCCCCCAGAGTGCAGTAGGGGGGAGGAGTCCAAGGCATCGGGATCAGGGAGCGCGCAGGCAGAGGGAGAACGTGAGGCAGGACTGACCACACCCTCGTCAGGGAGCGAGGAAACGGTCATCCGGAAAGTAAAACGCGCGCGCGCGCCAAGTTCAAATGTACAGGAGGGCGGCAAGGTGGGCAGCCCGGGTAGGGAGCCAGGTCCTAAAGCCCGCCGAAGAGAGGGGGAGGAGTCAGAGGGGTCAAGCTCTGCGTCGGAAGAGTCCAGGAGGAATGAGACCCCGGGGGGTAGTAAGACCCAGAGGAAGAGAGAGAGAAGGAAGAGGTGGAGTAAGATTAGAGTCTTAAGCTGGTGCACAGGGGGTGGAGATCCAGACAGAGCTTCGCCGGTCTAAAGTCCAGACGTAGGGCTGGGACGCTGAGACTTGTAAATGGAGACTATTCTTCAATAAAGACTTTGATACTGTACGATCGGCTAGCGTTGGTCCTTGGTGAGCTGGGACCCGGAGCCAGCTCTGACAGTAAGCTCTGTCTCCTTTTTAAAGTTTTGGCACCAAGAACCTCGCCACGTGAGTCGACGCAGCGAGGACAGAGGAGGGGTGCTTACAGAGCTCACAAAACTCAGGCAAGATGACGACGGAAGAGCAGATAAAAGCCCTGCAAGAAGCGGTGACGCACCTCAGCACGGAGGTAATTGCATCCAGGAAGAGAGAGGAGGAAATGGTTACCTCCTGCCGGGATCTCCAGGCCAGGTTGGACGTGCTTTCTAAACAGGGGCAAACGGGATCCAAGGCAGAAGGCATTGGCTTGGGGAGAAGGGGAGGCAGCCTTGTATCGCATTTCGATGGGAGTTTGCAGCAGTACCCCAACTTCAGAGCAGACCTGCTGTTTGCGCTGGATCTCCTTGACAAAGACTTTAGAGATGAGAGAGAGAGAGTGGGGTTTATCTTGTCCCATTTGCATGGGGAAGCCAAAACGTGGCTGCGGAATCTATGGAGGGACAATGATCCAGCGCTCCAAGATGCGAAGGCTTTTATTAAAGCAATGGACTCATGCTTTTTATCAAAGGTAGACGTCGATATTGCCAGGAGGGACATACATGGACTTAAACAAGGCAAAGCCAGCGTGCGGCAGTACCATACTCGATTTTTCGGACTGGTTCATGCCCTGGGGTGGGAAAAAGATTCTGCGCCAGTCAGAGACCTCTTTTGGGAGGGGTTGAATGCAGATGTAAAAGCGGAGATTGGAAGAGGGGAGAGACCAAGGAGCACCCAGCAGGTAGTCCAGAGGGCTCTGGAGATCGGGGTGCATCTGGAAGAACGTCCTTGGAACAGGGAAGAAGGGCGTTGGGGAAGGGCACCAGCCAGAGCACCTCCCCTCTTTCCCAGAGAAGCAGCGCGTGCGCACTCCACACCCTCGCAGGGAGGGGGAGAAGAGCCGATGGAGATCGGAGGTGCCAGGGCTCAGTCAGCTAACAGAGCCCTAACACCGGGAGCAGCCAAAACGAAGCCTCCTAGAGGGAACAGGAAGTGCTACATCTGCGACAGTGCTCAACACATGGCGAAAGAGTGTCCCCAGAGGCTCCACAAGCACACTGCAGCCTCGGCAACAGTCGCTGAAGCAGCTCCATTGAAAACGCAGCAACAGTTAAACGACGGAGTCTGGCTGGAGGAAGAGGCACTGGGGTCCAGCCAGACAAGTCAATGAAACAATCCCCAGCACTTTTGCAACCCACAGACCCCCTCCCACCCAAACCAGTGGTGCAGCTTACAGCGTCTCTCCAACTGCCCAATGGACGCACTCTGGAAGTGCCGATCACCATTGACTCCGGCAGCAACGCTGACTTTATAGGACTGGAATTCGTTCAGCAGCACAATATACCACTGCTACCAGCCACGCTGCCCCTGAACGTTGTCACGGTGGATGGCAGAGACCTGTTAGGGGGACAGGTGGTGCAACAAACGCAACCAATGGTGATGCGGATTGGAAATCACCGAGAAGTCATCAGCTTTAACGTCACCCACCTGTCGGACACGCCTGTAGTCCTCGGCATGAGTTGGCTGCACAGGCACAGCCCAGCATTGGCGTGGTACCAGCGCCAACTGACCTTCGGCTCCTCCTATTGCGCGGAACATTGCATCCTTCCTAGCCCGGAAGAAGGAGGGGACGACCTGCAGCTACACTTAGGCACGCTGCAAGCAGTGCCGCGCAAGTACGCAGCGTTTTTGGAGGTTTTCTGCGAGAAGGAAGCGGACAAGCTGCCTCCCCACAGGTCCTATGACTGCAAGATTGACCTCCTGCCAGGAGCGACGCTGCCAGCCGGGAAACTGTATTCCATGTCTGAGGACGAGCTGCAGGAGCTCAAGGAGTTCATAGACCTCAACTTGAAGCGCGGTTTCATCCGGGAGTCGAAGGCAGCGGGGGGCAGTCCTGTATTCTTTGTGAAGAAAAGGGACACGCCCCAAAAAAGACTTGTGGTAGACTTCAGGCTCTTAAATTCAAAGACCAAGCCCGCGGCCTTTCCCATGCCCAAGATAGATGACCTGCTGGCGACGGCGAGGAAAGGACGCGTTTTTACAAAGTTGGATCTGCGAGGGGCGTACAACCTGATTCGCATACGGGAAGGAGACGAGTGGAAGACTGCCATGTTCACGCCCCTGGGCACATATGAATACAGAGTTATGCCCTTCGGTTTACAAAATGGCGCCCACTGTTTTCAAGCTTTCATGCATCACGTCCTGGCGGGTCTCCTCTACAAGACATGCGTCTGCTTCTTGGACGACATCCTGATATTCTCAGAATCTGAGGAGACCCATGAAGGTGACGTCAAGGAAGTTCTGCAGAGACTGCAGGAGCATCGGCTGTATGCCAAGCTGGAGAAGTGCCAGTTCGACAGGAAGGAGGTGGATTTCCTGGGCTACAAGCTGTCGGACAAGGGGCTTGCCATGGACAGCGCCAAGGTTCGCGCAGTGTTGGACTGGAAGAGCCCGCGCAATCGGAAGGAGGTCCAGCGGTTTGTGGGGTTCGCCAACTTTTACCGCAAGTTCATCAAGGGGTTCGCGATGCAGACGGCGGCCATTACTGACACGCTCAGCTCTAAGAAGAAGAAGTTCATCTGGACGGAGCAAGCGGAGCAGTCCTTTCAGAACCTTAAGCGTCTCTTCTCGTCCGAAGGGCAGCTACTGCATGTGAATCCCAGCAAACCGCTGAGGGTTGAAACAGACGCCTCAGACAGAGCCGTGGGCGCCGTACTGTTGCAAGAGGACCCGCATGGGGACTGGAGACCGTGTGCCTTCTACTCTAGGAAGCTCAGCAAGTCGGAGCAAAACTACACCATCTGGGACAGGGAGTTGCTGGCCATTCATGCAGCATTCAAGGCGTGGCGGCACTTCCTCGTCGGGGCCAAGCACACCGTGCAGGTTCGCACGGATCATAAGAACCTGGAGTACTGGCGCACGGCAAGATTCCTAAACCAGCGGCACATCAGATGGGCGGAATTTTTCGCGGATTTCGACTTCAGGATAGAATACATCCCAGGCGACAACAACATCATGGCGGATGCACTGTCCAGGAAGCCGCAATACCTCGAAGAGGCGGCACCAGCAGCGGCCAAGCACATTTTCGCTCCGAAAGCGTGGGCGTGCGCTGCAGCAACCGTGGACTTGGAGGCGGTCCGTCGAGCACTGCAGGGGGACCCCTTTGCACAAGCCAAGATGGAGGAGGTGCACAAGGGCACGGTGAAGGACGACGAGTTCCAAGTACGAGACGGATTGCTCATCCGCAGAGGAGCTCTCTATGTACCGGGAGACGACCTCCGGGCGAAGGTACTGCAGCAGTTACACGACGCACCCACCGCCGGGCACTTTGGCAAGGAGAAGACGGCAGACCTCGTTGCCAGGGATTTTTGGTGGCCCAAGATGCGGGGGGAAGTCGCGGAGTACGTCTCGAGGTGCGACACCTGCCAAAGGGCCAAGTCAGTGCACAAACCTCCGGCGGGACTGCTCGAACCGCTGCAGACTCCGAGCGAACCGTGGGAGAGGGTGGCCCTGGACTTTGTCACGGATTTACCCAGCTCAAGGGGTAAAACGGCAGTGCTAGTGGTGGTGGACATGTTCACTAAAATGGCCCACTTCATTCCGTGCGCGAAGGTGGCCACGGCAGAACAGACCGCCAAGCTGTTCATAGACCACGTCTTCAGAGTGCATGGACTGCCACGGTCTATCTTGTCCGACAGGGGGCGCCAGTTCATTTCGAGCTTCTGGCAGAAGCTGATGGGTTTCCTGAATGTCAAGATCAACCTAGCGTCGGCGAGACACCCGCAGACCAACGGACAAGCGGAACGCGTCAACGCCGTCATGCAGCAGTACCTGAGATGCTATGCAAATCAACAGCCGACGACATGGGTGGACTACCTGCCGCTCGCTGAGTTCGCTTACAACAACACGAAGCACGTGTCCACAGGGGTGACGCCGTTCTTCGCCAACAACGGGAGGCATCCCAGAACCTTCCCGGGATTAGAGAGACTGGGGGAGGGGGAGCCGCAGGCAGCGGAAGTCTTGGCGGCGGAATTGCAGGAAGTCCACGAGCAGCTTAGGAGGCAGTTAGAGCTGGCAAAGCACGCATACAAACTGCAGGCTGACAAGCACAGGAGGGTTGGTGAAGACATACAGGTGGGAGACTGGGTGTGGTTAGCGGCCCACGCAGTGCCGACAAGATCCTTAGCTAAGAAGAAACTCGGACATAAGCAGCTAGGACCTTACCTAGTTGAGGCACAGATCAATCCGGTGGCCTTCCGGTTGACACTTCCGGAAGGATCCAGAATGCACCCAGTATTCCATAGGTCGGTGCTCACGCCCTACAAAGCACCTCACCGATTTCAGGCGCAGGGCACGGCACCAGACCAGTATAAGGAGATCCCCCCAAGGAGGGAGTCGCCAAGAAGGGAACCCATCAACCAGGTCACAGAGATTTTGGACTCGAGATGGGGGGAAGAGGGAGTAGAATATTTTCTCGCAAGGGAAGGTACCCCGGCCAGCGCCAACAGTTGGGTGCCGGACTATGCCCTGGACGAGCCTCTCCTCAAAGAGGAGTTTCATGCCTTGTTCCCACACAGGCCCATGCCAGCCGAGTATTTCGACGACTGGCTTTTCACACCCACGCTTTCTACCAGCACGTTCCAGGGATTCACCTCGGACGAAGAACCAGCATTAGAAACACGTTCACCGGAGGGCTCGCCCTCGGGGTTTGCCTCAGACCGCTCCTTTTGGTGGGACAATCGAGGAGAGGAGAGGTGGCTGAGGGGCCCTTGGCAGGCAACGGACCCAGAGGGGAACGAGGGTGAGAGGGACATGGACGTGATGGGGGAGGACGTTGGGTTCGAGCATGGCGGCACGGAGATGGAAGCAGAGGAGAACGAGGTCGGCGAAGACATGGAGGACGAGCCGGATTTCTCTAACTGGATGCACGCCACGGGGGACGAACTGTATCCACCATTCACCCCCACAACGACGGAGCACCCAGCACCCCCGCCGGAGGAAGGGGAGGGGGGAAGGGGGGGCTTCGAGGGGGGGATGGATGTCAGGGGTTCAGGAGCAGAGTCACAGGAGAGGGAAGAAACGGAGAGCGAGGGGGAGGAGTCGGAAGGAAATGTCAGCGGCGACAGTAGTCCGAGGTCTCTGAGTCTCTCCAGTGACTCGGAGGATTCACAGAAAGGGGCCCCCATGGTCAGGGCAAGGGGAGTGCCCAGGGGGACACCTCGGGAAGAAGGGGCCAGAGGGGACTCAGAGAGTAGCAGCTGGAAATCCGGACCAGCGTCCCCCCCAGAGTGCAGTAGGGGGGAGGAGTCCAAGGCATCGGGATCAGGGAGCGCGCAGGCAGAGGGAGAACGTGAGGCAGGACTGACCACACCCTCGTCAGGGAGCGAGGAAACGGTCATCCGGAAAGTAAAACGCGCGCGCGCGCCAAGTTCAAATGTACAGGAGGGCGGCAAGGTGGGCAGCCCGGGTAGGGAGCCAGGTCCTAAAGCCCGCCGAAGAGAGGGGGAGGAGTCAGAGGGGTCAAGCTCTGCGTCGGAAGAGTCCAGGAGGAATGAGACCCCGGGGGGTAGTAAGACCCAGAGGAAGAGAGAGAGAAGGAAGAGGTGGAGTAAGATTAGAGTCTTAAGCTGGTGCACAGGGGGTGGAGATCCAGACAGAGCTTCGCCGGTCTAAAGTCCAGACGTAGGGCTGGGACGCTGAGACTTGTAAATGGAGACTATTCTTCAATAAAGACTTTGATACTGTACGATCGGCTAGCGTTGGTCCTTGGTGAGCTGGGACCCGGAGCCAGCTCTGACACCGAGGTACCACTGTATTCGTACCCTGCCCATCTGACTGGGTTGCCCCAGCCATTTTCGGCATCTTCCAACAAATATAAAAGCATAATAAAACTTCAAACATAAAAAAACCATCCCAATACAGGGCTGCCTTCATATGTCTTCTAAACATGGTGTAGTTGTTTATCTTTTTGACATCGGATGGGAGGGCATCCCACAGGGAGGGAGCCAATACCGAGAAGGCCCTCTGCCTGGTTCCCTGTAACTTCACTTCTGGCAGTGAGAGGAAATCCCAGCCACAGAAAAGTCAAAAGTTTATACACAGAGACACGCCTACCCACCCCTCACGTTCCAGTCTGGCCAAGGCACCCAGGTGAGGAATGGAGGAGGGCAGGTGCAGAGTCCAACCTGAGGCTGTGGAGCCTGAGCTCTCCCAGGCCTTTTTTAATGGGGCAGGGACCCTGTTTCCTTTTTGTATCTGATCACTAGGGTTCCCCTGTCAGGAGCATAGCAGCCGCTGAGATTTCAGGACCCAAACCTGAGATGTAGGAGTAGTCCCTGATGATGTCACAGGGATGGGCCCTGGAGATGGAGGTTAATTGGGAAAGGGGAGCAGAGGAAAGCAGACCCCCGGCTGAGAGTATTGATGCTATAATTTGCAGCCAGCTCCTGCCAGGATGAAGCTGACAAGCTGCATGCACACTCTGTCTAACAACAAAAGTAAAAATATTTTAAAGGCACTTCTGCCTGGGAATGTAAAAAAGTAAAGAACTTCTGGGAAATGATATATAATGAGATGAGAAAGATATTGAAATATACATTTTTAAAAAAATCAGAAGCATTTTTACTTGGTCAGGACATTAATAGGCAAGATGTTGAATTGTTTTTATATGCAACAACTGCGACAAGAGTGTTGTTAGCCCAGAAATGGAAACAAGAGGAAATTCGGACGAAAGAAGAATGCAGACGAAATTAATGGACTATGCAGAATTGGACAAAATGACAGGAAGGATTCGAAACCTGTGGGAGCAGAGATTTACAGAAGATTGGAAGAAGTATATGAATTATTTGAAGAGCAACTGTAATCAACAAATTACGCTAGTAGGACTACAAGAAGTTTTGTAAGGAGAAATATCCGAAGGGTTACAAAGTAGAAAAAGATAGTGATATTGGTTATGAGTTTGAAATGTAATAGGGAAGATAAGAAAGGCATACTGAGAGATTACGTAGATTGGAAAATTTTCAGACAGGATTGATGGAAGTCAAAAATTTGAAAAAGATGTAAAAGTGTGCTTAATTATTGTTGAAAATGATATGTTAAAAAACTAATAAAAATTATATACAAAAACAAAAGGCACTCTTGCCCCCCTTGCTACCTGGAGAGGACCAGTTAAACCCGAAGTCTTCAGGTCAGCCATGGAGGTCAGGCAACTTTACTGATCGCCCTTTCTAAAATTTGATGGGCCCTAGCAACAGCGTTCTCTGTCTCTTCCTCCAAAGTCAACGCCCCACCGCCTCCTCCCATGAGCAGAAAGGATTCAAAAGCAATCAGTGTCTCCCTCGCATGTCTTCTCAGCCACGGAAGGGATCAGCTGTTCAACCTCTGCTTAAACAACCTTTAATGACTAAAGCTGGAGCTTAGTTCCTTAATAAGGACAAGCCGGGGCGAAGCAATATCCATTGCATCCAATATATTACCAAGCAGAGAGAAGCTCATATTTAATTATTCAGATTGAACGGGGATTGGGGAAATGAGATTGCAGGGAGTTTAGGGTCTTTGTGCCAGAGAGAGGAGATGGGGGAGGAATCTAGCAGGTCACTTTGAACTCCGATCAGTCACAGAAAAATCACGCACAATTTGTGTAATCCTCGGGAATGTGAGCAGAGGCCTGGTGGTCAGCTGGAATTGTTGGAAACTAAGAATTGTTGGAAGTGTGGTGTGAAAAAAGGCAGTTTCTTCCACATGTGGTGGACATGTGACTAAGTGAAAACGTATTGGGAAAAGATATATAACGAACTAAAGATCTTTAAAGGTAAAGGGACCCCTGACCATTAGGTCCAGTCGTGACCAACTCTGGGGTTGCGGCGCTCATTTCGCTTTATTGGCCGAGGGAGCCGGCGTACAGCTTCCGAGTCATGTGGCCAGCATGACTAAGCCACTTCTGGCGAACCAGAGCAGCGCACGGAAACGCCGTTTACCTTCCTGCTGGAGCGGGAATCTACTTGCACTTTGACGTGCTTTCGAACAGCTAGGTTGGCAGGAGCAAGGACTGAACAACGGGAGCTCACCCCATCGCGGGGATTCGAACCGCCGACCTTCTGATTAGCAAGCCGTAGGCTCTGTGGTTTAACCCACAGCACCACCCGCATTCCCAAGCAGATAAAGAAGATCTTTAGGTATACATTTTTTGGAAAAAACAGAGTCATTCCTGTTGGGAATGGTGGGAGAGGATATTGATAAGAATGACCGGAAACTGTTCTTATTCGCAAAAACAGTGACGAGGTTATTGCTGGCCCAGGTGTGGAAACAGCAACAATTGCCTACAGTAGAAGGGTGGCAGTACAAGGTTATGGAATTCGCAGAAATAGCTAAACTAACAGCAAAAATCCGACATCAGGGTGATGAAACATATCAAAAAGAATGGGGAAAATTTATGTTATATATAGAGAAGATGATGTGAAACAGGGAAACCAGTAGAATTGAAATAAGTCTCATAACGGGAAAATACAAAGAAATTTATTGGACAGTAATATCAAAATGAATTAAAAATATATATTATGACCATTGTTGAACAGTATTTGTAAATGACTATAGACAGACAACAAGAACTGTACATATAGAAAGATTTATTTGTTTACAGGCATTTCATGGACAAAAAATGAAGAAGAATAACTATATACAAAATGGATAAAGACAATGCAAAAAGTTAAAGACGACATAAAAAAGGCAGAAGAAGGAAGGAGGGAAGTCAGCTCTGGAGAGCAAGAACAAATGTAAAATATGATGTAATATGTGTATGTATAGTATGTAATTAAAAAAATCAATAAAGATCATCTTTTTTAAAAAAAGCACATCAAGATACAATTTCCAAGATACTGGAACTTGAGGACATGCAACAAAGCTGAACGTTGGAAGATTCAGAAGAGATAAGAGAAAGTCCTTCACGTAGCACATAATTACCGTATTTTTTGCTCTATAAAGTTCACCTTTTCCCTCCTAAAAAGTAAGGGGAAATGTGTGTGCATCTTATGGAGCGAATGCAAGCTGCGCAGCTATCCCAGAAGCCAGAACAGCAAGAGGGATCGCTGCTTTCGCTGCGCAGCGATCCCTCTTGCTGTTCTGGCTTCTGAGATTCAGAATATTTTTTTTCTTGTTTTCCTTCTCCAAAAACTAGATGCGTCTTGTGGTCTGGTGCGTCTTATGGAGCGAAAAATACGGGTAATTAAACTATGGAACTCACTCCCACAGGAAGCAGTGAGGACCACTAACATGGATGTCTTTAATAATAATGATGATGATGATGATAATAATGATAATAATAATAATGATTTATTCTTTATACGCTGCCCATCTGGCTGAGTTTCCCCAGCCACTCTGGGTGGCTCCCAATCAAGTATTCAAAACAATACAGCGTTAAATGTTAAAAGCTTCCCTGAACAGGGCTGCCTTCAGGTGTCTTTTGAAGATAGGATAGCTACTAAAAGAGGGCGAGACACATTCATGGAGGAGCAGAGGGCTATTGGTGGTTCCCAGGCATGATGGCTCTGCTCTGCCTCCGCAGCTGAGAGAGACTCCCTGCTTGAAACCCAGGCGAGCTGCTGGCAGTCAGTGTAGACAATATTGTGTTAGATGGACCCATGCTCTGGCTCAGTATAAGACAGCTTTTTCTGTTCCTCTGCTCTTTTCAAAAGCACTTGGCTTTTAAAAAATTCATCCCGAAAAGGACTCTGTCCTCACAGCCCCTTCTCAGCTGGAAGGATCTAGGGCTGAATTATTTAGTGGTGAAGAGGCAGAGGGGGAAGCAGTGGATGTTCTTCAGGTGCACTCCAGAATCAGGCCAGAACTGTCCAGCATCTTGCCCCCTCCTTCTTCACCTCCTGTGATACGGATCTTCAGCATCTAAAACCAACTGAGGCTGCAAGCTCTTGACAGCGACGGACGAAGATGGACTGGGGGGAAACACCTATTCCTCTTCGAATCTGGAAACAAGGAAGAATGCCATTGGCTGTTGCTTAGCAACCACTTACAACATCCCTCACTTCCTCCCTGATGGACCAGATGCAAAGGAGGGCATCAGGACTCTTGTAACCTTCGAGGGGGGTCTACATATGGGAGGGGGGATTTTGGCCTCACATCTGCAATCTTCCGGTGTGCCAACTGCTCAAATAATTTCAAATCACCCCATTCTGCGCCCCCCCCCCACCAGCACAGCCCTCCCTTTCCCCCCTCTGTTCCCTTTAAAAGGCAGGACTTGGGAATTGTGTGCTAAAATTGAGGAAGAGTCTCTTGCACAAATTTCACACCAGCAAGATGTGAAATCACCACCATTTTCCCCATTGAAATCCCTTATTATTCTGAAGGGTTAGTCTGGTGATACGGAAGGGGGGGGGCATGTCTTCTTCACCTTCTTCTTCGCTACAATATATCCATTTATTTCCAATTGTCAATGTCAAGAGGGACTAAAATCTATAAAATTCATAGAAAATCAACATGCCAATTTGCTCAATTTCTCTAGGACTCCATGACACCTCCCCTGTCCTCCATAATCCCTCAAGCAAGGTGTCAAGACCCTAATCCTGTCAAATCACTCTGCCAAGCCTTTCCTCTGGGCAATGCCAGGTGGCAGACTATGCATACATGGACCATTGTCTTCTCATCACCGGTACTCAGGATGTGCTTATCTGCGCATATCTCCAGCTCTGCATATTCCCCCCTCCCTCCTCCATATGTTAATCCTGTGTAACCCAACCTCTTCTTAATGTATTCATGATGTAACTGGGATGTATTTTGCACTGTATTCTGGGACATGGAGGGAAGTTTCAAAAGTTCATGTCACCCCTTTCTCGCTGTTCAATCTCGCCTTGAACCTGTTGCGCAATAAACCTGGATCTTCTGCAGTTTGCTCCTGTCTCCGGCTGAGCTCGTTTTCCTCCGCAGGGACCCGCGGACTTAGTCCGACGAGCTGGGTGGCAGAGCAGCCTCGCACCCAGATTTTACCGTAACATCTGGGAACCTGGAAGTTTAGAAATCTGAACATCGGTCTAGACCCTTTAGTTTCAAAGATATAAGGCGGAAGGATTTCTGAATCTACTGAGTTATTCAGCCAACCATCTTCCTCTCCCTATAGATCTGGCCAGTTGATGCAAAGCAAGCAGCCAGCTCACATATTTCCATAATGGAATACCTTTAACTTAAGCTCATTAGACAAGGTTGTTTTAGCGTTTTGCTGTTTTGTTCATCAGTTTGCAATGCCCACACTCGAGGCAGTGATCCCACAATTGCCGCCAGGACTTCTGAACTCAAGGATTTCTGAAGACGTATTACTCCCTTGGCAGACAAGGCTTTGGAGCCTTAAAGGTAAAGGTACCCCTGCCCGTACGGGCCAGTCTTGACAGACTCTAGGGTTGTGCGCCCATCTCACTCAAGAGGCCGGGGGCCAGCGCTGTCCGGAGACACTTCTGGGTCACGTGGCCGGCGTGACATCGCTGCTCTGGCGAGCCAGAGCCGCACATGGAAACGCCGTTTACCTTCCCGCTAGTAAGCGGTCCCTATTTATCTACTTGCACCCGGGAGTGCTTTCGAACTGCTAGGTTGGCAGGCGCTGGGACCGAACAACGGGAGCGCACCCCGCCGCGGGGATTCGAACCTCCGACCTTTCGATCGGCAAGCCCTAGGCGCTGAGGCCTTTACCCACAGCGCCACCCGTGTCCCTATGGAGCCTTAGCTAGGGGAAAAAAACCATTTTCAGTAGCAGGGCTCTGTCCTGGAATGCTTTGCCATAAGCCAAAGCAAGAGTTTCCCTAAGCATGTGCAAAGGGCAGTTATCTAAAAACCACTTTTCTTTACATACCCAGAAGCTGGAGGCAAAAGGAAAGAGTATGGTTGTAAAAAAAACAAAACTGATGGCCCATCTTGGCAAAGACACAATGTAGTGTAGTGGTTAGAGTATCAGACTGGGAGACACGGGTTCAAATCCCCTGACTCGGCCACAAAGCTTCCTGGGTGACACCATCTTGGAGGGAAAGGCAGGATATTAATGCAATAAACAAATAAACTCATACCCTCCAACATTTCTCGGATGAAAATAGGGATGCCCCATTCCATAACGATAATTTTAATATTTATACCCCACACCTCTTATTATTGGGTTGCTCCAGCCACTCTGGGCAGCTTCCAACATACAGTGGTACCTAGGGTTAAGTACTTAATTCGTTCCGGAGGTCTGTACTTAACCTGAAACTGTTCTTAACCTGAAGCACCACTTTAGCTAATGGGGCCTCCTGCTGCCGCCGCGCTGCCGGAGCACAATTTCTGTTCTCATCCTGAAGCAAAGTTCTTAACCCGAGGTAATATTTCTAGGTTAGTGGAGTCTGTAACCTGAAGCGTATGTAACCCGAGGTACCACTGTATAGAGAGTTGGGTTTGTTTAGCTTGGAGAAGAGAAGACTGAGAGGTAGTAGCAGAGTCTGTAACCTGAAGCGTCTGTAACCTGATGCATATGTAACCCGAGGTACTACTGTATATAGAAACATAATAAAACATTAAAGATCAAAACTTTCCTATACAGGATTGCCTTCAGACGGCTTGTGGGTTGGATAACTCCATACCCTCCAACATTTCTCCAATGAAAATAGGGACATCCTAAGGAAAAGTGGGACATTCTGGGTTCAAATCAGAAATTGCGATTGCTTCTCTAAATCAAGGACATCCCTGGAAAATAGGGACACTTGGAGGGTCTGTAAACTTATGTTTTTCTCCAGCTGCTAGGTTTCCGAGGAGAGTCTCCAGGAGAGAAATTTGGCAACTGTTACCCCGCTCCAGATGGGATGTGGGTGGCGCTGTGGTCTAAACCACAGAGCCTAGGGCTTGCCGATCAGAAGGTTGGCGGTTCGAATCCCCGTGGCAGGGTGAGCTCCCGTTGCTCGGTCCCTGCTCCTGCCAACCTAGCAGTTTGAAAGCACGTCAAAGTGCAAGCAGATAAATAGGTACCGCTCTGGCAGGAAGGTAAACGGTGTTTCCGTGCACTGCTCTGGTTCACCAGAAGCGGCTTAGTCATGCTGGCCACATGACCCGGAAGCTGTACGCCGGCTCCCTCAGCCAATAAAGCGAGATGAGCGACGCAATCCCTGAGTCGTCCGCAACTGGACCTAATGGTCAGGGGTTCCTTTACCTTTACCTTTACCTTTACCCTGCTGCAGAAATTGGCAGTTCAAGAAAGGGGATTCCAGCACAAGAAAAGAGAATCCGACTAAACATCAGGAAGAACCGCCCATGGACGGTCCAGGAATCAGCGTGTTTTTACATGAGTAGAATGTGTGCTTTTATTTAAAATGCATTTCTGGGTTATGTGTGGGGCATTGGAATTTGTTCACACACACCCCCAAAAAAATAGTCCGGCCCCCCACAAGGTCTGAGGGACAGTGGACCAGCCCCCTGCTGAAAAAGTTTGCTGACCCCTGGACTAGATGATCCTTGAGGTTCCTTCCAGCTGTACAATTCTATGCTCCACACCTGCTTCAGAGCTATGAGCAGAGTTTTCTGGAAGCCAATTCCCCCTTTACTGGAGATTTGCAAGGGCGGTGCCAAACCGGCAAATAAAGCACTTTCCACTGTATATATTTCCAATAAAATCAGCGCAATGCATGGTTAATATTCAGAGCCTGATTAATCAAAAGGCTGCATCCCCCCCCCCATTCTTCCACTTACATTTGCTGTTCACCTTCAACTCCCGTCTTCTTTGCTTATAAACACGGAGTCAATTGCTACCCTGGATTTATGGCAGAAGCTGAAAGCTACATTCTCTGGTGGTAATAACTTATTTTCCTATTTATGCGGCATACAGTTCTTTTAATAATAGTAAAAAACTATCAACAACAACCCATCCAGCCCTGATATTTACTTCCTGGGGATTTGAAAAATTCATAGAGCCACACCTAGCAATTAACTGCATGGGTGTTTATATTTCACAAACACCATCAATGAAACGATGAATCTTGAAAGGGGGGGGGGTGTTGTCTGCCCTATTACTCACACCTCAAAATTTCACCCCAAATGTGTAGCTCCTTACAAAACCAGCCATCAGAGGTTAATAATAATAATAATAATTTATTATTTCTGGGACGCAGGTGGCACTGTGGGTTAAACCACAGAGCCTAGGGCTTGCTGATCAGAAGGTCGGCGGTTCGAATCCCCACAATGGGGTGAGCTCCTGTTGCTCGATCCCTGCTCCTGCCAACCTAGCAGTTCGAAAGCACGTCAAAGTGCAAGTAGATAAATAGGTACCGCTCCGGCGGGAAGGTAAATGGCGTTTCCATGCGCTGCTCTGGTTCGCCAGAAGCAGCTTAGTCATGCTGGCCACATGACCCGGAAGCAGTACGCTGGCTCCCTCGGCCAATAAAGCGAGATGAGCGCCGCAACCCCAGAGTTGGTCACGACTGGACCTAATGGTCAGGGGTCCCTTTACCTTTACCTTTATTATTTCTAGCCTGCCCATCTGGCTTGGTTTCCCCAGCCACTCTGGGTGGCTCCCAACAGAATATTAAAAACAAAATAAAACATCAAACATTAAAAACTTCCCTAAACAAGGCTGCCTTCAGGTGTCTTCTAAAAGTCAGATCTTTGACATTTGATGGGAGGGTGTTCCACAGGGCAGGCGCCACTACCAAGAAGGCCCTCTGCCTGGTTAGCGCTCTGCCAGAAATTTCTCCCGTGGTTTTTTTTCAACTGTTCTCAATAATGAGAAAAGAAATTGCATCAAAGGAGAGGGGAAATTCTGGTGAAAATCTCAGGGGTGGGATGGAGGGGGTTTTATCGTGTTTGTCTTATGGTTGCAATCTCTGAGTGGCAAGAGACTCCAGGGGTGCCTGAGAGTTTCCCACGGTTTGGTTTCTTTGGAATGAACGTCAACAGACATATGGTAATATAGGATGTATGGTCTTATGTATATAGTTGGCTCACATCTTATGCTGGGGTTCAGTTCCAAGCATAATGTATGTATGTAAAAGTTGCATATAGCTGAAATCAGGGCTAGCCCAGGATGTTTTAGCCCTTGAGGAAAAACAGAAAATGCTGCTCCACCCCCAGAGATATATTTACCTATTTATTACATCCAAGCAGCTCCCGGTGGTTCATGTGATTCTACCTCCACCCATCTCCTTCTCCCAGCAAACCTATGAGGTAGTTTGAGCTAAGAGACAGCGAGTCAACCAAGGTTGAGCTTCATGGCAGAGTGAGAATTCGAACTCTGGCCTCCCAGGTCTTAATCTAGGAGGAGTCTGTGCACTTTCTAGAATTTCAAAGAAATTCTATGAGAATGAAGCAGGGGGGGGATGCGTTTCTTAGGGGAAGAAAACCTGAGAAATTGACAGGCAGATTTCAGTATCACTGAGCCCTGGAGACAGAGGTTAATTGGGAGAGAAGAGAAGGGTGCGTCACCTTGAAAAGTCAATGGAACTTTCAGAGATTGGTGGAATTATTTGGGAGGAGGGAGCAGGGAGGGAGGCAGAGCCTTCCGAAACAGAGTGCATGCAATAATTTGCAGCCAGCTCCTGTAGGACTGCAGCTGGCAAGCTGTATGCAGTCTTCTGAATTAATGAGATGTAAGGGGGAGCAGGTGATGCCACAGGATCATAGCTGTCAACTTCTCCCTTTTCTTGCAAGGAATCCTATTCGGAATAAGGGAATTTCCCTTAAAAAAAGGGAAACGTTGACAGCTATGCACAGGATGGGCCCTGGAGACGGGGGTTAATTGGGAGAGGAGAGCAGAGCGGAGCAGATTCCGCCGAAGAGCGTCTAGGCAACAATTTGCAGCCAGCTTCTGCTGGGCTGAAGCTTGCAAGCTGCATGCATAGTCTTCTTCGTAATCTTTTACTATCACCCACCTGGAAATTCAAGCCCTCCACCTGCCCCCAGAGGGGGCCAGGCAACCTGGAGACTTCTGGTCAGCTCTGAGGTTTGGAAACCTGAGTTCAGAACTAACCATGACTGCAGATTCTGCCTGCTTTGGCATGCTCATAAAAATATGGGAGAGGCACCAGGACAGGTTGCTGCACAGAGGGGAGGGGGGTTTCTTCCTCCTTCCTGCCATCATCAAAAGCAAAACCTATGGGGGGGGAGCCCCAGGGGGAGGGCTTTTGCTCAAGGGGTGTGGCCCTCTCTTTCATGGACCAAAGGCCAGAGCCAGCGCCTTCTTCACATCCTCAGCCAAAAGTATTTGGTCCCTTCAGTGGCTGGAGCTGGCCACTCCAGCCCCAACGTAGCAAGAAATTGGCTTTTGTGTCCAAACCACTTAGCTGCCGGTCTGCTGCTCAGTCCCCCGCCTGCCCCAGGGCCTTTACAACCTCTCAGCAAAGAGCAAGTCTGTATTGATTTCCAAGCGACTAAAACTGTAAATTATTAGTGGTGACAACCGGCTCAGCTGGCTCCAAGATGAGATTCCATCGATTGGGCCAAATCACGTTAGTGCGCAAAAAAAGAAAAGGAAGGAAGGAAGGAAGGAAGGAAGGAAGGAAGGGAGGGAGGGAAAAGACATTGGATCAGAAGTCAAGTCTTGTTGGGGAGTGGGTCCCCAAAAATGAGGACTGCCCTTTCATATAAATGCAATTGGGCAACATACCGTATTTTTTGCTCTATAAGACTCACTTTTTCCCTCCTAAAAAGTAAGGGGAAATGTATGTGCGTCTTATGGAGTGAATGCAGGCTGCGCAGCTATCCCAGAAGCCAGAACAGCAAGAGGGATTGCTGCTTTCACTGCACAGCGATCCCTCTTGCTGTTTTGGCTTCTGAGATTCAGAATATTTTTTTTCTTGTTTTCCTCCTCCAAAAACTAGGCGCATCTTATGGTCTGGTGCGTCTTATAGAGCGAAAAATACAGTAAGTTAGAGGACTCTAGGCAGGAGCAGGTTGAGCTATGAAACAACAACAGCCTTAGTGCCTGATTCCAGCAAGTGGGCAGCGATCACTGAACAAGGAAGGAAAGGCACTTTGCACAGGCTCAGAGACACCTTTGTTTTTGGTAGTTTTAAATTATATGTCGCTTGCCTGGGCCCTGGTGTTGAAATCAGGTTCCAAAGATGAGCTCTGGTGAGACCAAACTAGACCTTGATCCCATTTCTTCTGTGTAGCAATGCAAGCGCCACCGCTCTGTCAGGAACATCCACGGCATTAAAAGGTGTCTGAATGCAAGAAGAGTCTTCTGGATCAGGCCAGAGGCTCACCTGTCTTCACAGCGGCCTGTGAGAAACCCAGAGGCAAGATTTGAGCCCAAGAGGACTTTCTCTCCTCCTGTGGTTTCCAGAGACTGGGATTTAGATGCTGCCTCTGGCTGCACGAAGAAGTCTTTTCAATGTCCTTTTTAAGACGAGGCAGCCAGAACTATATACAGCATTCCAACTGCAGTCATGCCATAAATTTACATAACAGAATTATGCTATCAGCTGTTTCGTTTTCAATTCCTTTCCTAGTGATCCCTAGCATGGATTTTGGCTTTTTCGTGGCTCTCACCCATTGGGCCGACTATTGCAGAGCTCTTCCATACCCAGCTGCGTATGTGAACCTGTATGGCTTCCCGGATTGGTGCCTTGCCAGGAAAACTGGACACACACACACCACGCCGGTGTTGAATCCCGCCCCAGTTCACGTTCTGCTGTCCCAGAGTTTTTGCTGTCAACCATCATCATCTTTTGAGCGTTACTGCCACCTGCTGCACGCTTGAGATGATTGCAACAAGGTTCTGATTATTCCACCCAGATTCCCCAAGGTTTGTTTTGAAATAGCTCTACCCAAAGCTCTCTTTAAGCGGATTTGAGTTAAATAGGACTCTTCTTCGGATGGGATGCTCAGGAACAATAGCGTGTATTTCATTTCAAAAGCTCACATATAATGGACCAGCACAGAGGTGCCAGCTCAAGGGTGAGGGGCTAAGTTCTTGGGGGCCCCTGGGGCTTTTTTTCAGCTGGAACTCACCAGAACTCAGTTCCAGCACCTCTCAGGTGGGTGCCATTGCCATTACAGTGGTACCTCGGTTTACGAACTTAATCTGTTCCAGAAGTCCGTTCTTAAACTGAAACCGTTCTTAAACCGAGAAGCGCTTTCCCTAATGAGGACTCCTGCCACCGTTCAGCTTCCATTCTTAGACCGAGGTAAAGTTCTCAAACCATAGCTGTCAACCTTCCCTTTTTTTGCAGGAAATTCCCTTATTCCAGCGCCGTTTCCCGCTGCTATCCCGGATTGTTAGATATCCCATGGACTGTCCCCGGGACAAGTGAGGCTGCTGATCCCTTATTTTCGAGGCTGCTGAGCCCTTATTTTCAAATCTGAAAGTTGACAGCTATGTCTCAAACCAAGACACTATTTCTGGTTTTGCGGAGTTTGTAAACCAAATCATTCTTAAAACCGGACTGTTCTTAAACCGAGGTACCACTGTATAAGAGAACAAGGGAGGCGTTCACTGTGGGTTCTGGCCAGGGCCTCTTTCCTCGACAGCCCCAGAGAGGAGGAGGTGGAACTAGGAAGGAAGGAAGGAAGGAAGGAAGGAAGGAAGGAAGGAAGGAAGGAAGGAAGGAGACTGAGAGATGAGTTATACTGTAGTGTGCCAGGCCTCAGACAGGATAGGACGACTGATCAGATACCTTCAGCCCTGCCCTCCCTCCAACGATCTTGAACCGATCTTATTTATCTATTGAATTTCTAGCCCAACTCTTCCTCAAAGGTGCTCAAGAAGTCATCTACATGGTTTCCCCGCTTCACGACAGCCCTGCGAGGTAGGTGAGGCCAAGGCAGTCAGTGGCCCTGGGACACCCGGTGTGGCCAAGTGGGCATTTGACTCCTGGTTTCTCCCAAGTCCTAGTCCAACACTCTTTAACAAAACTGCACAACACTGGTTCTTGGGAGTGTTTCCACCGCATAGAATCATAGAGTTGGAAGAGACCACAAGGGCCATCGAGTCCAACCCCCTGCCAAGCAGGAAACACCATCAGAGCACTCCTGACATATGGTTGTCAAGCCTCTGCTTGAAGACCTCCAAAGGAGGAGACTCCACCACACTCCTTGGCAGCAAATTCCACTGTCGAACAGCTCTTACTGTCAGGAAGTTCTTCCTAATGTTCAAAGTTCTTCCTCGACTTCTGCCTCCGGTGCATGTGTTCAAGAGATGCAGGTGACAAAAACACAAAGCAAAGTGAGGTTTCCCCCCAGGTTGTTCTCACTTTATTAGGTATGACATGAAGAAAAGTAGGGGGGGGTTCTTACACCTGCATGCAGCAGAAGGTCAGGTGGGATTGGGTTTTTGTGTTTATTTTAGTACTGGCGGTAGGTTGGCTGTTAAATAGTTGTAAACTGTTTTTATTTCTCTGTGAAGTTTCATTGCATGCTTGAGAGAATGCAATTGTCAAGAGAAGGAAGGGGGGGAGGGGAGGGGTGTGTACCATTCCTGATCTAAGATGTCCATGCTTTATTTACAAAGAACGAAAGCGGGCACATTACAAAATGGTCACAAACTGCCAAGAAGTTGGAGGGGTGGAGAGGGGGTGGACATCCGTGAAAATCTGGGAGGGCGGATGGGAGAAATGCAGGCCCTTTCTTGGTTTTTCCCCGACAAGAATCTTCACACCGCACTGTGCAAAAACCAGACTTTGGAGGAAAACAAACCACTTGCGCAAAGAAGGCATCTCCAGATGGCATGTGAAGAAGAAGAAGAAGAAGAGTTTGGATTTGATATCCCGCCTTTCACTCCCTTTAAGGAGTCTCAAAGCGGCTAACATTCTCCTTTCCCTTCCTCCCCCACAACAAACACTCTGTGAGGTGAGTGGGGCTGAGAGACTTCAAAGAAGTGTGACTGGCCCAAGGTCACCCAGCAGTTGCATGTGGAGGAGCGGAGACGCGAACCCGGTTCCCCAGATTATGAGACTACCGCTCTTAACCACTACACCACACTGGCTCTCCATGTGAAATGGAGGAGAAGAGAAACGTCGGCGCCAGAGGGGAGGAGTCCCTGTCTGGGCAGTGCTTGAAGGCCTTTGCTCTGCATCTAACCTTGGCATTAAATGAGACTGGCGTCAGCCTTTGGGGAGGGAACTTGCAACAGGTTCCTCTTGTTGTGCATTTTGGAAAGAGATGACAGGAGCAAAGAGAGAAGAGTGCCACGCTTTGCCCTCGCCTCTCCAACACCGTCCTCTCTCCAGGGACACACACATACACACCCCACACCCCACCCTACAAGAGTGCTTTGGCCTGACAGATGTGCCCTTGAAAAGCAGTAATGCATCTCATGTGCCAGGATGGAAGACAAGAGATATTTCTGGTGGGAGGGGTGGGTGTGTAGAACCTCTTACATGTTTGTGAAGCTGGAATGTCGCTTATCATACAAAGTTCTGAGGCACCTCTGCTGCCTCACTCGTTTTGGCTTCTGGCTCCCACCCTCCGTCGGCAGGTGAGCCCAGAGGTCTGCCCACATATGGTGGCCCTTGGCCCCAGTCTTCATCCATCTGATGTCCCAGCCATCTCACTGCCGTGAATTTAGATGTCCCAGCCATCTCACTGCCCAGAATTTAAATGTGAAAGAGAAAACATGCTTTCCTAGCATGAACCAGTGATCTTGGTTACATTGGAGGGAGAGCATTGTGATAGGAAGTCCTGTGTGCTAGCAGGTCCCAAAGATACACCAGATCTGGGTCTTTGACACCAGCTTATCACAAGGGATCCATTAGCCTAAATTTCTGCCAGGTGGTCAGATGGCTACCAGCACAGCTAGGCTGCTGGATGGTTCTTGCTGTCTACAAAAGGAACCCAAAAAAATTCCCAGTAAGTTTTATGAAATCTTAGAAGATTTGTCTAGATAGATGATTAGATACAGACAAAGAGTTGGGGACAGACGGACCCAAAGAGCCATCTAGTCCAACTCATTGCAATGCTGGAATGGATAGAGAAATAGAGAAATACTACAAGGTCAAGGTAGGTAAAGAAGTTTGGCTGCACCAGAACTCTGGGGCTGTGTCCTTCCGACAGGCCAACAAGGAAAATTGACACCCTGTTGAAACTCTCATCCAGGACAAGACAGCTGAGACATCTATGCATGAAGGTGCCCTTCACAAATGTACAACTAAGAGTCTATTGGACAAGGAAGATGAGAGGGAGATTTGCTACTGAAAACCACAGGGAAGAGAAGCCATTGGGGCTCTGCTCTGAAACAGCAGACCACTGTCAAGAACTGGGCAGAGGAGGAATGGCAGAGACCGTCTCCCTCAAATCCTGACCCTTCCAGGGAGGAGGAACACTGGTTTCCGGGAGGTCACAGCTCAGAGGCAGATGAGGGGGAAAGTTGGGAAATAATGGGAGAGGAGGAGGCAGAACTGGAACGGCCAGTCTTTAGAAAGCATTCCAGACTCTCCATCTCCCAGGACCCGGCAAGCCTTCAAAGTAGGACAGCAAAGAGCTTAAAGACAGAGGGCACAGATCAGGACCCGTAAAAGTGATGAATGAGGAAGTGGGAGAGATTCACTCGGGACAATGCCATTATCCAAGAGGCTGGGTTCTCTTTAGCCTCTCTCTGTAATATCGGAATAAAAAAGGACAGTAAGAAACTTTCCCTTGTTTTTATACTTTCCTGGGCAACCAGCCAAACGCCGCTGACAGCATCCTGACCACCACACAAAAATGGCCCAGGTGCGAACTCGCAGGAGAAGGGTAACGGAACCAGCGCTCCTGAAGGTGAGGCAGGTAGACGAGGAAGCGACCACAGCTCAGCGCCTACTTTTTACATAGAAGGTTTGAAATTGTGCCATGCTGAATCCTTCCTGTCCGTTTCTAGATCAGCGTGGCCAGTGATTTGCATGGACCAAGGTTGTGTTGCATGCCAAAAGTCCCAGGTTCAGGGCTCAGCAATTCCAGGTGGGGCTAAGAATGTCCTCAGCCTGAAACCACAAAGACCTGCTGCCTAAACAAGATAGATCAATGGTCTAATCAATGTTCCTATGTTGCTGGACTCTGTCACATTCTCTGGTGCTGATGGGGGTCCAGCAACATCAGCAGAGCACCAGGTTTCCAATTCTTGTTCCAGATCATCTTCATCCCATGTGAAAAAGGCTAGTTATCTTCTGACTCTTTCTTATGACACTTGAGGTCGGGGCTGTTTTGTTTTTACAGTTTTGGTTTAGCGGGGTTTGCACTTATCTTACTTATGAGGTGGCCGAGATGTGTCAGGAAGATGTCCTCTTCCATTGCTGGATGAACATCTTTTGATGTCCTGCTGCAACTCTCAGCCACAGCTTCCACTAAAGCCCCATGAGGTTCTTAGCAATGCTTTCCAGGAAGCATGGGCCCTTGCGGGAAAGGTTCGAGAACCCCAGAGAGAGGGCCTGAAGAATGGAAGGACATCAGCAAAGATGACGTCAGCCACCTTGAATGAAAAATGCAACTGTGACAAAAAAAAATGCAACCATCCGTGAGAATTTCACCAGAATCTGCCCCCCTTCCGATTTTTTTCCCCTTATCAATGGAATTTTTTAAAAAAGCAGAAGCTATTCTGAAGTTCAACTCCTGCCACCTCCAGAATGAACGTACTCAGGAAGCATCTGATGGGAAGGACTGGATCTGGGATGGAGATCCCAGAGCTGCTACCCATTGGACGATCCTGGGCCAGGTAGACCAACAGTCTGAGCTGGTGATGAAGGCAGATCTAGGGGAGCACAGCTGGTTTGGTTGCACTGGGCACGGAGCTTCTGAGACACCATTTCTGTCTGAGAAAAGTGGAGGGGGTGCCATTTTGTCCTTTGTCTTGAGCAAGGTATGGCGGCCTGAAGTCAACCTAGGCCACAACATCCAATCAAAGCATTGTGATGCCACTCTGAACAGTTGTGGCTTCCGCTAAAGAGTTCTGGGAGCTGTAGTTAAGGGTGCTGAGACTGCGAGCAGACCCTCTATTCCCCTCCCACAGCTACAATTGCCGTAGCTTCCTGGGAAGAGGAATTAAGCCACTCTGGAAATTGTAGCTCTGCAAGGGGAATAAGGTCCTCCTAACAACTCTCAACACCCTTCACAGCCCCCAGAATTCATTGGGGGAAGCCATGACTGTTTAAAGGGGCACTGTAGTACTTTAAATGGATTGTGAACGTGGCTGCTACAGCATGGCCCCGCATGGCACCTAACCAATGCTTTTGTGCTATGGGGTTTTTTTGTTTTCAAGTTTCAACACAGGTATAAGACCTAAGAAGTATTAAAAGGTTGTATATCCATACAGATGCATGCCGGGCCTCAAGCCACAGTGAACGTGACGTGGGAGATTTCAGGTGGGCATTTTGACGGTGCCGCCACCAACAAGTCCAAGCTAACGGAGAGGGCTTTGGGGAGAACTAGCTCAACCAGCAAGGAAACCTCTCGAGTGGCAGATAAGCCACATGGCGCTGCCCCCATTTCGCCAAAGCTTCTGGGTCAAGCTTGCTCTTTGCTGTGCACAAGAAGGCCGCTTGGCATGTGATGTTCTTCACAAATATTGCAAATGCACCACCCCTCCAAACTGCCTCTACCTATGAACGTCTGAACCTTAGATTCTGGGTGTGCTCCAAAAACAGTAGGGCATGGTCAATGAGAACACCTCTTGGAACTTCCATGTATCATTGGACTCCAGATCCCATCATCCCTGACCATCGGGCCACGCTGGATTCTAGGGCTCATGGGAGTTGGCTCACCTGGAGGGCACCAGAGCAGTAACAGCTATCCTAGACAGACAGCTGTCCTAGACAGGCCCCATTAACATGAACAGGACTTTGTCCAACAGCACCACACAGTGGGTGGGAGCAGAAGCACAGCATAATTTCTTTTTTTTAACTGGCCATTGAGCCCACGCAGTTGCCAAACCGGGAAGGATGAAGGTGGTTCTTAAAAGTGTCCGAGATGGCACCAAGCAACGCTGAGAAATGAATCTTGGCGGAATTACATCTATGGCGGGTCGCAGAAAAAGGCGAGACCAAAGTGAGGCTAAGAGTCGGAAGCCCAAGCTTTCTACAGCGCAGGCGTTGGGTTTCCGAAAGACTTGCGCTATCTGGCTGGTTTGGTCTGGTTTCGCTTCAGCCGCCCCACATGCTCGGAGCAGCCGGATCAAAAAACCGTAGCCGTGCATTTTCCCATGAGCGATGCACAGAGTAGTTTGTGTGTGCAAAGAGGAGGTGAATGAGCGCAACCTTCCACATGCCCAGGTGGAGACTGGAGGAAGGTGGGCAAGGAGGTCAATTCAAGGGCACTTAAGAGTACAAAGACCTTTTCAACAGGTCGGGGAGAAGCACGGCGAGGTCAGGTGGGTGGGTGTCATTTAGCTGTCAGGATAAGCAGAGGCCAAACGTAAACTATTTCCAGTGCTGGGCTATTGCTTGAAAAAGTCTATACATCAATGCACCCACGGCAGGAGAAGGTGGCGGTGGCAGGAATGGGTCACGATACAAAACATAAAAGAGAACCTTTATCCTTGGCGTGGAGAATAGAGGAGAAGCAAGAGAGACGTTGCTTCCCGGAAGGAGGCAGACAAAGAAAGGGAAGGAAGAGAGAGAGAGAGAGAGAGAGAGAGAGAGAGAGAGAGAGAGAGAGAGAGAGGAGCAGCTGCTGCCTGAAGGAGGCAGGAGATGATGGAGAAGAAGAAGGAAAACAAGAAGAAAAGGGAGATGATTAAGGAGGAGGGAAGCCTCTCTTGCGAAAGAGGCAGGAGACGACAGGGGAATCTTTTCCCCAGGAGTGAAAGAAAGACGTCTGGGAATCTACAAGGAGTTGGGTTCAGGTATGGTGGGGTGGGGTGGAGGGCGGTTTCTCCTAATCGCTGGCCACGTGGTTCTCGTTCTGTAAGGCGTGCCAGCGCTCGATCTTCTTGTCCTTGTTTTTCAGACACTCGTACCAGTGTTTCAAGCGCTCGCCTTTGGCTGTGATGCCCAGCTGGCACCCACCTGCAAGAGACAGAAAGGCAGCTGCAGAGAGAGGTGTTCCGTGCAGTGGCGTAGCGTGGGTTGTCAGCACCCGGGGCAAGGCAAGTAATTTGCGCCCCCCCCCCCCGCTGCACAGTCCCTCGCTCTCTCTCCGCACCGCACCGCACGCCTGGCACCCACCCCTCCACAGTGGGCGGCGACCCGGCAGCTCGGATCGGATTCGCACAGCCAGCACTGCAGTGAGAGAGAGTGAGTGAGCCAGGTAGGGGCAGAGAGCTGCGAGTGCGAGCGCCCCCCCCCAGATGTTGCGCCCGGTGCGGCCGGCCCCCCCTGCACCCCCCACGCTACGCCACTGGTTCCGTGCATCATGGCAGGCCCAAAACCAGGACCCCACTTCCAGGTTATCTTTCTTTCCCTTAAATCTGACAGTTCGCATCTCAGTCAACCAAAACTCAACAGTTGCCCTGGGTAACCTGGCTGAGATGACCCCCTGCAATGCCCACGGTTCCATCAGAGATCCTGCACAACCTTACCTAACCGGGTCCCCCCTCCCAGGGGCTCTGGACTGAAACTCCCATCAGTCTCCAGGCAGCAAGGGCTGAGTGGGGCTGCTGGGACTTGTAGTCCAAAAGCATCATTAGGCGGAGGAGGACCAGGAAGACCTTGCACTGAGGATTGTACTGGAAAGCACCTCTTGAGATTGGTCTCAACTAGGGCCAGGGCCTTTTCAGTACTGGCCCCGACTTGGTGGAACGCTCTGTCACAAGAGACTAGGGCCCTGCGGGACTTGACATCTTTCCACAGGGCCTGCAAGACAGAGCTGTTCCGCCTGGCCTTTGGTTTGGACTCAGTCTGACCCTTATGTTTCCCTCCCCTTATGGTTTTGATCTATGGGCTACTATTAAAATGAGGCTGCATTTTGAACTGTATTTTACCCCGTATTTTAAATTGGTCCCCCCACCACCACCATTATGTTTTTATTGTAATTTTACTGTTGTTAACCACCCTGAGGCCGGCTCTGGCTGGGGAGGGTGGGGTTTAAATAAAAAAAATATTATTTATTATTATTATTATTGAGAAAGAAACCCGATAAACAACCCATTCCTGGATATCCCAAGAACCTAAAATTCAATTTTTTTACACACCCACACACGACACCGTGGTTTAAAAAACCCTAATTAAGCAAGCCTGTTGTTTCTGATAGCACTCACCAATATAATCATTGGATTTTCCAATGTCATAGTCCCAAACCGATATGTCGAGCTGCTTCTTGGCTAGGTCGCTGTGTTTGATATCGTAGAAAAACTCCTGCCAAAAAGATAGCAATCTCTATCAAGGATCATAGAATCATAGAATTATAGAATCATAGAGTTGGAATAGACCACAAGGGCCATCGAGTCCAACCCCCTGCCAAGCAGGAAACACCATCAGAGCACTCCTGATATATGGTTGTCAAGCCTCTGCTTAAAGACCTCCAAAGAAGGAGACTCCACCACACTCCTTGGCAGCAAATTCCACTGCTGAACAGCTCTTACTGTCAGGAAGTTCTTCCTAATGTTTAGGGGGAATCTTCTTTCTTGTAGTTTGGATCCATTCCTCCGTGTCCGCTTCTCTGGAGCAGCAGAAAACAAACTTTCTCCCTCCTCAGTGTGACATCCTTTTATATATTTGAACATGGCTATCATATCCCCCCTTAACCTCCTCTTCTCCAGGCTAAACATGCCCAGCTCCCTTAGCCGTTCCTCATAAGGCATCATTTCCAGGCCTTTGACCATTTTGGTTGTCCTGCTCTGGACATGTTCCAGTTTGTCAGTGTCCTTCTTGAACTGTGGTGCCCAGAACTGGACACAGTACTCCAGGTGAGGTCTGACCAGAGCAGAATACAGTGATCAAGTGGTGGGACTTTGGGGAGGGGGCAGACAAGGCCTTGGCCCGCTAGCCTCCCCCTCCTTGCTCAAAGCAGGCTTCTGTCGATAACCAGGAAGTCAAACTTCGTTCGGACAAAGGGAGGAGAGGGTTCAGTTCTAGGGACGGATGGAACTGAGCACAGGTGGGTTGAGGTGAAGCCAGCCCAGCAACCACTATCTACAATATATACACCACAACTCATCCCTGCTTCATCACTGCCCATTTCTGGGGCTGCCTCTAAAGTATTGCCTTCCTGACTACTGGCTACGTTGACTAGGGCTGATGGAAGCTGGAATCCTATCTGGGCCGGGCTGCAGCCCGGACTTCGGTAGCAAAGGGGTGGAAGGAAGAAGAAGCCCTGACAATAACAGACTGGCATAATAAACTACAAGAATTTGCTGAAATGGCACAGTTGACAAATAGCCTGAGAGGCAATTCAAAACAAAAATTTATGGGGAAATGGGATAGATATAAGATATATGTTCAAAAATATAGTAAAGGTTCGCTATCTATGCTAGCATTTGATTAACGTTGGAGAGAAATTGAGTTGAGACACAAGATTAAGGGTACATATTGATATAGGAATGTATTAGATAAAATGTAAAGAAATATACAATAATAAGAGTACATTCATTTGTAAAAAAAGAATATACAACAAAATTGACAGGAAATCTGTAGTGCTGGTACAAATATTATTTTGAAATGGCTTTATGTCTTTGTTTCTTCTTTTCTTTTTCTTTCTTTCCTTAGGTACATAAATTTGGTATATAAACTTTGTATACATGTTGGAAATTATATTATAATATGCCCTATAATGTATACATATGTGACATAAGAACCTTAATAATAATAATAAAAAGGAATCCTATCTGGGCCTTTTCAGTGGTGGCTCCTGGCTGTGCAATGCCCTCTCGAGTGAGGTGCATTGGTACCTCCCTCTTTATTGGCTTTCAGGAGGAATCTGACAAAATTCCTGTTTTCATCCAGGCGTTTGGTGGCTGAAAAAGTACTGGATGGAAGAATGTTTTTGAACTTTTCAGAAACTGATTTTAGATGTTTTTAACTGTGTTTTTAGAATGTGTTAAACTGTTTGCTTTGATTGTTTGTTTTTTTAATGGTACATCTGTTTGTCACCCAACTCCTTTGGGAAGGAAGAGCGGGAGGTTAATACAGCACATAAATAATAATGATGAATAAATAATCTGGAGAGCATCAGGCTAGGGAAAGCCGGCGTATGTGGCAAGCAGGCTCTGAAAATCTCAGAGATCCACGAGTGCACCACATGGAATGTGAGAAGAGGCCTTAGAATCATAGCGTTGTGGAGTTGGAAGGGACCTCAAGGATCATCTAGTCCAACCCCCTGAAACACAGGAATCTTAGCCTTGCCTCACCTCATTAAACTCCGGGTTCAACGTCTTCTTTTTAATCTGTGTCTTCTGTTTTGCTTTCTTCCCCATATCCGGCTTTAAGCATCTGGAAAGAAGAAGATGTGAGCGTTTTTTCCAGAACTTGGAGGATTGTGAAAGACAGCTGGACAGCTAAAAGGGGCGAGCATCAGTCCATGCGGAAGGGAAGTCTCTCTTCTGACCAAGTTTTTGGAATGATGCATAATCGTGGAAAGAGCAAGCAGGGAGGTGGTTTGCTGAACTGTCAAGCTACCGTATTTTTCGCTCTATAAGAGGCACTTTTTCCCTTCTAAAAAGTAAGGGGAAATGTGTGTGCGTCTTATGGAGCGTATGCAGGCTGCGCTGCTAAGCCAGAAGCCAGAACAGGGAGAGGGAGGGCTGCGCAGCGCTCCGTCTCGCGGTTCTAGCTTCTGGCTTAGCTGCGCAAAGCCTCCGCAGAGCAGCGGAATGAAGGCACCCCGCTGCCCTGCGGAGGCTTCACAGGCTGTCCCAGAAGCCAGAATAGCGAGACGGAGCACTGCGCAGCGCTCCGTCTCGCTGTTCTAGCTTTGGGGTTAGAGGCGCAAAGCCTCTGCAGGGTAGCGGAGTGCCTTCATCCCACTGCCCTCCAGAGGCTTCGCGGGCTGTCCCAGAAGCCTCCGCAGAGGACGGGGATGAAGGCTCCCTCTAGCTGCACAGCGCTCCCTCTAGCTATTCTGGCTTTTGGATAGCCCCGCGAATCCTCCGCAGAGCACGGGGATGAAGGCTCCCTGTGCCCTGCGGAGGCTTCGCGCAAAACTAGACCAGCTATCCCAGCAGCTACCCCAGAAGCCAGAACAGCAAGAGGTTATCCCAGAAGCCAGAGCCCTCTTGCTGTTCTGGCTTCTGGGATTCAGAATCCCCCCCCCCTTGGGTGGAGTATGCTCACCGTTAAATTTCGGCATTACCCCTATCTACCGTGCTCCGTCCTACTTAACATCGCTTATGGCCGCGTCTCACCGTTATGCCTTCATTAGAGCTAGGTTCAATGTCTTTCCAACAAACGTGCTGAGACATAGATTTTCTAAGGGCCAAGTCCCTTCAATGTGTGCTTGTGAAATGAAAACATCTGAATCTCTTCATCATGTTATGTTTATCTGCCCTTTGTACAGCTCAGCCCGTGCTAGCATACTAAACTCCATAATCCAGTCTATGGCTGACAAACCAGTAGATCTACAGCTTGCCTGGGTTCTCCAAGATGTGGAGCCTTATATTACTCTACAGGTTGCTAAATTCCTAACAGCCGTCCTCTCGTATAAGAGACGGAATAGAATGTTAGCTGATTATTGATAGCTATAAGAATTTTATATAATGACCTCAGATATTGATTTTAGTGTAGTCCCTAAAAATGTTTAATCTTAATCTTAATTTTTCCCATGAATGGCTAATATCTGTCCTTGTGAGTTGTGAACTGTGTTATACTACTTGTGATTTGTACGAGTCTGCTGTTTTATTTGATTTGTTTTGTTTTGTTGTGTTGTGTTCCATTATGGGCGTAAAGCCGAATAAACATTTTGACATACTGTGACCCCCCCCTTATTTCCTCCCCCCCCAAACTAGGTGCATCCTATCATCTTGTGCGTCCTATAGAGCAAAAAATTCGGTATTTCTTTTGGGGGGGGGGATGAACAGAAAAACAGATTATCCCACAGGTGATGAATCTGGTGACAAACATGTTGGGCCACCGCTCCCACCATAGAAGGAGCAACTGCTAGGCATGTAGAAGTTTCAAAACTCCTGCCTGAAACCCTGAAGAGCTGCTGTCGTTCAGTGTAGTCAATACTGAGCTCATGCTGCTGCTTCACCTCTGCTACTCCTCCTCCTTCTGGCTCCATCTCCTCCCAACAGGGATGGGGCAGAAAGTTGGTCCAGTCTGCTTTTTAACCAACCCCATTCACAGTTCCCAAAGCAATATGCGAACCAGAACACAGCCACGCCCCAAAATGTGCACTTTCCCATATTTTATGAGGTGTCCCTCCAGCCAAAACAAATAAATGAATGTTTGCAAACATGGATATTTAGAGGAAAGCGTGCATATAAATGCATATAAATTGGGGGGGGGGGCAATGTTACTATGCATTCTGCTTGGAGAAATTCAGCTTTTCCTATGCTAAAAAGTCCCAAACAATGAAGCATTTCTTCATAGGGGAGCCACACCCTTGCCTGCCAGTTCTGTCCTGGAAACATGGGGTTGGAAATTAACGTTTGCCAAGAGTGGTGTCATCTCATGCTGGTGCCAGCTGAGCTGAACGATTTGGTAAAGCGGAGAGATTTAGTAGGAATAGGGAAGGTCCTGCGAGATTACATGGCAAAGCACCGAAATTCTCGGGGAAAGAGGCACACTTTTCCTGAGTACTCTCAGAATTGCAAGCGACTAAGTAATTAGGGACGTGGGTGGCGCTGTGGGTTAAACCACAGAGCCTAGGACTTGCCGATCAGAAGGTCAGCGGTTTGAATCCCCGCGACGGGGTGAGCTCCCGTTGCTCGGTCCCTGCTCCTGCCAACCTAGCTGTTCGAAAGCACGTCAAAGCGCAAGTAGATAAAGAGGTACCGCTCCGGTGGGAAGGTAAACAGCGTTTCCGTGCGCTGCTCTGGTTCACCAGAAGCGGCTCAGTCATGCTGGCCACATGACCTGGAAGCTGTACGCCGGCTCCCTCGGCCAATAAAGCGAGATGAGCGCCGCAACCCCAGAGTCGATCACAACTGGACCTAATGGTCAGGGGTCCCTTCACCTTTACCTAAGTAACTGACAAAGCCGGTGGCCAACAAAGCCCAGGAGTTTGTGCCCAGGACGTACATTTTCACAAAAGGGTCAGAGTAGCCGTTGGCGTCCATGGCCGCTAAATGGACGCAACGCACGATGCCGACGACGAGGCCTCCTTTTGGGGTGCTGTACATGAGGGACACCAGGATTTTGCCCCGTTCCTCCACGTCACCCGCTTGACCCATCTGTGGGAGACAAAGAGAGAGTCTGTATTTTGGGACAGAGTCATAGAATCATAGAATTGTAGAGTTGTATGGTCATCATCCGAAACCCCTGCAATGCCAGAATCACCGCTAAAGCATCCCTGACCGGAGGCTTGCATATGTCAGTCTGCATTTCTTAGTGCAGAAAGTGTTGATCTGATGTGCAGAGATCTTTCCTGTTCTGATTACTTCAAGAGGGTTCTGGAAGCTTCTCTGTGTGAAGAAGCAAGCAGAAGCTTCATGATGTCTGGGTTATTCCTTCAAAGAAGCCGAGTACAGCTGGTTTAAACGGGTTCTCTTATCTCTTTCTGTCAAGGTGATACTGGCTATATAAGTAAGGCCAGATGGAGCCTGTGTTTCATTTTCTCTTTCTATCTCTTTTTCTTCTGGTGTGGTGCTCTGTATACGGTGGTAGCTCGGGTTACAGACGCTTCAAGTTACAGACGCTTCAGGTTACAGACTCCGCTAACCCAGAAATAGTACCTCGGGTTAAGAACTTTACCTCAGGATGAGGACAGAAATTGTGCGGCGGCAGCAGGAGGCCCCATTAGCTAAAGTGGTACCTCAGGTTAAGAACAGTTTCAGGTTAAGAACGGACCTCCAGAACGAATTAAGTTCTAAACCCGAGGTACCACTGTATAGTGTTAAGGTTTAGACTTCCTATAAGTTATTGTAAGTTTTAAGTTGTCTGCCGCAACTGGATTTCTTATGGACAGTGCCAATCCTGAATGTATTGGATTTGTGACCCTTATGCTCATTTGCCTTCAGTTGCAATAAAGCTCTGCTGGATGAAATATTAATTGCCTCCAGTCTATTTTTTGGGAATCCTGAAACGTTTTTTAAGTTGTTACTCTGCTAACTATACAGTGGACGCTCCGGTTGTGAATGTGATCCGTGCGGGATGCATGTCCGCAACCCGCAGCGTCCACAACCCACAGTGGCGCATCTGCGCACGTGTGGATTGCAATTTGGCACGCTGCACATGTGCAAAGCACGATTTAGCGCTTCTGCGCATGCGCGACTGCCGAAACCTGGAAGTAACCCGTTCCAGTACTTCCGGGTTTCGGCAGTCCGCAACCCGAAAAAACACAACCTGAAGCGTCTGTAACCCAAGGTATGACTGTACATTGGAATCTGCTCTGGATCAGTATTGAGTAGAATTTCCATAACAATACAACCTCTCCTGAAAAACTTCCAAGCGAGTCCTGTTCTGCTGTGGAACAGTTTTTCCAGGTACTTTAGGTGAAATCTCCTTTCTTGTAATTTGAATCCTTTGGTTCAGGTCCTCCTCTCTGGAGAAGCCCAAAACCAGAGCTCTGGCCTTGTTGGAATCTGTCCTTGAACTGGATGCAGCTGTAGAAACCTCTAACTCAGCGGTTCTCAACCTGTGGGTCCCCAGATGTTGTTGGACTACAACTCCCATCCTCCCTGACCACTGGTCATGCTGGCTAGGAATGATGGGAGTTGTAGTCCAACAACATCTGGGGACCCACAGGCTGAGAAACACTGCTCTGACTTCAAGCCCCACCCCCCACTCGCATGCGGCCCCTGGAAGGCTGCCTTTTTGGCAATGTGGCCCTTGGGCTGAAAAAAATGGTGTAGACCATCTAGAAAGATATCAATACGGATTGTGTATTTGCAGAAATGAGCGTTAATTTGCAATTGGGGTTTTTTTTGCCGGTTATTTTTATTGATTTCCCAAATGGTTACAAATTGTTGCCAAATTACTTCAGTTTAATACAACTTCCAACTAATCTGCAATGGTGCAAATCTTCTAGGAAGTTTTTTTTTCCCCTGATAGATTTCAATATGAATTGTGGTATATTTAAATCTATTTAATAAAATGATGGTTTTTTATGTCTAATTTTTTTAAAAAAAAATGCATAGGGAAACACATTGTCTGCCTGGGTGGCCAAATTCAGTTTTCTCTTTAGTGCAAAGAAGCTTGGGTTGCCTTCACAATGTCACGTTAATCAGATCTACTCTATAAACTACCAGATCAACCATGCAAACATGAGAACAGCTTCCGCCATCTGCCTGGAATTAGCCATTTGAAAGCTTCATTCACAGGAGACGGCATGGATGTTTCACATACAGTGGTACCTCGGGTTAAGTATTTAATTCGTTCCGGAGGTCTGTTCTTAACCTGAAATTGTTCTTAACCTGAAGCACCACTTTAGCTAATGGGGCCTCCTGCTGCTGCCACACTGCCGGAGCACGATTTCTGTTCTCAACCTGAAGCAAAGTTCTTAACCCGAGGTAATATTTCTGGGTTAGCAGAGTCTGTAACCTGAAGCGTCTGTAACCTTAAGCGTATGTAACCCGAGGTATCACTGTATTCGGGTTGTCATTTGAGTGCTGCAGTCATCAAGTGACGGTCTCAGAAGCGGGTTTAGGGGGCGGGTTTAGTGCCAAATTCTGACATCACACAGGCCACTGCTGAAATTTGAGGCCCCAAGTTCTGCTACTGATGGCCCGAAAAGCATAAAACCGATCCTTGGGCTTTCAAAGAGTAACTCAGAAAATGCGGTGAAATGTTAAGTGTGACCACATGAGGGCACCTTGTGCAAAAAAAAAAAAGTTCTAGGGCAAGGGTAGGCAACCTAAGGCCTGTGGGCCGGATTCGGCCCAATCGCCTTCTCAATTTGGCCCACAGATGGTCCGGGAATCAGCGTGTTTTTACATGAGTAGAATGTGTCCTTTTATTTAAAATGCATCTCTGGGTTACTTGTGGGGCTTGCCTGGTGTTTTTACATGAGTTTTTACATGAGTAGAATGTGTGCTTTTATTTAAAATGCATCTCTGGGTTACTTGTGGGGCCTGCCTGGTGTTTTTACATGAGTTTTTACATGAGTAGAATGTGTGCTTTTATTTAAAATGCATCTCTGGGTTATTTGTGTGGCATAGGAATTCATTCATTATTACTTTTTCAAAATATAATCCTGCCCACTACATGATCTGAGGGAGGGTGGACTGGCCCACGACTAAAAAGGTTGCTTACCCCTGTTCTAGGGGGAGTGGGATTTGTTCAGCAAGATTGCCCAGCCACCCTCCTGGTCAGGGGTCCCTCTACCTTTACCTTTAACTGGTTAACTGCCACTCGGTCCACTGAGGCTCACGTGATCATTCCAGGTCTCCCAAGTCCTGATCTAACCACTGAACCATCACTGCCTTCCCCTGTCCTGCACTAACAGTCTGATCAAGGCACTGGAACTAAAAAATATGCTTTAGTCTACGAGGGCATCTGCTCAGAAAATAATTGAGCGTTTCTCCTCAGCAGCTTAGCTATGGCCATGGAAAACGAGGCGAAACCTCCCCTCAGTCTAGATAATGTCTTACCTCATCTTCGTACAACGCCATCCCTCTTGATGATCCAGTTGTGCCTCCACGCTTCATCTTGGGGTTAGCGGCAAGTGAAAGATGGGGGGAGGAAAAAAATGTTTTCTTTAATATTGTCCAGAAGGTAGCTTGAGAGTCCCTGGGGAACCTGAATTAAGGAGTTCCTGGACCACTTTTTCCTCCTCAAATATATCTCTGACTTTCTCCCCACCCCCCAACAACCCCCAACAACCTGTGTTTGAATGAAAGCAGTTTTATTAAACACGCAGGCTGTTGCCCAAAACAATATCTCCCCAGAGGTATTTTCCCACTGAGTTCAATGAGTCTTTCCCCCCCTAGGTTTGTGTAACGGAAGATTCCTGCCTCAGCCAATTAATGGTACAACTTTCACAGCACACACGTTCGCTCACAAGGAAATCCCACGTGTTTCAATGCACAGAGCCACTACGTAAATGTGCTGAAGACCGCATCCTGAAAACATAGCGTCAGAAGACCTCCCTGCAGCTGGATCAGGCCCATGGATCAGGCCCAACTGGTCTAGAGTTCTGTTCCCACAGCAGCCAACCAGATGCCCCGACGCGAAGCCCGGGAGCAGGACCCAAGCACAAGAGTCTTCTCACCAGCTCGTATTCAGACTGGGCACAGTACGCCATCATCGTGCCTTACAGCATTCTCCTCCATGAACTTGCCTAAACCGCTTTTAAGGCCGGCGAAGTTGGCAGCCATTGGCACATCCTGTGAAAGTGAGTTCCATAGATGAACTACCGTATTTTTCGCTCTATAAGACGCACCAGACCACAAGACGCACCTAGTTTTTGGAGGAGGAAAACAAGAAAAGAAATATTCTGAATCTCAGAAGCCAGAACAGCAAGAGGGATCGCTGCGCAGTGAAAGCAGCAATCCCGCTTGCTGTTCTGGCTTCTGGGATAGCTGCGCAGCCTGCATTCGCTCCATAAGACGCACACACATTTCCCCTTACATTTTAGGAGGGAAAAAGTGAGTCTTATAGAGCAAAAAATACGGTATGTGTTTCCTTTCCTGAGTCTTCTGGCCCCTAAATTCTACATTATAAGAGAGGGGTTATTCTCATGCATTTTTTTCCACACCGTGCAAGGATCACATCACCTTTACCCGACCCAGGGGATGGATCAAGGCTGCAGCGTTTACTCCAGAGAAAAGGCAAGTGAACAGGTGATAGCAAAGAAGTTTCTAAAATTATACACGGCATGGAGAAAGAGTAAAGAGAGAGAGAAAATGTTTTCTCCCCCTTTCACAGCGCTGCAAGCCACAAGCATGCAATGAAGCTGAATGTTAGAAGATTCAGGAAGGGCAGAAGAAAGAACCACTTCACACAGCACCAAGTTAAACTATGGAACTCACCGCCACAGGAGGCCGTGATGACAGCAACAAACTTTGACGGCTTTAAAGGAGGACTGGGGAAATTCATGGAGAAGAAAGCTATCTAACTCTGATGGCTATTCTCAGCCTCTACAGTTGGAGGCAGCAATGCTTCTGATTATTTGTTTGTTTGTTTGCTTGTTTGCTTGCTTGTTTGTTTGCTTGCTTGCTTGCTGATTGAATTTATATACCGCCCTATACCCAGGAGTCTCAGGGCGGTTCACAGAATAAAATCAAGATATAAAAGCACAAAACACCTAATAAAAATAAAAACAACAACACAATAGCCTCCCCCCAAAAAATAACATTTTAAAAGGGCATAGGATGTAAATCGGATCAACTAAAGGCCTGGTTAAAAAGGAACATTTTTTGCCTGGCACCTAAAGGTGTATAATGAAGGCGCCAGGCGAACTTCCCTGCGGAAAGCATTCCACAGATGGGAGCCACTGCAGAGAAGGCCCCGTTTTCGTGTGGCCACCCTCCGGACCTCTCGAGGAGGAGGTGAATGAAGGAGGGCCTCAGAAGATGATCTCAGGGTCTGGGTAGGTTCATGCAGAAAGACGTGGTCCTTGAGGTATTGCGGACCTGAGTTGCTGGAAACCACAGGAGGAGAGAGAGTTTCTGTGCTCGGATCATGCTCGTGGGCTTCTCAGTGAAGCGTCTCGTTGGCCACTGTGAGAACAGGATGCTAAAATAGATAGGCCTTGGCCTGACCCCAGTAGGATCTGCTTATGCTCTTATCTGTCTTTAACCAGAGAAGACCAGTGCTGAAACCGTGGATAGCATTTGCTTCCTTCTCCTTAACCCACCGTGTTGATTCTTAGTTGGAAAAAGTCATCCTTCCAACTGTCTGCCCAGCAGACAACCTCTCCTACTCTTCCCAACTCAGCGTCCCATCTGCTCTGTGCTACAGAGCAGGTCCACACATGTTCGTGTAAGAAAAGACACACAACCGTCACAATGAATGGGACAAGAACATAAGAAGATGGTGAAACGTACCGGGATGACTCTTTCCAGACAGATGTTGAAATTCTTCTTCTGGTTGGCCTTCACTTTCTTCAGGGCCACCCTCGTCTCACCTATGAACTCGTTGTGGCCAAATTTGTCCTCGTCACACACAGAGATCCTGAAAGGAACAAACATGCATGCTCTGGATATCTCCCACTTGGACTACTGCAACATGCTCTACGTAGGGCTACCTCTGAAGGTGACTCGGAAACTGCAATTAATCCAGAATGCGGCAGCTAGACTGGGAGCGGCTGCCGAGACCACATAGCACAGGTCCTGAAAGACATACATTGGCTCCCAGTACATTTCCAAGCACAATTCAAAGTGTTGGTGCGGACCTTTAAAGCCTTGGCCCAGTAGACCTGAAGGAGCGTCTCCACTCCCATCGTTCTGCCCGGACCCTGAGCTCCAGCTCCGAGGGTCTTCTGGCAGTAACCTCCCTGCGAGAAGTGAGATAACAGGGACCCAGACAGAGGGCCTTCTCCGTAGTGGCGCCCAACCTCTAGAACACCCTCCCATCAGATGTCAAAGAAATTAACAACTATCTGACGTTTAGAAGACATCTGAAGGCAGCCCTGTTTGGGGAAGTTTTTAATGATTGATGTATTAATGTATTTTTAATCTTTTGTTGGAAGCCGTCCAGATTGGGGAAAGCCAGCCAGGTGGGTGGGGTAGAAATAATAAATTATTATTATTATAAACAGCTATGACTGGTAGCAGCTCTCAAGGGTCATAGAATCATAGGACTGTAGTCAGAAAAGACCTCAAAGAGTCATCGAGAGCAACCCTCTGCAATGCAGGAATCTTAATCAAAGGATCCATGACAGCTGGCCATCCACCTCTGCTTAAAAACCTCCAATTCCTGCTCCATGATTGCAGTCATGGGATTGCTGTCTTTCACATGACGGTATATGTTTTGACTCCACAGAGTGGGAAGTGACAGGATGTTTGTGTTACTGTGTTCCGTGAAGGGGGACTATTGTCCTTTGTTCTTCCTTTTTGCTGTCTGATGCTAGAGAGAGAGGGAGCCTTGTTGCAGTGCTCCGTGTGTGTTTATATGTAAATAAAGTAGATTAGCCAAAATGCTGAGTTGCTGGGGTCTGTCACGCACATGATGCGCAAACTCTGCGGATCCCTAAGTGTGCTGGTGTCGGTTGGCATCGGTCGCTGTGATGTTTGAAGAAGAAGAAGAAGAAGAAGAAGAAGAGTTTGGATTTGATATCCCGCCTTTCACTCCCTTTTAAGGAGTCTCAAAGTGGCTAACATTCTCCTTTCCCTTCCTCCCCCACAACAAACACTCTGTGAGGTGAGTGGGGCTGAGAGACTTCAAGGAAGTGTGACTGGCCCAAGGTCACCCAGCAGCTGCAGGTGGAGGAGCGGAGACGCAAACCCGGTTCCCCAGATTACGAGACTACCGCTCTTAACCACTACACCACACTGGCTCTCCCGAAGCTCCCGAACGATCGACCAGGAGGGAGAGAACATGCCAGTCGGGCATGTGTCCCTGCCAGAGTCCTACTCAAGTGTAGGTTGAACTCCTGAACCTCCAGAGGGAGACCGACCCCACTGTCAAAACAGTCCTAGTTCCCGCCCAGCCCCATCTCAGAAGGAGCTTTGAAGACGCTTTGCATCAGGTCGCCAGAGGTAACTTTGTGGATGTAAGCAGGAACGATCCTATCATGTTTGATTCAAAGTTTGACGCTTAACCCTTTGACTTGCCTCAATGTCTTCCTCTGCATGTCCTCATCCGTGATGCCATGATACACCAGGGTCTCATTCCATGCAGGGTTCCGGGTGTTCCTCAAAGTCTTGGTCCTCAGCTTGTTTGACTGGAAAACAAGCAGGACTATTAAAACATGTATGAGTCCTTACAAACCTCCCTGATCTGAACGCCTTTGAATGGGCCATCGTGCCTGATGGACTATATCAAGCCATATTGGAGTGGTTTGGGTTTGTTTTCGCATACAAATGCGCTATATTTTAATAGGTACCTTTATTCTGCAGGATTTATCAAGGCTGTCTGAGTAAGACTTGCAAAACAACCTTGATCAATTGACCCAGCTGAGGTCTTATCCCCATTTAACTTTCCCCCGCTCAGTCCATGATTTAAAGCTCTTTGTCTGAGCATTTCAGAAAACTCGCTGGCATTTCCTGTGGGTGGACAAAAAGTTTAAATTTGTTTGGCAAAGGGAAACGCCTCCTTGCTTCAGATTGGGGCAAGCCTGTCCTCCCTAGAACTTTGTTGCATAGAATTCCCCCTGCCCCACAGAGCACAGCTTGGCAGAGCTGCTCTTTGATACAGCAAAGAGGAAGAAAATCCATTAGAGGAGTTGAGTCACTCGTCAGCAGGTCTCCTTTTTTCCAAGGTACCAATTAGACCCGTATAAAAACCTTCGCAGCAAACCAATCTTTTTAAACCCCCAGTAATAATTAGATTTTCGGGCAGAGGCTTCACCTCGCGGTAACAATGCCACTTTCTAGACCCGCCATTCTCATTAACCTGTTTTCCCCCACAGAGTGCAGCTACGAGCTTTGACAAAGGCTGTGGAACAGGCACGGAAAACTTCAGCCCCCAAAAATTGGGGATGGGGAAAGGTGTTGAAGGGGGAAAAAGGAACTACGTTTAATTTGACCATTAACAAGAGTCGGTGGGTGGATATTCTGGGTTAATGAACACAGATGAAATAAGAAGAGCCTGCAAGATCAGGTCTATGGGGTCTCTGTTGGGATACTGCCAGGGAGACAAAGGCCATCATGTCCCCACATGGTTTTAACAATGAGTCCTTAAGTGACTGTGGAGGCCAGTTTTGGATCCACACATCCTTCCACAGTGGGGACATTGGTTTCCAGGAGGGAGCTGATCATGGTGAGGGTCTGCCAAGCATGCCTTCCTCTTAGCATGTTTCTCCCTTGCGTCCTGAGTTCGAGTGTCTTCAAAGCCCATGACACCTTTTTGTTTTTTATCTTATATTTTGGAAATGTACATCCAAAGTTTTTTTTCCTTAAAATTATTTTGGGGGCCCCAAGAGAGTGGGGCCCTAAGCTATAGCTTGTTTAGCTTATACATAAATCCAGCACTGCATACAATCATAGAGCTGGATGTGATCCATAGCTGTCAAGTGTCCCTTATTTGAAGGGACAGTCCCTTATTCCAGCGCCATGTCCCGCTGCTGTCCCTTATTGATGGATGTCCCTTAAACGATGTCCCTTAAATTTCAAAGGAAGCAGCTCCTCTCCCTCCCTGCTGGCCAGGGAGGAAGGAGGCTCCAACTGTGTTGCTTGGCTGTGTTGCTCACCCAATAAGAAGTCTAAGAACGACTGGGGGGTAGAGCTTGCATGCCTTGTGTGTGGCTAGTAAATGCAAGCTGAGGGTTTTTTTGAATGCTGGACGCCATTTTGTTGCATGTGCTGCTGCAAACTTTGCAGTGCAAAGCCAGGCCGGGGAGCCATCTTAAGTTGAGGCTGCATAGGCCTTGTGATTCAGATTCTATTCAGCTGAACCTCTGGTTACAAAGTTGGTTGGACAGTGTTCTCGAAGCTACCAGCATGAGTTTGACCAGACTGCAGGAGGACAGGAAGACTGGAGTGCCTGGAACAGCTGAGGCTGCAGGTCCCTTCTTTTGGCTGCTGTTCCCTTATTTTCAAGGCTGCTGGTCCCTTATTTTCAAATCTGTAAGTTGACAGCTATGATGTGACCCCTCGAGTTATTTAGTCCAACCCCCTGAAATGCAGGAATCACAGCTAAAGAATCTCTGGCAGATGATCATCCAACCTCTGCTTCAAAGACTTGGTTTCCAGACCCTTGACCATCTTGTTTGCCCTCCCCATAGCACCTCCCAGCTGGTTGTCCTGGATACAGTTGCCTCTTATCAAAGGAGGAGGACGAAGGGACAAAATTATCTTACCTTACTGGCTCCTGGCAAAAGGTGCAGCTTCACATAAGGGTCTGCCAACCCATTGGAGTCCATCGGTTTCAAGCCCTGGGCAGGAATAAAATCAGGGCAGGCTCATTTACTCCGCCAGAGGCCAAGTTGTCTTACTGTATTTTTCGCTCCATAAGACGCACCTGACCATAAGACGCACCTAGTTTTTAGAGGAGGAAAGGGGGAAAGCCCCATCTTTTGGGGGAATCCGCTCACAGTTATGCAGCTTCTTTTGCAAAGGGAAAAGTCCCGGTTTTTTGAGGATCAACTCAAAGTTGTTGAGCTTACTTTGCAAAGGGAAAAAATCCTGTTTTTATGGGGTTCAACTCACAGTTCTGCAACTTCTTTAGGAAAGGAAAGGGAGCCGTTTCTACAGTTTCCAGACAGATAATCTATTCAGCCAGTCACATGTCGCTGGGGAAACAAACAGCCTCCGTCTGCAGAACATTCAACAATGGAGGCCTGGGCAAGGGACCGGGGCTGGAAAGGGAACCAGCGATCGACCACACATTCGCTCCATAAGACGCACAGACATTTCCCCTTACTTTTTAGGAGGAAAAAAGTGCGTCTTATGGAGCAAAAAATACGGTAACTCATGCAATGATCAAACGAGGATGGAATAAGACGGGGTGAAGAATCCTTTCGGCTCTGTGGGCCAGATCTTTATCAGGATCTGCGTAATGGGCCAAATTTGACGCTGTGATGCGGCATTCACCTATTAATCGCATGACTTAATTGATTGACAGGCGGGCAGGGCTTTTTGCCCTGTGAGAGGGGGAAATCTTCTCTCACTGCCCTCCACTGCTGCTAGGGATAGGGTAGAAATTCAATTCAGTTTGCACTGGAAGGCAGATCTTATCAAATCTGCACTTTCCAAAATAAGCAGCAAACTGAAACAAGGCTACCCAGATTCGCACACCCCCGTAGAACAACTGGAAAGGTTTGCGCAGAAGGCAAATAATAGGCATTGCAGGCCCCCTCCGAGCCTGATAATCTTCCAGTTCTCCAGCTGAGAAGGACCCAAAGGGTGGCACCCATCCTGTGGAACACCCTCCCATCAGATGTCAAAGAAATTAACAACTATCTGACTTTTAGAAGGCAGCCCTGTTTAGGGAAGCTTTTAATATCTGATGGATTATTGTATTTTAATGTTTGGTTGGAAGCCGCCCAGAGTGGTTGGGGAAACCCAGCCAGATGGGTGGGGTATTAATAAATTATTATTATTATTATTATTATTATTATTTACCTTTGCCTTGATGAGGGTGCATTGCAAAGAGCTGTTCTCCTGGTCGTACAAAAGGCTGAATTCCAGAGCACCAAGAGTAGCTGGGGAGAGAGAAGGGTTAATGCTGACAACATGGTTGGGCCCGTGGTGTTGCAGGAAGGCTGGAGGGAAACAATTCTAGCATTTGTTTTCCAGGAAAAAACAACTTGGGTGGTGGGTGTTCCATTCAAAAACAGATACCTTGGTACTCGAACAGCTTGGCTCCCGAACAAATCGGCTCCTGAACGCCACTGAAGTCACAGAAGTGACTGTTCCAGTTTGCAAACATTTTTCAGAAGCCAAACGTCCGGCGCGGCTTCCGATTGGCTGCAGGAGCTTCCTGTGCTCAATCGGAAGCCACACCTTGGTTTTAGAACCGTTCCGGGAGTCGAACAGTCTCCCGGAACGGATTGAGTTCGAGAACCAAGATGCCACTGTAGTTGGGCATAGGATTTGGCAATAGTTCACCTGTGAGATCACCTTACCCCAAGTATGCCCTCTCAACCGCTCCAGTCTGCAGAACTGGCACTATTACAGGGGCCAGATATCACCCGTTCTGCGCTGGTAAGAAATCAGTCTTTTAGTATGCTTCCCACAGCCTGGATCTCCTTGCATACCCACTTCTGTCTGCTCCATGTGCCTTTGCATCTGCCACTTCACCCTGCCCAACAGTAGAGCCGGCCCCGAACGAGAGGCTGAGCCAAAGGCTGTGCAAGAGAGATGCGTTTTGGGAGATGTGACACAACTCTGCAGATGATTCACATCTCTTAGGTAAGTCCGAAGATGGAAGATTCCAGTTTTTGCCTTCCAACTCATGGGGCTCCCCACCCCCACCCTGAGAAAGAGCAGCGCTGCATAAAAATGCCTGCGGGCTCCTGCGTCTTGGATGAATAATTGAAATCTTCCAGCGTGGGTGGGTGTTTTTTTGTGGGTGTGGGCAGAGATGGGGTTGTCATCTTCCACCAGAGGAGAAAAACGGTTGCACTCCACCATTCCTCTCCCCGATTACTTATTTACTAAACATTAAAAGCACTTAGGGAGGCTCTGGAACGATGTCACGAGCCCCCAAAGGAGGGCAGCCACCATTACTTTGAAGAGGACAGCAGCCCGAGAAAATCTAGCACACTTTAAAAGTATAATCCAGCCATGAAAAATGCAGGAGACAAAACTAGGGATGGAAACATGGGACTTCTGCAATGGCGTCTCCCATCGCATCACAAAAGCAAGGCAGTTCAGAATCTTGCACTGAATCACGGCAACACAACCACCAACTTCAGCTTCTGTTCATTCATGTTGCAGAAATAAACTTTAAAAGATTATTTGTAGGAGGCTTGGGGAAAGCTCCCAGGGCAGAGAGGTCTGGACATTGGAGGATCTAAGTGCTCTAGGATCCCTCTCTGATCCCACCCACCACATCTACAAAAGAAATCGAAGTGATTCGTGTTGAGACAACCAGGATTGCATCTTATGTGGGGGTTCAAGTCCAAGGGTCCCGTGTATATGCAAAAACGTGTATATGCAAAAACTCCATGGGGGTCTATATTCGAACTGCCCCCATGGAGTCACCCCCTATGTAAGCATCCCTAGCCTTCCCGAGCAGGTGCTCTGAAGGGGCCTTGCCCCCTAGCAAGGCAGAGAGCTTTAAAGGTCCAGGCAAAAAGAGCTTTTCAGCTTTCTGCCTTGAGTTTAACTTGTGGGATTTCAGCCGGCCAGCCTTCAACCTTATGCTGTTGAAATCCCGGGAGTTAGATGCGTGTAAGAGGCAATGGGACGCGGGTGGCACTGTGGATTAAACCACAGAGCCTAGGACTTGCCAATCAGAAGGTCGGCGGTTCGAATCCCCGCGACGGGGTGAGCTCCCGTTGCTCGGTCCCTGCTCCTGCCAACCTAGCAGTTCGAAAGCACGTCAAAGTGCAAGTAGATAAATAGGTACTGCTCCGACGGGAAAGTAAACGGCGTTTCCATGCACTGCTCTGGTTTGCCAGAAGCGGCTTAGTCATGCTGGCCACATGACCCGGAAGCTGTACGCCGGCTCCCTCAGCCAATAAAGCGAGATGAGCACCGCAGCCCCAGAGTCGGCCACGACTGGACCTAATGGTCAGGGGTCTCTTTACCTTTTTAAGAGGCAATCAGACTGTATGCTCAGGCGTCTGTGTTTGCAAGGCATACATTCCTGGCCTCTTCAGAAGGAGGCACTTCCCTGTAGGCTAAGGAAGAGCTGGATCAGGGTGAGGCACCTTGACTTTGAGTCATGCATGCCCGTTTTATGTGCCCTGCAGAGATAGGGTGCAGGGACAAAGAAAGAAGGTGGCATGGCGGACCCCTGCCATGTTGCAAATTCTATCCTCTGCGACTCTGGTCCCACTCACAGCCAGTGTGCACCCACACACCCCAAAGCTAGTGGCCCTTGGCAGAAATCAGGTCATCTGACACAAAAGTTGCTCATTCCTGCAGTTTTCTTCTCCAGTTTTAAATTACCGTATTTTCCCACTCTATAAGAGACACCCGACCATAAGACACACCTAGTTTTTAGAGGAGGAAAACAAGAAAAAAAAAATTCTGAATCTACGCAGCGCCTCTCCAGCAAAGCGGGAGGGGAAATGGAAGGGTCTCCGTTTCTCCTCCCGCTTCGCTGAAGGGACGCTGCACAGCTCTCCCTCTCTGCGCAGCGCCTCTCCAGCGAAGCAAAGTCAGAACAGCAAGAGGAACCGCTGCGCAGCAAAAGCAGCGATCCCTCTTGCTGTTCTGGCTTCTGGGATAGCTGCGCAGCCTGCATTCGCTCCATAAGATGCACACACTTCCCCTTACTTTTTAGGAGGAGAAAAGTGTGTCTTATAGAGCGACAAATACGGTATAAATTTCCCGAATAAAAAAGAAAGAGTCAAGCCATATCCTCGAAGCTTGAGTTGCCTAAGGAAGCAATCTTCTATCAATTGGAAATCACTAGAGACTAATCAGTGGGGACAGGTAAAAGTAAAAGATAAAAGACCCCTGGGCGGTTAAGTCCAGTCAAAGGCGACTATGGGAATGCGGCACTCATCTCGCTTTTAGGCTGAGGGAGCCCACATTTGTCCACAGACAGATTTCAGGGTCATGTAGCCAGCATGGCTACACCGCTTCTTGTGCAACGGAACACCGTGACAGAAACCAGAGCGCACGGAAATGCCGTTTACCTTCCTGCCACAGTGGTACCTATTTATCTACTTGCACTGGCGTGCTTTGGAACTGCTAGGTTGGCCAAAGCCAAGACAGAGCAACGGGAGCTCACCCCGTCGCGGGGATTCGAACCACGACCTTCCAATCGGCAAGCCCAAGAGGCTCAGTGGTTTAGACCACAGTGCCACCCTTGTCCCTAATCAGTGGGGACAATTCTTAATTGGTAGCTCTAAGGTTGGAGCGCTTCCTTATCTTCGAAGCGTGTGCCTCTTATGGGTTCCTCTTATAAAGTCATGGGAAAGAAAGGAAGGAAGGAAGGAAGGAAGGGAGGGAGGGAGGGAGGGAAATGGCCTCTTTGCAACAAGAAAATATGGCCTTAGCTCAGTCATTGCAACTACAACTTACTTGCTTCGTCCGAGTCATAGCTGTTGGCCTCATCTTCCTCCTCCTCTGGAGGAGGCTGCCGTTGGGGTGCAGGTGCAGCTGGAGGGGCACCAGTTTGGCTGTAGGGAGTCACCTGGCGCATAGGTCTCTCCCCTGCGGGTGACGGATATCCAGAGGCGGCTTTCTCATCCCTCGATGTCCCAGCAGCAGAGATGGGAGGATCGGCTTGGGGTGGAGCCATTGAAAGACTTCCTATGCAAGCAGAGAGAAAGAGCGAGAGGAAGAAGACTGGTCACGGGTAAGAGTTCTAGGGGAGATTTCTTTCCTTTTTTCTAAAAAAAATATATAGTATAGTATAGTATAGTATAGTATAGTACAGTACAGTGGTACCTTGGGTTACATATGATTCAGGTTACATACACTTCAGGTTACAGACTCCGCTAACCCAGAAATAGTACCTCAGGTTAAGAACTTTGCTTCAGGATAAGAACAGAAACCGTGCTCCGGCGGTGCGGCTGCAGCAGGAGGCCCCATTAGCTAAAGTGGTGCTTCAGGTTAAGAACAGTTTCAGGTTATGAACAGACCTCCAGAACAAATTAAGTACTTAACCCGAGGTACCACTGTATAGTATAGTATAGTATAGTATAGTATAGTATAGTATAGTATAGTACAGTACAGTACAGTACAGTATAGTATAGTATAGACAGAATCCAAAAGGAAAAGGAAAAGGAAAAACAATATATGGTCAGGTTAACAAATATAGTCATACCTCATGTTACGTTTGCTTCATGTTACGTTCTTTCAGGTTACATCCCGCGGTGACCCGGAAGTACCAGAAAGGGTTACTTCCGGGTTTCACCGCTTGCGCATGCCCAGGAGCGCTAAATCGCGCTTCGCGCATGCACACGAGCGCCAAATTGTGCCGTGCACCTGCGCAGATACGGCACATCAGGTTGTGCTCTTTTCATGTTGCGAACGGGCCTCCGGAATGGATCCCCTTCACAACCAGAGGTACCACTGTACTCAAGGTGGCTCGCACACCGATAAAGTAGAACTAGCTAAAAACATAGAAAAGATCTTTAAAATGTAATTAAACACCAGTAGTATTCAAATAATATGAAAAGGTCCGTTAAAAACACAGGCAACAATTTAAAAAACTATCACAGCATCAACCCTTTCCTCAAAAACATTCAGTCCCTTGTTGTTGTTTAGCCGTTTAGTCGTGTCCGACTCTTCGTGACCCCCTGGACCAGAGCACGCCAGGCACTCCTGTCTTCCACTGCCTCCCGCAGTTTGGTCAGACTCATGTTTGTAGCTTCGAGAACACTGTCCAACCAATTCAGTCCCTAGAGCAGTGTTACCCAAGCCTGGGTCTCCAGCTGTTTTTGGACTACAACTCCCATCATCCCTAGCTAGCAAGACCAGTGATCAGAGGTGATGGGAATTGTAGTCCGAAAACAGCTGGAGATAACAGTCTTGGGTCACACTGCCATAGAGGCCAGATGAAATAGGAATTTGTTAATATACAAATCAGACACTTTGTACCTTGTCTTTCTGGAAAGCGACCTCCAGGGCCTGTGCCTGGCCTCCCCACAGCAGCTGGGCCTGCAAAGCAAAAGCCTGCACTGAACTATAGGTATTCCCAACAAGGCACTTCTATTTCTCGCTCTTAACGTCTTACATTTAAAAAGCAAAGAGGTGCATTTAGGAATATCCTAAGGCACGACCGGGGAAAGGGGGTCCATCTTCTATGGGACAGCCCTTAAAATATTTGAATATGGCTCTCATATCTCCTCTTCGTCTGCTCCGTCTTCCAGGCTAAACATACCCAACTCCTTCGACCATTCCTCATAAGGCTTTGCTTCCGGACCCTTGATCATCTCTCTCTATATATATGCACATAGTTTTTCAAATTAAAATTTTACATAGATATATCAAACATAAGTCATAAAAACAAGATTCCAAGGAATCTCCTGGACTTCCACCCTCCCCTTTGTGGGTCCTATTATTAATCATTTCTTCCTGCATCTTTTATGATGATCCAAATCTTTTACATCTCCATTGTGTCCATAATTCATCCTTAAACTACAAGTGACATTCCAATCCTACTAGCAATTTTAACTGTTTACAATGGTCTTTAGGATAAGTTATAAATTTCCCCCATTCCTTATTAAAATATTGGTCTTCCTGATTTCTGACTCTTCTGGCCATTTCAGCAGAGTCCATCAATTTCATCTGCCATTCTTCTCTGGTAGGAACTTTATCTACTTTCCATCTCTGGGCCAATAACATCCATGAAGCCATGGTCACACACATAAATAGTCTTTTCTGCTCCCTTGATGACCCTTGATCACCCTGTCCACCCTGCTCTGCACACCTTCCAGCTTGTCAACATCCTTGCTGACAAACGGCTCTCTGTTCTTCCTCCATCCAGGTGACCAGAGCTCAAGAGTACATTTCAGCTGGGCAAAAACACTATAGCAGGAAGGGAAGGCCAAGAAGGGAGGCGGTTTGGGGAGGGAATGGCCTCCAGAGTGCCCCAGGGGGCAGATAGAGAGGCCGAGGGGGCAGTTTGATCCTCTACCCCTGTACTAAGACCAAGGTCTCAAAGGGACATTTCAGCTGCTCAAGGGAATGGGGGTGAATTTCAAGGAGCCTGGCGTAGTGCTCCCCCGTGAAGCTGCCTTGCCCCAGCGCGTTTGTAGAGATTCAAAATGGCAGCCAGCAACAGGAGAAGAAGAGGGTGTGCCAATGAGTTCACCTGCCTGCCCTCAAGATTCAGCCCCAGCACCCCCCAAAAAATGACAAGAGGGCAGATCTTAGCCTCTGTTCCCTTACACAGCCGCACACATACCGTATTTTTCACTCTATAGGACGCACCGGACCATAGGAGGGGGAGAACGGGGGGGGTCTTGTTCTCCCCCTCCAAAACAAGGTGCATCCTGTGCATTCAAGGTGCATTCACCCAAAGCCTCCGCAGTCCAGAGGGAGTTCCCACTGGGCTCCAGAGGCTTCGGGTTCCTTTCGACCTGCTCTTTGGGACTGGCAGGGGGGAAAGTGGGGGGGGGAAAGACCAGGCCAGGGAGCAGCGGGAAGACGGCGCTGCCCCCCGAGCTTTGGGGCTGGCGGTGGGGGGAAGTGCTGCTTTCCCCCACCGCCAGCCTCCAAACCAGGTTGGGGAGCAGCACAGAGGCTGCACAGCGCTCTGTCTCCCTGTTCTGGCTTTGGGCTTAGCCGCGCAGCCTGCATTCACTCTATAGGACGCACACACATTTCCCCTTAATTTTTGGAGGGGAAAAAGTGCGTCCTATAGAGCGAAAAATACGGTATATCAGGGCATTCAGCCTGGCAGTGAAAACAAGAGACTCTATCCCAGACTTCCTCAACTTCAGCCTTCCAGATGTTTTTTTGGCCTACAACTCCCATGATCCCTAGCTAGCAGGACCAGTGGTCAGGGATGATGGGAATTGTAGTCTCAAAACATCGGGAGGGCCAAGCTTGAGGTAGCCTGCTCTACCCCTTGTCCAATACAGTAAGGAAAAGCAGCACAAGGTCTCTTGTTCCAATTTATTCTGGTTTTAAAAGGTACTGATGGAAGGGGAGAAATACCCTGGAACTCAACAATCACCAGGCATACCTTGTTCTGCCACCTGGGCAGGTGGATTCTGGTTAGAAGCCAGAGGCCTAGCACTTGCAGCCTGGGCAGAAGCAGGTTGCTTCACACCTTAAAAAAAGAAGAAAGTATAATTGTCAGCATATCACAAAGTTCCCGGAATTTGTGTTACTGAATCTGTATTTAAATGAGAACCAGGACCTGGCAGATAAACCATTTTTTGGGATTCTCTTAATGGCAGCACAAAGGGCTAAAAAAAGTGCAATTTTTTATTTTTTATTTTTTTTACTAACTTTGTTGACATTTTTAAAAACAATTACCAAGCATATAGTGTTGCCTTCTAGGACAGATGAAGTACTTAAAACGAATTAGAACGAATTAAGTACTTAACCCGAGGTACCACTGTATGTAAATATTGCTAATAATCAGGAACTTGACACACTTTGACCTGCCTGGCCCACTGTAACTCCACCAAATGTGTGGTGTAATTTTGACATTTACCCAATGACTCTGACTGCTTTCTTGTAACATCTCCTCATGTTGTCTTATGAGGAAAGCGACCCCAGACCCAGTGGGAGTTCTCCAAGTTGCCAATCTAGTCACTTAAAAATGGAAACTGATTATCCCTGATCTGTCTGTACCCACTGAGACTTTGGTCTCATCCACAGATGCCTAGAAAGCACTTTTGCTTGTCCTGAGCTTTCTTTGGCACGAGACCAAGCGGTTTTGAATTTGCTCCGCCACTTTCCCCTGGAAAACCCATTCTTTGGCGCTAATTGGAACAAACAGCAGTCTGTAGGAAACCCAATTGCCATTTGTTCTGATTCAGCACTAAAGATCAGGTTTCCCCAGGGGAAATCAGCAGGGGAAATGTAGGTGTGGATTAGCCCTCTCTCACTACCAACGGGGCTATACCTGATGTGACTACAATTGGATTAAGTCCCAGACCCTTTGGGGGGGAAAATGGATAGCTGGGTGCGGTTACCTGTGGAAGGTGGGGGGGACACTTAACACAATCTCAGAGGCAGTCATGTTCTGCCTATTCTAAAGGCTGACTCGTGGAAATATAAAATACTAGGTTTTGGAGCACAATATTAAGCCCCGGGACTTAGCTACAAAACTGTGCAGTTTTACTCCTAAAGAAGGCAGAAAATAATCTCTCGCTTCCCCCACCAGATAAATAACTCAAGTGGGTCAGCTATATTTAGGATAAAAGGAATAAAAACACAGCCAGCGATCAGAAACTAGGAAGCGGATGAGAGAAACCCTGATCAAAAACACCTTTTTAGGTTGTTGTTGTTTTAAAAAAAAATCTGCATCCATTACTCTGAAAATCCCTGAAGAAAAGATTGAGAGGTGAGATGAGAGCTGTGATGGTCTGGGACTCGGGCTTGGACTCGGAACCAGAGGAGACTCAGTCTGCACCGGATCCTTTGCCTCAGGCATCATCTGAACCAAGTCTGGGGCCTGATCCTGAAGAGTCCCAGTCTGCACAGGTTCTCCTGCAACAAGCACCAGCTGGGCCGAGTCAGGGGCCTGAGCCTGCCCTGGCTCCAGATGCAGGGATTACCTCGTTGCCTTCAGCTGGGCCATCACTTACAGCTGCTCCACTACCAGTTTGGTCAGGGGAGGCTGAGGCGGCCCCTGGGACTAGCAACCCACCCATGTCTCCCAAGCTGCAGAGACTCAGGTCTGAGAGGAGAGACCTGAGTACTCGCAGGAGGAGTGCTCACCTTCGGGCGAGACAGGGAGGTGAGTCGCCGGGGGATCAGGAACGGCCATTACCCCGACAAAGATAAAAGGCTGTTGGACCCTGCCCCAGGTTGCGGGAGCAACATTGCTGTATGCTAGATCCTGCCTGAGATCCTGTACCTGTCCTTGCCTGGTTTCCTGCCTCATGTCCTAACTTGCCCCTGTCAGACTGACTCCTAGAGGAACCTTCGGATTCTGGACTGGTCCTGGATTGCGTTTTTCGGGTTACCACCGGGCCCAGCCCAAGAGCCATCTTCAAATATCTGAAGGGCTTTCACATGGAAGATGGAGCAAGCTTGTTTCCTCCTGTGCTCCAGAGTCTAGGACTCGCACCAGCGGACTCAAGTTGCAAGGAAGGAGATTCTAACTAAACCTTAGCAAGAACTTTCTGGCATTAAGAGCTGTTCGACGTTGGAGTGGTCCAACTCAGAAGGTGGTGGACTCTCCTTCTTTGGAGGTTTCAAAGCAGAGGTTGGATGTCCACCTGTCATGGATACTTTAGTTGTGATTCCTCCCTTGGACTAGATATCTCCTTGGGGGTCCCTTCCAACTCTACAATTCTGAGTCTAAACAGAAACCCCATCAAAGGAAAGGAAAGAATTGCCCAACAGTTTGGTTGTTTTCTCCACCCACCCGCTTTCTCAGACTTCCTCTATGCTCACCTGCCTCAAACAAACTTGAACGTGTTATTATCACAGCTAATGAATCCCTGACAGGCGGCCACCCGCCCAGCTTAAAAACCTGCAATGAACAAGGTGGAACAGAATGCAATTAAAAGGATTGATGGATCAGATCTGTAGAGAGGGAGAAAGGTGTCAAAGTGGATTAACTGGGGAAAGACTTTATGTCAAGAAAAAATGAACTGTTTTCAGCCTTCAAGCAAGATGCTTAGGAATGTGATCATGTAAAAACAGCAGCAAAGGGAACGAGAAGGGAGGCCTGATATCCCTCCGCAACAGGTCTGAGAACATTGATTGGAACGACTACACATGTGAAAAAGGGAAATACAGTGGTTCCCCGCAAGACGAATGCCTCGCAAGACGGAAAACCCACTAGACGAAAGGGTTTTCCGTTTTTCAATGCTCTTTGCAGGACGAATTTCTCTATGGGCTTGCTTCGCATGACGAAAATGTCTTGCGATTCTTGCAATTTTTTTTTTGCTCCCCACCCCCTTTTTCTAAGGCACTAAGATGCTAATAGCCTTTTAGCAGCTAATCCGCTAATCCCTTAAGCCTTTAATAGCCGCTAATAGCCGCTAAACCGCTAATAGCGCTAATCCGCTAATAGGGTTGCTTCGCAAGACGAAAAAACCGCTAGACGAAGAGATTCACGGAACGGATTCTTTTTGTCTTGCGAGGCACCACTGTATACATATGGAAAACAAAAAGAATACTGTTTGTGAAGTTGTATACAGTAGACGCTCAGGTTGCGAACGTGATATGTGCGGGAAGCACGTTCGCAACCCACAGCACCGCGTCTGTGGCAAAGCGCGATTTAGAGCTTCTGCGCATGCGCAAGCACCGAAACCTGGAAGTACCCATTCCGGTACTTTCGGGTTCGGCGCGGTACGCAACCCAAAATTGCGCAACCCGAAGCGTCTGTAACCCGCGTTATGACTGCATTGGCAGCTGTGAGAATGCTTTACATCTCGCAAAGATTTCAAGCGGATTTTAAGAAAAAAGGAAGTGGCAACAACAGACGAGATGGACATATGTTGGCAACAGGAGTGGGAAACCTGGTTGTTGTTTTTTAAGTATTAAATTAAATAAATTAGGCTTGATTTGTATCCATTTGGAAAACCAATAAAAAATATTATTTTAAAATTAAACTGGAAGCAAAAAACAAAACAAAAAACCTGCAACGAACGAGAGTCCACCACCTTTTGAGGGAGTCCGTGCCACTGTCAAACAGCTCTTACTGTCATAAACTTCTTCCTGGTGTTTAGTCAGAATCTATCAATTCAGGTCGTGCCCTCTGGAGCAGCAGGAAAAAAAGGTTGCTCCATCTACAGTAAGAGCTGTTCGACAGTGGAATTTGCTGCCAAGGAGTGTGGTGGAGTCTCCTTCTTTGGAGGTCTTTAAGCAGAGGCTTGACAACCATATGTCAGGAGTGCTCTGATGGTGTTTCCTGCTTGGCAGGGGGTTGGACTCGATGGCCCTTGTGGTCTATTCCAACTCTATGATTCTATGATTCTATACTGTGGGCCAGCCCTTCAGATCATTGAAGATAGCTCTCTGAGATACCTCTCAGTCTTCTGCAAGCTAAAGAAACCCAACTCCCTATACCACCGCTTATCCAAACAGAAGCCCCTGCGGAACTCTAGAGAACTTGTTATCCCCAGCGGACAGATGCAGGATTGTACTTTAATTGAGTTTGCACTGTGGCAAGATTTGGACAGGAGAGATCCTGGCACACAGTCAGCCAGTTTGCTGCCCCAGATCTTGAGATAATGAGATCAAACATTGCAGCATCGTTTTTTGCAATTCAGCCAAGATGAAAGCCAGCGGTCCATATGGCAGGAGGCGAGGGGATTACATGACGGGTAGATCTCTTCTGCGGCAGGCTGTTTAAACATTCCCTGCATAGCGGAGGAATCTTGGGTCCTTTCCAGTTTGTGTTTAGCTCACAGGGCAAAAACCTAGCCGCTTGGCTCCCCTAGCGAAGACCCCATCAAAAGACCCCATCATCCTACCGTCCCCATCTAGGGAGACTCGCTCCGTGACAGATGCTGTCCATCATCTGTTAGCTTTTTTTCATACCAGGGCAATTTCCAAGGCCATATTACACCAAAGTCTACAGGGACAACGCAGCTGCGAAGCAGGGAAACACAACTGACAGCATCACAAACACAGCAGCTGTGTTAATGTCAACTTGTGAAGCTGCCGTCGGTGCAGAATGCTGCAGCACGATTGCTGGCAGGAGTGAGACCCCAACAGCATAGAACACCTGTGCCCAGAGAGTGGCGCTAGCTGCCAATTTGCTACTGGGCCAAGTCCAAAGTGTTTATATTGGTACATAAAACCTTTAACAACCTGGGACCAGCTTACCTGTGAGAACACCTTGCCTCATATACGCTCCCTCGACTGCTTTGATCTGCAGAGCTGGCATTGCTATAGGTGCCACACAATCCTTGTTACACATTTATAAGAAATCAGTCTTTTGATATGGCAGCACACAAACTTTGGAAAAAAACCTTTTTCTTTAGACAAGCCTACTCAGGTGTTTACAAAGTTGACAAGAGTTTTAACGCTTTTAGCTTCCTGCTGACGTTAAAAACCGTTTCCCCCTGTTTTTCAAACAGCTCTTTTTAACTCCATTCACTGTTTCTGTAAATTGCTTTGAAATTTGTTTGGGGTTTTCTGTTGCAAACAAGTGGCATATCAATTTATTAAATAAAAATAAATTAAGGCGTTATAAAGGCATTTTTCCTAAAAATCGTAAAACCGTAGAGTTGGAAAGGACCTAGATAGGTAGAATGTGAACCTGTGTTTTCATCAGTTTAGGGCTTGCTGTTGGTTTTAATTATTACAGTGGTACCTCGGGTTACATACGCTTCAGGTTACAGATACGATATCTTTATTGTCATTGTCCCATACAGAACAATGAAATTGAAAAATCTACTTAAGACATTCAAAACCCCTAAAAACTCTGAAACCCCATTTTAAAATACAATATACTATAGAGACTCCTTATGATGCGTTTAGAACCAGAATTGCATATGGGTAGAAACTGTTTCTCAGGCGGCTAGTCCTGGTCTTTATAACCCTGTACCTTCTTCCAGAAGACAGAAGCTGAAAGAGATCATTTCCGGGGTGCGCACTATCCTGCGCTATCTCTGCAGCTTTCTGATGGCACCTGGCAGCATAAATTTGATCCAAGGTGGGAAGAGTGCACCCAGTTATTCTCTCCGCAGTCTTTACAACCCTGGACAGCATTGGTTTTTTCCCTGGCCGTACAGCCCCCAAACCACAGACACAGAAATATTACCTCGGGTTAAGAACTTTGCTTCAGGATGAGAACAGAAATCGCATGGTGGCGGCAGCGGGAGGCCCCATTAGCTAAAGTGGTGCTTCAGGTTAAGAACGGTTTCAGGTTACGAACAGACCTCCGGAACGAATCAAGTACTTAACACGAGGTACCACTGTATCTGAATGTTTTAAATAGCTGTTTTTAAGATGGTGACAACTTTTTCCTGCCTCCACTCTGCAAGGATCTCACTGGTTCTCCCAGGTGAGCGGCATGGGGCTTGGCTTGGGGCACTAGAATATATTATAGGTGGAACATTCTCACATGAGTGCAGGTAGTTCTCTGCCTGCTTTTCTCTCACCTCCAGGGCTTTGACCAGCTTCATTCTCCCTAGTGTGTTCCCAGTTTTGGTTGTCCTCACTAATATATTCGCTGCCACCAGGCGCCATCTTGGCCTCGGAAGGTTTGCGGCTAATTTGTGGATAATTTCTCCGACTGGAAGCAGCTGTGGTTGGCTCAGCGCCTGCATAAACATCAGAAAAAGAGGGGCAGGGGCACAAACAGTAGGGAAGTCACTTTCCCATCGGAACAGCAGATGCAAAGAAATTCAGCTGGAAGTCATGACAACTGCAAACAAGAAGGAAATGCTAAAAAGCTGCAGACTGCAGGAAGGAGGGCTATTTGCTTCCTGAAAGCTCACCGACTGAATCATAGAGTTGGAATAGACCACAAGGACTCGATGGCCCTTGTGGTCTATTCCAACTCTATGATTCTACGATTCTATGACTGACCTGCGGTGAAATCACAGAGAGGGCTTAGCATCCAGTGATGAAGGGAAAGTGTTAAGTTGAGGGTGAACATATCAGACGACACAGCGATTCTTCAAACAGCTCTTGTTTATTCACAGGCCAGAACAGAACTGAACTGAAGGGTTCAGCCAGCCTGCTTATATAGAGCTCCACTACAACGCAACTGTAACACTTTCTGTAACTATCCAATCACTGAACGTCACTTTCAATCCCTTATTTGCATATGTGGACCTGAGTGAAAACTATCTACAGTATCCCCCTGCTGGCCCAGGGTGAGAACTTCAGTACATAACAGAAAGGATCAGTTGCAGAATGCTGACAACAAACATGACTCCAGTGCAGTGCAAACGGACAATATTTGGGCCGGGGGAATATCTTCATATAACCCTGTTCTAAAACTGTTTGCTTTGCATATTGCTCAGCTTGAAATTTAGCATACAGAATAAGAGAACAGGAAGAACATACGTTTAGAGAAGACTGGAAAACGTTTATTGAATATATGGGAAATAACTGGGTACAGCTGAAAATGTGGGCAGCATTAAGATAAAATCAACAGCGTAACTAAGTTTTGATGGATGTAATGATGGAATACTGAATGGTTTAGTTTTTGTAAAACGTGCAGGGATTTATGCTATGCAATAGGAACCGTGGAGAGAGAAGAAGGGAAGTCGCTGATATTTCAAGGATATAAAAGTGAGTGTTTAAAATTGTATAACAGAAAATTTAATAAAAATGATATTAAAAATTTAAAAAGCAAAACTGTTTATTTTGGCCCGGGAATATACAAGTGTGAGTTGATCTCCTGTGCTGTTTCCCCTCTTGGCATGTTGTGTATCTTAAAGTCATTGCCTGTTTTGTAGGATGCCTTACCCCCAACCTGCAAACTGCCGGTTCTATAGAGGTCGCTTGTGGCTTCTAAGTTCTAAGTGCAAGGAACTCTGCATAGGCCCAGAGGCTCAGCTCTAGCGCTGAAAACAGGTTCTAGGGCTAGAGCACTTGGGACCTCTAAGTTCTCTTAAAATCTCTTTCCTGATGAGAGCAGCTTTTGCATCTCATTTGGAAACCAAGGACCCAGAGTCTGGAGGAAGAATGGGGAGGCACATAATGCCAGGTGCTTGAAGTCCAGTGCAAAGTTTCCACAGTCTGTGTTGATTTGGGGAGCCATGTCATCAGCTGGTGTTGGTCCACTGTGCTTCATTAAGTCCAGGGTCATCGTCTACCAGGAGATTTTGGAGCACTTCATGCTTCCTTCCGTAGATGAGCTTTATGGGGATACTGACTTCATTTTCCAGCAGGACTTTGGCACCTGCCCACACTGCCAAAAGTACCAAAACCTGGTTCAATGCCCATGGGATTACTGTGCTTGATTGGCCAGCAAACTTGCCTGACCTGAACCCCATAGAGAATCTATGGGGCATTGCCAAGAGAAAGATGAGAGACATGAGACTGAGCAATGCAGAAGAGCTGAAGGTTGCTATTGAAGCATCCTGGTCTTCCATAACACCTTAGCTGATAACACCACAAGCTGATAGCATCCATGCCACGCCGCATTGAGGCAGTAATTGATGCAAAAGGGGCCCAAACCAAGTAGTGAGTACATATGCATGCTTCTACTTCTCAGAGGTCCAATATTCCTCTATTTGCAATACTTGTTTTGCTGATTTCATTCAATATTCTAATTTTCTGAGATTGTTAATTTGGGGTTTTCATCAGCTGTACGCCATGATCATCACAATTATAACAAATAAAGGCTTGACATATCTCGCTTTGCATGTCATGAGTCTATCTCATATATGAGTTTCACCTTTTAAGTTGAATTACTGAAATAAATGTGGGACGCGGGTGGCGCTGTGGGTAAAAGCCTCAGTGCCTAGGACTTGCCGAACGAAAGGTCGGTGGTTCGAATCCCCGCGGCGGGGTGCGCTCCTGTCGTTCGGTCCCAGCGCCTGCCAACCTAGCAGTTCGAAAGCACCCTTAAGTGCAAGTAGATAAATAGGGACCGCTTACCAGCGGGAAGGTAAACGGCGTTCCGTGTGCTGCGCTGGCTCGCCAGATGCAGCTTGTCACACTGGCCACATGACCCGGAAGTGTCTGCGGACAGCACTGGCTCCCGGCCTATAGAGTGAGATGAGCGCACAACCCTAGAGTCTGGCAAGACTGGCCCGAACGGGCAGGGGTACCTTTACCTTTACCTTTACTGAAATAAATGAACTTTTCCATGCTATTCTAATTTTCCGAGTTTCACCTGTAAGAAAGGTATGAGCCTGGGGGGAGCAGTTACCCTTTATTCCACATGGGAAGGAGGGAGGGAATTTGGAATAGATTGACTTTTTATAGATTTTTTAATATTTACTTTTAGATTTTTAGATTCTTACTCACCTCAAGCGAATGACAATTTTACTGGCTCGCTGTGCCAAGGGGGAAGGAGATTCTTCGCAATTAGGAAAAGAGACTTGGCTCTCCAGCTGACAGCTAAGAGCCAGGCCACAATTGCAGTGTGCCAGCGCTTGCTTGCATCATCTGCCGCCAGAACGAACAAGCTAATGACTGTCCTGACAGCATCAATCACCCGGCCAACGCCTGGCATTCCCGTGGGTGCCAGGCTCTTCCATGCGATTTGCAGGCTGATCCAGATTTTAATAATGGGGCAATCACTCAAGATTAGCACCTCCTGATGAGCAGCTGACAGCCCCTCAGAATGACAGCGGAAGACAAAAGCTCATCAGTCTCTCAGGCCCAAATGGTGGGAAGAAGGAAGCACCAGGGAACTCGCCCCCGTAGAACAGTTGTGTAAGGCCAAACTGCTCCAAGCTACTGGTTAGTTTACAAGGAGAAAGAGGTGCAGGGGCTGCTGAAAGCTGCTGAAAAGCCAGGCTTTCACCCACTGAAGCCAGTAGAGAAAATTCACTGCACAGAGGGAGGAAGGGATCTGACAAGTTCAAGAAGGACACTGACAAACTGGAACGTGTCCAGAGGAGGGCAACCAAAATGGTCAAAGGCCTGGAAACGATGCCTTATGAGGAACGGCTAAGGGAGCTGGGCATGTTTAGCCTGGAGAAGAGGAGGTTAAGGGGTGATATGATAGCCATGTTCAAATATATAAAAGGATGTCACATAGAAGAGGGAGAAAGGTTGTTTTCTGCTGCTCCAGAGAAGCGGACACGGAGCTATGGATCCAAACTACAAGAAAGAAGATTCCACCTAAACATTAGGAAGAACTTCCTGACAGTAAGAGCTGTTCGACAGTGGAATTTGCTGCCAAGGAGTGTGGTGGAGTCTCCTTCTTTGGAGGTCTTTATGCAGAGGCTTGACAACCATATGTCAGGAGTGCTCTGATGGTGTTTCCTGCTTGGCAGGGGGTTGGACTCGATGGCCCTTGTGGTCTCTTCCAACTCTATGATTCTATGATTCTATAAGTTCAGTTCCTGTTTCTTATTTTTCTGATCTTAAGCTAGGTTCTCAACATTTTTGCATCAGTTTGTTTTAAAAAAAAAAGAGTTCTCACAAAAATTTGCCACTCTTTTAGTGCACTTTTCTCCTAATACAGTGGTGCCTTGGTTCTCAAACTTAATCCGTTCCAAAACCAAAGCGTTCAAAAACCAAGGAGCGCTTTCCCATAGAAAGTAATGCAAAATGGATTAATCAGTTCCAGACTTTTAAAAACAACCCCTAAAACAGCAATTTAACACAAATTTTACTACCTAACGAGACCCTTGATCCATAAAATGAAAGCAATAAACAATGTACTGCAGTCACACAATCACTCCATCAATCAGTAGCTGAACTGGGTTCCACACAGTCACAAAAACAAAAAAAAACCACAAAAAGCAAAATAAATAGCAAAAATAGACAGTGTGGCACTCAAAACGAAGGCGTAACACTCAAAATGGAGCACATTCAGCTTCCAAAAAATGTTCGCAAACCAGGACACTTACTTCCGGGTTCACAGTGTTTGGGTTCCAAGGCGTTTGAGAACCAAGGTACCACTGTACATTCATTTTTGAAAGCAATTTCCCCTAGTAGAATACATTGGAAAAGATACAAATGCAATGAAGAGGAATAAATATGCCAAGGAAGTAAGATTTCTTACCATAGGATTCCTGCTCGATGGGGGCAGCTGCTTCAGCTTGACCTTGGAAGCAAAAGGAAGGGATTGTTTATTGAAAGGAAGTGAACAGGGCTGTCTTAAGCTTAGGTGGCGCCGGGGTGGAAAGCTCCACTTGGCGCCCGTTCCCCTCCCTGGTTGCCCAGTCCCAGGTGTGCAGGAGGGCAGAACCGGCCGGCTGGCTGCCTCAGCATCTCACTGGCTCGGTCGCCCCTGAACTTGTGGCACAGAGTTAGCCCAGAAATGGAAGCAAGAAGAAGTACCAACACTGGAAGAATGGAGAATGAAAATGATGGACTTTGCAGAATTGGATAGAATGACAGGAAGAATTAGGAATCGACGAGATCAGAGATTCATTGAAGAATGGGAAAATTTTCTAGAATATATGCATAACTTAAGTGAAAAACAAATAACGCTTGTAACGTTTAGCGAAGCTTTGTAAAAATGAAAATTAAAATTTTGGAGTGAAATTAGATTTAATTTAAGAAGTAGATAAGAACTAAGAAATGTGCGGAAAATTGAGAAAGGAAGGTGTATCAGCCAAGTTGAGGGAAGTCAAAAAAATGAGAGAATAGTTTTAAAAAATTGTTTGAACTGTATTAATTTGTCTAACTTGTAAACTGAATAAAAATTATATTAAAAAAAAAAAAGAACTTGTGGCACAGAGCCGCCCGCAGCAGAAGAGCCCGCCGTGGCGCTCCGACTGACGGGTGGGCTCTTCCCCAGACTCAGCTCTCGGGCCCCGGGCTCTCTGCCTGGTGCCCCTGAAATCCTGGCGCCCTGCACCCCTGGGGCTTATGGGTAAGACGGCACTGGAAGCGAATTCATACAACAAAAAGGGAGTTTCAGTCCTGACCAGGTGCTTTTGGAGGCAGAGCAAACACTGCTAAGGGATGCCCAAAGGTACCATCTGTAACTAAGCAGAGCCAGCACACTCTTTGAATGCTGTCGATCTGATCTTTTAAAATTATTGAAAAGTCAACGTAAGCAAACTACTACATTTGATCATTTATTTTTCTGAACACATTGATAAATTGCCTTCCATTTTGGAACAGCACCGTGGTTTCCAGAATGAAATCAGTAAAAACTCTAAGAAACTAAAAGCAAATGTTACAGATATACAAAATTTTCAATAGCCTGTACAGTGGTACCTCAGGTTACATATGCTTCAGGTTACATACTCCACTAACCCAGAAATAGGCTTCAGGTTAAGGACTTTGCTTCAGGTTGAGAACAGAAATCGTGCTCCGGCGGCGCAGCGGCAGCAGCAGGAGGCCCATTAGCTAAAAAGGTGCTTCAGGTGAAGAACAGTTTCAGGTTAAGTACGGACCTCCAGAATGAATTAAGTTCTTAACCAGAGGTACCACTGTACTAGAGAACGTCATGGCAGGTAAAGGTAAAGGACCCCGAACAGTTAAGTCCAGTCAAAGGCGACTACAGAACTCACCTCGTTTTCAGGCCAGGGGAGCCGGCATTTGTCCACACACAGCTTTCTGGGTCATATGGACTAAAGCTTCTGGCACAATGGAACACCATGACGGAAACCAGAGCGCACGGAAGCTCTGTTTACCTTCCCGCCGCAGTGGTACCTATTTATCTACTTGCACTGGTGTGCTTTGGAAATGCTAGGTTGGCAGGAGCTGGGACCGAGCAACGGGAGCTCACCCTGTTGCGGGGATTCGAACCGCCGACCTTCTGATCGGCAAGCCCAAGAGGCTCAGTGGTTTAGACCACAGCACCACCCACTCCCTGCATGGCAGAACACCATTATCATTGGCGCCACAGAATCTCTAGGGGATGGTCATGCCACTGCATGGGGGCCACTGCAGAGAAGGCTCTCTCGCAATGCAACATCAGGTGAATCTCTGCCAGGAAATGACTAGAAGGGCCTTCTCCAACGATCTCAGGCTGGATCTACACTGATCTGGAAAACGCTATAAAAAAAATATAGCTCTCAATGCAATTTCCCATTGGTGACAGATCACTGCTCTACACTGCCCTCTGGTGTCACATTTTTATAACACATTTTTAACATTATAACTCACGAGTGTAGATTAGTCCTCAGTGAATGGGCTAGACCAGGGTTTCCCAGACTTGGGTCTCCAACTGTTGTTGAACTCCAACTCCCATCATCCATAGCTAGCAGGACCAGTGGTCAAGGATGATGGGAATTGTAGTCCAAAAAATGGCTTGAGACCCAAGTTTGGGAAACCCTGGGCTAGACTAAACAACAAGTGTACAATGTGCAAATCATCAAAACATGTGCACCAATTTTATAAGCAAGGCTGAACATTTTCAGGAAAGGGAGGAGCTTAATATCGAGCCAATTTCAAATCAAGCAGGGCGGGGCACCACAATTTTTAACCATTGCATCTCCCATGCCTCCCTTCTTTCTTAGTGCATAAATTTGCATTGTAAACTCCTTGCAGCAGAGACCTATTATTTTGGAGTTTTTGTTTTTTAACCTATGCTGAAACCTAATCTAATAATGTTGTAGATTATCAGCGATGTAATCATAATTTTGCCTACCGCGATTCTGCTGGCGAGGATACGGCTTCGAGTCCTGAGCAGGGGCAGCTGCCTCACTGGGCAGTGGCTGCTGTTTGCTCTTGCTGATGGGCATCGGTTCGGGGAGCATTTGCTTTGGCACCCCCTTGAAGAACCACGCCCCAGAGCGCTTCCATACCTGAAAACAGAGCAGGACAAAGAGGCGTGAGAACCGTGTGTTCAGAGACGGCTGATGCTGTACAGTTTTCTTCCTGGGAATTGTGCCGCTGGCAATCAGGATGTCACCTGATTGAATGCTCTCGATTCCAGCATTTCAGGGGACTCAACTAGATGATTCTTAATCCAGAATGCGACAGCTAGACTGGTGACTGGGAATGGCTGCCAAGACCTACATGGCTCCCAGTACATTTCCAAACACAATTCAAAGTGTTGGCTTCAAAGCCCTAAACAGCCTCGGCCCAGTAGACCTGAAGGAGCGTCTCCATCCCCATTGTTCAGCCCAAACACTGAGGTCCAGCTTGAAGGCCTTCTGGCGGTTCCCTCCCTGAGAGAAGTGAGGTTACAGGGAACCAGGCAGAGGGTCTTCTTGGTAGTGACGCCCGCCCTGTGGAACGCCCTCCCATCAGATATCAAGGAAATAAACAACTATCTGACTTTTAGAAGATCTGTTTAAGAAATTTTTTTAATGTTTGATGTTTTATCACTGATGATGATGATGATGATGATGATGGGAGCTGCCCAGAGTGGCTGAAGAAACCCAGCCAGACGGACAGGGTATAAATAATGAATTATTATTATTATTATTATTATTATTATTATTATTATTTGCCTGTTAGAATTCCTGCTCAATGACTGCAGTCATGGGATTTTTGTCTATCACATGACGGTATATGTTTTGACTCCACAGAGTGGGAAGTGACGGAGACAGGATGTTTGTGTTACTGTGTTCTGTGAAGTGGGACTATTGTCCTTTGTTGTTTTTCTCTTTGCTGTCTGATGCTAGAGAGAGAGGGAGCCATGCTGCAGTGCTCCGTGTGTGTTTATATGTAAATAAAGTAGATTAGCCAAAATGCTAAGTTGCACGTGCATGATGCGCAAACTCTGCGGATCCCTAAGTGTGCCGATGTCGGTTGGCATCGGTCGCTGTGATGTTCAGGCTGAAGAAAGCTTTTGAAGCTCCCAAACGATCGATCAGGAGGGAGAGAACATGCCAGTCGGGCATGTGTCTCTGCCAGGGTCCTACTCGAGTGTAGGCTGAGCTCCTGACAGACCCTTGGGGTCCCTTCCAACTCTACAGTTCTCTGACTCTTCCAATGGCAGGGCCAGATCTACATGGGCTTTGCCTTTTTCACAGCTGCCACACACTGGGCCGACATGTTCATCGAACTGTCCATTATGACCCCAAGGTCTCATTTCTCATCCATCACCTCCAGATCAGACCCCAATGGCATGTATGCAAAATTAAGACTTTTCATCCCCAAATGCGTCACTCTGCAGTTGTTTACCGTAATTTTCGCTGTATAGGACGCACCTTTTCCCTTCCAAAAATGAAGGGGAAATGTGTGTGCGTCCTATGGAGCGAATGCAGGCTCCTTGGCTTCAGTGATAGCAATGCGAAGCCTTCGAAGCGCCAAGGGAGCGCTCCCTCCGCGCTCCAGAGGCTTCGCGTTGCTTTCGCTGAAGCCTGGAGAGCGAGAGGGAAATTATATATATATAATTTCTCCATATGTTGCAATGCACTTCTCCACCCAAGAACTGTATACAAAAATGCATATCCCAGGGTTAAAGTGTGCCTTAAAATTTGTATGTCACTGAAAACAGCATATTAGAAGAAATCGCTTTGCAAAAGATCAGGCATATTAGGCAAATTGCTTAAGAAAGTAGGAGAAATTCGCACTAAATCCTGGTGAATTTTCATTTAAGAAATCAAAATAAAAAGAATTGCCAGGGGTAATAGGAGCTGTAGTCCATTGAAGCTGGGGAGGCCATGAGGTCCTGACTCCTCAAACAGGCATATTAGGATAGACCATCTGAATATACTCTTTGCATCGTTCATATATTTCCCAGGAAAATGCAGGTCTAACAAGCCACTTCCCGACTGACCTCTCTCTGTTCACAGCAGATCTTACACAACCAGATGGAGTGAGGCCTGTTGTTGCTGGTCTGGGTGCCACATTTAGTGCAGACGTTCTGCATGGGAAAGAAAGATGCAAAACACTGTGAAAACAGCCAGAAAAGCCCTTATCAGAATGATGTCTGTGTACGGGTGTCTAAACAGCCCACGTTGGTCTCCCAGATATGGCGCTGGAAGACAGACAGTGCCCATAATCACAACACACATTTCAAATGCTATGGTACTGCTTTAAGCAGTGATGGCTTCCCCCGAAGAATTCTGGGCGCTGTAGTTTGTTACGGGCGCTGAGAGCTCCTATAGAGCTGCAGTCACTGTGAAAAGTGTTAGCTTCTGTTCTTATCACTGTGCAGCTGTGTGGAGTCACAGGACTCTGTTTACATTCCAGACACCTTGCAGTCTCACGGGAAAGGGAGACGGGATGTGATGTTAGAGGTTTTCTATTTCCTTTGTTCCTTTGTTCAGTTGCTCTCTGCTTTCATAGAGAGAGGATGTCTTTTCTGTTCTGCGTAGTTTAGAAATAAAACTCTTTACAATGTAGCCAGACCTCTCATCTCTTCCCTGTGCTGGGAGCCCTGCTGGATAGAATGTGCTTGAGGCCTTATCAAAGGCTCAGGTCATTAAACACATCGGAGGCGATTTCAAAGGCTCAGCTCGGAGGAAGATGAGGCCTTATCGGCTTGGCTGAGCGGAGATTCCGACAAAAAGGGATTGACTGTCAAACTACTCTGGGAACTGTAGCTCTGGGGGGAGGAATCGGGGGGGGGGTCTCCTAACACCTCTCAGCACCCTTAACAAACCACAGATCCCAGGACTCTTTAAAGTGGAATAAGAGTGCTTTCAGATGGCCGGGGTATAAATACTGGCATTATTAGTAGTAGTGCTTTTTTCTGGGGAGGGGGACGCAGGGGGACGCATACCCCTAAACATTTTGTGAATCTTTGTACAGTGGTGCCTCGCAAGACGAAATTAATTCGTTCCGCGAGTTTTTTCGTTGTGCAAGTTTTTTCGTCTTGCGAAGCACCACTGCATTTTAACACTAACAACGGCGGGGAGGGGAGGGGAAGAAGCAGGACAGCTGCCGCAGCCGGTACCTCGGACTCAACCACGCGTTCTGGCCACCGCGCGACGCTGGCTGCTGGCGGCAGCAGCTCTCTGAGGGGAGCGCGCGAGGGGGGTGGGCAGCGGCGCGAGGCAGCCGGAAGCTCGGCCGTCAGCCGGAAGGTCGGAGGGAGCCGGAGGAGCCGTCAGCTGGAAGGTGGGAGGGAGCCGGAGGAGCGGGGAAGCGAGCGTGCGTGCGTGCAGTGACCGTCGCCATGACAGGAGAGGCAGGGCCATTTCGTCTAGCGAAGCAAGCCCTTAGGAAAATCCGTCTTGCGAAGCACCTCAGAAAACGAAAAACCCTTTCGTCTAGCGAGTTTTTCGTCTTCCGAGGCATTCGTCTTGAGGGGTACCACTGTACTTCTGTCCATTTACTGTATTTATTTTTCCCAATTTGAACTACAAAATAGTGATTTTGGGCAAAATGAAAGTACCCCTAAACATTTTTTTAGAAAAAAGCACTGATTATTATCGTTAATATCGTTAATATCGTTAATATCATTAATATTATTTGGCTGCGGCCTGTCTGAAAGCTGTGCACACACACACACAAACACACACACTTTCCAATAGCAACAATCAAGGAGAGTCACGTTTCTGACAGAAATGGCGCCAGACATTTTTTGGCCCGGCTGCGGAAGGTCGACTGCAGCAGATGGGGGAGCCTTCTCATGCCATCTGTGCCACGCAGCCCTGGCGCTGCCACTCGCGCCCTTGAGGGGAGGCTGCCTCCAGCTTAATTAAGGATGTCATCTTTCCACCAAATACCTGGCACAGCGAAGCTTGCTTTCGAGATGGCGAGCAAGAAGGACTGCCTGGCCATCTGAGCGAAGCCGCTCTGAGGCTTTGGTGAGGAATACAGGTGGAACGGTCCAAGGCGCAGGGGGCGCTTCCCCCACCAAAATAAACAAGAACACAAGGAGAGCAGCTGCAGGATCAGGCCAAAGGTCCACCCAGTCCAGCATCCTGTTCTCACAAGTGGGACTGCCTCTGCTCTCTGCCCACCTGTGACTTCCAGCAACTGGTATTCAGAGGCATGACACTTCTGGCAGTGGCGATAGATCTGTCAGTTTGCATTTCTTAGTGCAGAAAGTATTGATCTGATGTGTAGATTCTATTCTAATTAATTCCAGAGGGTTCTGGAAGCCTCTCTGTGTGAAAGAAGCAAGCAGAAGCTTCATGATGTTTGGGTTATACTTCCAGAGAAGCTGAGTACAGCTGGTTCAAACTGGTTCTCTTATCTTTTTCTATTAAGGTCATGCTGACTATAATAGTAGGGCCAGAAGGAGCCTAGGTTTCACTTTCTCTATCTCTCTTTCCTTCTGGTGTGGTGTTCTATATACAGTGGTACCTCGGGTTAAGTACTTAATTCGTTCTGGAGGTCTGTTCTTAACCTGAAACTGTTCTTAACCTGAAGCACCACTTTAGCTAATGGGGCCTCCTGCTGCCGCTGTGCCGCCGAAGCACGATTTCTGTTCTCATCCTGAAGCAAAGTTCTTAACCTGAAGCACTATTTCTGGGTTAGCAGAGTCTGTAACCTGAAGCGTATGTAACCTGAAGCGTATGTAACCTGAGGTACCACTGTACAGTCATACCTCATGTTAGGTTTGCTTCAGGTTGCGCGTTTACAGGTTGCGTCCCGCGGCAACCCGGAAGTATCGGAAAGGGTTACTTCCGGGTTTCGCTGCTCACACATGCGCAGATGCGCAAAATGACATCATGCGCAGAAGCGGCGAATTGCGACCCACAGATGCGGGTTGCGTTCTTTTCAGGTTGCAAACGGTCCTCCGGAACAGATTCCATTCACAGCCAGAGGTACCACTGTATAGTGTTAAGGTTTAGACCAGGGGTAGGCAACCAAAGACCTGTGGGCTGGATGCGGCCCAATCGCCTTCTCAATCCAGCCCATGGACGGTCCAGGAATCAGTGTGTTTTTACATGAGTACAATGTGTCCTTTTACTTAAAATGCATCTCTGGGTTATTTGTGGGGCACAGGAATTTGTTCATTTTTTTCTTCAAAATATAGTCCAGCCCATCACATAGTCTGAGAGATGGTGAGCTGGCCCACAGCTGAAAAAGTTTGCTGACCCCTGGTTTAGACTTATTGTAAGTTATTCTAAGTTGAAGTTAAGTCTGCTGCAACTGGATTTCTTACGGACAGTGCCAATCCTGGATGTATTGGATTTGTGACCATTATGCTCATTTGCCTTCAGTAGCAGTAAAAGCTCTGCTGGATGAAATATCAGCTGCCTCTGGTCTATTTTGGGGGAATTCCTGCAATGTATTTTAAGTTGTTACTCTGCTAACTATACATTGGAATCTACTCTGGATCAATACCGAGTAGAATTTCATGACAAGATCATCCCCATGCTTAGCGTTTAAAGGCCAAAATGCCTCAGGCCCAAAATATTTCACAGGCCGCCTCCTTCACTCCAGAGCCTCTTGGGTGCTGAGGTCGGCTGAGGGTGCCACCTTGGTAGTTCAATCACCCTCAGAGTCCTGGCCTTTGTCCCAGGAAGCAAAAAAAGCATCGGGCTACCCCTGGAAGAAAGCATGCGAGGGCAAGGGAGGCGGTAAAGGGGGCAGAGATTTGGGTTCCTCACCTTTTTGCAATCTTCGCACACCACACAGGCTGACCCCAGGCGCCCCAGCTGTTCGCCGCACAAGATGCAGCGGTTGACCCCGTCACCGGCCACGTTTCGGCGCATGTCTTCCAGGCGGTTCATGAGACGCCTAAAGGGGGGGGGGGAGCAAGGCAGCAGAGTCAAAAAAAATTAAAAAGGATGCTTTTGGCCAAGTTAATTGATTAAATCAGCCTATTTCCAACCCAGAAGATCCATAGCTGTCAACCGTCCCTTATTTGGCGGGAAAGTCCCTTTCCATGTCCCGCTGCTGTCCCTTATTGATGATGTCCCTTAAATTTCCCGGGTTTCAAAGACCTGTTTGACAGTGGAATGGACTACCTCCGGAGGTAGTGGATTCTCCTTCAATGGAAGTTTTTAAGTAGAGGCTGGATGGCCTTCTGTCATGGATTCTGTAGCTGAGCTTCCTGCATTGCGTGGCAAGTCCCCTACCCCATGTGAAATGAAGACACTGGACACGTTATTTAAGGTTAATGGGCATAAAAAGGCCACAACTTTATTGATTACAGAATTGAAAGGTATTGGCCTTAGGCATTGGCTCCTATCGACTACCCGGCATGGAGACCGGGAAGGGTTATCCACAAGCCGTGGGAGTCCTGTTGAAGTACGCCAACTAGGATCCCATGCGTGTCACCGCTCTGGGGCGTGCCGGAGGCCCTTACCTCCCTAGGTTTCGGACAAGGCAACGCCCTCCGGAGTCCTCTACCGGACTACCCTTTTCCTTGGGGGAAGGTGATGGCGCTTCCTTCTCCCCCCATTCATTTGCATAACAATTAACCCCTGCCAATGCCTAACCGCCAATACCGCGGAAGTTGTGACGCTTGCTACAAGGTAGGCGAAAAAACCAAAAGGCTGGAAGTGCGCCAAATTGGAAAAATTCCTACCAGGCCCGTTGCGGCGACCAACCGGAGTCCATAGCAAGGTCATGGCTAGCTAAGCCTAAGGGTGGGTGGGATGGGAAAACCGCTCAGCTGGAAAGGGGAAAGAGGGTGGTCCCCGGGCGTGCCTGGCCTTATGTAGGCTAGGCCACGCCTCCCCTGCCCGCCGATTGGCGGGCCGGGTCGAAGGCACGTCCGGGGATTCCCTGGATCTCGCGGGGGCAAATAAAAATTGTTTTTATATCTGCTGTTAGCCGCCCTGAGCCTGGTCTTAGCTGGGTATAAATAAAATTTATTATGATGATGATTATGAGGGTAAGAGGATCTCGCAGGTAAAGTCTGTACAGGTGTGCCCCCAAGATCCAGTATGTATGGGAGCAGAGGATTTCAGAGAATATGCTGTTCGTCTTTCCTCGCACCTCTGTGCATTTGTGGCCAACTATGCACCTTATTCTAGGAGGAAGAATCCTACTAAGGCAGAAGGTTCATTTGCCTTTTTCTGTAGAGAAACAAACTACCATATTTTTTGCTCTATAAGACTCACTTTTTCCCTCCTAGAAAGTAAGGGGAAATGTGTCTGCGTCTTATGGAGCCAATGCAGGCTGCGCAGCTACCCCAGAAGCCAGAACAGCAAGAGGGATTGCTGCTTTCACTGCGCAGCGATCCCTCTTGCTGTTCTGGCTTCTGAGATTCAGAATATTTTTTTTCTCGTTCTCCTCCTCCAAAAACTATGGTCTGGTGCGTCTTATAGAGCGAAAAATACGGTAAGTAGGGCTTGCAGGGGGGCTGCAGCTTGCAAAACCCCCTACCCCACCCGCCAACTGCACAGGCAGCCCCCTCTGCCAGCAACTAGGAGCTTCGCAAACACCCCCGGCAGCCTCTCTCCCTGCAAGTTCGGTTGGGCAGGCATGCTGTGAAAAATCCCAAGCAGATAAAAATAGTTCATGCAATAAAAAATCTATTATTTATTCTGTTCTGAAGGGAATATATAAAGTGAAGGAGGGGGGGGAGCGGGGAAAAGAGAAGCCCTCTGGAGAGGTTTTCCAGAACATCCAGCCCGCAGGAAATTTCATCCCCTCCTGTCGCGGTGTGACCCAAATCTGACAAAACCGTTAAATCAGTGTGCGTTATTTAAGGAAGTGTTGTTGGAGAAGACACACTTGCCTGAGCCAGACATTAAAACAGGAGCTGCAGGTAAAAGCTTTGCACCAATCCTGACTTCGGGACTGGGCTCAGTTCAGCTTATTTCGCAGTTCCTGGCACACCCCGTGCTGAGCACATTATTAGCAATAAATGAACAGGTGATTTTTCTCATTATCTGTTCCGCTGATATAGGCGGACCATTTTCAAATAAATCAATCGCGGACTAATTGATTCGTCTGAAAATGGCTTACCTATATTAGCAGAACGAGCGATGAGGAAAAAAGGAATGCAGGACGTAAATTAGCTTTTACATTCATCAAACGGTGCATTTTTTAAATCAAATTCCGAAGATAAAAGTTTCTGAAGTTTAACATCATTTGAAAAAGGTGGCTTTACATACAAAAGAATATACAATAACTTTTTTATCATGTAATTAAAGAGCACAGAGTTTAGAGGATAAAACTCTGTGTAACCGCAATGGGAATCTGATCTGGGGACAGAGACTGCGGAGGTAGATCGGAATAATTTGTGGGCTAATTAGCGATACCCACTAAAATCAGTATCAACACGGATACAAGGAAATACGTTTACATTATTTATTTAAATTAGTTAAATACATTTAAAATATTACACCGATGGCACTAGGTCTTCCCAGGAGGCCAGTAAGGGGAACAGTTTCTGTCCTCTAGCATCTGTCTATTTTTCTGAATTTTTTTATAACACTAGGATCTCGTAAAGGGACGCAGGTGGCGCTGTGGGTTAAACCACAGAGCCTAGGACTTGCCGATCAGAAGGTTGGTGGTTCAAATCCCCGCGACGGGGTGAGCTCCCGTTGCTGGGTCCCTGCTCCTGCCAACCTAACAGTTCGAAAGCACGTCAAAGTGCAAGTAGATAAATAGGTACCGCTCCGGTGGGAAGGTAAACAGCGTTTCCGTGTGCTGCTCTGGTTCGCCAGAAGCGGCTTAGTCATGCTGGCCACATGACCCGGAAGCTGTATGCCGACTCCCTCGGCCAATAAAACGAGATGAGCGCCACAACCCCAGAGTCGGTCATGACTGGACCTAATGGTCAGGGGTCTCTTTACCTTTACCTTTAGGACATCCAACGAAGCTGAAATTTGGAAGATTCGGGACAGAGCAAAGATTTTGCAGCTCATAGTTATAAACTACGGAACCCCCTGCCACTGGAGGAAGCGATGACCATGAACTAGGATGGCTTCAAAGGAAGATTAAGCAAATTTGTGCAGAATTAAGCTACTGTAACACGCAAACATGGTTGGACAGTGTTCTCGAAGCTACAAACATGAGTCTGACCAAACTGCGGGAGGCAGTGGAAGACAGGAGTGCCTGGCGTGCTCTGGTCCATGGGGTCACGAAGAGTCGCACACGACTAAACGACTAAACAACAACAACACGCAAACAAAACCGAAGCACAAGAGCACTTTCTTGTGGTTTCCAGAGACTCCTTTCCAGAGACTCCTTCTGTGATACTCAGAAGGAGTGCTGAGCTTCAGTTGTGCAACGCTATTTGTGCGAGGCCGACAGCAGGAGAGGGAAGCCGGTTTTAAATCAAACGTGTTTGCAAAGAGAACACGTAGCTGGCATTATGTTAAGTTGCAGCAGTGGCGAAATGCCCCCCCCCCTCCAAGAGTCTCCCCACCCACCCCCTTTTACAAACAATATTTCTTAAGCATCCTGGCAAATTCCCATGCGTCCCAGAAAGAAGTCGTTTCCCACTCCCTGTTCCTCGTGAGAAATGGTGCACTGCAGCAGCTTATGGCTGGAAGATAAGTCAAGCGTACCAGCTCCTGCTTGCTGACTGGGCTGCTGGTGAGCAAGGGAGATGGGAGGCCTTTTGCAGAAACACGCACGGAGGCCACTCATCCCACCTACGAAACCCTCAGTGACAAAATTCTACGTCTCCTGGTGGCCTCATCCTGGGGAGGCGGGGGGGGGGGGCTTCCAGCACTGATGGGGATGGGAGCTGAGTTCAAGTGCCCCTGATTTCCCTGTGAAAAGGGACTGGTTGTTAAATACTCTGGATACTGCAGCTCTCTGGGTTGAAAATAGGAGTGGCACAACCACTCTCAGCACCCTGGATAAATGACAGGTCCAGGAGTCTTTGGGGGAAGCCAATATTATTTTTTTAAAGTGCTCTCATAGTGCTTGAAATGCAGGCATGTGGCCCAACTCTGCATTTTCTCGCTTGCTCCCCTCTCCCATTTTGTTCACATACCTCCTGAAATAATAACAATGGCAATAACAATAATTACAGTGGTAAAGGTAAAGGGACCCCTGACCATTAGGTCCAGCCATGGCCGACTCTGAGGTTGCGGCGCTCATCTCGCTTTATTGGCTGAGGGAGCCGGCGTACAGCTTCCGGGTCATGTGGTCAGCATGACTAAGCCTCTTCTCGCGAACCAGAGCAGCGCACGGAAACGCCATTTACCTTCCCACCGGAGCGGTACCTATTTATCTACTTGCACTTTGAGGTGCTTTCGAACTGCTAGGTTGGCAGGAGCTGGGACCAAACAACAGGAGCTCACCCCGTTGCGGGGATTCAAACCGTCGAACTTCTGATCGGCAATTCCTAGGCTCTGTGGTTTAACCCACAGCGCCACCTGCGTCCCAATTACAGTGGTACCTTGGGTTAAGTATTTAATTAGTTCTGGAGGTCCGTTCTTAACCTGAAACTGTTCTTAAGCTGAAGGACCACTCCTGCTGCCACCGCACTGCTGCTGCACGATTTCTGTTCTCATCCTGAAGCAAAGTTCTTAACCTGAGGTACTATTTCTGGGTTAGCGGAGTCTGTAACCTGAAGTGTATGTAACCCGAGGTACCACAGTAATTTGTATGCTGCCCATCTGACTGGGCTGCCCCAGCCACTCTGGGCGGCTCCCAGCAAAAAGAGGGAAAAAACACAATACAACATCAAACACTAAAAACTTCCCTGACCAGGTTTGCCTTGAGATGGCTTTTAAACATCTGGACTACAGTGCCCATCATCCCTGTCTGCCGTCCATGTTGCTAGCAGGGGGTGATGGGAGACGGAAGACAACAACATCTGGGGGACCCCAGGCCACCCACCCCTGTTTCTGCTTCAGGCAGAACTGGCTTGTGGTCTCCTACCTCTGGAGCAGAGAAGACCAGGATTGCAGAACACACAAAGAGAGAGGTGGAAGCCTTCCAACATAGCAAGCTGCCCAGCACCATGGAAAGGATGTTGGGATGGCAGAACGGTAGAGTTGGAAGGGGTCCCCAGGGGTCATCCAGCCCAACCCCCCTGCAATGCAAAGATGCAAACAAGACCTTATGGCCATCCAGATGTTGATGAAAGAAAATAACCACTGGCCATGTTGCTTGGGGCTGATGGGACCTGGTGTCTGGGAACATCTGGAGGATAAGGTCCATCATACCCAACCACTGGCCTTGTTGGTTGGGGCTGATGGGACCTGGTGTCTGGGAACATCTGGAGAATAACTTCCATTATCTCCAACCACTGGCCATGTTGGTTGGCACTGATGGGACCTGGTGTCTGGGAACATCTGGAGAATAACTTCCATTATCCCCAACCACTGGTCATATTGGTTGGGGGTGATGGGACCCGGTGTCTGGGAACATCTGAAGGATAAGGTCCATCATACCCAACCACTGGCCATGTTGGTTGGGGCTGATAGGACCTGGTGTCTGGGACCATCTGGATGATATCTTCCATTATCCCCAACCACTGGCCATGTTGGTTGGGGCTGATGGGACCCGGTGTCTGGGAACATCTGGAGGAATACAGATTTGCTATCTGCAGACAAATGCACACAGAACGTGACTCCCAACTCACGTGGCCTCCTTACCCAATGCGTTCCTGCTCCAACTCTTCCATCTTCTCAGCACGAGCAATGACCCGGTTGATGATCTCCTTTTCCTCATCCGTCAGCTCTTCGTTCTTCCTCCCTCGGTCTGGCTGGGTCCCGTGAGCTGACCAGCTGCCGGGGGCTCTGCAGTGGGCATAGGAAAGAGGGGGATCTGGTCAAGGAGGGCATCTGAGGAGGAGATCAAAACTGCTGCAAGTGGAACCCAACACAACACATGGGCCAAGGTGGACGGTTGCCTTCATAAGGGCATTGAGCCAGCTTTAAAAAATTTTTTTGAAAAAACCTCTCTACCATTTAATAAAATATAAAAATCTCCCAACAGGTCACAGGGAATCTAAGTTTCTGCTGCTCTGCATGAAGAAACATATTTGATCTGAAAAGCAGAGGGTTGAAAGGGGCGGTACCTCAAGTGGTCATCTAGTCCAACCCCAGGACAATGCAGGAAATCCACAACTGCTGCGCCATGCCTGCGAGGTGGCCACCCAAACTTTGCTTTTATGCACACACAGCTATTACAAACTACAGGTTTACTTCTAGGACCAAACAAGATGTGACGGCAATGAAGACGTGTCACTGCATTACGGTCTCATTTTATTTTATTTATTTTAGGATATAGTCTATGAGGGAGACGCAGGTGGCGCTGTGGGTTAAACCACAGAGCCTAGGACTTGCCGATCAGAAGGTCGGCGGTTCGAATCCCCGCGACGGAGTGAGCTCCCGTTGCTCGGTTCCTGCTCCTGCCAACCTAGCAGTTCAAAAGCACATCAAAGTGCAAGTAGATAAATAGGCACCACTCCGGCGGGAAGTTAAACGGCGTTTCCGTCTGCTGCTCTGGTTCGTCAGAAGCGGCTTAGACATGCTGGCCACATGACCCGGAAGCTGTACGCCGGCTCCCTCGGACAATAAAGCGAGATGAGCGCCACAACCCCAGAGTCGGTCACGACTGGACCTAATGGTCAGACGTCCCTTCACCTTAATAATTTAGGAGGGAGGGCTACCCCCCTCCCACACCCTGCACTCCTGATTCCAGATTGAACCCCCATTCCCCAGCGCCTACTACTGGCACACAAAAATCAAAAGAGAAATATGCCTTTATGCATCTTTGTTGCCAAGGCTTGTGAATGGAGCTAGTGTGTGAGAGAGCCAGCGCTACTCAGAGGAGTCTGCCTCAGGTGTTTATGCATGAGTCCCTGTTCTGGGCCTGCCGCTTCTTTATTACATGCACCAGAAGCAGGATAAATAACTAAAACGCCCCCCCCCCCCCGTGCAGGGAGATGGCAGACCTGCCAGCCCACAACAGTGGCAGATCACAAGAAGAGCAGTAACTCATGCAGATCTGCAACAGGCAGCCTCCAGTCCTATGCAGATATATGCTGTAAGAGCATCAGTTATTGAATGACATACAAAGGACGAACAAGTTAAATCTGTGATGATTGATTGGGCAAGAGACGTTGGACACAATATAATGTTGGAAGATTGGGAAAGGCTGTGGAAGAAAGGGGCTAGGTTTACTGCATGTACTGTATTAAAAAAATATAAACAGCAATTTAACATGAATTTTACTGTCTAACGAGAACATTGACCCATAAAATGAAAGCAATAATCAATGTACTGTACTATAAAATAAATAAGACAGTACAGTGGTACCTCGGGTTAAGTACTTAATTCGTTCTGGAGTTCCGTTCTTAACCTGAAACTGTTCTTAACCTGAAGCACCACTTTAGCTAATGGGGCCTCCTGCTGCCACCGCGCCGCTGGAGCACGATTTCTGTTCTCATCCTGAAGCAAAGTTCTTAGCCTGAAGCATTATTTCTGGTTAGCGGAGTCTGTAACCTGAAGCGTATGTAACCTGAAGCATATGTAACCTGAGGTACCACTGTATTGTAGATGATAAAAATTAAAATTATTTTTTTCTTACTTACACTGACAATAGTCATTGTTTGAATGGGGGGCTTTTATCCATTTCCACAGTTACACAATCAATCGATCAGTAGCTGAACTGGGTTCCACACAGTCACAAAAACAAATGAACCGAAAAAGCCTCAAAAAAAAAAATTCAAAATAAAGAGCAAAAACAAAAGCGCCAAACTTAATCCTTTCCGGAAGTCCGTTTGACTTCCGAAATGTTCAGAAACCAAGGCGCAGCTTCTGATTGGTGCAGGCGCCAGGGAAACAATAGCCGAAAGCCGCATCGGATGTTCGGCTTCCGAAAAACGTTTGAAAACCGTAACACTTACTTCCAGGTTTTCAGCATTTGGGAACCAAGATACCACTGTAGTAGCAGTAGTAGTAGTAGTAGTAGTAGTAGTAGTAGTAGTAGTATTATTCCCTTCACCCCAAAGTCCCAGGGCATGTGTCAGCATTAAAAACAATGTTAAATCCCATTTAAAACAATGATAAAGAAAGCCTAAAAATAATTCGAGTGCTTTCATGCCTTCCATATTGCCAGTCCTCCTTTTTTTGCAAACTGTGAGTAACACACAGCAGGACCAGAGGCGGATGCCAAGAGGGTCAAGGCCTGGGAGACAGAGTTGTCACTCGCCTTTGCTTTTTCCTCATTCAAGGCTTTGCCAGCCAAGGGGTGGGGGGAAACTACCACCACCAAAAAGGGGGGGGGAGGAAGGGGGGCTGAGAAGCCGCTCAGCAAAGTGCAAAATTACTATTGTTGCCACAAGCCCGTTTCCTTTTAATAATCAGTTTGTCCTCTTGGAATAATAAGCAAGAGCATTTTGGCCGAGTAGCTGTCAGCTTGTTTCCCTTGCGATGGCAGCCTATATTTTGTCGACTAGAAGGAGAATTAAGTCTGCAGCCCAGCAGCGGCTGCTTCCAAGGAACGCAGGAGAAAGGGGGTTTGCGGCAGCTAAACTGAGTCACAGCCAAGGCAGCGGGCCAACGGCAGAGCAGAATGGCGACACGAGAGAAGCTCCTTTATAGCTCCTTGCTAAGTCAACATCACGGAGCAAAACAGAAAGAAGGTTCAGGTCTAGCCCCAAAGCTAGACACAGAAAGGCCCCAGCTTTCTGGGAGCTCAGGGTACAGGATGCCCATAACTTAAAGGTAAAGGTAAAGGGACCCCTGACCATTAGGTCCAGTCGTGGCCAACTCTGGGGTTGTGGCGCTCATCTCGCTTTATTGGCCAAGGGAGCCGGCGTACAGCTTCCGGGTCATGTGGCCAGCATGACTAAGCCACTTCTGGCAAACCAGAGCAGCGCACGGAAACGCCATTTACCCTCCTGCCAGAGCGGTACCTATTTATCTACTTGCACTTTGACGTGCTTTCGAACTGCTAGGTGGGCAGGAGCAGGGACCGAGCAACGGGAGCTCACCCCATCGCAGGGATTCGAACCGCCGACTTTCTGATTGGCAAGTCCCAGGCTCTGTGGTTTAACCCACAGCACCACCCACGTCCCGCCCATAACTTAAGCACATTTAAATTGTTGTGTGCAATCAGCTTTACGCATATGGAAAGGGGGAGTGTGGAAAGGGGAAGGGGGCTCGGGGGGTGACTTTGGCAATCCTACCCATCATTGAACTTTTGGCTATGTGCAATTTTGGCTTAATGCCCCCGTGTAAGTTGTGGGCTGGGGCGCGAGTGGCGCTGTGGGTTAAACCACAGAGCCTAGGACTTGCCAATCAGAAGGTCGGTGGTTAGAATCCCCGCGACGGGGTGAGCTCCCGTTGCTCGTTCCTTCCTCCTGCCCACCTAGCAGTTCAAAAACACATCAAAGTGCAAGTAGATAAATAGGTACCACTCTGGCAGGAGGGTAAACGGCGTTTCCGTGTGCTGCTCCGGTTCATCAGAAGCGGCTTAGTCATGCTGGCCACATGACCAGGAAGCTGTACGCCGGCTTCCTCAGCCAATAAAGTGAGATGAGCGCCGCAACCCCAGAGTCGGCCACAACTGGACCTAATGGTCAGGGGTCCCTTTACCTTTTAAGTTGTGGTCTAGCTATCCAGACCCTGCAAGTGTCCCTATTTTCCAGGAAGAGTCCCAGATTTACCAAACAGTCCCAGATTTACCCGCTTTCCAATTTGATCCTGCAACGTTCTGCTTTTCCTTGGAGCATCCCTATTTTCACTGGAGAAACGTTGGAGAGTGTGGAGTTATGCAATAACCTTATGAAAGAGGCTATGCTGAGTGGCAGGGACTGGCGGAGGTCACACCCAGTGCGCTACATGGCCAAGTGGGGGGGTTGAACCCTGGCCTCCCAGGTCCTAGCCTGATGCTCTAACCACTGCACCACGCTGTCACTCCCCACATGTTGCTGCACGTGAGCTGTGCGTCTGCTCCTGAGCCCCTGTATGATATTAGACCAGCGAGGGCGCCTCCCACCAACCCGCCTTTATAAAGGCCGTCCGGAAAACTACCAGCGTTCCAGGAAATGAGTACATGAAAAGAGTTGTCTTTTTGCAAAAAGACAGGCGGGGAGAGACTGGGCTTGTTCTCCGGATCTGAAGCTGCTCACGCTTTTCATCCTGCAGTGGGATTTGATGCAGCAATTTCCTCTGCAATCCGGGCTGAGAGCGTCTGTGAAATGAGCCAACAAGGTTCTCTCGCTCCCACAGCGCAAGGAAGAAAAAGGAGCAGAGGAGGAACTCCGCGAGGAAAACATCTGCCAGCCAGGCATGAAACACAGCACTTCCTACCTAAGGAGGCTGGTGCTGTGAGCATCTCAAGGCCTTTTAGGACCAAGGCAGGTCTCATGCTTGGAAGAACCTGGCCAAAGCCTCTCATCCTTGAGGAGACAGCCCTGCCAGAAAGCAAATTCCTTATAGGAATTCTAAGGTCTCATATAAGGGACGCAGGTGGTGCTGTGGGTTAAACCACAGAGCCTAGGACTTGCCGATCAGAAGGTCGGCGGTTCGAATCCCCGAGACGGGGTGAGCTCCCGTTGCTTAGTCCCTGCTCCTGCCGACCTAGCAGTTCAAAAGCACGTCAAAGTAGATAAATAGGTACCGCTTCAGCAGGAAGGTAAACGGCGTTTCCGTGCTCTGCTCTGGTTCGCCAGAAGTGGCTTAGTCATGCTGGCCACATGACCCGGAAGCTGTACGCCGGCTCCCTCGGCCAGTAAAGCGAGATGAGCGCCACAACCCCAGAGTTGGTGATGACTGGACCTAATGGTCCTTTACCTTTACCTTTAAGGTCTCTCATATATATATATATATATATATATATATATATATATATACCCCAAAGGCAAACAAATACATACCATATTTTCGCCCTATAGGACGCACTTTTTCCCCTCCAAAAATGAAGGGGAAATGTGTGTGCGTCCTATGGGGCGAATGCAGGCTTTCACTGAAGCCTGGAGAGCAAGAGGCGTCGGTGCTCACCGACCCCTCTCGCTCTCCAGGCTTCAGGAAGCTATCCGCAAGCCTCGCACGCCCGGCGGGAGGTCCCACCGGGCGCGCAAGGCTTGCGGGCAGCTGCGGAGCCCGCCCCGTGCTTCGGGCAGATGTCGGCAAGCCTTGCGCGCCGGGCTCGCAAGGCTTGCAGGCAGCAGCCTGTTCTGGGGGCTGGGGTCGGGGGAAGCTCAGGCTTTCCCCGCGCCAGCCCTGCGCCTGGGGGGGAAATAATTTTTTTTTCTTTATTTCCCCCCCCAAAAAAACTAGGTGTGTCCTATGGGGCGGTGCGTCCTATGGCGCTAAAAATACGGCAAGTATATAAACTATGTGTCTGAAACAATACAGGAGAGCAATCCTGTATTTTGACTCTCCCAAATTTACCTCAAATGTTTCTCTGCAAGGAGGAAGGAAACCCTCCCCATTGTTTCTTTGCTCACAAATCCTGTCTTAAGGGCGTATTTGTGTATGAATAGCGTGAACCTGTGACCTGAATTCAGGAACTGAATATTTACCATCACAAAAGAATGGCCAGGATGCCCTGGTAAAAGCAATCAGTGACCATTATCAGGTATCCTGGCAGACCTGCTGTAGCCCGCCTCCTTCTGTGATGTATGTATGATGTTTTGGGGGGTGGTCTTGAGCTACAGGGGAGGCCATTTTCAAATGTCTATATAAGAGCTTGCGCACCAATGTTCTGGGTTCCTCCTCCCTCCTGCGTGTGGTGAGTGTGGACCCTGTTGAAACAGTTTGATAAAAATCAGGCTTAGTAGCTGCTTTGCTTCTCAGTATTCTCTGGTTGGCCTCTGTTATTTTCTCCTACCGGCAGAGAACCTACTTAAGGACTCTACATGGGCTCTTAGATACCGCATAAGGAAAAGGGAGCAGTATTTTTCTTATAACACTTGAGAACAACGTTTCCAGATTTCCATTAAGAAGCAGCCCTCGTAGCGCTGGTCTTTGCTAAATCGCTTGGGAAGGTTGTCTCGTTGCCGCCTCTCCCATCTGGTTTGTGTCTAAAAAGTCGGTATTTACAAGCAAACTCTCTGGTGGAAGGAGCCGAACCCCACATCTCAGTTTCAAATTGCAAGCAAGCCTTTGGCTGCAGCTCTTATCGACCAAATTGTATTTCATGTACAATCGTGCCGTCAATAAATCTCTCCCCACCACACACCCTGCCTATTCCCAGGCACTCATCTTGGATTACCAAAGCAAGCAGTTTATCCGGCAGATCTTTGCAACCGAGCAGAATCCCATCAGGTGTTTTGCTCTGTTCCAATCAATAAACCATCTTTGTTTGGATTCCTCGCTTTATTAGGTACTCCTCAGAAGGGCAATTAAAAAAACAACAAGAACGGGTGAACATTGCTGGTCGCAACAAATAGGTCGCAGCAACAGAACCACAAAGCAAGCTGTGGTTCAAGCAACATCAATGATTTTGGGGCCAAAATCTACCTGAGAAATTGTAGCTTTCTCAAAGCCATAGGTAGGCAAACTAAGGCCCGGGGGCCGGATCCGGCCCAATCCCCTTCTCAATCCGGCCTGAGGACAATCCGGGAATCAGCATGCTTTTACATGAGTAGAATGTGTCCTTTTATTTAAAATGCATCTCTGGGTTATTTGTGGGGCATAGGAATTCATTCATTTCCCCCAAAAAAATATAGTCTGGCCCCCACAAGGTCTGAGGGACAGTGGACTGGCCCCCTGCTGAAAAAGTTTGCTGACCCTTGCTCAAAGCCATCAGTGAAATCAAGGGCTTTTTTCCTGCCCTGATGTGTATCACTTTGCCAGACCCTCCTAGTATCCCTATTTTCCAGAGACAGAAGCCATCTTTGGTTTCTGATTTGATCCCAGAATGTCCCGCTTTTCCATAAGACATCCTTATTTTAATCCGAGAAATGTTGGAGGGTATGGAGCTATGTGACTCGCGCCCCCCCCCCCCCCGAGCCAAGGAGATAAGTACAGTGGTACCTCGGGTTAAGAACTTAATTCGTTCTGGAGATCCGTTGTAAACCTGAAACTGTTCTTAACCTGAGGTACCACTTCAGCTAATGGGGCCTCCCGCTGCCGCCACGCGATTTCTGTTCTCATCCTGAAGCAAAGTTCTTAATCCAAGGTACTATTTCTGGATTAGCGGAGTCTGTAACCTGAAGCGTCTGTAACCTGAGGTACCACTGTAACTAGACACCCTTTAAAAGACATCTGAAGGCAGACCTGTATAGGGAAGGGTTTTTTAATGTTCAATGTTTTGTTATGTTTCTATATATGTTGGAAGCTGCCCAGAGTGGCTGGGGCAACCCAGTCAAGATGGGTGGGGTGTTGTTGTTGTTGTTGAAGAATGTTGTTTAGTCGTTTAGTCGTGACCGACTCTTCGTGACCCCCTGGACCAGAGCACGCCAGGCACTTCTGTCTTCCACTGCCACCCGCAGTTTGATCAGATTCATGTTTGTAGCTTCAAGAACACTGTTGAAGAATAGGATGTCCCTATTAGAAGATCAAACCTATCCATTCTTAAGGAAACCAGCCCTGAGTGCTCACTGGAAGGACAGATCCTGAAGCTGAGGCTCCAATACTCTGGCCACCTCATGAGAAGAGAAGACTCCCTGGAAAAGACCCTGATGTTGGGAAAGATGGAGGGCACAAGGAGAAGGGGACGACAGAGGACGAGATGGTGGGACAGTGTTCTCGAAGCTACCAGCATGAGTTTGACCAAACTGTGGGAGGCAGTGGAAGACAGGAGTGCCTGGCGTGCTCTGGTCCATGGGGTCACCAAGAGTCGGACACAACTAAACGACTAAACAACAACAACATTTTCATCAGAGAAATCTTTAAATTGAACTGCATTTGCCATTTTATGGTCACCTTTACATATTTGTACCTCCTTTTTGAGAGGAGGCAACCAGAAATGTAGGGAACATATTCCTGGAGACACCTCATAAAGGGGTAGAGATGGCAACCATCCAAATTCTCTCCACCTACAGGCTCCCGTTCCAACTGGGGAAGGCACAGGGATCAGATCCTGCCCACCGTGAGAGGACAAAGCCCATTGGGAGCCCCCTCGCAAATCCACACCCACCCAATCGAGCAGAGCGCCTACAGATGGAGCCCACCCCGCCCCGAATCCAAACTGCCATCTGCATTTCTATTCTGTCGGGAACAAGCAGAAATTTGCAGCTGAATCGAGGAACAAAAGCCAGCCGGCGCAGGCAGGGAGCTAAATAGGCCACGTATAAATAGTGCCAATTGTTCGTGCCCGCTGCTCACATCGTGAAATTGAGGGGGGCTTTGAAAGGATCTCGTCTCCCATTCTTCCCCTCGCCAAGCCGAGGCGAGGTGTTCTTTTGAGGGAAAATCTAGACAGAGATGCCTCCTCGCAGGCAGCCGGCGTTAGGAGGGGGTTGGCAGATAAATTTCCCCATTCAAGGAGGTTGGCTCCTTTCAAAGTCTGGCTACGTTCTTGTGATGGCATCCTGGACACTGAGCCAGACCTTTGGTCCATCTACACGAGTGTTGTCTACCCGGAGGGCTTGTCCATGCTTAACTTTTGCCCTGCTCTTTCCAGACACAGGTCCACACTTTACAACTCCAGGCCCACAGGTGCCAACTTAGGGGGCCCTGATGGCCCAAGCACCCACCAAAAAATTGTTGTGGGTGCCTGGCACCCGCACAGAAGGGCCTCTAACGCGACGTCTGGTGCCTTGCGAAGCACTGGAAGTCAAGTCTGAAGCCTCTCAGGGACTCAGAGGTGGTGTCTAGGGTAAGGTTACCAGAATTTTTTTCAATGAATCTGGGGACACTTTTCAACTTCAATGGATTTTGTATGGGGACTGATTTGTAAATCCGGGGGCTGTCCCCGGAAAACGAGGACATCTGGTAATCTTAGTCTAAGGCCTTGAGAGGCCTCAGAGAGATAGTCCCAGGACTCACAAAGCCTTCTGACGTGACTTCACACCCTTGATTTGCATACCAAATCAGAGCCTAGGGCTTGTCGATCAGAAGGTCGACGGTTCGCATACCCGCAACGGGATGAGCTCCCGTTGCTCAGTCCCTGCTCCTGCCAACCTAGCAGTTAGAAAGCATGTCAAAGCGCAAGTAGATAAATAGGTACCGCTCCGGAGGGAAGGTAAACGGCGTTTCCGTGCGCTGCTCTGGTTCGCCAGAAGCGGCTTAGTCATGCTGGCCACATGACCCGGAAGCTGTACGGTGGCTCCCTCAGCCAGTAAACGAGATGAGCGCCACAACCCCAGAGTCGTCAGCGACTGGACTTAATGGTCAGGGGTCCCTTTACCTTTATCATGATATTAATTGGCAGTTTATTTTCACTTCATTTCCTACCAATCTGTAACACTTGTGTCCCCATTTTCATCAAGCTATCAATCAGTCCCCACCAGCCAGATGCCATGAGTGTATATGTGAACTAAATGCACAACAGATAAACAGAGGACTTACTGTTCTTTTCCGCTTCAAAGCAGCGTGGGGGGAGGAAAGGAAGAAGAAAAAAGTCAAATACATTTTTGCACCAAACAAACATCATCAAAGGACGCTAATATTTCTCAGCAACGTCTGAATAGCGGTAGGCTGATCAAGTCCTGGACACACGTCTGCAGTTAGTGACGGGCTGGGTAAGGGCCAATCAACCCAAGGAGATTACGGTAAGAGGGAAGTCCTGTGTGTGAGTGGTTCCCAAGTTTGGGAATTGGGCAGGTTGACGTCATGCCTTGCCCTGACCTGGTACCAGACAAAGAACCCTCAGAGGACATCCCACAGGCAGGACCCATGTCCAAGAACCACACTCCCCCCTCTTGTGGCTCCCAGCAACTGGTATTCAGAAACAGCTGCCTCCAGCTGTAGAGACAGGGCAGAGCCATCCTGGCTGGTAGCCATCAACAGCCCTCTCCTCCCTGAATTTCCCAAACTGGTGGCCATCACTGCCTCCTGTGAGAGAGGGTATATGATGCACATATTTCCTTTTATGTGCCCTGAATCTTCTAATAATTCACTGTCTTTGGATGTCCATAATAATAATAATAAATTTTATTTATACCCTGCCCTCCCCGGCCAGAGCCGGGCTCAAGGCGGCTAACATCAATAAATCACTGTAAAAACATAATGGGGGGGGGGAGATAGAGAGAGAAAAGGAAAAGGGGGAAAAAACAATTTAAAATACAGGTTAAAATGCAATTTAGAATGCAGCCTCATTTTAAAAGTAGCCGATAAATCAAGACCATAAGGGGAGGGAAACATAAGGGTCAGACTGAGTCCAAACCAAAGGCCAGGTGGAGCAGCTCCGTGTTGCAGGCCCTGCGGAAAGATGTCAAGTCCCGCAGGGCCCTAGTCTCTTGTGACAGAGTGTTCCACCAAGTCGGGGCCAGTACTGAAAAGGCCCTGGCCCTAGTTGAGACCAATCTAACCGCCTTGTGACCTGGGACCTCCCAAATGTTGTCATTGGTGGACCTTAAGGTCCTCCGCGGGGCATACCAGGAGAGGCGGTCCTGTAGGTACGTGGGTCCTAGGCCACATAGGGCTTTAAAGGTCAAAACCAGCACCTTGAGTTCCAGAGTTATCAGACAGGGAGAAAAAACTTTCTTCTCTAAAGTAAAAACTCTGAAATATCCCTTTCGAAGGGAGACGGCAAGAATATTACACAGTACTCCAAATGCAGTCGGACCATAGATTTGAATAATGGCATTGTGACAATTATAGAATGGCACAGTTGGAAGGGACTCTGGGGGTCATCTAGTCCACCCCCACCCCCCGCAATGCAGGAATCCAACAGATGGCTACCCAACCTCTGCTTAATAACCTCCAAAGAAGGAGAGTCCACAACCTCTTGAGGGAGTCTGTATGTCAGGTGTGCATGCAGGAGCCAGGCCCTGTGACCAGTAGGACTTTGCAGGACTGGGGCCTTCCTAAGTTTGTTCTGAAGAGGCAAGGCGCGGTGAGGCCGATTGCTGGCTCACAGCACCTGGTGGCAAGAGCTGGGAAGAGATATAAGGTCAGCATTTCCCTTCGGCTCTTTGCCACAGCAACACGTTTGGACAAACTCATGTTGGTAGCTTCGAGAACACTGTCCAACCATCTCGTCCTCTGTCGTCCCCTTCTCCTTGTGCCCTCCACCTTTCCCAACATCAGGGTCTTTTCCACGGAGTCTTCTCTTCTAAGGTGGCCAAAGTATTGGAACCTCAGCTTCAGGATCTGTCCTTCCAGTGAGCACTCAGGGCTGATTTCCTTCAGAATGGATCGGTTTGTTCTTCTTGCAGTCCATGGGACTCTCAAGAGTCTCCTCCAACACCATAATTCAAAAGCATCCATTCTTCGGCGATCAGCCTTCTTTATGGTCCAGCTCTCACTTCCATACATCACCACTGGGAAAACCATAGCTTTAACTATACGGACCTTTGTTGGCAAGGTGATGTCTCTGCTTTTTAAGATGCTGTCTATGTTTGTCATTGCTTTTCTCCCAAGAAGCAGGCGTCTTTTAATTTCGTGACTGCTGTCACCATCTGTAGTGATCATGGAGCCCAAGAAAGTAAAATCTCTCACTGCCTCCATTTCTTCCCCTCTGGGACTCCCCAATTAAACCCACGCCAACTTGGCATTTCCCCACGGTCAACCAACAACATTGACGGGCCCATGACTATCACAGCTTCCTTACATTCTGTGCCCTCTGTCAATGATCTGCAAACAATTTAACATCTACTGGACTCTCTGTCTCTCTCCCCCTCCCCTCGGGTCATTAGCAGCTCCTGGAATCCAGTCTGATAAGGAGCAAACACTTCTGGCAAGGGAATAGCTGCATACATTATTTAAATTATTTGAATTTAATCCCGCTGCCAAGCTGAGGGATGACTTGAGATAGATGGCAGTTTAAGGATCGGAATTAACGGGCAAAATTAAATTAGGCCACGGGTGGCTGGGTAAAGAGAGACTCGCGTCACAATTTTCGCTTTTCCAGCAACGCTTCTGATCACTCCTGGTGGATGAGAGGTGCTGTTGGTTTTTAAGGGTCTCCTCACTCCATAAACACCCACCCCAGTTGCTGTCAGGACCTGCCAAAGCTGGAATTAGCAAGGCTCTTCTTGGGTTCTTCTTTGAAAGGTATCAACATTCTGCAACCAGACAGGCTTAATTCCGCAACCTGCATTCATGATCCCTGTTTCCCCTTCTTTTGCAGAGTGTTCCTACCATTCTGTGCATTTTATTCTGGTTTGCTTTGCTTATCACAGGAAGGAAGAAAAAAGCTCTGCACAGCACTGAAGAACACACACACACACACACACACAAACACACACACAAACACACACACACACACACACACAAGCTCCCTTGATCAACTACCTCCTCAGGCTGCTGATATTTCAATAGGTGACAGCCATAATGCATAATTCAAACAGATCTTTGCAGCATTATAAGAACCGTTAATGCTGAGAACTGCTGCATGAGCTCACTTTTCCCCTCCTCCCTCCCCATCCCCTTTTCCTTGTGTGTCGTGTCTTTTTTATTGTAAGTCTTTACGACTGATCTTGCAAGCCACATTTTTGGGGCTAAAGAGTGGGGTGAAACTGGTTCTCTCCAGAAATAAGCCTTAGAAACAAGGAATGAAACCTCTGGTAGCTAAATTACACAACTGATAGCACATTCTTCCAGGTCCTGTGCACGCCTGTCGAATCCTAGCAGGCACGCACACAACACACACATTATTAAACGGTATGATCACATCTTATGCGCAACTAACTTGGACAATTTCAACCTTACACAGTTGAAAATTGGCCGGTGCAAGGCAGAGCTTAAAAGCTCCTTTTGCATTGGGTTTTCCCCACGTGGAAATAATAATAATTTATTATTTATACCCCGCCCATCTGGCTGAGTTTAAGCTCTCCGCCTTGCTTTCCAGGCAAGTTCCACTTGGAGAGGGGCTCTGGGATGCTCTCACGACATCCCATGGGAACTCCGACGGCTCCAGGAAATCTCACGAGAGCACCCCAGAGTCTGTGCACTGAACGGGCCTTGCCTGGAAAGCAAGGAGGAGAGCTTAAAAGCTCTCTGCCTTGCCTGGGGAGGTGCAGGGATAAGGCCCACTCAGTTTGCCAGCTCTGGAAAGTCAGGACGGGGTGTGTGATGCGAGTATATGTGTTCTTTTGTATACGTGCCACCCCCGGAATGTACGTTCCACACAAGCTGTGATATATACAAATCAGCTGGCAGGTGGTTGGCGGAAGTGGAAGGAGTCAAAGGCCAGGAAATCCTCTTACCCGCCCCGAAGAGCCATCTGTCTATCATTCTGATACATCCACTGACCAGTGCTGTTGCCAACGACCGTGTCCGTCATGGCTGAACGTTGAGGCTCCCTGGAAGACAACAAAGCAGGAAAAGCTTGTAAGTCAGCAGCGAGATCAAGAGTTGAAGAGGTAATGATTGCAGCAGCAAAGAAGAGGGTGTGAGCTCTTCAGAATAGTTGGACGGGACCACGAGGGTCATCTAGTCCAACCCGCTGCAATGCAGGAATCTTTTGCCCTACATGGGACTCGAACCCTGAGATTCGGAGTCTCGCACTTTGCTGACAGAGCTACAAGGCAACAAGCCCTTTAGGCATGTTGGACATTTTCCATATCTGCTATGGGGTCCTCGGAGCACAGATTCACACGAAGTGGCAACCAACCTTGCAGGATTTAACAGGATTTATTTGAAATGCATATGCAGAACAAAGGTACAGAGAAATGAGTTTGCAATCTGCACACCCCAGTCAGGGTGCGCCCCCTTTTTATACAATTGCAAAATAAAATACCACCTGATTTCTTGTAAAACCACCTGATTTCTGGGAAATCGAAAGTTATGGCAACTTCCTATGTCCTTACATGAGCTTGCCCCCTCCCTTCCTGCAATGGCCCCACCAGCCTCACCACACCACAGCAATGTGCATTGCTGAGTCTGCTTGTCTCTTTACAACCTTGAATAAGAAACATGTGAGCCTGTTCCATCAATGCCAGCCTTGTTCTCCTGACGGACCTCTCCTTTCTCAGAAAGGCCTTTGGGGGGGTTTGCTATGGCCCTACAGGCAGAGAAGCTCCCAGAGAATAATCTTCCTCTTTCACCCCCATATTTGCAGGTCACTAACGGGTCCCTTCTCAAAGGACCATTGGGCACCATAAGTGGATAGGAAATAAACTGCCTTTCTGGTCTGGAGAGATTTTGCCGAGTTGCGATTTTGTTCACAAGGTGGGCTTCCTGGAGGGAAAGCAGCATAGGACATTTTATCTGATGTAGGTAAAACTGAATCTGTGAGGCTGCAATGGGTCAGTTTGACATCAAGACTGCACGTTTATATGGGAGCGATCGAGAGCTAAACCATGCGCAGTGCTACAGTGCGCCAGCCGTACGTTGGGTGTTGATTTGCTAGGTCAGCGCTGAGTCTTGATGCTAGATTCCTGCCGCACACCACTCCATTTGCACGAGGAAAGCCAGGACACATGGGAGCTCAGAAAGCAGCTCCTGCATGTCGGAAGAGACACAGCGGTGTGGACTCAGAAAACGTCGCCGCACAACAGCACAAAGAGGCACAACGTTAAACAAGCAAAACAGACTGTGAATGGTGTAGAATTCAGAGAGCTGGCTTCCTTTTCCTGCTTCAGGGTTCAGTCCTGCATAATGGTGCCGTGCTGGGACATGGACAACAGCTTCATAACCTCCAACATTTCTCTAATGAAAATAGGGATGTTCTATTATTGTTGTTGTTGTTGTTGTTGTTGTTAATACTTCAGATATCTGCCTGCGTTATCCCAGCTACTCTTGGTGCCTTCCAATATACATAAAAACATGATGAAACATTAAACATTAAAATAACATTAAAAAGCCCCTATACAGGGCTGTCTTCAGATGTCGTCTTAAGGTTTTAAAGATAAAGGTAAAGGGACCCCTGACCATTAGGTCCAGTCGCGGACGACTCTGGGGTTGTGACGCTCATCTCGCTTTATTGGCTGAGGGAGCCGGCGTACAGCTTCTGGGGCATGTGGCCTGCATGACTAAGCCGCTTCTGGCGAACCAGAGCAGCACACGGAAACGCTGTTTACCTTCCCGCCGGAGCGGTACCTATTTATCTACTTGCACTTTGACATGCTTTCGAGCTGCTAGGTTGGCAGGAGCAGGGACTGAGCAATGGGAGCTCACCCCGTCACGGGGATTCCAACCGCCGGCCTTCTGATTGGCAAGCCCTAGGCTCAGTGATTTAACCCACAGCACCACCCACGTCCTTCTTAAGGTTTTAGAGTTACTTATTTCCTTGGCTTGCAGACTGCATATCTTCGTACCCTTGCCAGCGCTCTCCGACCCACTCTGGGGGCTGGGGGCAGGGGAAGCTTGAGCACACCGACCCCTCTCGCTCTCCAGGCTTCAACGAAAGCCTGCATTCGCCCCATAGGACGCACACACATTTCCCCTTCATTTTTGGAGGGGAAAATGTGCGTCCTATAGGGCGAAAAATACGGTATATGATTTGATTTAATAATTGGAAGATGCTTATTGGAAAATGAATAAAAATTATTTACAATTTTTTAAAAAGTTATCCTTTCCACTCCTTAACCTTGATTCCATTTCCCTCTTCTTTGTCTGTTGTTTCATCTGTGCTGAATCACAGACTGTAATCTCATCGGGGCAGGGACCCACCCTCTCATACTTTGTGCAGCCACAGGCAAGTTAAGGGTGATGTATGAAGAAATGGTGACAAGGCTAGGCCTACTAGCTTGGATATTTTATAGGTTTCATAAAATTTATATACACTTGATCGTAAGGAGATTAAAAATCCTCAAAGTTGTTTCCAAAAAAGAATAAAACAAGAACATTATTGATAAAACCAGTTAAAGCAACTGTTGAAATAATGCAATGATGATTGCAATTAACGATCAGTGAAAAACAGATTAAAACACTTGTCAACTTTCTGTGTATCTGGGCAGGCTTGTCTGAGCAAGCAGAAGCCAAAAAGAGTACTGTGAAGGTGCCTGCCTGGTAGCTCAGTTGGTTAGAGCGTGCTGCTGATAATGCCAAGGTTGCAGGTTCAATCCCCATATGGGACAATGGCATATTCCCGCATTGCAGGGGGGTTGGACTAGATGATCCTCAGGGTCCCTTCCAACTCTATAATTCTACGTTACCAATAGGCAGGGAGTTCCAAAGTGCAGGTGCTACCACACTAGAAGATCAGTTTCTTGCCAACGCAGAACAAGCACCTATAGCAGAACCTGTTAAGTTGTGGGTGAACATATCAGACGACAGCTCTTGTTTATTCACAGGCCAGAACAGAACTGAACTGAAGGGTTCAGCCAGCCTGCTTATATAGAGCTCAGATAGAAAGCAACAGTAACCACTTTCTGTAACTATCCAATCACTGAATGTCACTTTCAATTCCTTATTTGCATATGCGGACCTGAGTGAAAACTATCTACAGTATCCCCCTGCTGGTGAGAACTTCAGTACATAACAGAACCAGTTCCGTAAATCAAAGCGGTCAAGTGGGCATTCATGGGGTAAGGGGATAACCTCCCATCTCTGAGATTTGCGGTGGAGGAGGGGCACTTACACCAAGCCAAAAGGATTTCCCTAACTTGCATTAGGAGGTATTATACCAGACCAGAACATTGAACCACGGAGCACAGTGATGTAGCCCAAAGGATTTCCTAACCCTCTTGACTCAAGCTCTTTTTCACTGGACATGCCAGGAACCTTACACTAACAGAAAAAAAGGCGCTCTGCTCTCTGTGTGTTTTCAGTACAGTGGTACCTCGGGTTACATACGCTTCAGGTTACAGACTCTGCTAACCCAGAAATATTACCTCGGGTTAAGAACTTTGCTTCAGGATGAGAACAGAAATTGTGCTCCGGCGACGCAACAGCAGCAGGAGGCCCGATTGGCTAAAGTGGTCTTCAGGTTAAGAACAGTTTCAGGTTAAGAACAGACCTCCGGAACAAATTAAGTACTTAACTCGAGGAGCACTGTATTGTAAAATCTATATTTACACATCTTCACTTTTCTTTTACATACCGACCATATCTATGATGCATGTTTTTGGTGGTGGTGGTTTCTCCCCCAAAGATGTGCAGTGGTACCTTGGGTTACAGATGCTTCAGGTTACAGACTCCGCTAACCCAGAAATAGTACCTCAGGTTCAGAACTTTGCTTCAGGATGAGAACAGAAATCGTGCGGTGGCAGCGCAGCGGCAGTGAGAGGCCCCATTAGCTAAAGTGGTGCTTCAGGTTAAGAACAGTTTCAGGTTAAGAACAGACCTCCGGAACGAATTAAGTTCTTAACTCGAGGTACCACTGTATATCCATACATACAACCTGAGCAGAGGGACTCACAGCATTAAGGCCTCAACAGAACTTCCTTCCCCATTAGAATCATAGAGTTGGAAGGGACACCCAGGGTCATCTAGTCCAACCCCGTGCAATGCAAGAATCTCAGCTAAAGCATCCATGGCAGAAGGCCATCCAACCTCTGCTTTTAAAAACCTCCAAGGAAGGAGAGTCCACAACCTCCTGAGGGGGACTGTTCCACTGTCAAACAGCTCTGACTGTCAGAAGGTTTTTCTGTATGTTTAGCTGGAATCTCCTTTCTTTTAACTTGAAGCCGTTGGTTCGAGTCCTACCTGCCAGAGCAGGAGAAAACAAACTTGCTCCCTCTTCCATGTGACAGCCCTTAAGGTATCAGGGTTCCAGGGAAGCCTGAATTCACATCCCTCGAGTCCATCACAGAGCAAAACAGGCCTCAGGCCTCTGCCTCCTCAGCTTCCAGCACCAGCCAAAAACTCACGCACACAATTCTCACATACCAAGCCCTCCTACCATTGTGCCTGTTGTTCTCCATCTCAAGATCCAGGCGGGTGAGTTTGGAAAAGACCCACCCATTTATAATAATAATAATAATAATAATAATAATAATAATAATAATAATAATTAATAATTTATTATTTATACCCCACCCATCTAGCTGGGCTTCCCCAGCCACTCTGGGCGGCTTTCAACAAAATATTAAAATACAGTAATGCATCAAACATTAAAAGCTTCCCTAAACAGGATTGCCTTCAGGTGTCTTCTAAAAGTCTGGTAGTTGTTGTCCTCTTTGACATCTGGTGGGAGGGTGTTCCACAGGACTGGTGCCACTACCGAGAAGGCCCTCTGCCTGGTTCCCTGTAACTTGGCTTCTCGCAGTGAGGGAACCACCAGAAGGCCATGGCAACAGAGCAACCTCTTTGGTAAGTAGCAGTATTTACTTGGTCGGCCAAAGCCAGATTGGACTGGTTCTGCCGTCTCTAGATTTTTAACATCACTGGATGCTGGCTTACAGGCTTGGAAGGGACCCGGGACATCATCCAGACTGACCCCGCAAACCTATAACAGTTTCGTCATTGGAAGTGCATGGGGTGAACAGGTGTCGTGTACATGGGGTGCAGAAGAAAGCCACAAGGCCGGCACAACAGAACCCTGAAATCTAAAAACTTAAGGGATCTGTGACAACATAATCAAGCTCTATTAATTGGGGGGGGGGTGAACAGCTTCTACTGTGAAAGGGGCTGTGCACACTTCAACCGAACCTGCCTTCCTTCCCTGCCAGGTGAGGACAGTTTTAACTACCTTGCAAAGTAGCTTTTGGGAAAAGCCCAGTTCACTTTGTGACATTCTCACCCATCAAACAACTTTTGTACTTTGCACCACGGAATAGCAGAAACACCATTAATACCCTCTCCATCAAACAGCAGCAGGAGACATCCCTGCACATGGATCATTAAAAGAAAAAGCTGCCAAGATATCTCATTTCAGGCATGTGAAAAACATGATCAAAGAGGAAATGCTGTTTTCCTTTTGTTTTCTCCCTTCCTCAAATCCCCAGAGTGGGGGGGGGGGGGAGGCTCCGGTTTGCTTCCTGCATCTTCAGAGAACAGACATAAACGAGGGAAGAAGGCAGCATTTCTGAGTGATGCCAGCTCTGTGGAGAACAGCCCTACATCTTGCTTCAGCCTTTTTGACAAGCATCAAGGACTTGGGCTCCAAACTTCTTCCATAAGGCAGCAATGGCTGCAGGTTGATGTAAACAAGAAAGGGGGCAGAGAGAGCCTGTGAGAGGGACCAAGAGATGGTGGCTAACAGCCAAAGCAGAATCAAAAGCCACCTTAAAATGGCTTATGGATAATAGTCACATCAGTGTAGAATTGTATAGCTGGACCATAAGGAAGGCTGATCGCCGAAGAATTGATGCTTTTGAATTATGGTGCTGGAGGAGACTCTTGAGAGTCCCATGGACTGCAAGAAGATCAAACCGATCCATTCTGAAGGAAATCAGCCCCGAGTGCTCACTGGAAGGACAGATCGTGAAGCTGAGGCTCCAATACTTTGGCCACCTCATGAGAAGAGAAGACTCCCTGGAAAAGACCCTGATGTTGAGAAAGATGGAGGGCACAAGGAGAAGGGGACAACAGAGGACGAGATGGTGGGACAGTGTTCTCGAAGCTACCAGCATGAGTTTGACCAAACTGCAGGAGGCAGTGGAAGACAGGAGTGCCTGGCGTGCTCTGGTCCATGAGGTCACGAAGAGTCGGACACGACTAAACAACTAAACAACAACAAAATAGCTGGAAGAGACCCCAAGGGTCACCGAGTCCAACGAGTTCCTTGCAACTAAGGAATCCAAGGCAGATGGCCCTCCAAACTTTCTTTAGAAACCTTCAATGAAGGAGAGTTAATCACCTTTTGAAGGAGTCTGTTCCACTGTCAGACATCTCTTATTTTCAGAAAGGTCTTCCTAATGTCTAGTCAGAAACTCCTTTCTTGTAATCTTAATCCATCGGTTCGGGTCCTAGCCTCCAGAATAGGAGAAAAGAAGCTTACTCCATCCTCCATGTGACAGCCCTTGAGATATTTGGAGATTATAATCTCTTCTCAGGGACACGGGTGGCGCTGTGGGTAAAACCTCAGCACCTAGGACTTGCCGATCGCATGGTCGGCGGTTCAAATCCCCGCGGCAGGGTGCGCTCCCGTTGTTCGGTCCCAGCGCCTGCCAACCTAGCAGTTCGAAAGCACCTCCGGGTGCAAGTAGATAAATAGGGACCGCTTACCAGCAGGAAGGTAAACGGCGTTCCGTGTGCTGCGCTGGCTCGCCAGAGCAGCGATGTCACACTGGCCACGTGACCCGGAAGTGTCTGCGGACAGCGCTGGCCCCCGGCCTATAGAGTGAGATGAGCGCACAACCCTAGAGTCTGGCAAGACTGGCCCCTATGGGCAGGGGTACCTTTACCTTTACCTTTAATCTCTTCTTAGTCCCCTCTTTTCCAGACGGAGAATAACCAGCTCCCTCAACTGTTTCTCATAAGACTTGCTTTCCAGACCCTTTATCATCTCGCTCGTCTGCACATCTTCCAGCTTGTCAACATCCTTCTTAAATTGTGGTCCCCAGAACTGGACACAGGACCCCAGGTGTGGTCTGACCAAGGCAAAAAGAGAGAATCCTGTACCTTGGTTCTCAAATGGAGTCCATTCCAGAAGTTCTTTCAATTCCCATAACTGTTTGGAAACTAAGGCACAGCTTCCGATTGGCTGCAGGAGCTTCCTGCACTCAATCGGAAGCCGCAGATGCCGCGTCGGATGTTCGGCTTCCAAAAAACATTCGCAAACCAGAACACTTGCTTCTGGGTTTGCAGCGTTTGGGAGCAAAACGTTCAAGTCACAAGGCATTCCAGAACCAAGGTACGACTGTATATTGATGATGTTGGTGGTGGTGATTTAACTACCCTCTGCTGAGAGACCAATTGCTTAAGACTCCAAGAGGGAGCTTAACCTGGTTCGGAGAATGCCAACACCAATGCATTCCCACAAGACAAAAGAAGAGGGGCAGCCTTCCACAGCAGTTAACTCTGGGGAGGGTCTACTGCTTAGGATGTCTGCCTCGCATGCAGAAGCCCCCATGTTCCAGCCCTGGCATCTCCAGCTTAAACAGCTGAACTGGGAAAGCCTTCACTCTGTTCACATTGACATGCCACATGTCTGATGAAGTGGAGGCAGTGTGGTGTAGTGGTTAGAGGGTCCGCCTAGGGCCTGGGAGAGACCAGGGTTGGAATCCCCACTTGGCCCTGAAGCTCACTGGTGGGTGACCAGCCACTGCCTCTCAGCCTGGCCCACCTCACAGGGTTGTTGCGGGGGCTAAATGAGGAGGGGGGAACACCATGCAAGTCATCTTGAGCTCCTTAGGTGAAAAGGTGGGACGGAAATGCAATAAACAGATATCATAAGGTTGCCAACCTGGTGTGCCCTCCAGATGTTTTGAACTACAACGCCCATCAGCGCTAGCCAGTATGGGCTGATGGAAGCCTGCAAAGAACATTAAGAAGAGCCTGCTGGATCAAGCCAATGGCCCAGCCAATCTGGCATAGTCTCATATTGACCAACCAGATGCCCCAAAGGGAAACAAGCACAAGAGCCCCCTCTACTGGCATTCAGAAGCATTGCTGCCTCTGACCATAGTGGCAGAACATCAGGTAAAGGTAAAGGGACCCCTGACCATTAGGTCCAGTCGTGGCCGACTCTGGGATTGTGGCGCTCATCTCGCTTTACTGGCCAAGGGAGCCGGCGTACAGCTTCTGGATCATGTGGCCAGCATGACTAAGCCGCTTCTGGTGAACCAGGGCAGCGAACGGAAACACCGTTTACCTTCCCACTGGAGCTGTACCTATTTATCTACTTGCACTTTGACGTGCTTTTGAACTGCTAGGTGGGCAGAAGCAGGGACCCAGCAACGGGAGCTCACCCCGTCGCGGGGATTCGAACCGCCGACCTTCTGATCGGCAAGTCCTAGGCTCTGTGGTTTAACCCACAGCGCCACCCACGTCCCGAACATCAGAGCCAGGAGCTATAAGGCTACATGAGCTTGAAATGGGAGTTGCTTTTCCATTTTGCCCTACCGAGAGCTGAGCAGACCCTTGGCACACCCTGATCCCGTAGGAAAACTGGTCCCGTAGGAAAACCTGGAATTTGGGCAGGGGTGCTTCAGGTGCAGTTCCCGGGCACGGCATTTCCAGAGTGGGAGCAACCCGGCGACCGGCTTCTTTCCATCCCTTTCCCAGCTCTGCAATGCAGCTTTCTTAAATATTGAACAGGCTGGCTGATGCAACTCCGGCGGGTAAAGCCAAGACTGAGGGACCGCTTGGCTTTCTTTTCTTCCCCACGTTGAGGAAGCCTGAACGCAATCAATCTTCATTCAGGAAAAGAAGGGGGAACAACCAAAGAGGACGTGGCGCGAGGAGAATAAAAGCAAGGGGGAGAGATCCGCAGAGCCTCTCCCTTTGCATGTGCCAAGAAGGTGCACCGAGGGGCAGGGAAGGCGGTCGGCTTTTTTCGGGGCCCATTTCCCCGCAAGGAGATGGGCATAGGGCTGGGCGACCCTCCAGGTGCTGGTGGACTCTCAGGGATGCTGGCTGTTGAGAACTTCTGGTACACAAGGTTATTATGTAATAGGTTGATGAGAAAATACGCAAGCTGTGGAGCAGGTAGGCACCCAGATGAGCAGCGCCGGGCTTTTAAAGCAACTTCAGCTCCGCACAAAGCGATCTGCCAGGCTGGCTCCTTGCCACCCACATGCAAAAACACAGAGGCATCTGCATTGCAGGGGGCTGGACTAGATGACCCTTGAAGTAGCTTTCAATTCTACAGTTCTATTATTCTCCAAGGTGGCGCTGTGGTCTAAATCACTGAGCCGAGGGCTTGCAGATCAGAAGGTCGCAGTTCGAATCCCCGCGACGGGGTGAACTCCCGTTGTTTGGTCCCAGCTCCTGTCAACCTAGCAGTTTGAAAGCACATCAAGTGCAAGTAGATAAATAGGTACCACTCTGGCGGGAAGGTAAACGGCATTTCCGTGCACTGCTCTGGTTCGCCAGAAGCAGCTTAGTCATGCTGGCCACATGACCCGGAAGCTGTCTGCGGACAAACGCCGGCTCCCTCGGCCAGTAAAGCGAGATGAGCACTGCAACCCCAGAGTCATCCACGACTGGACCTAACAGTCAGGGGGTACCTTTACCTTTATTATTCTTCACTGGCTATGTTTAAAAGAGCTGAACGCCTTAACTGCAGCCTCCTGAACCCAACTGGGAGAGGGCTTGCAGGAGCCCCCAGCCCCCATTGAATCCCCTCTCCCCACTGTCAGCTATTAACGCCGGAAAGGTAATGTCCACACCTGTTATGACCTTATGTGACTTGGGGACAGTCCCAAGAGCAAGGGCAAGAAGGAGAGACCTGCTGCCCAGTGGCTACTAGCCAGGATGGCTCAGTTTTGCCGCCACGCTAGGAGGCAGCAGTGCTTCTGGATAGCAGTTGTGGAAACCACAGAGAGGGCTCTTGTGCCCGGGTTCTGCTTGTGGGAACAGGATCTGAGAACAGGATGCTGAACCAGTGGTAGAAACTGAGATACGAAAGCTAGGAGCTGAACGGCACCTTAAACCTGGTTTATGGGCACAACTGAATGTCTATCAGTGGCGTAGCGTGGGGGGTGCAGGGGGGGCCGGCCGCACCGGGCGCAACATCTGGGTGTTAGGGTTAGGGGGCGCAAATCCACGGGTTAGGGAGCGCAAATCCACGGGTTAGGGGGTGCAAATTACTTGCCTTGCCCCGGGTGCTGACAACCCACGCTACGCCACTGATGTCTATGCACTTTTTTTATTACAAGAATACAAATCTGAAAATGAATGAACTGCAGCTAATATATTATGTTCATTTTTCATAGGGTCTAGTCCAGGGGTCAGCAAACTTACCGCGCCTCGGGCTGGTTTCTCCAGCGCCGATCGCACAGCGGGCCAGAGGAGCGTGTGCCCATACACGTGCGCACACACTATTTCCGGCACACTTCCAACCCAGATGTGCACCGGAAATAAGGCTTGCGCATGTGCAAATAACGCTTGCACATGCGCACAAGCTATTTCCGGTGCTTCTCCAACCCTGAAGTGGGCCGGATAAACCTCGGGCCTTAGTTTGGGGACCCCTGGTCTAGACCTTCCCCTGCTCGCCCCCCATAATATTCTTAAGAGGGTCTCTTCTCCAGTCTTCAGAGAGTAGCTGGAAGTGGGGAGGCAGAAAAAGGTCCTCCTTTCCTTCCACTCTGCAGAAACTGCTTGCGCTAATGAAATTCCCTGTCGCAAAATGCACCTAGAACAATGGGAGTTTTGAACACTGGGCTGGACCCAATCCTACAGGCTCTCCTTACGTTCCTAACCCCAGAGTCAGAGGCACCAACTTCTCAAGATGCTTGAGGGGACCCAACAAGACGGCCTGATGTCACGCACATGACATTGTGAAGAGCCAGGGCACAGAGTTGAATGCCCTCTGAACATTGAGGGGACCTGGCCCCCTCCCCCCAAAAAAGGTTGGGTGGAGGGAAATGCCTCAGCTCCAGGAGCCGGCACCTATGCCCAGAGCCAACCCATTTGGGAGACTGGAATTTCTGCAAAAAACAAAACAAAGCTGTTCTCTACTTCCCCAAAAGGAGGAAAGACTCAAAGAAAGGGGTGTAGCATGGGGGGTACCATGGGAGCTGTGGTCCCAGGCACACAATTTTTGAGAGGACTGAACCAGGTGCCCCCATGCAGGTGGCCCCAGCACAGCCTGGTCCGGTGCTCCTCTCCGCCCACCAAGGGCTGCATCGGCTGGCCAGGCTCCTCCCTGCACAGAGGGGGGCAGGGGGGGCTCAGCACAGCCCCACTTTGCTCCAGTGGAGGTGGGGTCACTTCAGTGGCAGTGGCAGAGAGGGCTGGGCTGTTGCCTTGCCCCATTCAGCACACAAATGACCCCCCTCCCCGGCCCAGTGTGCAAACACACACAGATGCCCCGGGCACCAGCAACGGATGCTACGCCACTGCTCAAAGACTGCAGAAGAAAAATGAGCATCAGCTGCTCTTCCTCCAGTATGAGCTAGGCATGCAGGCATCAAACCCAAGTCCTCTGCCTGCTTGGCTATAAATCTCTGTCCAGCATTTTCCCAGGAGCTGGGAACAACCTGCAGATTTTGCCAGTGCCAACACTCCTCTCAAACAGGTGGGGGAGGCCCTCCTCCATAAACAGCCCCCCCCCTTCCTCCTCCTCCTCCTCACACCCTAATTCTTAGTCACCATCTATTCCAGGCACAGGAGGTATCTCAAATTGGCTCTCAAAGATGCCCCACAGCTCCCAATTAGCAATTTAATAAGCCGTTGTCTGGTGCATCCATCTAAGCAAAAAATGTATTTCAGAGAGCACAGAGGTTTCGAGGCCTATCAGCACACGGCATCTCGCTTTTAATGATGCTCCAGCTCCTCTATCAGAGCCGCGCATCCCAATTAAAACCATGCTCAACAAAGACCCCCTTGGCAGCGAGGGCAGCGGCGCAGGGCGGCATTTGCTGAGAACACAACGCCAAAATGGAAACAGCCGTCAATAAAAGCAGATCAACAGCGCAGCAGGACCTGGGGTGCAATTGTCTTCTCCCATATTCTCAACTGGGCGTTGGCTTGCCGTGATTGCTCAGTACCCAAAGAAGGCACTCTGCACATGCTCCTTTCGACTGCTCCACACCGTTCTGCCTAAGCGTCTGCCCTTGCAAAGCCGCTGCTGTAGAGGTGAGCAGAAATAGATACGAATGCCCAAAGAGCTTGCTTGCCAATGGCCCAACTCGTCCAATCTTATCTTTGTCAACCTGGTAACCTCCAGCTGTTTTGAACTACAACTCCCATAAGCCCTAACCAGCACATCAGAAGAGACAATGACCCATCCAATCCAAATTCTGTTCTCACAGTAGCCAACCAGAAGAAGAAGAGTTTGGATTTGATATCCCGCTTTATCACTACCCGAAGGAGTCTCAAAGCAGCTAACATTCTCCTTTCCCTTCCTCCCCCACAACAAACACTCTGTGAGGTGAGTGGGGCTGAGAGACTTCAGAGAAGCGTGACTGGCCCAAGGTCACCCAGCAGCTGCATGTGGAGGAGCGGGGAAGCGAACCCGGTTCACCAGACTATGAGTCCACCACTCTTAACCACTACACCATACTGGCTCATGGGAAGCTCGTGGGAAACTCAAAAGCAAGACCCAAGCGCAAGAGCACTCTCCCTTCCAGTGGATTACAGGAACTGGTTTTCAGAAGCACTCCTGCCTCTGAACAAGAAGGCAGAGCAGAGCCATCCTGGCTAGCAGCCATCAATAGCTTGGACTACCGCAATGTGCTCTACGTGGGGCTACCTTTGAAGGTGACCTGGAAACTACAACTAAGCCAGAATGCAGCAACTAGACTGGTGACTGAGAGCGGCCGCTGAGACAAACATAACACTGCTCCTGAAAGACCTTCATTGGCTCCCAGTATGTTTCTGAGCATAAGTCAAAGTGTTGGTGCTGACCTTTAAAGCCCTAAACGGCCTTGGTCCAGTAGACCTGAAGGAGCGTCTCCACCTCCATCGTTCTGCCTGGACACTGAGGTCCAGATCCAAGGGCCTTCTGGCGGTTCCCTCACTGCGAGAGGTGAGATTACAGGGAACCAGGCAGAGGGCCTTCTCGGTAGCGGCACCCGCCTTGTGGAATGCCCTCCCACCAGATGTCAGGGAAATAAGCAACTATCTGACTTTTAGAAGACATCTGAAGGCACCCCTGTTTAGGGAAGTTTTTAATGTTTGATTTTTTTTTACCGTGTTTTTAATATTCTATTGGGAGCTTCCCAGAGTGGCTGGGGAAACCCAGCCAGATGGGCAGGGTATAAATAAAATTATAATTGTTGTTGTTGTTGTTGTTACTGCATGAAGAAAGACTTCATTTTATCTTCCAACATTCAGCTTTACTGCATGCCCACAAATTCAAATTCTATGAGAGAGGAAACCATTTCCGCCACAATCAACTGGCCCTCTGGAAGACATTAGGCATGCATTTAAAGCACGTCCCACGCGCATTTAAAGCACGTGACTACCCCCAAAGAATCCTGGGAACTGTAGTTTGCTATGTGTGCTGGGAATTGTAGCTCCGTAAGCTACAGCTTCCAGCTTCCAGTGGAATTTATGGTGCGGATCTGCCCATAGGTAAATGTTTCAGAGGGAAAGGAATATGTTGCCCAACTTAGAGGCAAGTTCAATGTGTCAGGATAAAGCACGAGCCCCAGGCCCTGTTTGGTGCCCCTGTTGCTCTCTTCCTGCAAACACAGAAGATGGCAGGCCTGGAGTTGCAAGCCAGTGGTGGTGTGGTGTTTAGAGTGTCCGACTAAGGCCCGGGAGATCAGGGTTCGAATCCCCACTCAGCCATGGAACTCCCTGCAATTAATGCTCGCGACTGCTTTGCACTGGTGTTTGCTTTAGGGAAAGAGGTCGCTTTGCTAACCATTTCATGGCATCGCTTGAGTTTGATTTCCTGAGTGCTGCCGCGAGCAGGTGTCTTCTTGTTCCAGCGCAGCGCAAAGAGCTGGAAGGGACTTAAAGGGTCATCCAGTCCGACCCCCTGCAATGAATGAATCGCAGCTAAAGAACCCCTATGTTCCTCTTCTGAATGCAATGCAATCTGGGAGAAGGAGGGGCTGGGATGTGGGGTTAAACCCCCTCCCTTCTGCACCATGAAGTCAATAGCAACCAAAGGACTGGCATCACCTCCAGTTTGTTCCCAAGGTCCAAGGATGTGTTCATGGAGTCCTCCTAAATGTGGCCCTCAAGGCCTCTTTCTCTGGCCCCTGGGTCTCTCCCTGGGCCACGACCCTTCCGCAAACCACACCCCTTTCCCTGCGCCTGTCACGGGCTGCCCTCAAGTGTTTTTGCCTGGCTGGAAGGTGTCCCTGAACTGCTGTTTTGCCTCTCTCTTGCCCGGATGAAATACACGAGAAATCCCGGGAGAAGCTTAGTGCACAAAGGGAAGAGTTGTACCCGATGCTCCACCGGGTCTTGCGTCTGGCCCCACCAACTGCAGGTGTTTGTCATTATTTTGCATTTACGTATTTATATCCTGCCTTTCTCATAAGCCAGGATTCAAGGTGGCTTACAAAGTTTAAAAGCATTATTGCAAAATATGCATTCGTGTGTGTGTGTGTGTGTGTGTGTGTGTAATAAAAACACAATACAGTCGTACCTTGGATCCCAAACAACTTGGTACGCGTACGTTTTGGCTCCTGAACGCCGCAAACCCAGAAGTGACTCTTCCAGTTTGTGAACGTTCTTTTGGAAGCCAAACGTCCGACAGGGCTTCCGCGGCTTCCAATTGGCTGCAGGAACTTCCTGCAGCCAATCGGAAGCCGCGCTTTGGTTTCTGAATGTTTTGGAAGTCGAAGGAACTTCTGGAATGGATTCTGTTCGACTTCCAAGGTACGACTGTACATTTAGAGCCAGCGGTTAAAGTACAGTTTGCCCTGACAGCAGCCCAGCCGTCTCCACTGTCTGCTTCTCAGTTTCCAAAGGCCTGTCGGAGCACAAAAGGTCTCAGCCTTAGGCAGATGGATAACAAGGAGGGAGCCGGTCTGCCCTCTCCTGGGAGCGAATCCCAGATTTGGGAGCAGCCACAGAGAAGGCTCTCTCGCGTGTCACCACCAGCCATGCCTCTAATGTTGACAGAAGGAAGGTGCTCACCCAAGGATCTTAGCACCCAGGCAGGTTTGTAGAGTCATGCCTTGGGTTACAGATGCTTCAGGTTGTGCGTTTTCGGGTTACAGACACGCTGAAACCCGGAAGTACCAGAATGGGTTGCTTCCGGGTTTTGGCGCTCGTGCATGCGCAGAAATGCTAAATCGCACTCTGCGCATGTGCAGAAGTGCCAAATCGCAGCCCGCTCGTGCACAGACGTGGCACTGCTGGTTGCAGACGCTGCGCGTTGCGAATGTGCCTCCCGCACGGATCACGTCCGCAACCTATGCGGCCACTGTATAAGGAGATGCCTGGGCCCCAGCCTGGGCAGCGTCCCTGAGAAAGTGCCCCATCAGGTAATGTGGTCCTTCGTCCGAAAGAGGCTCCCTGCCCTAGAGCCTGCGAGAGTGGGGTCCTTTCCCTCTTTCCTGGGAGCCAACCACACCCTGGGCAAACCCCAGTTACACTGCAACAGCAGATCCCAAGAAGCTGAGGCACTTCACGGGATTCCTGAACGGCTGCCCAGCCTCCCTTCTGCTGCGGCAGAAGGCGTCTCGGAGCTGCGCTCTGCTCACAGAAGGGAGAGGCAAAATTAAACGAAAACAGCGCAGGAGCTTTTCAATGAAACACAGCCTTCTTTCCTCCTCCTCCTCCTCCCCCCCCCCTCAAAGCTCATTCACAACTCACGTTCCATTCTTGAGAACGAGGAATCCAGTGTGTTCCCGTTCCAGTCCGTTGTTGCCGAGAGAGCGTAAGGGAGCCGCCTCTGCTGCAATGTGAATTTCCTCCTGCTTGGTGCAGACATCTGCAGGGTGGCGAGCAAATTCGCCAGGCGTGCCCACCCCCAGAAAGAAAAGGGGGGAAAACCCTGCGATTGGCAACGGCTGCAGAGCAGAAGCAAAGCGCAGCTCCCTGGCAGGTAGATAGCAAGTCACTTGAGAAGAGAAGCTCCAACTCCTACCCCAGCCATCATTGCAGACACTGGGAACATTGGGCATCACAGCCTTTTCCTGCAATCCCCTGCATAGAGGAGAGGTCTATCAATGGCTACTAGTAGCCTCTGCCTTCCACAGTTGGATGCAACAGTGCTTCCAAATCCAAGTTGCTGGAAGCCCCAGGAAGGGAGAAGGCTTGTGTTCAAATCTTGCTTGCCGGTTCCCCACAAGCATCTGGACTAGATGGGCCACTGGCTGACCCAGCAGGCTCTTCTTATGTTCTCCCTTATGCCTGGAACCGGGACGTGGGTGGCGCTGTGGGTTAAACCACAGAGCCTAGGACTGGCCGATCAGAAGGTCGGCGGTTCAAATCCCCGTGACGGGGTGAGCTCCCGTTGCTCGGTCCCTGCTCCTGCCAACCTAGCAGTTCGAAAGCACGTCAAAGTGCAAGTAGATAAATAGGTACCACTCCGGTGGGAAGGTAAATGGCGTTTCCGTGCGCTACTCTGGCTCGCCAGAAGCGGCTTAGTCATGCCGACCACATGACCCGGTAGCTGTATGCCGGCTCCCTCGGCCAATAAAGCGAGAGGAGCGCCGCAACCCCAGAGTCAGCCACAACTGGACCTAATGGTCAGGGGTCCCTTTACCTTTATCTTATGACTGGAATCCTACCCCAGAATACCTCTGCCCACTTCCACCCCATCCATTCCTATAAGCACCTCATTGTTAGCATCTGTCTGCCTCGAGAGACAATTGGGTGCAGTGGAACGTCAGTGGAACGTAATTCATTCTGGAGGTCCGTTCTTAACCTGAAACTGTTCTTAACCTGAAGCACCACTTTAGCTAATGGGGCCTCCCGCCGCCCCTGCGCAATTTCTGTTCTCATCCTGAAGCAAAGTTCTTAACCCGAGGTACTATTTCTGGGTTAGCAGAGTCTGTAACCTGAAGCGTCTGTAACCCGAGGTACCACTGTACTGCAAGTTTGGACTGGGTGGCCAGCCTGGCGAGTCAAAGCTGCTCCTACCGTGTGGCCGCTATCGCATGCTGGCAGCTCCTAGCAGCCACAGGGGAGAGCTGAGTGCGGGGTGGGGACAAGAGATGGACAAAGTACCCCAGAAGGAGCATTACATGTCCCCTAACAGAAGGTGAAAAAGCTAAAGGACCCCTGGGTGGTTAAGTCCAGTCAAAGGCGACTATGGGGTTGCAGCACTCATCTCGCTTTCAGGCCCGAGGGAGCTGGCGTTTGTCCACAGACAGCTTTCCAGGTCATGTGGCCAGCAGGACTCAACCGCTTCTAGTGCAACGGGACACCGTGACGGAAACCAGAGCGCACGGAAATGCCGTTTACCTTCCCACTGCAGCGGTACCTGCTTTTCTACTTGCACTGGTGTGCTTTCGAACTGCTAGGTTGGCAGGAGCTGGAACAGAGCAACGGAAGCTCCCTCCGTCGTGGGGATTCAAACCGCCGAACTTCTGATTGGCAAGCCCAAGAGGCCCAGTGGTTTACACCCACCACAGAGCCACCTGCGTCTCTCGTCCCCCAGCAGAGCTACTACCCCATCCCTAGTACCCCATACGCCCCCTCTACAAGCACCAATCATTACCAAACTTCAGTCTACTAAAATCTTCCCTCTGCTGCCTTTCTCGGGACCTGAACCCCCTACTTTTCTCTCTCTCCGCATCCCTGCCACCCAGATTTGGGGCTTTCTGACACTTTACGCCAGAGGTAGGCAAACTAAGGCCCAGGGGCCGGATCCGGCCCAATCGCCTTCTCAATCCGGCCTGCGGATGGTCCGGGAGTCAGCGTGTTTTTACATGAGTAGAATGTGTCTTTTTATTTAAAATGCATCTCTGGGTTATTTGTGGGGCATAGGAATTCATTCATTATTATTTTTTTCAAAATATAGTCTGGCCCCCCACAAGGTCTGAGGGACAGTGGACTGGCCCCCTGCTGAAAAAGTTAAAAAACTTTAAGCTACGCTGGAAGAAGAAGGCATCCACTCACCCCAGCACCCAGGAAATTAAGCCTGAGAGATGCAGGACATTGACATTATCTGCGAGGCAACCTCTTTCCCTAAAGCAAACATCATCACAGAGGAGCTGTGAGCATTAATTACAGGGGAAACAGAGCAGCTCTCAAAGTACCTGTGTACACAGGTAGATAGGAAGGTAAACAAACAGATGTGGAAAGGAAGAGGTAGACCTAGAACAGGAGGGAGGGGGCCACTTTATCCAGGATAGCTAGATTCTTTTGCAATGGCGGGGTCTCAGAATGTGCACCACGACAGCAGCACTGCAGCATTTTGGGGAATGCCCTCCTGACAATCTCATCTAAGCTCTCCAGCGCACGGTTCTTGGAAAATGTGTCTCTGTGGACCTTGAGTCCTGCAGGGTGTTTTGGGCACCCACTGCACCAAGAAACCAGGGGGTGGGGGCAGCTGCGGGGGGGGGGGGACGACTCACTAGGGATCAGCCTTAAGGTCTTCAAAATGTCCTAAGGCAGGAGGAGAAAGGAAGCAAAGTCTGCAGTTTTAAAATAGCGCTTTGCCCACCCTTCTCAGGCCCCCCAGCTGGGGAAACAATTAAAAATCTTTTTTTTTTCTTTTTTGTGAGAGCTGGACCATAAAGAAGGCCGATCGCCGAAGAATTGATGCTTTTGAATTATGGTGCTGGAGGAGACTCTTGAGAGTCCCATGGACTGCAAGAAGATCAAACCTATCCATTCTGAAGGAAATCAGCCCTGAGTGCTCACTGGAAGGACAGATCCTGAAGCTGAGGCTCCAATACTTTGGCCACCTCGTGAGAAGAGAAGACTCCCTGATGTTGGGAAAGATGGAGGGCACAAGGAGAAGGGGACGACAGAGGATGAGATGGTTGGACAGCGTTCTCGAAGATACCAGCAGGAGTTTGACCAAGCTGTGGGAAGCAGTGGAAGACAGGAGTGCCTGGCGTGCTCTGGTCCAGGGGGTCACGAATAATCGAACACGACTAAACAACAACAAATACACCCAAATGGCAAGCAGTACAGTAAGCATAAAAATCCGTCATGGATGATGAGGCAATCGCACCTTCCCAAAGCCAGGATGAAGACCTTATCAATCAGCTCCTCCTACTCCCCACCACCGAAAAGAGAGAGAACTTCATAAGCAGCACTCAAGCAGGCAGAGACAGAGACAGTGATGTTGTAAGAATTTAAGGTTCAAATATATAAATTAAATGTTCATAAATTTACAAGGCAAACACATAGCTAAGTATGTAAACCACTTGTCTGAAATAGTACAGGAGAACCAGCCTGAAACCATTTTGACTCTCCCAAATTGACTTCAAATGTTTCTCTGCAAGGAGGAAAGCCTCTCCATTGTCTTTTGCTTACCTGTCTTAAGGGCGTATTTGTGTATGAAGAGGGTGACCTGGATTCAGGAATTCAGGTATTTACCATCACAAAAAAATGGCCAGGCTGCCCAGGTAAAGCAATCAGTGACCGTTAACAGATATCCTGGCGAACAGGATTTCTGCTGTAGACCGCCTCCTTCTGTGATGTATGTATGATGTTTTGGGGGGTGGTTTTGAGCTGGGACGCAGGTGGCGCTGTGGTCTGAACCACAAAGCCTAGGGCTTGCAGATCAGAAGGTCAGCGGTTCGAATCCCCACAACGGGGTGAGCTCCCGTTGCTCGGTCCCTGCTCCTGCCAACCTAGCAGTTCAAAAGCACGTCAAAGTGCAAGTAGATTAATAGGTCCCTGCTCCGGCGGGAAGGTAAATGGCGTTTCCATGCGCTGCTCTGGTTCGCCAGAAGCAGCTTAGTCATGCTGGCCACATGACCCAGAAGCTGTACACCGGCTCCCTCGGCCTATAAAGCGAGATGAGCACCGCAACCCCAGAGTCGGTCACGACTGGACCTAACAGTCAGGGGTCCCTTTACCTTTTACCTTTACATTACCAGTTAAAATTCAAACATTAAACATCACCACCCTGAATCCATGTTTACCATAGTCTCTGATACAGTACAAGCATTACTCAAATCCTGCCAAAGTTTTTAGCTGTTTACAGTGTTCTCTTAAATACATACATTGTAAATCTTTCCCGTTCCTTCTTAAAGTTCTTCTCTTCCTGGTTTCTTATTTTCCGGGTCAATTTTGCCATTTCAGCATAGTCCCTCATTTTCATCAGCCATTCTTCTCACAGAAATAATGTGAAAATGGACACCTCCAGTGTCAAGAGCCAGGGTGAAGAGATGCGTCTTCATCAACCTCTGAAAGCTGCGCACTGAAAGCACCAGGCAAAGCGTGCAAAGCGAGTTTCAATGCTCAGGGGCCTCCACAGGCTTCCAGGCGGGAGTTCAATCACGGTGAGGGTTTGTAAAATGTGCCATCCTCTTAGCACGTTTCTCCCTTTCGTCCTGGGTTCGAGCGTCTTCAATTGGAGTCCTCGCAGGCCAGTATTACCCAGTTGTCCTGGTTTATACTACTTTTTTTTTTTTTTTAGATTTGCCTTGAGAGAGTCTTTAAACCTCTTTTGTTGACCACCAGCATTACGCTTTCCATTTTTAAGTTCGGAATAGAGTAGTTGCTTTGGAAGACGATCATCAGGCATCCAAACAACATGACCAGTCCAACAAAGTTGAATAGTTTTGATGGCACATATATACAGTGGTATGGGACGCGGGTGGTGCTGTGGGTTAAACCACAGAGCCTAGGACTTGCTGATCAGAAGGTTGGCGGTTCGAATCCCCACGATGGGGTCCCTTTACCCTTACCTTATATACAGTGGTACCTCTGGTTATGTACGGTACTTAATTCTATCCAGAGGTACGTTCTTAACCTGAAACTGTTCTTAACCTGAAGCACCACTTTAGCTAATGGGGCCTCCCGCTGTCGCCACGCCGCTACCGTGCAATTTCTGTTCTCATCCTGAAGCAAAGTTCTTAACCCGAGGTACTATTTCTGGGTTGGCGGAGTCTGTAACCTGAAGCATCTGTAACCTAAAGCGTATGTAACCCGAGGTACCACTGTACAACCCCAGCATAGGATGGAGGGGCTCACAGCAAGAACACCCCAACAGATCTTCCTTCTCCAATAGTGGCAGCTATCCAGGACGGAGCAAGCAGGTCTCTGCTGTCTCCAGCCTCCAGCACACTCCCAACTCTGCTTTCTAGCACACAACTTTGGCTATTGTGCTGCTACCTAGTAGCTAGAGAAACTCCTTTGGTTATGCTATTCATGGTGGCCAAAGCCATTATCAAAGGGGCTGGTTCAACAAGCTTGTTCTCTTTTGTTCTAACAGCCCTCCCCATAAAAAGGTAAAGGTAATAGGACCCCTGACCATTAGGTCCAGTCGTGACCGACACTGGGGTTGCGGCGCTCATCTCGCTTTATTGGCGAAGGGAGTCGGCGTACAGCTTCCGGGTGATGTGTCCAGCAAGACTAAGCCACTTCTGGAGAACCAGAGCAGCACACGGAAACGCTGTTTACCTTCCCGCCAGAGCGGTACCTATTTATCTACTTGCACTTTGACGTGCTTTCGAACTTCTAGGTTGGCAGGAGCAGGGACCGAACGATGGGAGCTCACCCCGTCGCGGGGATTCAAACCGCTGACCTTCTGATCGGCAAGTCTAGGCTCTGTGGTTTAACCCACAGTGCCACCCGCGTCCCAACAGCCCTCCCCATACAGGATTCCAAAAATTGGAAGGGACCTGAGGCATCATCCAGACTTGACTGCCCCCAAACCCACAACCTCTGGATCTTTTTTAAAAAAGGGGTGGGAACTGTTACATCAAGAATGGCTTACATAGAGACATGCCAGGCGCATGCATAATCTCTCTCCAGCATTTATATTTATGCCACAGAACGCAAACAAAGTCCTTGGCATTAGCAATTGAACCAAATTATTTATCTGTTATCCTCTTAATAGCAGGTGCAGATTGTTCCTCTCCTCGCTGGAGAATTATGTCCTTATTTTGTTATGATGATTAAACCAGGAAAAAAAATCCCATTGTAGGGGAAATTCATCACAGAAGAGCCCCCCCCCCCCTTTTTTTTTTCTCAGACGGCACGACAGCAGCAGAGTTCAGAAAGAGAGAAAATAAACATTCTGCTGCTCCATATGCTTTGGATTTCTGAAAATGGCAAAGCAAAGCCAGGAGAAAATTCATGCCTGGGGTACAACTAAAGGAATACTACCTGTGCAAGCAGAATGGCCACAGCTCAGGGGCAGAGCTCCTGCTTGGATGAAGGTCCCAAGTTCCAGTCTTGGTGTCTCCAGGTGGGGTTGAGAGAGACTCCCTGCCAGAAGCCCTGGAGACCCACTGCTGCCTGTCAGTGTAGACAGAAGGAGCTAGACCAGTGTCCCCAAACTTGGATCTCCAGCTGTTTTTGGACTACAACTCCCATCATCCCTAGCTAGCAATTCCCATTGTAGGGCCATAAGAAACCACCCAAGGCACCAAGAGTAGCTGGGATAACGCAGGCAGATATCTGAAGTATTAATAACAACAACAATAATAGAACATCCCTATTTTCATTAGAGAAATGTTGGAGGTTATGAAGCTCCATGTCCCAGCATGGCACCATTATGCAGGACTGAACCCTGAAACAGGAAAAGGAAGCCAGCTCTCTGAATTCTACACCATTCACAGTCTGTTTTGCTTGTTTAAAGTTGTGCCTCTTTGTGCTGTTGTGCGGCGACGCTTTCTGAGTCCACACCGCTGTGTCTCTTCCGACACGCAGGAGCTGCTTTCTGAGCTCCCATGTGTCCTGGCTTTCCTCGTGCAAATGGAGTGGTGTGCGGCAGGAATCTAGCATCAAGACTCAGCGCTGACCTAGCAAGTCAACACCCAACGTACGGCTGGCGCACTGTAGCACTGCGCATGGTTTAGCTCTCGGTCGCTCCCATATAAACGTCCGTGCAGTCTTGATGTCAAACTGACCCGTTGCAGTGCTCACAGATTCAGTTTTACCTACATCAGATAAAATGTCCTATGCTGCTTTCCCTCCAGGAAGCCCACCTTGGGAACAAAATCGCAACTCGGCAAAATCTCTCCAGACCAGAAAGGCAGTTTATTTCCTATCCACTTATGGTGCCCAATGGTCCTTTGAGAAGGGACCCGTTAGTGACCTGCAAATATGGGGGTGAAAGAGGAAGATTATTCTCTGGGAGCTTCTCTCCCTGTAGGGCCATAGCAAACCCCCCCAAAGGCCTTTCTGAGAAAGGAGAGGTCCGTCAGGAGAACAAGGCTGGCATTGATGGAACAGGCTCAAATGTTTCTTATTCAATGTTGTAAAGAGATAAGCAAACTCAGGAGTGCCCATGGCCGTGGTGCTATTGGGGGGGGGCATGGCAGGGAGGAGGGAGATTGCAGGAAGGAGGGAGGCCAAGACTTTACATGGTAATAGGAACTTACTATAACTTTTGATTTCCCAGAAATCAGGTGGTTTACAAGAAATCAGGTGGTATTGTATTCTGCAAATGTATAAAAAGCTGGCTCACTCAAAATTCGGGGGGGCAGACATCAGGCAAACGCTTGTCGGTACCATTTTTGTCATGACAAAATAAACGATTCTGTTACTGCTGTCATTTTGACTCTTTGAAGCAACTCCCCGATTGCTCCGAGGATCCCAGGAAAAACAAAACAAATAATAATAATAATAATAATAATAATAATAATAATAATAATAATTTATTATTTGTACCCCGCCCATCTGGCTGGGTTTCCCCAGCCACTCTGGGCGGCTTCCAACAAGAATGAAAAATACACTAAAATGTCACATATTAAAAACTTCCCTGAACAGGGCTGCCTTCAGATGTCTTCTGAATGTCAGGTAGTTGTTTATCGCTTTGACATCTGATGGGAGGGCGTTCCACAGGGCGGGCGCCACTACCGACAAGGCCCTCTGCCTGCTTCCCTGTAACTTGGCCTCTCGCAGTGAGGGAACCGCCAGAAGGCCCTCGGAGCTGGACCTCAGTGTCCGGGCAGAACGATGGGGGTGGAGACGCTCCTTCAGGTATACTGGACCGAGGCCAGTATAATATGTGACATTTTAGTGTGTTTTTCATCCTTGTGGAAGCCGCCCAGAGTGGCTGGTGAAACCCAGCCAGATGGGCGGGGTAGAAAACAAAGGAAGGGTCTTTCACCATCATCAGAGGTCCTGCTCCCTAGTAGAGCGGTCTTTGCCAACCTGCTGACCTTCTGGTTTTTTTGGCCTACAACTCCCATCAGCCCCAGGATGACAGGGCAATGCCTTTGAGGCTTATGGGTCTCCAGCAGGAGAAGGGTCTTCTTCCCCCTGGTCCCTTGATCCATGTGTGAAGTGGGTTCATAGGACCTTCCATGTGTGAAGTGGGTTCTTGGCCTTAGAGGTAGGCTCCTTTTTTTGATCCACTCACACGTCAGGAAGTCCTAGGTGTTCATAGAGGAATGGGGCAAAACATGCCCCCTGAATTTCAGTGGATCCAGTGGGGGGGGGGCAAGGGGAAGCCCCATCCCCCAACCCTCCACTCATTCCCAAACTGCAGCCTCTGCAATTTGTCCCTCCATGTTCATCATCATTCCATAGCATGGCTGGTGAGGACACAAAACAGAGCCTTCTCTGTGGCTGCTCCCATTCTTTGGAATTCCCTCCTAAGGCTGACTCCCTCTTTGCTATCCTTCTGCTGGCAGGCTGGGAGCTTCCTTCTTCAGACAGGCCTTTGAGGGTCAGAAAATGCTAAGCAGTGGACCACAGTCAAGGTTCAAAGACTTCCCCCCCGGAAGCTGCCCAGTAGATCATGGGAACCGCTGAATTTTTACTTATTCATTTATCTTGCTAGTTCTAAATGCGTTCCGATGCATTTTCACTATTGCTTTTAACTTTTTTTGCTTTGCATTTTACAACGATGCTTTCAAATCTTGGAAGCAGCCTTGAATCCTATCTAGGGACAAAGGTGGGATATAAATCTATTAAATAAATCACGTTCTCCTCCTTCCTCTCCCCGTTCCCTACAACAAGCCCTTAACAAGGGTAGAGGAGACCCATGAAAGATACAGTGGTGCCCCGCAAGACGAAATTAATTCGTTCTGCAAGTTTTTTCGTTCTACGAGTTTTTTCGTCTTGCAAAGCACCAATGTGTATTGACGGTTTCCCATAGGAATGCATTGGCGGTTTTTTTTAAAAAGGCGCAAGACGTTTCGTCTTGCGAAGCAAGCCCATAGGGAAATCCGTCTTGCGAAGCAACTCAGAAAACGGAAAACTCTTTCGTCTTGCGAGGCATTCATCTTGCGAGGCATTCGTCTTGCGGGGCACCAAGTTAGTATTACCTCTTCTACTATTGCTACTATGATTAGCCTCTGTGCAATGCAGTTCTTTGCACAGAAAAGCAAGCGAGAGGTCTCTGCCCAGAGGAGCTTAAAAGCTAAATCTCAATTAAGGAGGAGGAAACTTGAGGGGAAGGGAAACTGAGCCAATGTCACAGAAAAGACCTCTTGTCTGCACTTATATGTCCCTTAGCTCTCAAGGCCTCCAGGCCTTCGGTATTTTTTGAGAGGGATGAAAGCACATAGTCCAAACCTTTAGGTGGATTAAAGTGTTCTGACACCTTCGCACGAAAAAAAATCATGTTTAAAAGTGGGGGGTGGAGGAGTTGCTTTCTGCATTTGGAACGGGGTGGGGAAATGAATGGGAAAGTTTGGGGTGAATGCATGATAAACACCCCGTACGCAAATCAGGATAAATTCTCTTTGCTGTAACAGCCCCGCAAACAAGTCCAAACAAACGCTGGAGAATCGAAGCACTGAGTGAGCTTTGTGCAAGCAAATCAGGGTGAATGCTGAATAAACAGGTCGTCTGCAGGAGTTCTTCATTTCAGCAGGGAAGAGGGCAGATCATCTCAGGAATTAAGCAGGACAAATGTCCCTTTCCTGTTCCCCACGCTCATCCTGGTGTGATTTTTGCTTAGTAAAAACTCCCTGGAACTTGTCACATCACAGCTGCTGCCCGTGTGTTGGGCAGGATGTTTAAATTGGATTCTTTAATGGTGCATTTTAATTAAGGTGTATTTCAATAGTGTTGTGCAAGCGGTTTCTGTATTTTGTAAACTGCTTAGATGCCTATTTTGGCATTACGCAGTAGTGCTCTTTTCTTTAAAAAAATGTTTAGTGGTACTCTCATTTTGATACAAGGAAACCACCATTTTATAGTTCAAATTGGGGGAAATCAATACAGTAAATGGACAAAAGTACAAAGATTCACAATAGGTACCCTGGCGTACCCCCAGAAAAAGCACTTATATTGTTATTATATATATTATATACTGTATATTATAATAAAATATTTTATTATTTTAAAAATATTGTTATTATTATAAAAAGCAGTATATTGTTATTATTGTTATTGTTATTGGCTAGATCAGGGGGCCATAAGCTTCTTTAGATCCTTCCAGGAAGCTCACAAAAACCAGGCATGGAAGCAGCAGCCCTCCCTCCCTTGTTCTGTCTCCAGCACTTTTGATTCGGTGGTTGTGGTTGTTGTTTAGTTGTGTCTGACGCTTCGTGACCCCATGGACCAGAGCATGCCATGCACTCCTGTCTTCCACTGCCTCCCGCAGTTTGGTCCAACTCATGCTGGTAGCTTCAAGAACACTGTCCAATCATCTCGTCCTCTGTCGTCCCCTTCTCCTTGTGCCCTCCATCTTTCCCAACATCAGGGTATTTTCCAGGGAGTCTTCTCTTCTCATGAGGTGGCCAAAGTATTGGAGCCTCAGCTTCAGGATCTGTCCTTTCAGTGAGCGCTCGGGGCTGATTTCCTTCAGAATGGATACGTTTGATCTTCTTGCAGTCCATGGGACTCTCAAGAGTCTCCTCCAGCACCATAATTCAAAAGCATCCATTCTTCGGCGATCAGCCTTCTTTATGGTCCAGCTCTCACTTCCATACATCACTACTGTAAGTTACCAGTTTAAACAGGGACATTGAAAGCTGTCTTCGACTGTGTTCATTTAGGTCAGTGTCGTCTGCACTGGCCAGCAACAGCTCTCCGGACTCTTGAACGGGAGTCGGGAATTGAGGATGAGGCCTTCTGCATGCAGATCATATGCTCTGCCAGTAGCTGTAGCCCTTCCTTCCCCAGTGTTGTGGTCCCAGTCCGAAATGCAGGAAGCTCAGTCGCAAATGGTGGCAGACCCTCCAAGCACCCCTATTTTCCAGGGACAGCCCCTGATTTACAGAAGCCATCCCGGTTTCCAGTTTGATCCCAGAATGTCCCACTTTGACTTAAAGGTAAAGGGGCCCCTGACCATTAGGTCTAGTCGTGGCCGACTTGGGTTGCAGCGCTCATCTCGCTTTACTGGCCGAGGGAGCCGGCGTACAGCTTCCGGGTCATGTGGCCAGCATGACTAACCCGCTTCTGGTGAACCAGAGCAGCGCACGGAAACGCTGTTTACCTTCCTGCCGGAGCAGTACCTATTTATCTACTTGCACTTTGATGTGCTTTCGAACTGCTAGGTTGGCAGGAGCTGGGACTGAGCAACGGGAGCTCACCCCGTCGCGGGGATTCGAACCGCCGACCTTCTGATCAGCAAGTCCTAGGCTCTGTGGTTTAACCCACAGCGCCACTTAGAACGTCCCTATTTTCATCAGAGAAATGTTGGAGGGTATGGAGCTATGTGTCACACATACACCCCAGCCAAGGAGATAAGTAACTAGACAACTTTTAGAAGACATCTGAAGGCAGCCCTGTATAGGGAAGGTGTTTTTTTTAATGTTTTGTTATGTTTTTATATATGTTGATCGCTGCCCAAAGCGGCTAGGGCAACCCAGTCAGAAGGGTTGGGAATAATAATAATAATATAGACATCCCTATATTCATCAGAGAAATGTTGGCGGGTATGCAGTGGTGACACCAGAAAAACATTTGGAGTGGGGCTCAGAAGTATGTAGGCAAGTTGTTTTCCACATGTGTATATAGATCTCTGAAGTGTCCATTAATGACAGGTGTCCATCAATGCAGGGGAGGCGGGGGGGCGAGCTCCTTTGGGGGGACACCTTGCCCCCCTCCTCTAGTGCTACCCACGGCCACAAATCTCCAATCATGTAGCGTGGCCCGCAGTCCATCTTGCAGACTCAGAGAGAAGGCAGAATTCGAACCCAAGACTTCCCGGTCTAGCGCAGGGCCCCTGATTCCAGGCCTGAGCCTCGTCTCTTAATAACAGCACAGTCTTAGAGTTATATAAACCCTCGTGATACGCTGCGCTTTCCGAAACACAGCAGTGACCTGGCGGGGGGGGGGGTCTGGAGGAAACCCAAAAGCTGCCACATTGGATCTCTTTTATCTTTTACCCCGTTGCCGTTCCGAAGGGCCCACCGCCCTCTCCATCCCAAAAGAGCTTCAGTGGCAGCCTCACCATGGCAACTGCATCCGCTCCCCCCCCCTCATATCCGCCCCCCCCCCCCCGCAAGCCAGTGAACCACTAAATGCCAGAGAAAAGCCAGGCGGAGAGATGGAGATCTGTAAAAATAACCCACGGCGAGGACGGGGCTTAGAAGAAGGCGCTGCAAATCTCTGTTGAAAATCCAAAAGCGGGGCACTGAATACCTGCTGGGCTGAATTTTAAAATCCATCGCAGGCAGTTAAAAGGGGAGGAAAGAGAGGACACCTGCTGGCTCCTGCTTCTCCTCCTCCTCCTCCTCCCCGCTGCACCAATTCCTGAACGGAACCATGTATCGCATTGCTAAAGATTTGACCAGCAAACCTTCCCAGCTTCGGATTGCGAGAAGGAGAGGTTTCAGTATGAATACACCTGGTCAGTGGCGTAGCGTGGGTTGTCAGCACCCGGGGCAAGGCAAGTAATTTGCGCCCCCTAACCCGTGGATTTGCGCCCCCTAACCCTAACCCCCAGGTGTTGCGCCCGGTGCGGCCGGCCCCCCCTGCACCCCCCACGCTACGCCACTGCACCTGGTTCACCCTCTCCCAAGCAAAGCACGCCTCTCCTTCAAAATCCGAACGAGTCGAGATTTTTGGTGCCAGAAATAACGTACGGTATATAATAATCGAGGTAATATGTAAAAAATGCATTGTATTGGGGAAACTGGCTTGCAAAAAATGTATTAGGCGAAACTGGTTCCATTAGGATGACTGCGCATGAAAGCGCAAACAAAATTCCATTTTTAAAAAAAATAATGAATGAATGCAGAAATTGGGAAAACTGGGTTTAAGATGAGGGAAACGGGAACTGGAGGTATAGAAATGTTCTTCCATCCCAGTCTCCAGAAGATTATTCTGGATGATAATTTGCTTAATTTGCAATGCTGCCTCCAAAGAAGACACTCAGGGTGTAAGTATAAAAGGAGAAAGATACTGAAATGGACAGGGGGGTAGGATCCAGCAACAACAATACGAGAAGCCAGCAATTGAGCAATTAAAAGGAGAGCTAAAAACTTTAATGAGGACAAAAAGGCTTAAAATGCCAAGAAACAAAAGCAAATTAAATGAGGAAAAGGGATCTAAAAACAAGACATTTCAAAGCAGCAAATTTTAAAAGCCTGGGGAAACGTAAAAGTCAGCAGACGATAAAAAGATCTTAAAGGAGGGATGGACAAACACATCCTTTTCAATCTCTCAGATTTCATAGAATCATAGATTTGGAAAGGACCCAAGGGTCATCTAGTCCAACCCCTAAAATATCTTCCTCAGTCTGTGATATATGCTAGACCTCATGAAAACTCAACCCACATTTTAAGGCACATGTGCAAACAATTTCCCCCAATAAAATTCATTTGTGTATGTTATTCGCATCACCATATACATATAGGCTACTTTCCCCTGTTTACACATTTTCCCTGAATATACATTTTTGTACACATTTGGGGGTTGAAAATTCAAAGAAGCGTGGATTTCAAAGGACGCCTGTTTTGTTTCAGGAAGTGCAAATTAAGCAAGTCCACATTAAAGTCAACTGAGCAGAAATGGAGCCACCAGCAAGAAGGCCCTTTGCTTGTATTGCAGAGATCAGCCTGCACCAACCTGGTGCCCCTCCAGATGTTTTGGGAATTGTAGCCTGCATCTGGAGGGCATCAAGTCAGTTGGTGGAATCTGGTACTTGAACGGTGGTACCTGTGTATCAACGGTAACGGTGGATCAAAAAACCTCAGAGGTATTTCCTTTTAGGACTAACCGATCAACAATTCCATACATTTGAGAGGTAGTGTGGTGCAATGGTGAGAATGTTGAGCAAAGGCCTGGGGAGACCCAAGTTCAAATTCCCCACTCAGCCATGAGTATCGCTGGATGGAATTGGACCAGTCACAGGCAGATCACACAACTGCACAGGGTTGTGTGTGGATAAAATGTGAGCCTGAGCAGGCCCTTGGAAGAATATGTGAAACAATAAAACAGCAAGGTTATTTATCACACTGTTTGGCCCTTTCCCATCTCCTTTAGGAATTCTAGAAACACAACACTGGCAAGCCCCTTCCCCACCTGTGCTGCGTTTGGGGGGGCTGCGTCAGACGGCTGTGCCTGCAACAGAGTAAGTCACGTTCCAGAGTTTTGCTGGATGAGCTCCGAGTTCAAATCCCGGCACAACCGTTACACACGAGACAGAATCAGAGAATTGTAGGACTGGAAGGGACCACATGAAACATCTAGTCCAATCCCCTACAATCTCAACTAAAGCATTTACGTAACCTCTGCTTAAAAATCTCCAATGAAGGGAAGGCCACCACCTTCCAGAGCCTCTTACAGCCAGAAAGTTTTTTCGTAGGTTTAGCCTGAATCTCCTTCCTTGTAACTTGAAGCCATTGGTTTGAGTCCCACCCTCCAGAGAAGGAGAAAACAGGCTTGCTCCATCTTCCAGATGACAGCCCTTGAGATATTGGAAGATCATCTCTCAGTCTCCTCTTTACCAGGCTAAACATACCCAACTCCTTCAACCGTTCCTCATAAGGCTTGGTTTCCAGAACTTTGATCTCTCAGCGGCCTTTGATACAATCGACCATAACATCCTTCTGGACCGTCTAGAGGGGCTGGGAGCTGGGGGCACTGTTATACAGTGGTTTCGCTCCTTCCTCCTGGGCCGTGTTCAGAAAGTGGTGGGGGGGGGGGTTGAGTGGTCAGACCCCTGGGCCCTCACTTGTGGGGTGTCTCAGGGTTCCGTCCTCTCCCCCATGCTTTTTAACATCTATATGAAGCCGCTGGGAGAGATCATCGGGGGTTTGGACTGGGTGTCCACCAATATGCAGATGATACCCAGCTCTACCTCTCTTTCAAATCAGAACCAGTGAAGGCGGTGAAGGTCCTGTGTGAGTGCCTGGAGGCGGTTGGAGGATGGATGGCGGCTAATGGATTGAAGTTGAATCCTGACGAGACAGAAGTACTGTTTTGGGGGGACAGGGGGCGGGCTGGTGTGGAGGACTCCCTGGTCCTGAATAGGGTAACTGTGCCCCTGAATGACCAGGTGCGCAGCCTGGGAGTCATTTTGGACTCACAGCTGTCCATGGAGGCGCAGGTCAATTCTGTATCCAGGGCAGCTGTCTACCAACTCCACCTGGTACGCAGGCTGAGACCCTACCTGCCGGCGGACTGTCTCGCCAGAGTGGTGCATGCTCTAGTTATCTCCTGCTTGGACTACTGCAATGCGCTCTACATGGGGCTACCTTTGAAGGTGACTCGGAAACTACAACTAATCCAGAATGAGGCAGCTAGACTGGTGACTGGGGGCGGCCACCGAGACCACATAACACCGGTCTTGAAAGACCTACATTGGCTCCCAGTACGTTTCTGAGCACAATTCAAAGTGCTGGTGTTGACCTTTAAAGCCCTAAACGGCCTCGGCCCAGTATACCTGAAGGAGCGTCTCCACCCCCATCGTTCTGCCCAGACACTGAGGTCCAGCGCCGAGGGCCTTCTGGCAGTTCCCTCATTGCAAGAAGCAAAGCTACAGGGAACCAGGCAGAGGGCCTTCTCGGTAGTGGCGCCCGCCCTGTGGAACGCCCTCCCATCAGATGTCAAAGCGATAAATAACTACATCTTAAGGCAGCCCTCTTCAGGGAAGTTTTTTATCTGTGATATTTTAGTGTATTTTTGGTTTCTATGGAAGCCGCCCAGAGTGGCTGGGGAAACCCAGCCAGATGGGCGGGGTACAAATAATTAATAATAATAATAATAATAATAATAATCCTGATTGGATTCCTCTCCTCAACACACCTTCCAGCTTGTCAACATCCTTCTTAAATTGGCCGTGCTCACTATATTGGATGCCCCTGAATTAAAGGATCAGTCAAATTTATGGTGGAGATCCATCCATAGCTATGAGCCTCCATATTCCAAAGCACTATACCTCTAAGTACCAGCGGGAACCAAGAGGGGAAAGCCATCTTGCCATTTTACGCTGAGCTTCCACGGGCTTCTGGCTGTGCACTGTTGGAAACAGGCTACTAATTCAAATGGACCTTGATTTGATTGAGTAAAGCAGTTATTAAGTCCTTCGAGGGGGCCCTTGCCATGGATTGATTTTCGGGGGGGGGGGCATGAGTGGAACCAATGGGAGTTAAAGCCCATCAACATCTGGAGGTCCATAGACTACTCTCCTGTGATTTGTTGCATGCTCTTGCTCTTAGCCTCAGTTCCCCCAGCTGTGAAGTGGGCATAAATAATGATGCCTCTAGCCTAACAGATGGAGAATTAAAGACAGATAGATGATAGATGATAGATAGATAGATGATAGATAGATAGATAGATAGATAGATAGATAGATAGATGGATGATAGATAGATATAGATAGACAGATAGATGACAGATGATAGATAGATATAGATAGATGATAGATGATAGATAGATAGATAGATGATAGATAGATAGATAGATAGATAGATAGATAGATAGATGATAGATAGATAGATAGATGATAGATAGATAGATGATAGATAGATAGATAGATGATAGATAAGTAGATGATAGATGATAGATGATAGATAGATAGATAGATAGATAGATAGATGATAGATAGATAGATAGATGACAGATAGAGATAGATAGATAGATAGATAGATAGATAGATAGATAGATAGATAGATAGATAGATGATAGATAGATGATAGATAGATGATAGATAGATTCCAGCCTCCATCAAGCACTTCCACAAAGATGAACAAGAGAGACCCTTTTATTTTTGCTGTGGAAACAGTCATTATGGCGCCCCTTCTGCCCCCTTCTGCCCCCCCCCCCCAGCAACAAACTGATTTGCACAGAAGAAATTTTCAGAGCTGAGCTCCTGGGAAAGAAACCCACATTCACTGAAGGGGCTTTTTGGCAGCGAACGCTCAGTCCATTTTCGGCACTGTACATTCTGTATGTGTACAAGCTAGTACTAGCTCTGTGCGAGGATCTGCATCCATTAACGGACCCATTTAAGAGCAGGGCATCTTAGAGAGCAAGCAGTAGCGCCATGTAGCAAGCCAGATCGATTCCACACTCCTGATGTACCAGAACCGCCCCTGTAGCCTGTGGCACAAGACCTGCGTGGAAATGTCACGGCTAATTCTGAAATGGATTAAAGCACCTTTCAAGCTCAGTTAGTAAGTGATGTCTCTCTGGGATTAAAAGGGGGAGCAAGCAGGAACTAAAAGGTTCGACTCTGCTCCTAATTCATTAGGTAGTCCTAGCGCAGATGATCCTGCACACACACAAAGTACAGCAGTACAGCGGTACCTCGGTTTAAGAGCAGTCCAGTTTAAGAACAATTTGGTTTACAAACTCTGCAAAACCGGAAATAGTGTCTTGGTTTGAGAACTTTACCTCGGTCTAAGAACAGAAGCCGAACGGTGGAAAGGCACCGGCAGCAGGAGGCCTCGTTAGGGAAAGTGCACCTCGGTTTAAGAACGGTTTTGGTTTAAGAATGGACTTCTGGAACAGATTAAGATTGGCTACCTTTGAAGGTGACCTGGAAACTACAACTAATCCAGAATGAGGCAGCTAGACTGGTGACTGGGGGCGGCCGCCGAGACCACATAACACCGGTCTTGAAAGACCTACATTGGCTCCCAGTACGTTTCCGAGCACAATTCAAAGTGTTGGTGCTGACCTTTAAAGCCCTAAACGGCCTCGGCCCAGTATACCTGAAGGAGCATCTCCACCTCCTGCGTTCTGCCCGGACACTGAGGTCCAGCTCCGAGGTCCTTCTGGCGGTTCCCTCATTGCGAGAAGCAAAGCTACAGGGAACCTGGCAGAGGGCCTTCTTGGTAGTGGCGCCCGCCCTGTGGAACGCCCTCCCTCCAGATGTCAAAGAGATAAACAACTACCTGACATTCAGAAGACATCTCAAGTCAGCCCTGTTCAGGGAAGTTTTTAATGTCGGACATCTTAGTGTATTTTTGGTCTTTTGCTGGAAGCCGTCCAGAGTGGTTGGGGAAGCCCAGCCAGATGGGTGGGGTACAAATAATAAATTATTATTATTATTATTATTATTATTATTATTATTATTATTATTTGTAAACCAAGGTACCACTGTACTGGGCCATCGCTAAGTCCCCAGGTAGGGCTGGGACTGAACCCTGCTTGAAGCTCCACGTGGTAGCCTGAAACAAGCCACTCTCGCACAACTTCAATTTCACCATCTCCAGCATTAGAGATCACAACACCCACTCACTTTACAGCAGATAAGAACACTTTATACAGATGTTGTTGGACCACAACTCCCACAATGCCTGTCTACTGGAGATCCTGGCTGGGCCTGATGGGACTTCAACAATAGCTAAAGAACCACAGCCCTGCTTTGCAAGGTTGTCGTGAGGGTTGCAACTGGATAACACACATGAAGCACTTTGAACAGTTGGAATAATTATTGCAGTCCGTCTCCTTCACGGAGTCCCTTGGGCAAGCCTCGGTTTCCCTTCCGTGGTGTGCAACCACCTCAGGCCTTTTTTTGTCACAGAAGCCCATCCTAGAATCGTAGAATCATAGAATCATAGAGTACGAAGAGACCACAAGGGCCATCGAGTCCAACCCCCTGCCAAGCAGGAAACACCATCAGAGCACTCCTGACATATGGTTGTCAAGCCTCTGCTTAAAGACCTCCAAAGAAGGAGACTCCACCACACTCCTTGGCAGCAAATTCCACTGTCGAACAGCTCTTACTGTCAGGAAGTTCTTCCTAATGTTTAGGTGGAATCTTCTTTCTTGTAGTTTGGCTCCATTGCTCCGTGTCCGCTTCTCTGGAGCAGCAGAAAACAACCTTTCTCCCTCCTCTGTGTGACATCCTTTTATATATTTGAACATGGCTATCATATCACCCCTTAACCTCCTCTTCTCCAGGCTAAACATGCCCAGCTCCCTTAGCCGTTCCTCATAAGGCATCGTTTCCAGGCCTTTGACCATTTTGGTTGCCCTCCTCTGGACACGTTCCAGTTTGTCAGTGTCCTTCTTGAACTGTGGTGAATCCTTTTAATCCCAAATGTATTCTTTTGCAGAACTGTAGCACTGGAAGGTGCATCGCCATTCTAGTCCAAGCCCCTGCAATGCAGGAATCATGGCTTTAAAAATCCCTGACGGATGTTCAAAATCCTCCTCCGAGGAAGGAGAGTCTTCCACCTTCTGAGGGAGTCCATGATCCGCTCTTACCATCAGAAAGTTCTTCCTGGTGTCTGGTCGCCTTCCTTGCCACTTGGCTCCACTTGGTTTGTGTCCTACCCTCCGGAGCAGGAGAAAATAAGCTTGTTCCATCTTCTACAAGACAGCCCTTCAGATCTCTGAAGATAGCTATTCCATCACATCATCCAGGCTAAGCATAGCCAACTCCTCCATCTGTTCTTTAATGTTATATACCCCACCTTTCTTTCATTGGTAGATGGAAGATGGCATACATGGTAAGGCCCTGTGGGGGTTAATTCCCAAGTGGCCTCTCATTCAGACAATGACCACCCCATCTACTTAGCTTCAGGAAGGCCTCTGCACTACAGTGGTACCTCGGGTTAAGTACTTAATTCGTTCCAAAGTTCAGTTCTTAACCTGAAACTGTTCTCAACCTGAAGCACCACTTTAGCTAATGGGGCCTCCCACTGCCGCCGCACCATTTCTGTTCTCATCCTGAAGCAAAGTTCTTAACCCAAGGTACTATTTCTGGGTTAGCAGAGTCTGTAACCTGAAGCGTATATAACCTGAAGCGTATGTAACCCAAGGTACCACTGTACACACATTCAGGACCATCCTCTGTGACATGGGCTGTGGTTCCTCCGCGGGTGAGAGGAAAACACACTCTGTACATCAGGCATGGCCAAACTTGGCCCTCCTGATGTTTTCGGACTACAGTTCCTATCATCCCTGACCACTGGTCCTGTTAGCTAGGGATGATGGGAGTTGTAGTCCCAAAACATCTGGAGGGCCAAGTTTGGCCATGGCAGCTGTACATGGTCAGGCATATCCCAGGAACGAACTCCAGAATCCAGAGCAGGGCCCACGGCCAAGCGCATCCCTTAGCTAAGCCTTGCTGCTCCGCTGTTGGAAAGACCACTGCCGTATAACTGCTGCAGACTCCCGTCTGCCAGGCTCATCGGCAGCCTTTTGCACGGCTGCCAACGAGCAGGCGGGGAAATGTTTCAAAACCTAGAGCTTGGTCAGGAAGATCAGGGCCAGAATTGACAGCTATTGCAATGAGCTCCTTGCTCTCCATGCATGCACACACACAGCTTATGACTCCCCAGAGGATATGGTCCTCAGAGCAAAGAAAACAAAACCCCACAGGTGTGATTCTCAGATGCAGCAGCAGGGCAACCAAGTGGGTCACATGTCATTGTCACGCAGACACGACTTCCACGCAGGGCAGGAGCCAAGAGCCTTTCCTCTGTCACCTGGGGACAGGTGAATTTGTTGGGGACCCAAAACTGGAGCAGAGCCACAGCAAAGGGGGGCAAGGGAATCTCACAAAACTCTTTCTTGTTAGGGTTAAAGACCAGCGTCACATAGAACACATCGTCCAAAAGTGTGTCGTAGGATAAAATAAGAATCAAGTCAGGATACTAGGAAGGGCATTGAAGGTGTGAAGAGGAGGACAACCGAAGGGATCGAGGGTCTGGAAACCAAGCCCTGGGAGGGGTGGTTGGGGGAGCTGGGGGTGTTGAGCCTGGAGAAGAGAAGGCTAAGAGGAGAAGGGCTGTCCCATGGAAGATGGAGCAAGCTTGCTTTCTGCCGCTCCGGAAGGGAGGACTCGAACCAATGGCAAGAAAGGAAATTCCGAGTAAACATCAGGAGGAATTTTCTGGAGGTGGGAGCCGTTTTGACAGTGGAACGGGGTCCCTTGGGAGGTGGTGGACTCCGCTTCCTTGGAGGCATTTAAGCAGAAGGCTGAGTGGCCATCGGTCAGAGATGCTTTAGTTGAGATTCCTGCATTGAAGGGGGTTGGGCTAGATGGCCATTGGGGTCCCTTTCAACTCGACAGTTCTGTGATTCATGAAAATAAGATAAAAGGCAGGGAAAGCTTTTTCCTCTCATTTGCAGGGGGCTTTCCCTTCCTTCCATTCTTCCATCCATTGCCGTTACCACCACCCCCCCATTTCCCTCTCCTTCTCAGAGGACCAAACAAAACTGATTGCTTGCAGAGGACTTTCCTCTCTTCCATTACTCCGTCCATTTGGGTTTAACACCATCACGACCCGCCATTTCCCAGGGTTCTGTTCTGCCTCCCATTTCCCATCTTCATGCAACTTGGCTAAGGCTCGGACCAGTTTCCCCACCTAGAACAATATCTTTTCCAATATTCTTGCATTCCTTTTTTCTTTTCTTTTATGTATCTGTTAACTCTGCACGAATCCCGTTTAAATAGGAATGTGCCTTCTATCACACACGCTCCCATGTTAATCATTTCCGCAGAACACAATGCGATGTACAGGAGTTCCCATCGGTTCGTATTGGAGCTACGAGCACTAGAACGTAATATCCAAACCAGATTACACCTAGGGTGCATCCTGTTTCCAGCAGGGGCCAGTCAGGCAGCTTAGCCCTTTGTTCCCAGTAGACTACCCTAAACAGGGAGGCTCCATCCTTAGGGGCTGAACCCCACGGACAGGCCTCACCTCTGAGAGTTTGTCCAAGTCTTTACAAGAATTGCATTGCTGGATCCTAGCAAATGCCCATCTAGCCTAGAATCCTGCGGCCACCAGTAGCAGCCAGATGATTACCTCCACAGAGCCCAGAAGGCACACACCCACCCCCCATCGGTTGTTTTTACATGCCCATTAGGCAATACAGAAGCACCTCCTTGGCCCCAGCCACCTCCTTCAGAAAGCACTCAGTCAAGGAAAGAGGGTGGACAGGGCTCCCGTCTCATCAATAGATGTGAGGTGGGCAGCTTGCCATTAAAGGTGCAAGAGCCCCGTTCTATTTTATACCTGGCCGCCCATCAGGAAGCTGTCCACCTCCATCCCTCTCAAGGCATTGCAGATCGCAACCTCCTTCATCGTCACCCCAAAAACATATTGCCACTCCAGGTGTACTCAGAATGGGATGTGGGCTTTTGCCCTTTCTCGGCTCCACAGCTCTGCGGGCCTGGGGATCAAAGATGAGCAGGGAGGAATCTGCAAGCCCCAGTAAGTCTGCAGCAAAGCGGGGGCACCAGCCAAGACAACACACACCCTCCCGCTCATTTCGAGGGATGCAAAGCCAACCTTCCACAAGCTTCCCCAAAGCAAGAGAATTTGTGCTTTTTGCTTTCCCTGCATCCCATTCACGTACCAGAACTGTAGTTCCCCACGCCCAGCACTTCAGCCCCCAGCACCAGTGGCGTAGCGTGGGTTGTCAGCACCCGGGGCAAGGCAAGTAATTTGCACCCCCTAACCCGTGGATTTGCACCCCCTAACCTGTGGATTTGCGCCCCCTAACCCTAACCCCCAGATGTTGCGCCCGGTGCGGCCGCCCCCCCTGCACCTCTCACGCTATGCCACTGCCCAGCACCCTCAACACACTACAGTTCCCAGGATTAATTCAGGAAGGTGATGCACTTTAAATGTATGGCAGACGCGCCCAGGGATTAGGGAGTCCTTTGCTGCCAGCTGCCAGCTGCGACTTGGCTGGCTTTGTTGTAACAGGCCGACCCTGTTCAGAAACCTGGCTTGAGATGCTTAATCACAGGGTTGTGGGTTCAAGTCTCATGTTGGGCAAAAGATTCCTGCATTGCAGGGGGTTGGACTAGGGGACCCTCATGGTCCCCTCCAACTCTACAATTCTTTGATTTAACACCTGCAGGTCAAAATCTCACTGATCCGCCCCCCCCCCCCAGCCCAGTTCAATCAGGTTTCGGCCAATGGAAGGCAGTTCCATGCCCAGCAGCCAAGAGCCTGTTGCTGGCAAAGGTGGGGACAGCACTTCAGGCTTCCTGCATGCAGAATTGAACCCCAGCGCTAGGACCCCTCCCCATTTGAGGCAGTGGACCAAAGGGGGGGGGCAAGGAGGAGCCACAGGAAGCCACTTGGAGCATCTGACCAGTCTATCACAGCAGATCCGCCTCGTAATGTATATTTAAAGCACACTCGACGGGCATTTGACTTCCTCTAAAAAGAATACCGGGAGCTGCAGTTCGTTAAGGGTGTTGGGAATTGTAGATTGGTGGAAGAACTACAGATCCCTAGATACTTCAGAGGAGCTTTCAATGGGTGTTGAGTGTGCTTCAAATGCTCTGCCCCCCCAAGCCAGACGCCTGCCAGGGAGCCCCCTCTCCTTTGGGGGGGGGGGTTGAACGAGATGACCCCTGGGCTACTTCTTCTAACGCTGTGATTCTTTGCAGGCTACCGAGGTGAGGTTGCTGAGCTTTCCCACGGCGGGAATGATCGTTCCCGTGTTTTCCAGCAGGAGGCGGGGTGGGGAGGAAACGTGGGAATGCCCCTGCCCGCAACCCGCGCCCAGATCCCTCCCGAGCGCCTAGCGGCGTCGCCCGACCCGTGACCCAACCGGCCAGCCAGCCCAAACAAGCGGGTGAGAGCGGCTTACCGTCAAGGCAGGCTGAGGCTCTCCTTGCGCAGCGGATCTGCGGCAGCGGTTCTGACCGAGGGAGGGAGGAAAAGAGAAAGTCCTCGCTCGCTCGCTGGCTGGCGCGCTTGTTCCTCGCTCCCCTGCTGAGCCGAACGCGGAGATCAAAGGGAACCTGGAGAAAGGCGAGCGGGGGAGAGGTGACGTCGCCCGGGGGAGACGCCCGTGCGCAGCCGAAAGGGAGAGTGCATGCCCTGCGCGCGCCTCGCCGCCGCTCCGTCCAGCTGGGGCGCGAGCCCTCGCCTTCCCCGCATGCGCGAGCCGCCCGGACTAGTCGCAAGAGGCACATCAATCGCAAGCCCTGCCCCGCCTGCCAGGCGAGGCTCCCGCTGCGCAGAGCTTTGCGGGGGGGGGGGAGAGAGCGGGGGCGGGCGGAGGGACTGGCCAGCCGCGTGGGAGGGGCTGGGGAGGGAGCAGATGGACCGGGTGCAAGGGAAACCACAATATACGCGCCGTTCCGACGTGACGGTCAACACGCAGGTTCCTCACGCGCAGGCGGACACGTAAGGAGTTGCTGTCCTCCGCCGGAGGTTTCTAAGCAGAGGTCAGGTGGCTACTCCCTGCCAGGGATGCTTTAGTTTAGCTGCGATTCCTGCACGGCGGGGGGTTGGAGGGACTGGCCAGCCGCGTGGGAGGGGCTGGGGAGGGAGCAGATGGACCGGGTGCAAGGGAAACCACAATATACGCGCCGTTCCGACGTGACGGCCAACACGCAGGTTTCTCACGCGCAGGCGGACACGTAAGCAGTTGCTGTCCTCCGTCGGGGGTTTCTAAGCAGAGGTCAGGTGGCTACTACCTGCCAGGGATGCTTTAGTTTAGCTGCGATTCCTTCACGGCGGGGGGTTGGACTAGATGACCCATGGGTCCCTTCCAGCTCTACACTTCTGGGATTCTAATTCTGGGGTTCTAAGCGCACGGTGTTCACCAACAGCCGTTGGGCTCTTCCCTCGCGAAGGTTTTTTTTTTTTAATGGATCACACCACATTTCAGCTTTCCGCAGGACGGCAGGTTTGGGGAGGGGAGAGCGAAAACAGAGGCTGTAGCTCAGGGGGAGAACATTTTCCTTAAATGCGGAAAGTGCCTGATCCAATCCCTGATGGCGACCCCAGCCTGAAATTCCGGAGAGCTTCTGCCAGTCACTGTGTAGACGATACTGCGCTAGGTGCACCAATAGTCCGACTCAGTGCATTATACTGTATATCCTAAAAGATCGTCCCAATGTGTCTCAGAAACCCCATCCCTCCTTTTTCCTAACTGTGAAACCTCCTAGGATATATATGGCTTCACAATATATATATATTGCAAAATCTTGGGGAACGTTCCGCCCAAATTCTCAGGCAAATTCTGTCTAAACTTAGACGGCGTCCCTGCCCACAATCTTCTCTCTTGCAACGCTTTCATCCTCCGCCACCCCCAGGTCTCCTGCTGTCCCGCTGCCCCCACCCCTAGGCTGCAGGCGCCCGCTGTTAACTCCTCAATCCTCCTTCCCTGCACTCCAACTGCATTTTCTTGCATTCATCCCGTTTCTCTTGTCTGGTGGGGCTTCGCTTGTGCTTGATCCGGAAGCTGCAGTTAGTGCAGAGTGCTGCAGCGCGATTGCTGACAGAGTACAGTGGTACCTCGGGTTAAGAACTTAATTCGTTCCGGAGGGCCGTTCTTAACCTGAAACTGTTCTTGACCTGAAGCACCACTTTAGCTAATGGGGCCTGCTGCTGCTGCCGCGCCGCTGGAGCAGGATTTCTGTTCTCATCCTGAAGCAAAATTCTTAACCCGAGGTACTTTTTCTGGGTTAGCGGAGCCTGTAACCTGAAGCGTATGTAACCCGAGGTACTACTGTATAACACCTGTGCTCAGGAACCTTGCACGGTTAGCTGTTCGCTACCTGGCAGATTCAAAGTTCAGCTTGGGACCAGTTTACCTGTGAGATCAACACACCCCATAGTTGCCCACTGAACTGCTTTGATCAGTGGAACCGGCACTGTTACAGATGCCACATAGTACCCATTCCACTTTTGAAAGAAATTGATCTTGTGTGCTCTTTGGAACTCCCTGCCACTTGACAGCTGGCAGGCACCTTCACTATCTATCTCCCGCCCCCCCAGCGCCTACTAAAAACATTTTTTGTTCAGACAAGGCTACCCAGAAATGCAGAATGTTGCCGTGGCTTAATCTGCTTTTAGCTTATCCCTTATTTTAATTATTTTAAAAAAATATTTAGTTGTTTTTAACCAGTGTGTGTGTGTGTGTGTTGTAAACCATATTGAGGTTTTTCCCTTTTTTTTACAATCAGATGGAGTGTTTGTACGGCAGCCATGAAACTTTGTGGTCCCGATTTTAGGGATAGAAAACAGCCCCTTTTTTTAAAAAAAAAAAGTGGGACTTCGTTGCAGAGGGAATGACAACAGCTGCTGCTCCCCCCCCCCTTTTGAATTCAAACACCTGCCAGTTTTCACTGCAAACGCCTGTTTAATGTTTAGAAATCAATACGAGAGAAACAGAAGCAAGTAAGGGAATGTTAGCTGCATGGGGACAGAAACCGAATGGCCACTGCCCCACAGGCAGTGGGGCGCTTTGAGACTGACACCCTCTGGCTTCTGAACTGTGGTGCGACCAGCTACCGTATTTTTCGCTCTATAAGACGCAGCAGACCACAAGACGCACCTAGTTTTTGGAGGAGGAAAACAAGAAAAAAAAATATTCTGAATCTCAGAAGCCAGAACATCAAGAGGGATCGCTGCACAGCGAAAGCAGCAATCCCTCTTGCTGTTCTGGTTTCTGGGATAGCTGCACAGCCTGCATTCGCTCCATAAGATGCACACACATTTCCCCTTACTTTTTAGGAGGGAAAAGGTGAGTCTTATAGAGCAAAAAATATGGTAACTTTAGACCAGGGATCAGCAAACTTCTTCAGCTGTGCTTCAGACCTTGTGGGGGGCCGGACTATATTTTGGGGAAAAACATGAACAAATTCCTATGCCCCACAAATAACCCAGAGATGCATTTTAAATAAAAGCATACATTCTACTCATGTAAAAACACGCTGATTCACGGACCGTCCGCGGGCCGGATTGAGAAGGCGATTGGGCCGCATCCAGCCCACGGGCCTTAGGTTGCCTACCCATGCTTTAGACCCTGGGCTCAATAGGTTCACAACGATGCCCCTTTAAATAGCTTAGGGGGATTAAGGAAAAACTGCAACAATTTGTTGCAGACTCACCTGCAAAGTCATGGGCCAAGCCAGGAGCCCAGGACCAAAGGATAAGCCAGAATGGGAGGACAAACTAGGAGGCTGGACCACAGCAGAGTCCAGAGAGACCCTTTGGGATCCTCACAACTCTGTGGAACGGTTGCAGTGTTTGGGGTTTTCCAGTTTAGTGAAAAGGCGAGTAAGAAGCGAAATGGCAGAAGTAGATAAAACAATGTCTGGCACGGAGAAACATTTTTCTCCCTCTCTCCTAATGCTTAAGACTCATGGAAACTGAAAGTCGGAAGATTCAGGACAGAGAAAAGAAAATATTTCTTCCTGCTGCACTTAGTTAAACTGCGGAACTCCCTCCCACTGGATGCAGGGAACCTGAATGGCTTTAAAAGAGGACTGGGCAAATTCACGGAAAAGGAGAGGGCTCTCGATGGCAACTAGCCATGTTGGCTATGCTGTGCCCCCATAGTTGGAGGCAGCAATGCTTTCAAACTCCAAATTGCTGGGCGCCACAGGAGGGGAGAAGGAGACCTGTGCTGCTCAGGTCCTGTTTGCAGTTTTCCCACTGAGGCATCTGCTGGTCCCCAGTGAGAACAGGATCCTGGACTTAGATGGGCTGCGGGCCGGATCCAGCAGGCTCTTCTTACGTTCTTAATGCCACCTTGAAGTTGTGATAGGAATTTTGAGGTCTTAGATATATGTTAAATGTTCCTAAGTGTACCAACCAAGCACGTACATAGATCAGCACAGGAAGACCAACCTGGAACCATTTTGATTCCCAAACTGAGCAAATGGTTTCTCCGCAAGGTCAAAGGAAAATGGAAAAGCCTCCCCATTGCCTTTTCCTTCACAAATCCTGTCTTAAGGGCACATTTAAGATATGAATAGGGTGTGAGCCTGTGACTTGGCTCAGGAACAAAGTACAGTGGTACCCCAGGTTAAGTACTTAATTCATTCCGGAGATCCGTTCTTAACCTGAAACTGTTCTTAACCTGAAGCACCACTTTAGCTAATGGGGCCTCCTCCTGCTGCCGCGCCGCTGGAGCCCAATTTATGTTCTCATCCTGAAGCAAAGTTCTTAACCCGAGGTACTATTTCTGGGTTAGCGGAGTCTGTAACCTGAAGCGTATGTAACCCAAGGTACTACTGTATTTATCATTACAACAGACTGGTCAGGCTCCCCAAGCAATCCAATCAAGTGACCATTAAACAGGTCACCTGGCAGACAGGAGGTAAAGAAAGCACTCAGATTTCTGCTGTAGACCGCCCTTTCTGTGATGTAGGTATGATGTATTGGGGGGGGGTCTTGAGCTACACCCCTTCTGTGATGTATGTATGATGTTTCTGGGGGTGGTCTTGGACTCCAGGGAGGGAATTCAAAAGTCTATATAAGGGCTTGCGCACCATTGTTCTGGGTTCCTCCTGCCTCCTGCATGTGGTGAGTGAGGACCCTGTTGCAACAGATCAATAAAGAGCAAGCTTACTAGCTGCTTCGCTTCTCAATATTCTCTGGTTGGCCTCTGTTATTTTCTCCTACCGATAGGGAACCTACGTAAGGACTCTATACGGGCTCTTGGATACCCCATAAGGGGAAAGGGCAGATTTTTGTTTATAACAAAGTACCCACCTGAGTTCTGTTTCGCCCAAACACACCAGAGGCCTTGCCCTGCAGACATCCTTGCTTCTTCCTGCATTAATATTCAGCTGCTGCTCCTTCTGTGTGCGTTGACGCTCTTCTCCCCAAGAACAGGGCGTCTGAAATTACTTGGCATCCTCCATAACAGTCTTTGCTGAAGAACCTCTCCATGGGACCAGGAAAGGCAAGGGCATAGCAGGATGTCTGGAAGGGGGGTGGAGTAGAGAACAACAAACTTATAAGCAGTGCCAGATTAAAGTTTAAGCCAAACAAGCTATAGCTTAGGGCCCCACTCTCTTGGGGGCCCCCCAAAAAATTAAAGAGAAAAAACCCCTGTGAAATATATTCAGAGTCGCAAAGTGATTTCATGCTCTTTATTCAGCTCATAGTGGTGAGGAGGAATGAATGAATGTCCCCTCAAAGTATCTGCTTTATATACATTATTTACACAATGGGCTGCCCATGATTGGCTAATTCCGGAATTCTACTGTAAGCCAATCAGGTTGTGGATTCACTTCTATCTGGAGCATGATTGGGTGGTTCCTGCCAACCAATCATACTGCTGCATTGTTCTAGGACCAATCAGACTGCTGCATTCTGAATCCTATTGTTCTAGGACCAATCAGACTGCTGCATTTTGGATCCTATTGTTCTAGGACCAATCAGACTGCTGCAGTTTGGATCCTATTCAACTCAGTACATAACACCCTGAATGTACATTTCCAAAATATATGATAAAAAACAAATAAAAAGGTGTCGTGGGCTTTGAAGACACTTGAACTCAGGACGCAAGGGAGAAATGTGCTAAGAAGAAGGCACGCTTGGCAAATCCACACCCTGATCAACTCCCGCCCGGAAACCTACGTCCCCACACTGGAAGGACGTGTGGATCCAGAATTGGCCTCCACAATCACTTACGGACTCATTGTTAAAACCATGTTTATGGAAGACAATCTTACTCAGCTATGAGTGATTGCCAAAGAAAAAGAAGAAGAAAAAGCTAAACAAGCTATAGCTTAGGGTCCCACTCTCTTGGGGGCCCCCAAAAAATTAAAGGGGGAAAAAACCCCAGGTGCACATTTCCAAAATATAAGATAAAAAACAAATAAAATATAACCTACATACAGCAACAGTCTTTTGTGTTGTGTAGGCTCCTGTGATGTAAGTAATGGGCCCCGCCTGCTAGCCTGCTCCCTAAAATATCACATATTTTGTTATGTGCAAATGGCTTTACATACCTATTAGGCCAGTGGCATCCAAACTTTTTTCAAAGACCTTTTTTTAAGATTGAGGTTATTGAGGGTTTTTTTAGGATTTTACCCCAGGAAATAAACTGCCACAGGGGCTGGATTAAACTGACCGGTGGGCCAGATTAGGCCCCCGAAACGGACTTTGGACATGCCTGTATTAGGTCCATAAATGACCATATAGCATATATCCAACACAAAAAACACCGACAATTTGTTGTTGACAAAGGACAGCTTGGCATATACAGTGGTACCTCAGGTTAAGAACTTAATTCATTCTGGAAGTCCGTTCTTAACCTGAAACTGTTCTTAACCTGTGGTACCACTTTAGCTAATGGGGCTTCCTGCTGCCGCCACAGCACAATTTCTGTTCTCATTCTGAAGCAAAGTTCTTAACCCGAGGTACTGTTTCTGGGTTAGCGTAGTCTGTAACCTGAAGTGTCTGTAACCTGAAGCGTCTGTAACCTGAGGTACCACTGTAAATGGCTCCATTACCTTCAGTAGCTTAGGGCCTCATCAAACCCAAATATGGTCCTGGTTATAAGGCAGGATTCTGCAAAGCATTTGTGCAAAATCCCAGAGGCCTGATTACGCTTTTCCCCACCCTGCCCATCCAGATACAGTGAGAGGCTAATGAAAACCAGGCACCATCAGGATTTCACCATAGCTGTGGTTCCTGCATTGCAGGGGTTGGTCTACATGGCCCCCGGGTCCCTTTCAGCTCTTCAGATTCTATGCTCCCAAAGCATTTCTTGTTATGCCTTTGCCAAGTGTCAGGTCTCATCTCTGCACACAAGACCCGGCTCTCCTTTGAAGCAGCTTTTCAAAAGGAAATCTATGCGTGGTTTGACACCTCGGTGGAACTGGGTTGCTGTCCTCCCCCACCCCCCAACACAGGATTTTGCTTTTCTGTTGTCAATTAGGAACTCACAACAGCTATTTTCATGAGACTTAGCCTAGAAAAAGGATTTGGCATCTCTCTGTTTCTCATGAATAGGGGGGGGGCATTCCCCCCACCCCACGCCGCTCTCCCTGAAAGGATGTGTTACAGAAATCCTAAGGTCTCACATATATATATAAATCACATCTTCATAAATGTACACGGCAAACATATACATAAGTATATAAACCACATGTCTGAAATAGTACAGGAGAACAATCCTGAAGCCATTTTGACTCTTCCAGCCACCTCAAAAATTCTCTGCAGTGAGGAAGGAAATGGGGAGACCTCTCCGTTGTCTCTTTGCTCACAAATCCTGTCTTAAGGGCGTATTTGTGTATGAATAGGGTGAGCCTATGGGACGCGGGTGGTGCTGTGGGTTAAACCACAGAGCCTAGGACTTGCAGAATCAGAAGGTCAGCGGTTCAAATCCACGCGACAGGGTGAGCTCCCGTTGCTCGGTCCCTGCTCCTGCCAACCTAACAGTTCGAAAGCACATCAAAGTGCAAATAGATAAATAGGTACCACTCCGGCGGGAAGGTGAACAGCATTTCTGTGCGCTGCTCTGGTTCGCCAGAAGCGGCTTAGTCATGCTGGCCACATGACCCGGAAGCTGAACGCCGGCTCCCTCGGCCAATAAAGCGAGATGAGCGCCGCAACCCCAAAGTCGGCCACGACTGGACCTAATGGTCAGGGGTCCCCTTTACCTTTACCTAGGGTGAGCCTGGGACTTGATTTCAGGAACTAAGTATTTAGCATCTCAGAAGATGCTAAATACATCTCAGAAGGAATGGCCAGGCTGCCCAGGTAAAGCAATCAAGTGACCATCAGTGTCTTGCCAGACAGGATTTCTGTTGTAGACTGCCCCGCTGTGATGTATTTCTGCTGTAGACCGCCTCCTCCAGTGATGTATGTATGATGTTTTGGGGGGTGGTCTTGAGCTACAGGGGACGTGGGTGGCGCTGTGGGTAAAACCTCAGCGCCTAGGACTTGCCGATAGCATGGTCGGCGGTTCGAATCCCCACGATGGGGTGCGCTCCCGTTGCTCGGTCCCAGCGTCTGCCAACCTAGCAGTTCGAAAGCACCCCCGGGTGCAAGTAGATAAATAGGGACCGCTTACTAGCGGGAAGGTAAACGGCATTTCCGTGTGCTGCTCTGGCTTACCAGAGCAGCTTCGTCACGCTGGCCACGTGACCCAGAAGTGTCTGCGCACAGCGTTTGCTCCCGGCCTCTAGAGTGAGATGAGCGCACAACCCTAGAGTCTGTCAAGACTGGCCCGTACGGGCAGGGGTACCTTTACCTTTACTTGAGCTACAGGGTGGGCAAATTCAAAAGTCTATATAAGGGCTTGCGCACCATTGTTCTGGGTTCCTTCTCCCTCCTGCGTGGGGCGAGTGAGCACCCTGTTGCAACAGCAGTAATCAAGATCAGGCTTAATAGCCGCTTTGACCATGGTTGATCTTCCGAGACCAGGGAGAAGAGTCAGTGGAAGAAGATTGGAAGAAATTTAAAGACTATTTACAGAAACACTGTAAAATTAATGAATGTTAGAATGATGCTGGGTTGAAGTTAAGTGGGGTTTTTTAGCAGCAATGTTAAGGAACATGTAAAAATGGATTGTTAACGGGTGATAATCTAAAGCTATAATATATTAAGATAAAAGATTAAGATAAAATTAAAGAGGGAAAGGATTTGCTGAATTAACCAACTGAACTGGAATACAAGAAAGGGAGGTGTGAGGAGGTCAGGGAAACAAGTAAATGAAAGATAAGATATGGAAAGACTGATTTGTTTTAAACTGTTTTTATTTTGTATTTTCTTTTTCTTTTTATTCTTTTTAATTTGTGTAATATGTTGAAATCTCAATAAATATCTTTTAAAAGACCATGGTTGATCTGTTTCCTTCCTCCGACCGATAGGTAACCTTTTAGGTTCTTATAGGGGTTTCCTGATGAGCCTCCTACAGGTAGGGAAACAGGTTTACTGAATTCCCTTTTTAGTCGTTTTGTCTATAATATTGAGTGCATCCCAGATTCCAGGCAGGGAAAGATTTCACAGATACCTACACCTCTCCAGAGTGTCGTTCTTTGGAATGAACATAAATTAAGACCGCGATGAATTGAGGATATATAGTTTTTGTTTTTCATTATTTAGTTCATGTTATTGATTGCCAGAAAGAAATTAAAACCTCAAAGCAACCTGTTCATAGGATGGAGGGTTTCGTCAGCATTAATATTGCCGCTTCCCTGTTCGGTTTTCAGGGAAGCCCTAGGCTCACAGCTTGGGTTCCAGCTCAGAGCAAGACTGCATCTCTGTTCCCCAGCTTCTAGCTGCACCCCAGTGGAAATAAATTATATATATGACATCACATCTTCAGAGCATGTGGTACCAAAGTTGGGGCTGCGTTTTTCTATTTATGGTAGGAGCATCCAGACGCTCAGGCATGATGGCTGGAGGTGCAGGGAGTGACTTCACAGGTGATTGAGTGAGTCATGGGGCCAGAACCCAGTTTTGCATTCTGGATCCCACCCACCCACCCACCCCCCCAAAATCCACAAAGAATTAGTATAGTTGATGCATGTAGCATCCCACACAAGAGACACTTGGAGACAGTGATGCCAAAAGGCTCAGTCACAACCATCTGGCTAGCAAATTCACAACGAAGGATAACTTCGCAGAAATTGTAACGAAAAACCTGAACTCTTGACTTTGCTTATTTCCCCCTCCCTCCCAATCTACTTTCCTTTTGTGTTGTGTCTTTTAGATTACGAGCCTGAGGGCAGGGGCTGTCTTTTCCTTTTATTTGCGAGCTGCTATGTGAGCCTTTTTCAGCCCAAAAGCAGGATTGTGTGTGTGTTTTTTCCAGACAAAACTAGAAGTAAATAAATAGAAATGGTGTTTCCTTTTATACATTTAATAAACGAAGTGTATGGACCACCAGCAAGACAAACATCATTCCAGACAGATCTACTCCCTTGAACAGGAATCTACTAACTTGAAATGGTTTTTCACTCAATTTTGAACAACGGAGGCCAATTGTACTGATTGCTTTTATTGCTAAACAAGGAAGTTTACAATGAAAGCTATATATTTAAACAGGACATGCTCAGGGGCAGATGGGGGTCTTCAACCATATAAGGTAGCCGATCCAGGAGAAGGGAAACTCTCATCCTAAACCACTGCTGAAATAAAAAAATTAAAGTCTTATATATATAATAAATGTTTATGGATATGCCAGGCAAACACATACATAAATGTATGGGCCACATGTCTGAGGCACCACAGGAAAGCAGCCCTGGAGCCATTTTGGCTCCCAAACTGACCAAATGTTTTCTCTGCAAGGTCAAAGGAAAATGGAAAAGCCTCCCCATTGTCTTTTCATTCACAAAACCTGTCTTAAGGGTATATCTGTGTATGAATAGGGTGAGCCTCTGATCTGGATCAGGAACTAAGTATTTGCCACTACAAAAGACTGGCCAGGCTCCCCAGGGTATCCAATCAAGTAAGCATTAACAGGTAATCTGCCAGACAGGAGATAAACAACGACAGGAAATAAACAGCGCACTCAGATTTCTGTTGTAGACCGCCCTTTCTGTGATGTAGGTATGATGCGTCTGGGGGTGGTGGTCTTGGGCTACACCCCTTCTGTGATGTAGGTATGATGTTTCTGGGGGTGGTCTTGGACTCCAAGGTGGGCAATTTAAAATGTCTATATAAGGGCGGGCACACCTTTGTTTGGGGTCCTCCTCCTTCTCCTGCCTGTGAAGTGGGCACCCTGTTGCAACAGTTCAATAAAGATCAGGCTTACTAGCTGCTTTGCTTCTCAATATTCTCTGGCTGGCCTCTGTTATTTCCTCCAACCGATGGAGAACCTGCCAGTGGCGTAGCGTGGGGGGTGCAGGGGGGGCCGGCCGCACCGGGCGCAACATCTGGGGGGGGGGCGCTCGCACTCGCAGCTCTCTGCCCCTACCTGGCTCACTCACTCTCTCTCACTGCAGTGCTGGCTGTGCGAATCCGATCCAAGCCGCCGGTTCGCCGCCCACTGTGGAGGGGAGGGTGCCAGGCGTGCGGTGCGGTGCGGTGCGGAGAGAGAGCGAAGGACTATCTGGGGGAGGGACAGTGCAGCGGGGGGGGGGCGCAAATTACTTGCTTTGCCCCGGGTGCTGACAACCCACGCTACGCCACTGGAACCTGCAAAGGACTCTGTAAGGGCTCTTGTGTCCCCCATACGGGAATAAAGGCAGATTTTCGTTTATTCCACTGCCATCTTCTGGAGAATAAACCAGGAGTAAACCCGACACAAATCTGGACTGAGGTCCCTAAGGTGGGCTTCATTAGTCTGAGCAAAGCCTTATCACAGCGCAATGACATATTCCAGCCAGGAATATGCAGCCAGGGTGCAGAGCAGGGCCACTGACTAAGGGGTGTCTAGGACCAATTAGAGAGGCCTGAAGAGCCACAATCTGCCCCCCCCTCCCCCCGGGACTGAGAGCCAAACTTCCTTATTCTGAGAGTTCAGCCTTGCCACCACTTTTTCTATCTGATGCTGCTATCAGATGCTGCTTTTTAAATAAAGAGTTTATTCAGCATGCCTCCAGGACCCTGGGCGCTTGCATGATTTAGAGGCAGCAATATCCGTACCTTGAGAATACTAAAAGGGAAGTCTCAAAATAAAATGAAAGGACATCTGGTTCCTTGCAGGCCAGAAGGAATGCAGGAGGAGAATATATTAGAAGACAGCTGTCCCTCTCTCCATAATTATTAAATAAAGTTTCATTTCGGATGCTTACAAATATACTGTTGCACTTACCTCAGTCTCCAAGCTGCAAGAGACCCCGGCGGTTCCAAGCGCTGATCCAGGGTTCAATTTCCTTGGAATGAAGGTCATTGGAGACTGTGGTGTCTTTAAGATATCTGGTTTTATTCACACATGTAAACAGCCTGAGCAGAGGATGGCATACCCTCCAACATTTCTCTGAGGAAAATAGGGAAGTCCTAAGGAAAAGTGGGGGGACGCGGGTGGCGCTGTGGGTTAAACCACAGAGCCTAGGACTTGCCAATCAGAAGGTTGGCAGTTCGAATCCCCGCGACAGGGTGAGCTCCCGTTGCTTGGTTCCAGCTCCTGCCACCCTAGCAGTTCGAAAGCACGTCAAAGTGCAAGTAGATCAATAGGTACCGCTCCGGTGGGAAGGTAAACGGCGTTTCTGTGCGCTGCTCTGGTTCGCCCGAAGCGGCTTTGTCATGCTGGCCACATGACCTGGAAGCTGTACCCCGGCTCCCTCGGCCCATGGAGCGAGATGAGCGCCGCAACCCCAGAGTCGTCCGCGACTGGACCTAATGGTCAGGGGTCCCTTTAGCTTTATCTTTAAGGGAAAGTGGGATATTCCAGGATAAAATCAGGAACCAGGATGGCTTCTGTAAATCCAGGACTGTCCCTGGAAAATAGGGGTGCTTGGAGGGTCTGGGATAGAAGGTCTCACAATAGTAACACCCTAGGATATCTTGCTTCCTCTGACAGGTTAAGTGACCTATGATATTCTAAGCCTTCTTGATACACAATCACTCACCTGACTGTCATTCTGACTGGCCCCACAAACCTATAACACTATCTTACAAGCAGAAATCCGCCTGGGTTTGGGGCAGCAGGGATTCTTCACATAGTTTGATCCTGACTTTCCCTTTGTAGTGCGACAGTTCAGATACATCTTCAGTTTAAATACCGCTTACCAGTTTATTCAATGAAATAAGCTCATAATCGTTCCCCCCTTTTTAAAGACACACACACTAACAAAACCAAAAATTAAATTGAAAAGAACTGATTGGGGAAAGAAAAGGACTCATGGCGGAGCAGGTGCTGGCCAATCAGTGCTGTGCACAGTCAGCTTCACTTCATTTCCTCCCTGGGCAGACTGCTGAGCTGCTGTTTCATCCACCTAGACCCTGCACTCTCATTTTAAATCCCGCTTCCAAAACCATAAGGACTAGGAACCCACTTGGCTTTCAGTGATATCAAAGATTCAGAAGGCTGGATTCAGAGAGCCTTATTATGCATGCAAGGCATAATCTCCTTGAACCATTAGAGCTGAATAGGTGGGCTGCTGCTGCTGCTGTTCCACATGCATTTTGGCTAACATGCTCTCATTTGTTCTGTTGCCAACTGCAAATTATCGGTAAGCTGTTCCCACAAGTAGGATGAGCATGGCAAGAGACGTCAGGATTTATTGCCATCAACGGAGAATGAAGGGGAATTATTCCTGGTCTATTTATGCTGAGTGGTTGGTGACTTTCCAGAAAGCAGCCACTGAGGGCCAAGTCACCTGCTAACATCACTATAGTTTTATGATGCAGACCCACTCCGAGCACAAGAAAGGGAGATCAGGAGGGCAGACCAGCTCAGGTTGTTCTCAATATGCCCTTCACATTCTGTGGCCACCAAGCAAGCATCTCTATTCATCCTGGCTGCCTCCACCTATGGGACCCAGCCAATACACTGTACTCAGCAGAGCAGGGAGGTGATTTTCATATTTTCACCTGACATACTCGCTTCATGTTGCTGTTTAATTACATTAGCAAGTTTCCCGAGAACTTTTCCTGATAATTCAGCAATAAAGCAAGCAGATATGGAGAGGTTCCAGAGTTAAGTAATCTGCAATTATCCTGACAATGGCGTGCAGTGAAGGCAGACCAGAAATTAAACGATCTCTTGGAAACACTTTCCAACTTTTTATCATTAGCATCAGTCGTTTTAGCCAAGGATCTGATTGCTGAAGTCATTGCTCTTTCTGTCTTCTGAGGAAGGGGACTCAGAGGCGTTCCCTCTGCCGAATTTTCTGCTTTCCTGGTCGCGTCCGCGCTTGTCTCCTTCTTTGGGTGAAATCACCCGGTCTCTTAGGCCACATCCACACCAGATATTGAAAGCACTTTGATACCGCTTTAAAACCTCTTCTCCTCACTGAGCTACAATTCCCAGAGTTCCCTGTGAAGAGCGGTTGGTTGTTAATCCATTCTGGGAATTTTGTAGTGCTGTGAGGGTAATAGTGGTCCCCTAACAACTCTCTCGCAATGACAAACCTAGACAGCATCTTAAAAAGTAGAGACATCACCTTGCCAACAAAAGTCCGTATAGTTAAAGCTATGGTTTTCCCAGTAGTGATGTATGGAAGTGAGAGCTGGACCATAAAGAAGGCTGATCGCCGAAGAATGGATGCTTTTGAATTATGGTGCTGGAGGAGACTCTTGAGAGTCCCATGGACTGCAAGAAGATCAAACCTCTCCATTCTTAAGGAAATCAGCCCTGAGTGCTCACTGGAAGGACAGATTGTGAAGCTGAGGCTCCAATATTTTGGCCACCTCATGAGAAGAGAAGACTCCCTGGAAAAGCCCCTGATGTTGAGAAAGATGGAGGGCACAAGGAGAAGGGGACGACAGAGGACGAGATGGTTGGATAGTGTTCTCGAAGCTACCAGCATGAGTTTGACCAAACTGCAGGAGGCAGTGGAAGACAGAAGTGCCTGGTGTGCTCTGGTCCATGGGGTCAAGAGTCAGACACAACTAAACAACAACAACAACAACAACAAACAACTCTCTCTTTTTAATTTTTAAAGATTCTTTATTACAAAACAATTTGCATAGAACATAAAGACAACAAAAACTGACATAAACAGACCATAGACACTGACTAACAACACCTCGTTTGACATTACATTAGGGACGCGGGTGGTGCTGTGGTCTAACCTAGCAGTTTGAAAGCACAAAGTGCAAGTAGATAAATAGGTACCGCCCCGGCAGGAAGGTAAACGGCATTTCTGTGTGCTGCTCTGGTTCGCATGACCCGGAAGCTGTACACCCGGCTCCCTCGGCCAATAAAGCAAGATGAGCGCTGCAACCCCAGAGTCGCCCGCAACTGGACCTAACGGTCAGGGGTCCCCTTACCCTTTAACTTCCAATGCACCTCATTGTGCTTTTTATACCTTACTAGTCTATACGCACTTCATTTTTATTATACTTTTCAGTTAATTATTGGGGGGGGAATATAGTTTCCTTAAACTTCAAGATTCCAGCCAAATCTGTCAGAGATTTGTGTTATTACAGTACTTTTTAAGATATTCTTTAAACATTGTCCAATCTTTACTAACTTTCTGGTTAGAATTTCCTCTTATTCTCCCCGTCATCCTTGCAAGTTCTGAATATTCTATCATCTTTGCTTGCCAATCAGTTTTTGTGGGGATTATATCACCCTTCCAGTTTTTTGCTATTAAAATCCTCGGCGCTGTGGTTGCGTACATAAAGAGGGTTCTGTGGTAAAAAATTTTTGTATATCAATGGATATAATGCTTAACAAAAAGGCTTCAGGGGTTGTTGTTTTTTTGGAACGAGAATTTAAATATCTTTTTGAGTTCATTGTATATCATATTCCAAAATTCTCTTATCTTTGTACAGTCCCACCACATGTGCATAAAGTACCAACCCCTTTTTTGCATCTCCAGGAAACGTCGGAGTTTTTCTTGTACATCTCGGCCAGTTTGGCCCCAGCCCCTAACATCTCTCATTACCTTTAAAAAATGTCAGTTCCCAGAATTCTTTGGTGGAAGCCAGTGGCGTAGCGTGGGTTGTTAGCACCCGGGGCAAGGCAAGTAATTTGCGCCCCCCCCCCACTGCACTGTCCCTCCCCCAGATAGTCCCTCGCTCTCCGCACCGCACCGCACGCCTGGCACCCTCCCCTCCACAGTGGGTGGCGACCCGGGGTAAGGCAAGTAATTTGCGCCCCCCCCCCCCGCTGCACTGTCCCTCCCCCAAATAGTCCCTCGCTCTCTCTCCGCACCGCACCGCACGTCTGGCACCCTCCCCTCCACAGTGGGCGGCGACCCGGCGGCTCGGATCGGATTTGCACAGCCAGCACTGCAGTGAGAGAGAGTGAGTGAGCCAGGTAGGGGCAGAGAGCGAGCTGCGAGCGCAAGCGCCCCCCCCCCCAGATGTTGCGCCCGGTGCGGCCGGCCCCCCCTGCACCCCCCACGCTACGCCACTGGTGGAAGCTATGACTGTTTAAAGAGGCATCATAGTGCTTTCAGTGTTTGGTATGAATGTGGCCTTAGTGTGTGGTCAACTCCCTAGACTGCCTCCGCTTGCAGAGGGTTGAACTTGATGACCCTCATGGTCCCTTCTAACTCTTCAATTCTATGATTCTGCGATCACCCATGATACACATTTCTGTCTTGGGCAGGTGCGTCAAGACAGGCACAGTCTGGATGCCGTCAATTGCTGTGTCAGAGACCATGTTTAGCCGTGGGTACAGTCTGGAGGGATGCGGGTGGCGCTGTGGGTTAAACCACAGAGCCTAGGACTTGCCAATCAGAAGGTCGGTGGTTCAAATCCCCACGATGGGGTGAGCTCCCGTTGCTCAGTCCCTGCTCCTGCCAACCTAGCAGTTCGAAAGCACATCAAAAGTGCATGTAGATAAATAGGTACCGCTCCAGCGGGAAGGTAAGCGGCATTTCCGTGCGCTGCTCTGGTTTGGCAGAAGCGGCTTAGTCATGCTGGCCACATGACCCGGAAGCTGTACGCCGGCTCCCTCAGCCAATAAAGCGAGATGAGCGCCGCAACCCCAGAGTCGGCCACGACTGGTCCTAATGGTCAGGGGTCCCTTTACCTTTACCTTTTACAGTTCTGGATTATTCTCTGCCCATCGCTTCATCTGCTTGCTGCAGTTTGTGAGGATGTCTCCCAACAAGGTTTGCAGCGGTGCAGTTTCCCCGCCTGTTGGGCCAAAGGCTTTCTTCATGTATTCATATAGATATAAAGTGTGTTTTTGTCTTTTTAGTTAGAAATCTAAAAATGTAGCAGGCAAATGAGGCAAGGGCGCATTTAAAAGCAGGTGCGTCAATTCAGAACAAACACCATGAGCAAAATTGAAATTTGGCATGGATAACTATCTATTTTATGACAATTTGAACTTGAAACTATTTAGCGGGTTGGTAGACTTACTTGTTAGTTTTTCCTTTTCTTTCTTTAATTCAGATATTCTTTCTGCTCCTTGTTTTGTTTGCTTGGAGAGAAACACACACACACACACACACACACACACACACACACACACACACGACTAGAGTGAAGTAGAGGGTTTGTTCTAATATATTCCCCTTCAAAATACTATTTTATTTTTTTAACAATTGGATGGTTGGGGGCCAGATACCCTTTCACTCCTCCTTCCAGACAGTAAAGAAAATACGCCCGTAGAATGAAAACAATGAGTGCTGTTTAATTGGCAAATAGGCAAATAGCTCAGCAGAACAATAATACCACCATGCTGAGTTTTGTTTGTATGTATGTACAGGAGATGGAACCGCCGAAGGCATGTAAGGGAGATGTCTGGGTTTTGAAAAGGACAGGAGAACAACAGTGCGTGCATGCTCATTAATATACAAATGTGTATGCTAAAAATGGGGAGGAGAGTCAGTTTTATGGATGGATGAATTGTATTTATATTCCACCATACGTGTTTCTTCTCCCTCCTCATTTCATCCCCACAAAAACCCTGTAACATAGTATGCAGCAGGCCAGGAGGTCTTCAGCAATCTGCAACGAAGGAGGGTGCCTGGGCGATTATCAATGCAATGAGCACCCATGGGGAGAAATATCTCTATTTCCAGGTGGGAGCCTTTGGTCTGAGACAGCCAGGTGATGGGTATGTACCTGGCACAAGCTTTTCCAAAAGGAACAAGTAAATTACCGTATTTTTTGCTCTATAAGACTCACTTTTTCCCTCCTAAAAAGTAAGGGGAAATGTGTGTGCGTCTAATGGAGCGAATGCAGGCTGTGCAGCTATCACAGAAGCCAGAACAGCAAGAGGGATTGCTGCTTTCACTGCGCAGCAATCCCTCTTGCTGTTCTGGCTTCGGAGATTCAGAATATTTTTTTTTTCTTGTTTTCCTCCTCCAAAAACTAGGTGCGTTTTGTGGTCTGGTGCGTCTTATAGAGTGAAAAATACGGTATTCTGAGCTAGTATTTTGAGAGCACCTCAAAAGGGAGATGGGTCAGGGTGGAGAACCTGCGGCCGTTTAGATGTTGCACTCCAAATCCCTCCACCACTGACCATTAGCCATGGAAGTCAGGGTTCCTGGTGGGAGGGGAATGCAGGCATTGGTAATAATTGGGGGGTAACCATAACCCCATCATTGTGATTCTCTTTATGAAGAGGTACACGTTCATTTGTTGTTGTTTCCCTGAAATGCCCAGCCTTTGCGGGAAATTTTGTGAGCTGAAACAGTTTGCTTCTCCCCTCGTTCTTCGCTCGGTGCCCTGAAATCGTTGCTATGGAGACTCCCGCTGATTCTGGCCTGATGAGCAGCAAGCAAGAACGCTGCAAGGTACCTTCTGATGGCACATGAGGGAGCATCAGCCGCAGGTCCCAAGGCCTTGCCCAGCCAGCGGCAGTAACCGGGAATTCAGCTGCCTGGCAGGGAAGGTAGAAAATTACAACGACAGCTCAATTATTGTGGGAAAAGATCGGCAGCTTCCTTTCCTCCTTCAGCTTAACCCTCTGGGAAAAGCAGCAGCCCTGCGTGCTGAGATTAAGCCAACAAAACATCCCCATTGCTTTGTTTCCCAAGAAGGAAAAGAACCAGGAGCGTGTTAGGTCAGGGACTAACAACTGCCGCCTGCCATCATACCCACAAAGGTTATCTTTGGTGACCCTGAGCTTTCATTAAAAAAAAAAAAAGTTAGGAAGCAAAATGTGGAGGTTGGTGAAAGGTGCTGAGAGATTTTAGGAGGCCCCTATTCCCCTCATATGGGATGCGGGTGGCGCTGTGGGTTAAACCACAGAGCCTAGGACTTGCTGATCAGAAGGTCGGCGGTTCGAATCCCCGCGACGGGGTGAGCTCCCGTTGCTCGGTCCCTGCTCCTGCCAACCTAGCAGTTCGAAAGCACGTCAAAGTGCAAGTAGATAAATAGGTACCGCTCCAGCAGGAAGATAAACGACGTTTACGTGCGCTGCTCTGGTTCGCCAGAAGCGGCTTAGTCATGCTGGCCACATGACCCAGAAGCTGTACGCCGGCTCCCTTGGCCAATAAAGCGAGATGAGCACCGCAACCCCAGAGTCGGCCATGACTGGACCTAATGGTCAGGGGTCCCTTTACCCTTTACCTATTCCCCTCACAGAGATATACCATAATTCTCAGAGTTCCCTGTGAAGAGGGATTGATTGATTGATTGATTGATTGATTGATTGATTGACTGACTGATTGATTGTTAAAGCATTATGGGGAATTACAGCTTCGGGGAGGGATTAGGGGCCTCTCTCAGCATACGGTACTTAACAAACTATGGATGTCCAAATTCTATGGGGGAAGCTATGACTGCTTAGAGCAGTATCGTAGCACTTGAAATGTCAACCTTTGCATTTTATATCATGTATTTGTTTTAAGTATTTTAAATTTCTAAACTGCCTTGGGTGCCGTGGCAGAGAGGTAATATACAAATGCAAAGGAAAAAATCGATAAAATTGACTAGGCCTCATTATGGGATACTGCAAGGCTTCCCCTTAAACCTTGAGCTCTCACTGAGCAGGACTCACATTTACTTTTGTTTTATTTTGTTAACTTTCACGGTTCAGTGTTTTCCACTACCCATGCCGAGCAAACGTAAGATATTATTTTTGTTTCACCAGAGCAAAGGCAGCATGTTTCCCCAACACACACAATCTAGTTCTGACCCTCCAAGTGTCCCTGTTTTTCAGGGACAGTCCTGGATTTACAGAAGCCATCCCGGTTTCTGATTTGATCCCGGAATGTCCCGCTTTTCCTTAGGACGTCCCTATTTTCATCAGAGAAATGTGGGAAGGTATGGTAGTTAGAGAATAGGACTACCCACCTGCCTGCATACCTAAACACACTCAGGAGGGAATAATCTATCGATCTCCAGTCTATGCTAGATGCTGAGAAATCACAAAATAAGAGCAAGTTAAACTTTAATTTGGACAACAGTGCTGTATCTGTAAATTGCAAAACTAAATCAAAGATGCTCGTGGAGCATTAAAACAACGCATCATTTGGCACGCAGCCTTCTGGAAAAAATCTGATGAAGAAGAGAAGAAGAAGAGTTTGGATTTGATATCCCACCTTTCACTCCCCTTCAGGAGTCTCAAAGCGGCTCACAATCTCCTTTCCCTTCCTCCCCCACAACAAACACTCTGTGAGGTGAGTGGGGCTGAGAGACTTCAGAGAAGTGTGACTGGCCCAAGGTCACCCAGCAGCTGCATGTGGAGGAGCGGGGAAGCGAACCTGGTTCACCAGATTACGAGTCTACCACTCTTAACCACTACACCACACTGGCTCCCTGATGGTGAGAAAACTAAACTGGACTCAACTACAGTGGTACCTTGGGTTACAAACGCTTCGGGTTACAAACGCTTCGAGTTACAGACTCTGCTAACCCAGAAGTAGTACCTCAGGTTAAGAACTTTACCTCAGGATGAGAACAGAAATCGCGCGGCGGCGGCAGCGGGAGGCCCCATTAGCTAAAGTGGTACCTCAAATTAAGAACAGTTTCTGGTTAAGAACTGATCTCCGGAATGAATTAAGTTCATAACCTGAGGTACCACTGTATACAGCTGCAAAAAAACGTTAGAAGTGTGTTGTAAAGTGCATTATACAAATGTGACACTAGATGGCGATGGTGAGCTATGGCAGCTTCAATATATATTTTCAAAACTTTTTTTAAAAGCATTTTCACAACTTTTTAAATATGTGTCTAGATTCCACCTAAGTCTCAAAAGCAGCCAAATCTCCACACAATGAGACCATACCTTAGGGCAGGGGAGAGGAACCTTTGGCCCTCCATGTTGTTCCCATCAACCTCAGCCAGCAGTAGCCAGTGCGTCTGGGAGTTGTGGTCCAGCAACGAACGGAGGGCAGCAGGTTCCCCATCTGTACCTTAGGCTGCATCCCATAATCATTTGCAAGAAATACAGACGTCCCAGCTAATGCCTGGAGGATGCTTCTAATTGTGGGAAAGTTCCTAGAGGGTAGTAAATGTGGAAATCACTTCGATTTCATATTCCGGTGATCAATCTGGCATCCTCCCAAACATCCACAGGAATTTCCCAAGAAGCTTATTTAGCAGCCAAAGGGCAAAGGGTCTCAGTTACAGTAGCCCTCTGCAGAAATCACAGCACTAACACCCTCTCTTCTTGGGTCCATTACTGTGCTGGAGAGAAATCCCATTTTCCCCACTGAGCAAAGCAGCTGTCAGATAACCCCAAAAACCAAATAGCCCCAATTGCTGCCATTAATAGGAAACCACAGTCACTGTAATTAAAAGCCTCCCAAGAGAAGCTGGTGAGGGTTTAGGAGGAAAGGAAAGTCGTTTTCATCCTGAGAATGGAGCTGGATTTTCTACAAAGCAGAGGGAGGCGACTGTCTCGGGCAGCAGATGCTGGGATGGGGGTGCAGGATGCAGCCCCCAGTCTGCTGTTCTGGAGCCTCCCAGTCATTCCCCATATGGGATGTAACATAAGCAGTCAAATACAACATTTCCTGTTTGCCTGGAGTGGACATGCGGGGGAATGTTGGTCCAGCAAGTTGAACTTCCTGTTACACCTGGTCTGGAGAATCCTTCCTTTTCATGTGACCAGGTAGGTGGGCGTGACCATTCCAGACCCCACAAAAGGTCCGGTCACGCAGCCACCTTCCTCAAAAGGTCCTCACGCAGCATGTGGGATGAGTTCCTATATGGGATGTGTTATGTACTGAAGTTCTCACCCTGGGCCAGCAGGGGGATACTGTTTTCACTCAGGTCCACATATGCAAATAAGGAATTGAAAGTGGCGTTCAGTGATTGGATAGTTACAGAAAGTTGTTACTGTTGCCTCGTAGTGGAGCTCTATATAAGCAGGTTGGCTGAACCCTTCAGTTCAGTTCTGTTTTGGACCAGTGAATAAACAAGAGCTGTCGTCTGATATGTTCACCCACAACTTAACAGGATGAACTCAAAGCCTCTTCTGTAACTCTAAGCTAAAGCCTGCCTTCAGGGATGCAACTGTGAACTGAATGTGAGTAAACTTCTTACTACTTTTAAAAGAGGACTATTGTGTCTTCATTCTTTTTGGGGGGAGTCAAAGGGGTCTTCCCAGGAATAATAAGAGATTCTAATCTGCAACTAGCTTTCTGCTGTGTAAAGAGGGGAATATACTCTGCTGTATGAATAAACTTTCTGGTGTGAGTTAGGAAGGATAATATCTAATCAATATAGCCTCTCCTGCTACCCACAGCATTCCCACACCCCATGCATTGAAGAACAGCCTGTCTGAGCCCCCTAAGCTGGGCAGCCACCAAAGCTGGAGAAATATTCAGCTAGCTGCTGCCCTATCTGTTTTATTTTGGGGGGGTCTGGGAAAGAGGAGCCATCTTCTTCTTTTTCACCAGAGGCGGCAAAATGTCTTGGGTGAATCCTGCCTAGCAACCAGGCCGCAGTCTCCCCAGCTACCCCCCCCCAAACATTTTTTGTCTGCTACAAATAAAATGCCATGCCTACATTTAAAATATTGGACTGATAAAATCGAAGAGCTAATCCAAGATTAGCCAAGCGAAGGAAAAGCACAAAAGCAAGGGCTGTGATTCTGAGATATTTTAAAACGACTTAGATATTGGGTTTTAATTGTTGTTAACCTGCCCTGAGACCTTAGGGTGATGGGTGGGTAATTGATTAATAATAGACGTAATCATTGGAAACCAGTTCTGTAACACAAATGGAATAAACAAGCTTTAAACCAAACGCCATAACAATTGGGTTTTAAAAAAATGGATACGGAGGCTTTCTTTTTTGCAGAATTGTGGGAAAAAATTGCAGGAAAACCAGAGGCAAGTGGGAAGATGTGTCAAAACTACCTGCCGGTGGTTTGTTATTGGAACCTGGTATAAGAAAAACTGCTCTGGGGTATTCCAGAGCCTGTACAGAGTCCTTAAGGAGGTTCCCTATGAAATAACAGGCCAACCAGAGTATATTGAGAAGCAAAGCAGCTAATAAGCCTGATCTTTATTAAACCGTTGCAACAGGGTCCCCACTCACCACATGCAGGAGGGAAGAAAACCCTGAACAATGGTGTGCAAGCCCTTATATAGACTTTTGAAATTGCCCACCCTGTAGCCCAAGACCCCCCCCCAAAAAAAACAACAACCATAATTCATACATCACAGAAGGAGGCGGTCTGGCCATTCTTTTGTGATGGTTAATACTTTAGTTCCTGAGTCCAGGTCACAGGCTCACCCAATTCATACACAAACAGATTCAACATACACCGTGAGAAGCGAAGTTACAGGGAACCAGGCAGAGGGCCTTCTTGGTAGTGGCACCCACCCTGTAGAACGCCCTCCGATCAGATGTCAAAGAAATAAACAACTCCCCGACGTTTAGAAGACATCTGAAGGCAGCCCTCTTTAGGGAAGTTTTTAATGACTGATGTTTTAATGTACTTTTAATCTTTTGCTGAAGCCGCCCAGAGTGGCGTTACCAGCACCATGCTCCAACCGACCAGAAGAGATGTCTGTTTCTAATCCCATCATCCCATTTCCCTGAGTGCTCATTTGGTCTTCTCCTTTACTAACCTTGCTAGTAAAAACAGCCGCACACACCAGCGTGTGGTTGCTTGAGAGCAGGGCGGGGGGCAGGCTGGAGAGAAAGCTCAGGTAACTGTTTTGTGTGCATGTTTGAAATTGCTACAGCATTTAATTGGTTTTCTTAATTGCCGCTTTCCTGCCTGCCTGCTGGGAGTTAATGTACAATGAAACTGGCTTCTGCTCCTCGCTGACGGACGGGAGAGATTTTACACACGTTGTATTCTTCACAGCAACCAGCCTTCTTCTAAATGCAAGTTCTCTGAGCCGGGCTCTGCTCGCTCTGCCTTGCAGACAAAACATGGTGTGTTACTAAATATACCCCACCTTCCCTTTCTCGGTTAAAAAACCAGAACACAAATAAAAACGGTTGTTATGAAATTGGTTGGAAGCTACAGACCATAGCTGTCAAGTTACAGATTTGAAAATAAGGGACCAGCAGCCTCGAAGATAAGGGATCAGCAGGCAAAATAAGGGATTTTGTTTAATTTATACATAAATCCGGCACTGATGGAGCCATGCTGTTTTGGCTGCGACTGACTCTGTTTTGCAGGGGGTTAGACTAGATGATCCTAAGGGTCTACAACTCCGACCAAAGAAGAGGGGCAGACAAAACTGATGAACGACGTCGAGATGGCAAAGCTTACAGGCAGAATTAGAAACCAGGAAGAGGACCTATTTAATAAAGAATGGGGAAAGTTTATAATTTATTTGAAAAGCTATTGTAAAGAGTTACATACATTGGTAGGATTGACAGAAAACTTGTAGTAAAAATTTGAACTATGGATGGACAAATGATTTATAAAAATAGAGTTATGAAAGGGATGCAGAGGGGGAAATCACTACATTAAGATGCTGCACTGGTTGGAGGGTATGCTAAGCAGCACGTCGGGGCTGCCGTCGTCCTGGCGCGAGGAGTTCCATCGGCCCTTCCCCACCCGAGAGAGAGGGAGGGAGGAAGAGAGACTCTTGCCCATGCCACCTGCAAGCCCAGCATGAGGCGGTTGTGGTGCCGCCACAGCCGCTGAAGCACCGCCCTTCTGCATCCCTCCCCATCCCCTCCTCTTCCTCCTTCCTCAGGCCGCCTCCTCAGGCACCGCCACCGCCTCTGGCTTCCCCTGGCAGTGCGGCGGAAGTCTCGCAAGAGAGGGGCTGCCTGCCCACCGGCCGCCACCTGTCTCCTCCCGACGCGCCCCTGAGGGGGAAAAGGGAGAGACAGAGACGCAGCAGCTCGTACGCTCTCTCTCTCTTGAGGCGGAGGACCCCAAGCCGCTGCTTCCCTCCTGAGCCGGGCGAGCATGAAACCCGGGAAATTTAAGGGACATCATCAATAAGCAACAGCAGCGGGACACGGTGCTGGGATAAGGCACTGTCCCGCCAAATAAGGGACGCTTGACAGCTATGCTCCAGACCGATTTTTTTAAAAAAGGACTTTGTCATGCAGCACATAGTTAAAACTATGGAACTCACAGTGAGGCCCACCACCAACTTGAACAGCTTCAAGGGAGGACTGGATAAACAGACGGAGGAAGAGAAAGCTATTTGGATGCTGTCGTTGATGCTTTAGCTGAGATTCCTGCATTGCAGGGTGTTGGACTAGATGACCAGTAGGGTCCCTTCCAACTGTACAGTTCTATGATACTACTAGCCACCATGCTTACGTTCCACCTCCACCGTTGCTCTTGTGTTCAGGTCCTGTTTTTCATAATTGTATATATAAACCACATGTCTGAAGCCCCAGACCAGTTATTTTTTTCTAGACCTTGGGAAAGAGGCTTGAAACTTCACCTGCAAACAAGAGGTCTGCAGGGCCTCCTCCCACTAAATAAAAAATAAAAATATTCTGTTCACCCACATCCACAATCCTTGATCCACCATCCTACTGACCTATCTGCAAAGTGTTATAAGAATTTGAAGGTCATATATATAAAAAAAAATATTTTATTTTAAACTTCAAAAAAGGTGAGGAAGAGAAATGAGCAGGAGACCTAGGACACAAGCCCACCCCCTCCCTAACAGCACCCCCGCCTCCCTCCTCTCCCCTGTCATTGCTTTGACACATTCAAGACTATGTAAAGCAGTTTTGGATTCAGGTTTTCCTCTTCCATCCCTGCTCCTTTCCCCTTGGCATTTTTCCAAAAAGTTTGTTTTAGATTGTAAGCCTGCAGGTGGGGACAGCCTTGTTTTCGATCATCTTGCTGGCGGAAGAGTGGGGCGCAAACGTCTCAAATAAATAAAGCGAACAAACAAGCCACGTTTCGCGTTTATGGCGTGTTTAAAAATCCCTTCGGGGGCTGGAGAGGTGTGTGTGCGCGCACTGATTTCCCCAGAAATCAATTTTGCAAGCTAGGGCCAAGGGTCTTGCTGGCAAGTCTGGCTCTGCAAAACTTCCTATTTATCACCCCTGCCGCAACCACTAATTCATCAGTGTTGGCTCTTCAAACAGGGCAGCATCAGTAAAAAGGGACTGGTCTGTGCCCCAAGGTGACATTTCAACAGAGGTCGGGGGGCGGGGTTCCAGAGGTGTCGCTGCAGTAAAGGCGGGCGTGACTACCAAGAAGGCCCTCTGCCTGGTTCCCTGTAACTTGGCTTCTCGTAGCGAGGGAACCACCAGAAGGCCCTCGGCGCTGGACCTCAGTGTCCAGGCAGAACAATGGAGGTGGAGACGCTCCTTCGGGTATACTGGACCGAGGCCATTTAGGGCTTTAAAGGTCAGCACCAACACTTTGAATTGTGCTCGGAAACGTACTGGGAGCCAGTGTAGGTCTTTCAAGACCAATGTTATATGGTCTCGGCTGCCGCTCCCAGTCACCAGTCTAGCTGCCGCATTCTGGATCAGTTGTAGTTTCCGGGTCACCTTCAAAGGTAGCCCCACATAGAGTGCATTGCAGTAGTCCAAGCGAGAGATAACCAGAGCATGCACCACTCTAGTGAGACAGTCTGCAGGCAGGTAGAGTCTCAGCCTGCGTACCAGATGTGGCTGATAAACAGCTGCCCTGGACACAGAATTAACCTGCGCCTCCATGGACAGCTGTGAGTCCAGAATGACTCCCAGGCTGCGCACCTGGTCCTTCAGGGGTACAGTTACCCCATTCAGGACCAGGGAATCCTCCAAACCTGCCCGCCTCCTGTCCCCCAAAAACAGTACTTCTGTCTTGTCAGGATTCAGCCTGATAGCAAGAGCCAGCATGGGGTTTTTCCTGGCCCCACTAATTCACTCCATCAACCACAGTCCTTGTACAGTGTTCTTCCTGTCTTCCAGATAAATAGAAGTGTCAGTTCCAGGTTAAACAGGCCACATCAGAAGCGGGAGGATGACATTGCCATGGCAACCAAGGGACATTTCTGCCACTGGTATTCACTGACGTCAAATGAAGGCATGGAATGCTTCTTCCGGCCATAAGCAACTATGCTTCTAACAAGAATAGCAGCTTGTTGTTGTTGTTTTGTCGTTTAGCCGTGTCCGAATCTTCGTGACCCCATGGACCAGAGCACGCCAGGCACTCCTGTCTTCCACAGCCTCCTGCAGTTTGGTCAAACTCATGCTGGTAGCTTCGAGAACACTGTCCAACCATCTCATCCTCCGTCGTCCCCTTCTCCTTGGGCCCTCCATCTTTCCCAACATCAAGGTCTTTTCCAGGGAGTCTTCTCCTCTCATGAGGTGGCCAAAGTATTGGAGCCTCAGCACAGTGGGTAAAAAAGCAAGTTTAAGGACTACAGGTAAGTCAAAACAAAAGAAAACCAAGCACCTGCTAGGTAGGTAAAAATGTGTATTGTTATGAGTTTTTTTGGGGGGTGTCAGACTCCCCTAAATTCCTGGATCCAGTAAGTATTAGAGTTAATTCAAGCCTCCTAAACCCCTGGATCCATCAAGGGTAAAATATAAGCCAGGCTAGCTTCCTCATGAGGGAATCGCCTGAAAGGTGAGCCATTCAGAAAACAAAGGGCAGGTGATGGTCCATTAAGAAAGCTAAGGAGAGTGGGCTCTGTGTCAGAGGGTAAATGAGTGAGGCCCCTCCTCAACTCACAGTTAGTTAGAAAACAGAGTTTGAAGCACAGTTTTAGAGCTGGCTGTGGAAAAAACAGGGGGGTGGGGAGAAAGAGGAGGAAAGGTTGCAGGCCGGCAAAGGCAGCAAGCTGGAGAGTTGGTCAGAGTGTGATGGTTTGAATCCAAGGCTGCGGTTATGGGAGAAACAGGACCCTTTGCGAATGTTTATGCTGTGAGCCCCTCCATCGTAGGCTCAGGTTGTAAAGGTAAAGTAAAGGGACCCCTGATCATTAGGTCCAATCGTGACCGACTCTGGGGTTGCGGCGCTCATCTCGCTTTATTGGCCGTGGGAGCCGGCGTACAGCTTCCGGGTCATGTGGCCAGCATGACCAAGCCACTTCCGGCGAACCAGAACAGCGCACGGAAACACCGTTTACCTTCCTGCCAGAGCGGTACCTATTTATCTACTTGTACTTTGACGTGCTTTCAAACTGCTAGGTTGGCAGAAGCAGGGACCGAGCAACGGGAGCTCACCCCGTCGCGGGATTCGAACCGCCGACCTTCTGATCGGCAAGTCCTAGGCTCTGTGGTTTAACCCACAGCGCCACCCGCATCCCTAGGCTCAGGTTGTATATATGCGTAAATAAGCCCATATATCACAAAGACCCCTGAGTCTCCGCTGTGCCTGCCTTCCAAGAGGAACCACAGACGTCTGGAACCCCTAGAATCTCACACCGCCCAGAAATTGGGGCGGAAGGCAACAGAATTGCTACACCAACCCCCACAATCCAAGCAGCAAGACTCTTGGGGCCCCAGCACTAACTCAAGGCTGTTTCCATGGAGGTCAATGGGGGCTGCGTTGTCTTTAGGATATATGGTTTTCTATACAAGCTGAACATAGGAGCTGGGCATGTTTAGCCTGGAGAAGAGGAGGTTAAGGGGTGATATGATAGCCATGTTCAAATATATAAAAGGATGTCACATAGAGGAGGGAGAAAGGTTGTTTTCTGCTGCTCCTGAGAAGCGGACACGGAGCAATGGATCCAAACTACAAGAAAGAAGATTCCACCTAAACATTAGGAAGAACTTCCTGACAGTAAGAGCTGTTCAACAGTGGAATTTGCTGCCAAGGAGTGTGGTGGAGTCTCCTTCTTTGGAGGTCTTTAAGCAGAGGCTTGACAGCCATATGTCAGGAGTGCTCTGATGGTGTTTCCTGCTTGGCAGGGGGTTGGACTCGATGGCCCTTGTGGTCTCTTCCAACTCTATGATTCTATGATTCTAGGATGGAGAGGCTCGCAGCATTAAGACCTCATCTCATCCTGCTTCCTCATTAGGGTTCCAGGGAAACTCCCAAGTCACAGCTCTTGGGACCCACAGATGGCAGACCTATCTGTCTCCAGATATCAGCATCAGTCCACCTGACACAAACAACTCTCCCATACACAGCCCCTTTCCTCACTTATTGTTCTCCATTGTAGGATGAGGTGGCATCCAACCAGGCAAGGTGGGAAAAGGCCCACCCACTTGTCTTTACGGCAACAGAGGTCACTCTTTGGATACGGCAAATGGCAGTACAATGGTACCTCGGGTTACAAACGCTTCAGGTTACAGACTCCGCTAACCCAGAAATAGTACCTCAGGTTAAGAACTTTGCTTCAGGATAAGAACAGAAATCGTGCTCCGGCGGCGCGGCGGCAGCAGGAGGCCCCGTTAGCTAAAGTGGTGCTTCAGGTTAAGAACAGTTTCAGGTTAAGAACGGACCTCCAGAATGAATTAAGTTCTTAACCAGAGGTACCACTGTACTTAACTGGCCAGGCAAAGGCCCATTAGCTTAACAAAGACACTGGTTTGTCTTGTTCAGCTGCCTCTTGTTCTAGGTTCTAAGCAGTCCTGAAAGGGACCCATGGTATCATCTAGACTGCCCCCCCCCCAAATAACCCTTGGGGTCTCTTCCAGCTCTACAATTCTATTATTCTGGGAAATGAAACACCTCATCAAATTTCTTCTCACTCTGTATAGATTTCCTAAGCCTTAACCATTTCTGCATTTTTGTCCAGCTCTAACATGTTGTTTAATTTAAGCTGAGGAAAAATGGAACCTTACAAGGTGTTCTGGACCTTAGCTTTTCATATTTCTGCCCCCAAAGCAAGTTCCTAGCCCTCAGGGCAATGCTTGGAGAAGTGCCAAGAGAAACGGTGGGGTCTAAGATTTCCAGTCAAGCCCTGATGATGGAGTGTTGTAGAGTGTTGTGTTTTAACAAGAGGGTTTCTAGACAAAATGGGGTTTGCACTTCCTGGGAATACTGGATTTCTTCCAGTTCAGTCTTGAGGGCTTGCTCATTCAAACCACCTGGCGGAACTTTGCAAGCCATTTAAAAAACACCGCACCAGAACCGGTCCAAATACTGGGCAGGTGGGACATGTGTCACATTGTAGATGCTCCTTCTTAGCCAAGTTTCCAAATTGGAAGGGAGGAAAAACGAGGTCCACAGATCTCTACAACTTCACCAACATTTTCAGTGTCCACGTTTCCTCGCCGTCACGCTCATTTTGTTATATCCTGTCGTGGAGCAAAAGATAAATCTGCCTCTTTCAGTAGAAAGCATAAAGGAGGTTGCCAAGTTTCTAATGCAATCGCTAGATGGAAGATCGGGTACTCATGCCAGATGGGCCGTTTTTCATTTCTGGCAGACAGTAAAACTGGCAAACGATCGTGAGGGCTATGTAAACCCTCTGCTTTAGCTAAAATAAAAATAAAAATAAAAGTACAATTTGTAGGCTGAAGTCAGCCAAATCTGCTGATCTGGAACCAGCCGCAACTGAATCGCCAGCCTTTTGTGTGGTGTATTGCGAATTTATTCTGGTGTTGCAGTAAACAAAGAAGCAGCTCTGCTTCTGGGAAGGCCCATTCAGTCTCATGCACTGCTGAAGTATTTTCTTAGCCATGAAGGCTAGAAACTTCCATAGAAACTTGCTCTTTTCCTTCATGATGCTAGCAGGTATCATTTTGTGGTGAGATTTCAGATTCTGCTGGACAAAAGCAGGCCTGACTGTAGCTCTCGACTTTTGCTGTTTGAGGGATTGTTTCCATTCGGGGAAAAACCCCCAAAATATCACCCTGTACCAAAAGAAGAAGAAGAGTTTGGATTTGATATCCTGCCTTTCACTCCCCTTCAGGAGTCTCAAAGCGGCTAACAATCTCCTTTCCCTTCCTCCCCCACAACAAACACTCTGTGAGGTGAGTGGGGCTGAGAGACTTCAGAGAAGTGTGACTGGCCCAAGGTCACCCAGCAGCTGCAGGTGGAGGAGCGGAGACGCGAACCCGGTTCCCCAGATTACGAGACTACCGCTCTTAACCACTAAAGGACGTTTGGCCAACTATCTTTGGCCAGAGCCCCAACATATTAAGTCAAAAATTGAAAGCGAAGACGAGGTTTATTATTAAAAATGGGCATTCGTTTATCTTTTGATTTTATTTAAGAGAGTTTTTAAAAGATTCTAGTCCTCATGACGTAAAAGTGAACAAGTAGCCTGGAAGATACCATTCCTTACCTTTCCTCAATATATCATATCCCTCCTGAATTCAAGGGGTTTGAAACCAACCCCACCTCTTTTCTCTCACCCCTTGACTATTTACATTCCCAGCCCAAATGCACCAAATTCTCCATAAGAATAAGAGTTGCATATGGGAGAAGTACCGTATTTTTCGCACCATAGGGCGCACCGGACCATCGGGCGCACCTACTTTTTAGACGGGGAAATCAATAAAAAATATCTCCCCCCCCCCACCAGCCCCAAAGAGCAGCGTACAGGCTGCGCACAACCTCTCCCTGCCGGAGGGGTTGCATGCGGCTATGGAACAAGCCAAGGCAGCCAGCGGGATGGATCCCGCTGGCTGCTTTGGCTTCCTCTTTAGCCCCGCGCAATCCCTCCCTGCCGGGAGAGGCTGCGCAGGGCTAAAGAAGCCATAGCCCCGTGCAGCCTCTCCCTGCCGGAGGGGTTGCGCGCGGCTATGGCACAAGCCTGCATTCGCTCCATAGGACGCACACACATTTCCCCTCAATTTTTGGAGGGGAAAAACTGCGTCCAATGAAGCGAAAAATACGGTATTTCCATGTAAGAATTCATGTGAATGCACAAGCACTGTATGATTTATACTAACTGCAAACAGACGCAAACTAACATCACCCGGCACTAGCGATACAAAAGCATTCAAGAAACAGGTATAAGAAAATGGATTTTTTTTATTATTCCTATATATATTTTTTAAGTTCTGTTGTTTTACAAATAATGCTTTTACTCTGGATAATAAGCCTTGGAGCAATTAAAAACAAAAACACAGCACAGCCAGCGACGCAGCCAGACTTCAACACCCATAAATACAGGCTGGGGACAGACAAGACAAATCAGGAAGTTTTCTACGCGTGATATTTTTCTTCTTCTTTTGCCTTTTAATGTCACATGATTGCAAAAGGGTCTACAGGATACATGGGCACCGAAGGCAGTGGAGACGAGGGCTTTGAAACAGCGTGGGGGGCGGTCTGACCAGCCTCATACGCTGGCGAGAACCTGCAGGCTTGGCTGGGGGTGGCCCAGGCCAAGTGTCTGGCTGTGAGCTGTGCCCCTTCTGGAGAGCAGAGCGCATCTGGAACATGTACACAATTCACATAAAACCTGTTGACGTATGCATTCCTTTTAAAGGAGAAGGCTGAGGTCCTTTTTCTCTCTCTTCCCTCCCCCCTCAATAAAATATTACATTTCATTTAATACTCTGGTACAATACTTCATACATTGCTGGAAGAGGGGGAAGAGAACAAGGAAGGGGGAAAGCTATTTTTCAACCTAGATGAAAATAACAGAGATCTTCTCTCGTAGAGCCGTTAGCGTTGGGGTTTTTTATACATATATAAAAAAAGTCACAAGGGTGTTCATAAATTAAAGAAAGAAGACAGGCATTAAGGATTAAAATTTGGAGAAATAATAACAAAACACAACACAAAATTATGATATAAAGCCTCCGCCCCATCCTAGTATCTGGGGCTGAGAAATACGTCAAATTGCTCAAAATTTCTAGTTTGCAAGTTTTCCAGCCCAGCTAGTTCCCAGTTATTTCATTTATCGTCTCCCCAACATACCTTTAACAACAGAAGCTATCGTTTCTCACTACAGAATAACAAAGTAAAATCGTTTTAACATGAAATTTCATTGGGGGGGGGGGGAATAAAACATTTCGTTGAGGCTGACAGGGGCTTTATTCTAAAGAGTCGGTGAAAAAATGGAAGTATGTTATCATCAAACATTCAGTAAGCAATGGCACACCGGCAAGGATCATCCTCATAGGCCAGGGCTTCCCAAACTCTGAGGTAATGCTTTTCTCTTAAATTAGAAAAAAGGAGACATTCTTCACTCACAAACTCCAAAAGCCTTAGAGTACCGTATTTTTCGCCCTATAGGACACACTTTTCCCCCTCCAAAAATGAAGGGGAAATGTGTGTGCATCCTATGGGGCGAATGCAGGCTTTCGCTGAAGCCTGGAGAGCAAGAGGCGTTGGTGCGCACCGACCCCTCTCGCTCTCCAGGCTTCAGGAAGCTATCCACAAGCGTTGAGAGCCCGGCGGGAGTTCCCGTGGGCTCGCAAGGCTTGCAGGCAGCAGCCTGTTCTGGGGGGAAAATAAAATTTTATTTATTTATTTCCCCCCCAAAATGAGGTGCGCCCTATAGGGTGAAAAATACGGTATGTGAAAGATTAAGTGTTATCTGCCCTTAGAAGAGCACCAGGCCCCTCTGTATGAGTCCCTGATCTGGATGTGCTGCCAAACTCATGCAGAGACATGACAAAGAGCCTCCTCTGAGAATGGATAATTTTTTCTGCCTTTGCAGCAACTGACTGATCCAATCACCCCTGCTGCAGAGCTAGCAGATTTGCCAGCAGGTAACTAGCCTGTTACCATACAGTCCTCAAGAGTCTGGGAATCACTGCCTCTGGAGGGGTCACTAAATTTTACTCACATGGAGTCAAGGTCAGGAAAATTGGCCATGGAGAGTTCTGAGTGCTCTCCCCCAAAATAGGAGGCGGCGGGACATGCGCCAGACCAGGGAAAGGAAATTTTTCAGTGAAAATATTCCACGTTTCAGATTTTGCAACTTTCCACTGAAAGAAAAGGCAGGGCAGACTTTTCAAAAGTCAAGACAATTCCAGAATTAAAGGACATTCCCTTGACCTCCAAAATATGTAAAAAAAAATCTTCCCGGACATTTAAAACTAAGTCATTAGAACCCTTGAAGCCTTTGGCTGTTTCAGAGATCAATTTAGGAAGGATCGTTTAAAATACATTCGATAACTGTTCTGATTCCTCCATGCGCCTTCCATTTGCAAGTCCACAAAAATTCGTCCAGAACTTCTAAGACACAATATCTATGCAGCCACCCCCTTACAGGCTGCTACTTGTGGGTCCCATCCCTGGGAAAGGGGTTGGGTGTCCCTATTGCTACGGAAGTTCATTGAAGTTTTGCTTCCGCAAAAGGGCACTCACAGCGAGGGTCTTTATTTTAAAAAGACAGCTTTTTAAAGAAACAAACAACAACAACCACAAGAACAGGTCTCCTTTTGGTTTTCAGCAAGGCCCAAAGATCTTATTCAAGTTCTCATCTCAGCACAATCATCTTGGAGGTTTTTTTTTTTTTCAAGTTTCAACAATGACATTCTGTAACCACGTGCTCTGAGAAAAATAATAACCGCACATTCAACATGCCGCGTTCCTACTTAAACCAGGCAGGCGACCGAAATCCTAGTCGCAAGAATCACACAGTGGAGCTTTTCTTGAACCGTATTAACTCAGGCTGGGGGGGGGGGGCAAGATATAAAGATGGGGGGGGGGACCATTGCATGTATTGATCCTCCTGCTTTAAAAGCTCCTGGGACAGAAAAGGCGAACACTCTATGTCAAGATTAGGACCACCTTGTCAAGAGTCCTATAGCATTTGTTTGCCTGATGGCATATTTCAGCCAGTGGTCGAATAGACATCTAGGGTGGGGTGGGAGAGGAGAAGAGAAGAGAAGAGATCACAGAGCACTGCATTTTGGAAGGAGATGCCAGACCCGTCAGTCTTAAGAAAGATAGGGTTGCATCAATGTTCCCTACAGGCTCTGTGCTCAAGGTGGAATTTTGTTCCTTTAAAACTCTCATTTGACAAGCCTTCCAAAACAACAACAACAACAATAATAATAGTGACTGTTTCAGGTAGCAAAATTTGAGGGACCATTGGGAGAAGGGGGGGGCAGCGCTCAATGACATCACCAGCAATCCACTCGGCTCTTTGCAGGTGCAAAGGAAGGAAGGAAGGAAGGAAGGAAGGAAGGAAGGAAGGAAGGAAGGAAGGAAGGATTCAGCATCGTTCTTCTGGAAAAGAATAAAATATATCCACCAGAAGAAGCGCTGAAGATTCTGTGGAGTCCTTCAGTCCCCCCCCCCAAAAAAAACTGAACAGGGTTTCAGCCCCCTCGAAATTGAAGTCAAAGTTCTCAGGAGGCAACACAACGCATTAAAAAGGTGGCAAGCAACAACGTTCAGGGCACTCTTTTTTAAAAAAAGATTTCCATCCTATGGGTACGCTTTCACCCATTCCCGCTGAGAACCATCTATCAGAAGAAACCCAGGGGTGCTGGTGCAAGATGGAACTGGGCGCTTCCCAGGAAAGTGAGGTGGCAGCCAAAATTGGCATCCCTGTGTCTAGTTCTCCCGTTTCATAACACGCAGCCAAACTTAACTGCGCCCTGGGGTCGCTACAGGTTTCCCTGCCAGGAATACCCAATTATTTATTTTTTGAGGAGCAAAGCACAGCACACAGGGAAACTTAGCACTGCGACACCAGGAAACAGGTTGAGGTTTTTACTCCGTATGAGGAAGGGGAGGAGGAGAACACGAAACAGGGACCCCGATTTTGGTTGCTGCCCCAGGTCCATCGTAAGGCATGGCCCTGTCCCTTAGCTTGGGAAAGTGGGGTTCAGCTCCTGAAAATTGCCCTTGTCCAACTCTTATACCTCCAGGAGCTTCATCCACCAGGACCAAAATCCTCACCCCACCCCAGTACCATCTGCTTGTAGCGACAGATGGCACCATCTGTCCAATGTTGGGGGGCTCTGCCACACACCTTTCTCTTGCGCTCCCAACCTCTTGGCCGCAACTACAACAAAGTCTTTGCTAATGCTAAGGTGAAATTTGAGGACAAGGCAGAAAGGGAGCTTCCTCGGTGGCCCGACTAGGCTGAGGCGTAAGATGCAAAACTTCAGGCATAGCTGCTTACAGGAGTTCCAAAATTTAAAGTCAGAAGATAGGGCAAAAAATGTGGTTTTTTTATTTTATTTTATAAGGACAGTAAACGTTGAAGATTTCCACTCCTCCTGGCCTTCCATTCAATCAAGCTGAACTCGCAACGAGCATGGCTGTATGCACACTGTGATTCTGAACAAAGTGGCGGGGGAGAAGGATTCAACTTCAAGAGAAGCTTTCTTTTGAAACAAAACAAAACTAGACAGGGTTCTAGTCCTCAAGTGCGCAAGCAACACAAGCTGAAATCTCAGAACCTCAATGGAGGGCAGGGGAATCTAATAGCCCCATTACTCTCTCCATAATCAGCAATGCCAGTAAAAATTGGGGAGGGGGGTGTAGTTAAAACTACGGAACCAATTATTAGAAGTCAGAGAAATTATGCAAGTTTGCTCCATTTACATCATTTAGACTGCAGGATGCAGTTTTTCTGGGTGCACATTTTTTAAAAAATCCTAATTGTATTTAAGAATGCTGTACGCACAGCCAAGGCAACAAGAGGCTGATTTCCCAACAGCGCTGCCTTAAAATTAGGTTTTTCCAGCTCTGACCTAAGCAAGTCGGCTTCCCATGCAGCTTCAAAGGGAAAAGCAGCCCTTGGAGAACATCTCTGGCCTACACTGCCAAGCAAAGGCCTCCGGAAAAAGCCTCCCCACCTCACCCCACTGATCAGAACCGGCCACCCCCCCCAAACCCCGCAAAGGCTGGACAAGGAAGGGCTGTCCCGCTTCCAGGATAGGCTACGGCTTCAACGACCGTGAAATGACCACTTAGAGAAGCTGAACGCCACTCCACCGACAGGGGGGGAAAACTACACCAGCTGGGGAGAGATGGTTTTGGAGCTGGGAGGCAGGAGGGGAAAGGCACTTTGAAATAAAAGGCAGAATGTTAACCACAGAACATCTACGCTTAACGGAATACGCTGCTAAGACATTTTGGAAACCAGATCTTCCTCCGCCCTCACAAGGCAACGTGAAGCAAGAGCTCCCCTTTCACACGGCCGAGGCAACATTCAGGGAAACGCAACTGCCGAAGATCCAACCGCTTGCCCCTCTTAAGGAGAGAGGGCGGAGAACACAAGAAAAACCCCAGTGGGTCATTCCGGTCAGTTTAGTTCAGTGTCCTGCTTTTAACACACCATCTGGGATGCTCACAGGCAGGGCAGTAAAGGAGATTGCTCCCCAGACGAGCCTCGGATAAAGAGGCTGGGCTGATTACTCCAGAACGCCACCAACATTGTGACCACAGAATCAGAGTTTAGCTACCACTCCCTTTCTCTCTCTCTCTCTTTCTCTCTCTTCCCCCCAACCACCCGAACCAAAACACTCAGAATTCAGCAGCAACCATCTTAACAGTTGCCCAGCAGGCTCTAACACAAACTAGTTTTCTCTGGTGCAAACCATGCATCATTGGCAGTTCTAGAGAAGCAACGTCGTTTCCCAGAGAGACAGACACCATGAGGACTAGAGTGTTGAACAAATTAACTGATCAACGTGCCCTGTTCCAGAGCAGTCACTGGCTCCTCACCAGAAGCAGGGCCAAGAGTAAGGGGGCAGAAGGGGAGGAACAAATGTCTAATTAGCACAACTGATACACACACACACACCTCCAACAACGAAAAAAGTATTAGTTTATCACCTGACGTGCTACTTGATTTCTTTTTTAAGTATAAGAAACGGATTTTCCTTTAAAAAAAAATATATCTAGTTGGAAACAGCTTTAAAACCTCAGCATCTAGGAGAGAGAGAGAGAAAAATGTTCAAGTACAACAGAGTATTGGTCTGCACTGGAGGCAAAAGAACCGCAAGTTGAATGGAAACAAAACAAAATCGGGGACTGTAGAAATCAGACAATGTTGAGAAAAGGCATTAGGAGTTTCTCCGAAAGATAGTCTTAAGTTCCGCTTATTACTGAAGGGTTAAAAACACCATAAATAAGAGGCTCTATGCAGCTGTCAAAGTCCACTCCTCTTCATGGGACGCTTCTCATGTCACTTGGCTTCACTTTCTTAGAAAAGAAAATGGTATTTCAGTTCTGTAAAGAGAGAAAAGAAGAAAGAGCCTTTAAACGTATGCTCAAGCTCATCTCCGTTCTTCAATTCAGAGGGGAATCACACGCGATAGGAGAGGAACTAGAAGTGGGTCCCAAGTGGCTGACTGGAACTCAAATTTGGGAACCAGGAAGGTGAAACGGGGATGGAGTATTGGACTGAGCCTGGACAGACCCCGATTCAAATCCGCACAGCCACAAAGCATGCTGGGTCATCTTGGACCAATCTCTCTCGCCCTAACTTACCCCACAAAGTTATTGTGAAGATAGGAGATACTGCCTTGAGCTAGATCAATGGCCCACCTCATAATAAATAATAATAAAATAAAATAAAATAAAATAAAATAATAATAATAATAATAATTTATACCTCGCCTATCTGGCTGAGCTTCCCCAGCCACTCTGGGCGGCTTCCAACCAAATATTAAAATACAGTAATACATCAAACATTAAAAGCTTCCCTAAACAGGGCTGCCTTCAGATGTCTTTTAAAGAGAAGATAGCTGCTTATTTCCTTCACATCTGAAGGGAGGGCGTTCCACAGGGCGGGCGCCACTACCGAGAAGGCCCTGCCTGGTTCCGTGTAACTTGGCTTCTCGCAATGAGGGAACCGCCAGAAGGCCCTCGGTGCTGGACCTCAGTGTCCGGGCAGAACAATGGGGGTAGAGACGCTCCTTCAGATATACTGGACCGAGGCCTTTTAGGGCTTTAAAGGTCAGCACCAACACTTTGAATTGTGCTCGGACACGAAAGACTAGCAACATGTCTTAATGGGTGCCAGCTGGAAGTTGTTCCCAGCCCTGCTCCCAAGATTCTTTCACTGGAGCACATGAGAAGTGAATCTGGAAATGCAAGGATGTAGTTTGCATAGGGATGCGGGTGGCACTGTGGGTTAAACCTCAGTGCCTAGGACTTGCCGATCGCATGGTCGGTGGTTCGAATCCCCGCGGTGGGGTGCGCTCCCGTCGTTCGGTCCCAGCGCCTGCCAACCTAGCAGTTCGAAAGCACCCCCGGGTGCAAGTAGATAAATAGGGACCGCTTACCAGCGGGAAGGTAAACGGCGTTCCGTGTGCTGCGCTGGCTCGCCAGATGCAGCTTGTCACGCTGGCCACGTGACCTGGAAGTGTCTGCGGACAGCGCTGGCTCCTGGCCTATAGAGTGAGATGAGCGCACAACCCTAGAGTCTGGCAAGACTGGCCCGTACGGGCAGGGGTACCTTTACCTTTTTAGTTTGCTTGTAGCCTGCACACACCTGATCCCCATTAACATGCAACCCTATGCTAAGCCGAGTCGGACTTGCCTTCCTCACAAGGAGCGCTGCTCATTTCATCTCATCTGAAGCTTTTCTGCTGCTGCATCAGACCAACGTTTTCATAGACTCTCATGGCATTGTCTTCCCTCATCCTGGAGGGAGAAGCAAAGGGGTTTTAAAATCCACTGAGAAGAAACACAAAGACAAGGTTTCCGCTGAAGCTGTTTCCATTTGTTTGCTGGGTCACTCAGAACAGACTTCGCCAATCGGATCCTCTCCAAATGTTTTGGACCACACCTCCAATGAGCCATGCTGGCTGGCGCTGATGGGAATCATGGTGCAAAACATCTGGAAGGCTCCAGGCACAGAAGAAATGCGCTTTATGTTTCCTAAAGCAAGAAAAGCAGGATTTAAGCTCAGTAAAAAAACTATAAACGTTGCATTTATTTGTTTTTTTAAAAAGCCTGCAGAGACACAGAAAACCTTTCTGTGATGAGACCATTTGTTTGCAAACTTTTCAAGGCTGAAGCACAGGTGTGGGGGGTTGTTTCCCCGCCCCTTTACATTATAGCTCCAAAAGGTTTGCTCTACATACAGTGTAAGAGAAGCCTTGCCAAATCTTTCCACGTGAATAAAGCCACAGTGCCTAGGCATTTGGGTAACAAGGAAAGGCAGCCTACTAATGGTGCACAAGGACAAGAATGACCCAGGGGAGCCCACCTCCTGCATTTTTGCTTCCAGTGCAATCCTGGGCCTTCTTTCGCATGGATAAGCCCAGAGCAGTGGAAGATGAAGTCCTCCCAGTTGTGAAAACTGCAAATATACGGCCTTTGAGGTGTTAACACCTGAGGAAGACCTTGGAAACAGAATCTTACCTGGAAGCCTGTCTGTTTTTAATCTGCTTAGATGAAAAACTTAATAATAATAATAATAATAATAATAATAATAATAATAATAATAATAATAATAATACTGTAATAATAAATGGGCCTATATTGGTTCCTTGTAAACCTTGCTGAAACTTACACTTTGCAATTGCAATGGCATTTTGCCATCCTTTGCTGGAAGTTTCTTCTCCTCATTAATATACAGTCGTACCTCGAAAGTCCAACGGAATCTGTTCCGGAAGTCCGTTCGACTTCCAAAACATTTGGAAACCAAGGCACAGCTTCCAATTGTAGGAAGCCACGTCGGACGTTTGGGTTCCCAAGACCATTTGCAAAATGGAACAGTCACTTCCGGGTTTGCAGGGTTCAGGAGCCAAAACGTTCGAGTCGCAAGGCGTTTGAGGTACGACTGTATCATTGTCACAGTCGTGTCGCTTGCCGTTGTATCTGGGGGCTGTGATGTCGAACTTTGCCCTTGCATGGGATCTTGGAGAGGGAAGGATCATCTACTTACTCAGGGCAGGTTGGAGTTGGAGTACAGGGTGGCAGAGGACTCTGGTCTCCACTGGCCTGGTCTGCTAAAGAATATTTAATGTTTGTATACTCATGGCCTTTTCTCTTACTCTTCTGAAAGGGAGAGAGACAGAGAGCACATGGAGGCAAGGGAGAACACTTATTGATCATATTAGTTTTATTAGTACCGTATTTTTCGCTCTATAAGACGCACCAGACCACAAGACGCACCTAGTTTTTGGAGGAGGAAAACAAGAGAAAAAATATTCTGAATCTCAGAAGCCAGAACAGCAAGAGGGATCGCTGCACAGTGAAGGCAGCAATCCCTCTTGCTGTTCTGGCTTCTGTGATAGCTGCGCAGCCTGCATTCGCTCCATAAGACGCACACACATTTCCCCTTACTTTTTAGGAGGGAAAAACTGAGTCTTATAGAGCAAAAAATACGGTAATTAAATTTACCAGTTCCTTTTTTTTTTACCAAGGTAACTAAAATACACTCACAATAAGTAAACCACAAAACACAGATGCTAAAACCAGAATACGAAGGAAAATCTGAAAGACAATCCTATTTCTAAAAGGCAAGACTGGAACTTCCCACCCGCTGGGCCCTTAGCCAAAGTTGCCTCGCTTCAAAGCCCGACTCAAGGCATTACCTGCTCCTCCTCGATCCGACGCTGTAGCGTTTCGATGTAGTGCTGCACCGCCATGTAAATGAACCGGTACTGGGCCTCCGTCTGCACCATCCCTGACCGCTGGGACCGCACCATTTGGATGGTTTTCGGGACGTCAATGTCACAGTCGACGCCTGGAGGGCAGGGAGTAAAAAGGCTCAGCGGGACAGGGATGCCCAGGCAGGACCAGAGAGAAAACCCTTCCAGCCCCACTCATTCCGGCTGAAGTCACACCTAAGCTCCCAAGCCAGCAGCAGCTTATGCCGGCAGCGAAATACTTCCGCTTCTGCACTGACATCCAAAGTTCCTGAAGAGCAGCAATCTAGGCTGGGCAGCGTGGGACCAACCATAAGAGGCCTTGAGGAAGTGCCTGTAGGACTTGGGGATCAAGAAGATACTGCTCCTGGGCCTGGAGGCTCCATTTCGTTCTGATTTCATTTGTTTGTAGGCTCCATTTGAAGCAGCTACAGCACCGTATTTTTCGTTCTATAAGACGCACCCGACGATAGGATGCACCTAGTTTTAGAGGAGGAGAAGGGGGGGGGGATTCTCTCCCTCTCTGCTCAGCACCTCTCCAGCAAAGCGGGAGGAGAAACGGAAGGGGCTCTGTTTCTCCTCCCGCTTCGCTAAAGGGGCCCTGCACAGATTTCCCTCTCTGCGCAGCGCCCCTTCAGCAAAGCGGCAGGAGACGCGGAGCCCCTTCCATTTCTTCTTCCGCTTCGCTGAAGGGGCGCTGAGCAGAGAGGGAAAGCTGCGCAGTGCCTCTCCAGCGAAGCGAAGCCAGGAGAGCAAGAGGGATCGATCCCTGTTGCTCTCCTGGCTTCAGCGAACGCAATGCACAGCTCAGGAGGCTTTGGGCGGCTATCCCTGAAGCCAGGAGAGCAAGAGGGATCGGTGCGCACTGATCCCTTTTACTCTCCTGGCTTCAGCGAAAGCTGCACAGCCTGCATTCGCTCCATAAGACGCATGCAGATTTCCCCTTACAGTGGGACCTCGGGTTACATACACTTCAGGTTACAGACTCCGCTAACCCAGAAATAGTAACTCAGGTTAAGAACTTTGCTTCAGGGTGAGAACAGAAATCATGCTCCGGTGGCGCGGCAGCAGCAGGAGGCCCCATTAGCTAAAGTGGTGCTTCCGGTTAAGAACAGTTTCAGGTTAAGAACGGACCTCCGGAACGAATTAAGTACTAAACCCAAGGTACCACTGTACTTTTTAGGAGGGGAAAGGTACGTCTTATAGGGCGAAAAATACGGTAAGTGGAACTGCGAAGTATCTGGACTTTGGAGAATTCAGGGCAGATAAAAGGAAGTCCTTTCTTATGCAGGGCATAGTTAATCTCTGGAACTCAGTCCCATAGGAGGCAGTGATGACCACCAACCTGAATGGCTTTAAAAGAGGGTAGGAGAAATTCATGGAGGAGAAGGGCTATTGGTGACTACCAGCCATGATGGCTGTGCTCTGCCTTTGTGGCCCATCAGCCCTTGCCTCCAGAAAGCCCATGCTCCCATCTGCCTCAGCATCATACAGCTGTGTTGGCTGGGACTGATGGAAATTGTAACCCACCAGGCAGGCGAAGGCTGACACAACAGCAGTGGGACTCACCTTTCTCTCTGATTATGTCAATGAGAATATCTATCACAATGAATGTTCCGGTCCGGCCGATTCCAGCACTAGGAAGGAGGGGGAAAGAGGGGAAAAACACAGACACACAACTTATATTTCTGCTTCTTCTGGCTTTGAAAAATGTTGTGCTTAAGATCAAAGGCATAGCCCAGGGGTCAGCAACCAATGGGCCGGTCCACCCTCTCTCAGACCATTTTTATAGTCTCTCAGACTATATTTTGAGGGGGGAAATGAACGAATTCCTATGCCCCACAAATAACCCAGAGATGCATTTTCAATAAAAGGACACATTCTACTCATGTAAAAACACGCTGATTCCCGAACCGTCCACGGGCCGGACTGAGAAGGCAATTGGGCCGCATCTGGCCCACGGGCCTTAGGTTGCCTACCCCTGGCAGAGCCCAAGCATCACGGTACCTGCAATGGACCACGACTGGGCCAGCATCTGAGATGTTTTCTTGCTTGTGATGAACCTCTTCTAAGAAATCTAGAACTCCTCCAGGATCACTGGGGACTCCATGGTCAGGCCAGGTTCTGAAGTGATACTGCCAGACTGTTCGTTCGGTGTTGCCCTGGAGAGATGGCAGCCAAATATCTTTTCCTGCCTTTTAAGGAGCACTTTGGGGGTGGGGGAGGGTGCGCCGCTGGAGATGAGGAGGAGTCATCTCAACAGCAGCACTCCATTTACAGAAGAAGCCCCTCCCTCAGGAGATCAGACTGCCCCCCCCCCCAACATTATATACATTCCTGGCAAACCAAGACCTTTTTTCAGAGGAGAGATTCAAGACAGATAAGACAAAGTCCTTTTTCACACATTGCATGAACTACGGAACTCACTCCAAGAAGCAGCAATGGCCGAAACTTGGAGGCTTTAAAAGAAAATTGGACCAATTCATGGAGGAGAGGACTCTCATTGGTGACTAGCCCCGATGGCTATGCTCAGCCTCCATGTTTGCTGAAGAAGCAACTTCACCCCCATCGTTCAGCCTGGACATTGAGGTCCAGCTCCAAAGGCCTTCTGGCGGTTCCCACACTGCGAGAAGTGAGATTACAGGGAACCAGGCAGAAGGCCTTCTCGGTAGTGGCACCCGCCCTGTGGAACGCCCTCCCATCAGATGTCAAAGAAATAAACAACTACCTGACGTTTAGAGGACATCTGAAGGCAGCCCTGTTCAGGGAAGTTTTTAATGTGTGACATGGATAGTGCCGAGGGTGGATTTTACAAAGCCCTGAACAACTTAGCTCCAGGGTACCTCAGGGACTGCCTTATATTCCAGTTCAATCACTGAGATCACCTTCAGGAGAACTGTTGATCGTTCCCCAAGTTGGTGAGGCTTCTTTGACAACAACAGTGCATTTTATGCCATTGGCCCAGTTCTGTGGAACTCCCTGCCAATGGAGATTCAGCAAGCGCTTCGTGGTTCAACTTTTAAACAACTGCTTTTCTATTCTGCCTGGCCTTTTCAGGAAGTTAAGGATTTCCAACCGTTAGCTGACTTCTGATTTTATCATTTTTATATGGTTTGGGTTTTTGTACAATTGGTACAAACTGCTCTGATTTATTTTTTTAATGATTAGCCATATGTAAACAAACATATATGGGACAGAAGCGGGCTCTTTTTTAGGTCTGGCTGCTACCACATTTGAAGACTATGAGCCAGAGGCTGGCCAGAGCTAAAGAAATAACTTCACAGACTTACCTGCCCAACCTTTGAAAGCTTGAGTTCCCGTAACGTGTAATCATGAGCCGCACTCTCTTTGACATTTCGGACGCGCATCACACCGTATTCTTTTAGGGCATGTTCATCTGGCCAGTATTTTACGCACTTGCTCTGGAAAACAAGACAGGGTGGTGGGGGGCTGCTGATTTCGTCAATGTCAGCCAACTGAAGTTCTCCGTATGTATTGGGCTACAACTCCCATCATCCCCAGACAGAGAGGCCATATGATGTGGAGGCTGATGGAAGTAAATCAAATCCACCCTGAGACGAAAGCTCATACCAATAACAAACTTAGTTGGTCTCTAAGGTGCTACTGGAAGGAATTTATTTTGTTTTGATATGCTCAGAGGCTGATCAGAATTGCAAGATCCCCTGAGCGGGGTGGGCGCCTTACCTTTCCCCTCTCGACTTCTTTCGTCGTCATAACGATCACACGCGAGTTTTCCTGGAACACCATCCTCCAGAAGTCGTTGACGGTGTTCTGCAAGCAGCCTTGGGTGGCAATGTAGCTCTTCTTGGGCTTTGCATTGTTGCACTTGGTTTCAAACTCCGGCTGCAAAAGAAGAATAATAATTACCGTATTTTTTGCCCTATAGAACGCACCGTCCCATAAGGCGCACCTAGTTTTCTTGGTGGGAAATAAAGGGGGGGGAATTATTTCCCCCCCAGCCCCCAAACAGGCAGCTCTCTGCAAGCCGTGGGAGCCCAGCGCTGGCTCCCGCTGCTTGCTGAGAGGTTCGCGAAGCCTAGACGCGCTGAGCTCAGTGCGCGCAGGCTTCAGCATGCAGGCAACTCTCCGCAAGCAGCGGGAGCGCTCTCGCTGCTTGTGGAGTGGTCCGCGAAGCCTAGACGCGCTGAGCTCAGCGCGCGCAGGCTTCAGCATGCAGGCCACTCTCCGCAAGCAGCGGGAGCACTCTCACTGCTTGCGGAGTGGTCCGCGAAACCTAGACGCGCTGAGCTCAGCGCGCCCAGGCTTCAGCATGCAGGCCACTCTCCGCAAGCAGCGGGAGCCCAGCGCTGGGCTCCCGCTGCTTGTGGAGAGGCGCACGAAGCCTGCATTCGCCCCATAGGACGCACACACATTTCCCCATCATTTTTGGAGGGGGGAAAGTGCGTCCTATAGGGCGAAAAATACGGTAAGTTTTAAGCCACTTGTCACTTTAAGGGTCTCCAAGCAACTCACAGTGGAAAATATATACAGTATGTAGGCATGAATACACTGTCTCACAGAAAATGGGGCTGAATCATATAACACGGGCATGTCCAACAGGTCGATCACGATCTTCCGGTCGATTGTGTTGCATCCATGGTCTTAGTCTCCCCTAACTTTTGCTCCCCCTAAAAAAAGCTCAACAAGTTTTCCTGGCAATGACAATGGGTAGATTGCAGACAGCATTTTAATACTGTGAGCAGATCGCAGTCTCTTAGGAGTTGGACGTGCCTGATATAGCATATTAAATGTTCCATACACCATATTGAGAAAACAAAACACCAACCCCTGCTACAGTAGTAGAAAACATTAGAAGCCCGCAAACACTAAACAGAACAATACTCCCACCCTCTAACTGGAAGATTAAAATGAAATACAAACCTCAACACTGACACCCACCTCCATAGCCCCCAACCATTCCCTTCACAGCCTAGGACCCTCGTACCTACGGGACCGCCTCTCCCGGTATGCCCCACAGAGGACCTTAAGGTCCATGAATAGCAACACCCTAGAGGTCTTGGGCCCTAAGGAAGTCAGATTAGCCTCAACCAGAGCCAGGGCCTTCTCAACACTGGTCCGGCCAGGTGGAACGCTCTGCCTCATGAGACCAGGGCCCTGCGGGATCTGATTTCTTTCCGCAGGGCCTGTAAGACAGAGTTGTTCCACCTGGCCTTTGGCTTAGAGCCAATTTGATTCACTCCCCCTCTTCCTTTTCCTTTCTCCTCCTGTGATGAGGCTGCATTTTAATATTTTAATGTTTCGATATTTTAATGTTGTATTTTAATCTTGTTTTTAAGTTGTATTCATTCAACTTGTTTTTATTTTTGCTTCTTAGCTGCCCTGAGCCCGACCTTGGCTGGGGAGGGCGGGGTATAAATTATTATCGTTGTTGTTGTTGTTGGGTATAAATTATTATCGTTGTTGTTGTTGTTGTTGTTGTTGTTGTTGTTGTTGTTATTAAATCACTGAGACAAAAGCCTTCAGGCAAAAGTTTGTTTTTTGTCTTAAAAGGGCAAGGCGCAGCCTGGCTGGGCCCCACATCATGTCCCGGGATAGAGACTCAGGATACTTCTACGTGAATTCCCATGACATTCAAGAGTGGAGCAGGGCAGGATTTGTTTTGGAAGACTCTGCCACCAGAAATCTTCCTTCGCACACCTGTGCCACACCTGTCCCAAAAGCAGCACAGTATTCCGGAACAGAATGTGTTCCTGAGTGATGATTTCCAGCAAAGGAAAGGATATTTTATTCGCTTGTTTGTCTCTTGCCTTTATAGCATATCGTTTTTCTCCAAGGAGAACAATGTGCTCCCTCCTTGCAGAAAGAGCTTTGAAGCCCTCTGCCTTGCTTACCGGACTCTGGGAACCTCTGGCAGCCTTCATGACATCTAGCTCTGGTTCCAGAAGGTAAGATTGCTTGTGTGTGGCTGGTTCTAGGGAGTTGTTTTGACTATACTGTGGTACCTCAGTTTTTGGACGTTTCAGTTTTCGAACGCTGAAAACCCGGAGGTAAATGTTTCCGTTTTCGAACGCACCTCAAAAATAAATGGCTATCTGTTGTTTTTCACAATTTTCTCTATAGAATTGGCAGACCGCCATTTGTGCCTTGGTTTTTGAATGTTTCGGAAGTCGAACGGTCTTCCGGAATGGATTACGTTCGAAAACCAAGGTACCACTGTATGCAGTTTCAGCTTTCCACACTACCCTGACCCCCATCCCCAAAGAACACAACACCCACACCCACAAGACGCAATCCTACTGTACTGCCCTTTTCAGCTGAGCTTCACAAAGCAGATTACACTAAAGAATGCATGGAAACAATAAACATCAACTTAACAGCTTATCTATAAAAACAGCAGGGGCAATCAGCAAAGGGAGGCAACTTTCTGGAAACTAAATCTCTCCTCCTTTCCAAGCAGCATGGTTCATCCCGGGCTGGGGGCATAATTAAGGGAAGGAGAGGCCAACTATCCCTTAGGCCTCTTCTTCTTCAAATGGGCCCTGCCAGCAGCAGGAAAAGCGGGAGATGGCCTCCCCATTCCTTCCTTTCGTGTTATATGTTCAGATTATAAATCTGTGGGGAGAGACTATTTTCTTTAATTGATTGCATCTAAGCCTTTTTAGCTAAAGGACACGGTAAAAATGCTCCAAATAAACGAATGCAACAACTCAGCTGAAATACCGGGAGCTAAAAGGTCCCTGAGGGCACAAGGAGAAGGGGACGACAGAGGACGAGATGGTTGGACAGTGTTCTCAAAGCTACTAACATGAGTTTGACCAAACTGCGGGAGGCAGTGGAAGACTGGAGTGCCTGGCATGCTCTGGTCCAGGGGGTCACGAAGAGTCAGACACGACTAAACAATAACAACAATTGGAGTTACGTCAAGCTCATGTTGGCAGCTTCGAGAACACTGTCCAACCAACAGGTAATTAGGGTCCACTAACTATCTGGTAGGGGATGCTCCTCCAGACTAACCCCTCCCCTGAACAGTAAAGATTAAGTCTGCAAGTCTCCCAGAGGCAGGAGAGGGGGGGGTCCCCACAAACACCCTTACCATGATAATATTGGCATTTATGTAATCAGAAACAGGCTCATTCGGATCACCGTCATGAAGGACAACTCTGGTATGGTCAACTGGAAGGAGGGAAGGGAAAAACAAAGACACACCTTATTAAACAGCTACAACCAGCAATTGCTAAGTCAGATATTATTGGTCCACTGCTACCCAGCTGGTTGCCTTGGGCGAACCACAGCTGTGCCCAGGCAACCAGGGGAAAAAGCATTTCAGAAGTTTATTCTCTGTGTTAGTGAGAACGTGAGCTGGAAATTTCTCTCCAGGCAAAACGAGCTAATTACAGGCCAGATTTCGTGCTAGGTTGAAAACCAGCCTTACCTATCATGGCTGGCTGAGGTTAGGTGGAATGGGAAAGCAGACAGGAGGAGAAACTGCCTCATTTCTTTTCAATTTCTCCTTCCTCCTCCTACTTCCCTTCCCATCCCTATTCTAAGCCAGCCTGCGATGGCCAAATTTGATAGCCACGCACATCCTCAACAGTCAGTGGTATTGTAAGATAGCAAAAGCTTTCTGGGAAATGATTTATAATGAATTGAAGAAAATGTTTAAAATAACTTTTATTAAAAAACCAGAAGGTTTTCTTTTAGGGATAATCGGTACAGAGTTACCTAAAGACCAAAAAACAAACAAACCACCCCACCCCTGTTTATGTATGCTACTACCGCAGCCAGCATCATTTATGCTCAGAGATGGAAAGAAGATTCTGCATCAACCAAGGAGGAGTCACAGACTAAATTAATGGACTGCAGAAATGGCAAAACTTTAGGGAGCAATAAGAAACCAGGAGAACCAAAAAGCTTTAGCAAAGACTGGGGAAAATTTGTGGATTATTTGAAATGTTTTTGTACATATATGTTAAGTTAAAACCAAGCAGTTGAAATTCATGTTAAAGGAAAACCAGGGAGTAATTAAGAATTGGCATAATGAAGGAAATGCAGTGTTACAAATTTTAAAAATATAAGAAACCCCAAAAGGGGTGGGGGAAGTAAAAAAAACCCAACATGTTTATTGGGAAAATATTGGATTTGTATCTTTGTAAAACTTCTTTTAAAAACTGGGGGAAAATATTTTTTTAAAATATTTATGAGTCAACAGTCTAACAGTTTGGCCTCGTCAGCAGTCTGGCCGCAGCATTCTGGACCAGCTGAAGTTTCCACATACTTTTCAAAGGAAATGTTTGAACATTGCTCGGCTCAAACTCCCATTAACTCCAGTCAGCATGGCCAATGGCCAGGGATGGTGGGAGTTGAGAGCCCAACCACATCAGGAGGGAACCAGGCTAAAGAGGGCCTGCCAACGGCTCTCCAGAGTGGCATGGAAAGGGGCCTCTCCTGCTAGCAGAGACCCTTTTAACTGGAAGTGTCAGAAACAGAAGGCTGCACATTCTCCCCAACAGACGTGAAAGCTCAGAGGTTAACCGGGTGAATCTTACTGGCCAGGAATCTCGGCTTTGAGGAAGAGGCAAAAGGACAGAGCATTCAGTACTCACAGGGCAAAATATTCTTGTATCTGTTCTTGTTCTTGTTCTCCTGCCGCTGCCCTTCTTTACGGCTGTAGAGGAGTTTGCATTCTTGCTGCTGGAGAGTCTGAACAAAGAACAAGGAGGATTCAACAAATCTTGCAAAGTGTTTACCGCCTCCTCCACCAGCCCCAGCCCCGAATTTCAGCAGCATGCGCCCACCCCCACCCATCGTGGGCCAAAGACACAAAGGCAGGTGCCAAAGGAAGATGCCACTATGAATATCCCTGCGGGGATGAGGGTGGACCCTGTCTTGTAAGCAGCAGCTGGATAACCATGGCCGTGAACCGACGCTAAGCATTTTATAGAATTCCACGGATTCAGCCGCCCTGAGAACATTTCTGCCTAAAGGGTGGGATAAAAAGGTAAAGGGGACCCCTGTCCATTAGGTCCAGTCGTGGCCGACTCTGAGGTTGCGGCGCTCATCTCGCTTTACTGGCCGAGGGAGCCAGCATACAGTTTCTGGGTCATGTGGCCAGCATGACTAAGCCGCTTCTGGCGAACCAGAGCAGCGCACGGAAACGCCGTTTACCTTCCGCTAGAGTGGTACTTATTTATCTACTTGCACTTTGACGTGCTTTCAAACTGCTAGGTTGGCAGGAGCAGGGACCGAGGAACGGGAGATCACCCCGTCGCGGGGATTCGAACCGCCAACCTTCTGATCGGCAAGCCCTAGGCTCTGTGGTTTAGACCACATGTCCCCTGGTTTGCCTCCTTAACCAGGTTTAAAAACAAGGTCCTTTTTCGGTCACAGAAAACCAAAATGCTTAGTGGGTCTCTCAAGCTGGGCAATAGCTACTGAGTCTTTAGGAAGAAGAACCCAGAGAAATCCATCGGTGCCATGGCTCCCTCTAGTGGTGCCGCAGCGATGCTATGGAAAGCTCTTTCCACCAACAAACCAGCAACCTCACCCAGAGGCAAAGAAAGCGTTGGGAGGCAAAGTTCGTTCCTCAGAAGTGCCTAAACTCTAAGAGCAATTCACAACCATTGTTCCGAGTTGGACTGAAAGACTGAACATGCACAAGAAACAAACTGCAGCCCAAGCGACGAGCTGGTAAGTTCAAACCAATTAGGCGAAATCACAGATGCACGCAAAACAGCTCCACACTCGACACACTTTTAGTTAAGAAGAGTCAATGGCTAGATCAGGCCAATGGCACTTCTAGTCTAGCATCCTCTTCTCACGGTGGCCAACCAGTTGCCCCAATGGAAAACCCTCAAGCAAGATTCAAGCACAACAGACCTCTCTCCTCCTGTGGTTTCCAGCAACTTGCATTCGGAAGCACTTACTGACTCCGACAGTGGCGGCAGAGGGCCCCACTTACCTCAAATTCTTCCCAGAAGCCTTGCTTAACTTTGTCGGTGGTCTCTGCCAGCTTGCTCAGTTCTTTGACACGGCTCTCAATCTCTGCCGCATTGATGCGGGTGGTGTTGAGGGGCTGTGGAGAAAGAAAGAGAGGCAGGTGAGCTTAGACGTTTTTGTGTATAGGCACCATCCAGGGGAGGGACACGGGTGGCACTGTGGGTTAAACCACAGAGCCTAGGACTTGCCGATCAGAAGGATCGGTGGTTCGAATCCCCGCAACTGGGGGAGCTCCCGTTGCTCGGTCCCTGCTCCTGCCAACCTAGCAGTTCGAAAGCACATCAAAGTGCAAGTAGATCAATAGGTACCACTCCGGCGGGAAGGTAAACGGCATTTCTGTGCGCTGCTCTGGTTCGCCAGAAGCGGCTTAGTCATGCTGGCCACATGACCCTGAAGCTGTACGCCGGCTCCCTCGGCCAATAAACCGAGATGAGCACTGCAACCCCAGGGTCGTCCACGACTGGACCTAATGGGCAGGGGTCCCTTTACCTTTACTTTACCATCCCTGGGACAGAGCTCCCATGTAAGATCCATTCATACTGTATGGAAAATGTTCATGCGCTCCAAATGATGCACCTATTTCCAAGAGTTTGGATTCAAGACCCGTTCATCCAGTTTGGGGGCTGTAAGCAAAGTTTTTTGAGGGGGGGCATGGTGGCACCTGGCCCTTGCATTGACTTCCAAAGCGGCCCTTATAGCCCTTTCTCCAAAGTCAAGATCAGGGCAACGAGGGGGGAAACATACATTTAGAAGAGCATGTTGTATGAATGTAAAAAACTAAGTTTCAACTGCTAATGTGCTCTGAAAGGAGCCAGCCATCAAATGCCAGGGATCTGGGACCTTCTGCTTGCAAAGCAATGCCCTGCCGAGGATCAGAAGCCTGGAGAGGGAAGGGACCCACACGGAAGGGCTCACTCTGCACACAAAAGCACACAGGCCCATGAGCACACCAGGGCCATTGCAGAGGACTGGAGCCCATCGCTCTCCAAAATGCTCATTACCAGGCAGTGGCGTAGCGTGGGTTGTCAGCACCCGGGGCAAGGCAAGTAATTTGCACCCCCTAACCCAGGGCAAGGCAAGTAATTTGCACACCCCCCCCCTGCTGCACTGTCCCTCCCCCAGATAGTCCCTCGCTCTCTCTCCGCACCACACCGCACGCCTGGCACCCTCCCCTCCACAGTGGGTGGCGACCCGGCGGCTCGGATCGGATTCGCACAGCCAGCACAGTGAGTGAGCCAGGTAGGGGCAGAGAGCTGCAAGTGCGCGCCCCCCCCCCCAGATGTTGCACCCGGTGCGGCCGCCCCCCCTGCACCCCCCACGCTATGCCACTGTTACCAGGAGTTTTTCTTATCACCTGCTTCAGTTGAAGGACTGTCCCCAGGGTTTCCACCATGGGGTTCTTCTTGTAATGCTCCACAAGGTCTGTCAAGGAATCAAATCTCTCCCCTCCGCCAACGTCATACTTCATATCCTTGGAAGGAAAGGGGAAGAGACAGGCGCTAGTTAGCTATGCACGCGGGTGCCCGGTATTTGCATAATTTATTCTAGGCCAGTCACTTTTAGAAATTATTTTCCATCTATCAAGAAAATCAATTCAGGCTGCATAAATCTGCATATGACTAAAACCCCAGCCTCAGCACACACCAAAAAGCACATTTTTTATTCTTTAAAGATGCCGGCTTAAGAGGAGGATTTCTCTTTCTCTTTCCTTTTATCTTCATTATTCTTTCTTTCTTTCTCTTTTTTCTTTTCCTTGGTCTCCTCTGCTCTAGGTCTTTATTGGGATTATACAGACACAAAGGTGATGGATGGTCAGTGAAGGACACTGGGTGAAAGATCTCCCAGGGAGGGAGGCTCAGAGAAGAAAGAAAAATTCCCAGGTGAAAGCTGCGAGGATCCACCCTTTCTGTGTGAGACAAGAACGAAGAGCTGCCTTCGAGAGAGGACTCTGCATTTTCTTTTCTTTAGCTGTTTTTAGTTAGATTACCTTGTTTGTGATTGTCTTGTATTACAAAAAAAAAACTTTAATAAAAAATGGGGGGGGGGGGGGAATACAGTAAAAAAATCCTCCACTACAGTCAAACCTCGGTTGTCAAACGTAATCCATTCTGGAAGACCGTTCGACTTCCAAAACATTCAAAACCCGAGGTGCGGCTTTCCGGTTGGCTGCAAGAGCTTCTTGCATTCAAAAAGAAGCCGTGTCGGACGTTCGGGTTCTGAAAAACGTTTGAAAACCGGAACACTTAGATCTGGGTTTTCGACATTCGGGAACCGAAACGTTCCAAAACAGAGGCATTCGGGAACCAAGATTTGACTGCAATTAGATGCAGAGAGGGACGCGGGTGGCGCTGTGGGTTAAACCACAGAACCTAGGACTTGCCGATCAGAAGGTCGGCGGTTTGAATCCCCGCAACGGGGTGAGCTCCCGTTGCTCAGTCCAGCTCCTGTCAACCTAGCAGTTCGAAAGCACGTCAAAGTGCAAGTAGATAAATAGGTACTGCTCCGGCGGGAAGGTAAACGGTGTTTCCATGCTCTGCTCTGGTTCGCCAGAAGCGGCTTAGTCATGCTGGCCACATGACCCGGAAGCTGTACGCCGGCTCCCTCGGCCAGTAAAGCGAGATGAGCACTGCAACCCCAGAATCGGCCACGACTGGACCTAATGGTCAGGGGTCCCTTTACCTTTACCTAGATGCAGAGAACCAGAATGCAAACTTTCCACCTCCATTAAAGCACACCCAGAAATTGCTCCAGCAATTTCCTCCTCCAGGCCTACAGCTTCTTTGCCTCACCCACATCCTCTTTCCTTTACCTGGCACCGGATCATGACATGCGTCACTTTGGACTTCCCATCGTTGCTCTCTCCTTTATCGTCCCCCGTCCGAACGGAAAGGACAAAGTCTCCCGGGTGGCTCTGGCTCTCGCGGACAAGAAAACTCCCATGTTTCCCTTTTTCTGTCAACAGCTTCTCCGCTTCTTTTCCAGAAAGATGCCCATGAAACCACCTTTGGAAAGGCAGCAAAATGAGGTGAGTCGCAGCGGGCCAACACACTAGTTGCCTGCACTCAGCCAGTGGGATAGAAAAGCTAGGAGCCAAATGGCTTCCAGGACCTGAGTTGTGGGCGCCAAAACAGAATGTCTAGTCGCCACCGGGGGAGGGGGGGGGAGAGATGCAATTCACATAAGTGACACAGTTTTAGCAGAATTTGTTAATGCCTGCTTAATTTGGTGTTTACAATAAAAATATTGGTACCACAGTTCAGTTTTCAAAACACTCTGTTCTTTACTGTTAAACTCCTTAATATATTGTCTATCCTTCACATATACTTCGAAGCTTCAAATCACATACATTTCAGTAATCCTTGAGCATCGGCCAGGCACTAAAAAATGGCACCCAGACTTTTGGAGGTGCTCGCAAATGGAGAATCTTTAGGCGCAAAATGCGCCCGGCGCCCTGTTAATTTCGAACCCTGCGCTCAGCAACCGTTCCACAAACAGGTGTGATGTAGGGGTCAATGCAGAAGTGCCAAAATTTATGATACCTGATGCACAAGCCTTTTAAATATACATTTCTTTTTAAAAAGTGGTCGCTGAAACTGGAAGGCACACTTCACTCTTATGTAACACCTCTGCCCAGAGACCTGCACCACTTGCCGATTTGTTACCAGGCCAAGTTCAATGCGTTGCTATTAATATACAAAATCATTAACAACTTGGGACCCATTTACGTGCCAGATGGACTTACTCCACATAGGCCCACTACACTGCTTCAATCTGCAGAACTGGCCCTGGCACAGGTGCCACATAATACTCACTCTGCATTCGTAAGAAAGCAATCTTTTAGTGTGTTGGCACCTACACTCTGAAACTCCCTGCCTGTTGACATCAGGCAGCCACCTTTGCTGTACTGTACTCCTTTCAGCGCCTGCCAGAAACATTTTTAGGCAAGCCTATTCACATACATGTAATGCGGACACTTGTTTTAATCTGTTTTCTGTTTATCATTGATTTTATTTTTTTAAATGTTTTAAAAAGTTGATTTTAACTGTATTTACTGATAATTTTATTTTATTTTCCTTCTTGCAAATCACAATCAAGCGGTACATAAATTTTAGGAAACAGCTAAATTACAGGAAGCCAGCAGGTTACCCGCGGGGGTTACGTTCCGGATACTGTGCCTAAAGCCAAAATCATGTATTGTCAAAACACACAGGGTTCGATGGCAGATGGAATTACAAAGTCTTTTTCCCCAGGCACCCACCCTCTCTTTAAAAAAAAAATATTTATTTGTTTGCCAAGCGTGTCAAGCTGAATGTACACAAGTTAAATGTGTGTAAGTTGCAGGCTTACTGTATAGCCAAAAATACCGTATTTTTCGCTCTATAAGACGCACCAGACTACAAGACGCACCTAGTTTTTGGAGGAGGAAAACAAGGGGGGGAAATATTCTGAATCTCAGGAGCCAGAGCAGCAAGAGGGATTGCTGCACAGTGAAAGCAGCAATCCCTCTTGCTGTTCTGGCTTCTGGGATAGCTGTGCAGCCTGCATTTGCTCCATAAGACGCACACACATTTCCCGTTTTTAGGAGGGAAAAAGTGAGTCTTATAGAGCAAAAAATACGGTATTTTAAAGGACATAAAAGCAAAGTGAAAAGGCAGTGCATAAGCAGGGTGAGCTACCGCCTGCACTGCAGAGCCACCACTGCAGGTGGCCAAAGGGTGGTCCTGCAGCGTCAAACTCAGGAGGGATCAGATGACCCAAGACGGCAAGAGGGTCTCTCCTAGCCCTGTAAAGCCGCTGACCAGCTTGGTTCACCAGTAGGCCTGACTCGGGGGGAAGCTGGGCCTGCTCGCACCTAGACCATTAATGCTAACACTGGCCACACCCAGAATTTGCAGGGGCTACCTTGACGCCAGGGGCGTACAAAGTGGGGGGCAGAGGGGGCAATCCGCCCCAGGTGCCACTCTGGGGGTGGATACAAGATGGCCCCTGCCTCCCCCCAGCTGCAGAGTGGCCAAGGGCACGCAGCGTCCGTACAGGCTGCCTCTTGCATGGCGACTGTACGGGCTGCCGCACATGTGCGCTCCGTATGGGATGCTGCACATGCGCAGTCCGTATGGGATGCCGCTTGTGTGGCAGCCTGTATGGTCGCTGTGCAAGCAGCAGCCCGTACGGAGTGCGCATGTGCAGCATCCAGTACAGAGTGCGTACACACAGGATGCCGCAAATGCGCACTCTGTACAGGCTGCCCCGCCCCAGGTGCTGGAGAGGGTTCCTCCGCCACTGCTTGACGCCACCACAATCGTCATGCCCTATCACCAGGAAATCATCCTGTTTGGTGCCCAGCCGCCTCCTCGCACAACTCCCGGCTTTCTCACCTTTCAGACGTGGGGTCAGCACAGTTGAGCGGATACTTCAGCTCGATCACATCGCCGTTCTTCTCCTTGAGCTGCCCGTGATGTTCCATGTAATACTGCACCAGCTCTGCCAAGGTGGCGAACTTTTCCCCTCCATAGAGGTCGTAGTAGTCGCCTGTATTCTGGATCTTGATGTGGGTGACTGCTCCATTCCGCCTGGTCGAGAGAGCAAGGAAGCCGACTTACAAGAACGCATAGATGATCACATGGAGCTGCCTTGTATCAAGTCGGACCCAACTGTCCCCGTCAGGGCCGGCCTTGGATATGGGCGAAGAGGCCGCTTGGGGCACCAAGCTGAGCTCAGTGCCTGTGTTTTCTGCTTTTGTTTTTAAATGTACTGCCTGCAGTGAGCGAGAGCGACAAAAAGCAAGTGTCTTTAACCTTCTCCCAAGGTTATACAAGTTTTTTGGGTACTAACGACAAAGATGATTCTCCTGCAATTCGTGTTCAAGTATGTTCATAGAATAAATACAAAAACTGTAGAGTTGAAAGGGACCCCGAGGGCCATCAAGTCCGACCCCCTGCAATGCAGGAATCCAGCTAAAGAATCCCTGACAAGATGGCCATCTGACCTCTGCTTAAAAATCTCCAAGGAAGGAGAGTCCACAACTTTCTAAGGAAGTCTGTTCCACTGTTTAACTGTTCTTGCTGTCAGAAAGTCATTCCTGATGTTTAGTCGGATGCTGATGGGAAGGGGAATCCAGCCACACTGGGAAGGCTGCAGGTTTCCCACCGCTTATCTAAATTATCTGATTGGCAGTGGCTCTCAAAGGCCTCTGAACTCAGGCCAGGCTCCCTCCTCCCGCTTCGCTGCCCTCTTCAGAAACTGGGCTTCTCAACCTCCAAAGGGAGAAAGGAAAGGGGTTGCTGGTTCACCACACAATGAAACTATGGCTATATTTGCATATATATACTCTAGGCCAAGGGGACGCGGGTGGCGCTGTGGGTAAAAGCCTCAGCGCCTAGGGCTTGCCGATCGTAAGGTCAGCGGTTCGAATCCCCGTGGCGGGGTGCGCTCCCGCTGTTCGGTCCCAGCGCCTGCCAACCTAGCAGTTCGAAAGCACTCTCGGGTGCAAGTAGATAAATAGGGACCGCTTACTAGCGGGAAGGTAAACGGCGTTTCCATGTGCGGCTCTGGCTCGCCAGAGCAGTGATGTTACGCTGGCCACGTGACCCGGAAGTGTCTCCGGACAGCGCTGGCCCCCGGCCTCTTTGAGTGAGATGGGCGCACAACCCTAGAGTCTATCAAGACTGGCCCGTACGGGCAGGGGTACCTTTACCTTTACCTTTACTCTAGGCCAATCACCTGATTAAAGAGGTCTTAGTAAGGTTGTCAAATGGAGACTGAATGGGACTGACCCGAGGATCTCCTGCATGCAAAACTCTCTCTCATAACTGACTCACCGAACTGAAAGGGTGAAGTCCCCAGGGTTGCTCTTGCTGGGCCGGGCCAGAAAGCTGCCATCTACTCCTCGTGTCAGCAGGAGGTTCTCTGCCTCCACTCCGGTAATATTTGGGTGAAACCATCTAAAAAGAGAAAGAATGGTGGGGAGTGATATAAATAGAAAGGAATGTAAGTTCTTTTTATATGCAGTAACAGAAGCAAGAATATTATTGGCCCAAAAATGGAAGCAAGAAGAGTTACCGACAATTGAAGAAGGGAGGATGAAGTTAGTGGACTATGCAGAATTAGATAAACTAGCAGGAAGGATTCGAAACCGGCGAGACCAGAAATTCAAGGAAGACTGGAGTAAATTTACCGACTATTAGAAAAGTAATTGTGAAGAACAGATGACATTTGTAGGGTTGCAAGAAGTTTTGTGAGGAGTATTATTAGAAGTATTGTAAAAATGGATGAGGGGGAGGATGATTTGTTAAGAGATGTAAAGGCAATATAAAGTTAAGAAATGCATAAGAAGTGGTTAAAACGGTGGATCATCAGAGGTGCTGATGGAAGTCCAAAAAGATTGTATAAGTGATAAGTTCTGTGGTACATTTTATAATTTATATGTTAAAATTAATAAAAGATACCATTAAAAAAAAGAGAGAGAGAAAGAATGGGGTCCCCCCGCAGCAAACAAAAAAGCCATGTTTTAGCAAACTAAGTCATTAGCAAAACCAAACAAATCCTCATACTACTAGTCCTCTTAAAACAAAAACATTCTTTACACATTGAATATGCTTGTGGCCCATCTGGTTCAATATTGTCTACACTGACCGGCAGCAGTGCTCCAGCATTCCAGACCAGAGCCTTCCCCAGCCCTACCTGAGACGCCAGGGATTGAACCCAGGTGCTTCTAAATGCAAAACATTGTGCTGCCACTCCTTTACTTTTGTGTCATCTATGGCGCGCTGAAGGGACGCGGGTGGCTCTGTGGGTTAAACCCCAGATCCTAGGACTTGCCGATCAGAAGGCCGGCAGTTCGAATCCCCGCCACAGGGTGAGTTCCCGTTGCTCGGTCCCTGCTCCTGCCAACCTAGCAGTTCGAAAGCACGTCAAAGTGCAAGTAGATAAATAGGTACCGCTCTGGCGGGAAGGTAAACAGCGTTTCCGTGCGCTGCTCTGGTTCGCCAGAAGCGACTTAGTCATGCTGGCCACATGACCTGGAAGCTGTATGCCGGCTTCCTCGGCCAATAAAGCGAGATGAGCGCCGCAACCCCAGAGTCGGCCACAACTGGACCTAATGGTCAGGGTTCCCTTTACCTTTACCTATGGCGCGCTGATAACCTGAAAGGAAAGAGAATCAGCCCACCTGCCATTTACAGATGCTCCCCTGCGGGGAGCACCTGATCGCCACAGGCGAGCAGCTGTCTGCATGCCTGAGTAAAGTCAATGCGATGGCAAGACTATGCAGGGCAAAATCTCCCTTCTCTCTCTCTCTCTAAGTTATAAGACTTTCATTTGTGGGAGAAGCCCCATGAAAAGGATTTGCATTGCCAACCGAGACTTCAAACAGAGTAAGACAAACCAACAGGGAAGGTACAACCTCATGCTTCACAAATGCAGCCGCGATAGCTGATGGGGAATCCACTCCTGCCTTTAGAAGGTTCAGCTCCAAAGGATTCCTCTGAAGCGTTGAGCTGGCAGACTTCGCAAAGACTCAACGCCATCCCAGCCTGGGAATACCTTGCAAGTGCCCTCCATATATCCTCTTGGTCTTAGCCACCCACAACCATCCTTTCCCGTGACTAATATAGCACCTTGCCAGCGAAGGCCTCCACGCAAACAGCACCTTTCACCCAGCGTTTGCCGCCTATGCTGTCAGTGCTGTCTGACTTATTTTTAGAAATACGGCTAACTTGAGCCAACATTTTGGCTTAGGCTGCACTTCCCACCCTGGGGCAAAGACTCGAGATTCCTGAAAAGCCTAATGAGTTATTATCATTGGTAATTAAGATATTTATATACTGCCACCATTGTGCAGGGCTTAGAGCAGGCTTTCTCAACCTCAGCCCTCCAGATGTTTTGAGACTACAGTTCCCATCATCCCTGACCACTGGTCCTGCTAGCTAGGGATCATTTGTAGGCCAAAAACATCTGGAGGGATGAGGTTGAGGAAGCCTAGTTTAGAGTAACAGAACAAAGTGCCAGGTCCCTGCCCTGATGAACTTGCAATCTAGATCTAGACTTTGGGGATGGGGGAGGCCAGCAAGAACCCTGGTTTAAAAAAAAATACTACCAAGAAATTCATGCAAATCGAATCGCACAGGGAACTCTACACTAGCTATGTGTGCTCCTCGGTTCTTCTCTCTCCCATTCTACCCCACTTGTCTTGGGCTTCCACCAGTTCAGTGGAATTGCTTCAGTTTTAAAACCAAACCACGGTTTCTCTGATTTTTGAACCAGCACCATCAGGGCATGCGGGGGGTGGGTGGGAATGACTTGTAAGTGTATGCCAAACCAGGATCTGAAGCCACAGCCCCTGAAGTTGGCTTGCAGTCCTTTGGGCCAAGGTGTGGTTTAGCATTAATCTAAATTGTCAATCCATGGTTTGAAATGTTGGCTGATATTTGGAATAGGATCCAGGGATCTTTGACAGTGGGTCTTGGACTTTTCATGATGAAAAGAAATGAATGATTCTGAGACACCGTGACTTGAAGCAAATAACAGAAAGTGGAGAAGACAGATGTTAGCATGGATTGAATGATTTAAACACGCCTCTTTTTTATGTAAGTGGCAGATGTAAGATCGGAAGTTTTGTTTTTGTATCTTTCTCAAATGTTTATTTTTCTTTTGTCTTTTAAAGCTTATTTTCTTTCTCTTTCCTCTCTTCTTATTATCCATTTCCTTCCTTATTTTCTTCTTTCTTTAGAGTCCTATGTCTGTGGTCTTTATTAAGGTTCTAATTTGTATACTCATGGGGGGGGCAGATAGCTGATGGAGGGCCCTGGATGAGAGACAGGAAAATGACGGCCTCCCAGGGTGAGAGGCTGGGAGGAGAAAGGAAAAAGTTCAGGTAAGAACTTCTGTGGGTGGTAAGGGCTAAGAATTTCTTTTAAGAGAGGACTTTTTTGTATTTTTTGTACCTGCTATTTTACTGTTTTATTGGGGGAGATAATAAAAACCTCATTAAAAAAAGGATCCAGGGATCCTCATGGAACGAAGAGCGAAACTATTCAAGCCACGTGGACCACAAACCATAGCTTAGAATCAATCATTATTTGTTTGTTTGTTAATTTATTTATAGCATTTCTATCCCACCCTTTACAGGACGCAGGTGGCGCTGTGGGTTAAACCACAGAGCCTAGGACTTGCTGACCAGAAGGTCGGCAGTTCGAATCCCCGCGATGGGGTGAGCTCCCGTTGCTCAGTCCAGCTCCTGCCAACCTAGCAGTTCGAAGCACGTCAAAGTGCAAGTAGATAAATAGGTACCACTCCAGCAGGAAGGTAAACGGCATTTCCGTGCGCTGCTCTGGTTCGCCAGAAGCGGCTTAGTCATGCTGGCCACATGACCTGGAAGCTGTACGGCGGCTCCCTCGGCCAATAAAGGGAGATGAGCGCCGCAACCCCAGAGTCGGGCACGACTGGACCTAATGATCAGGGGTCTCCTTTACCTTTTTATCCCACCCTTTAGGCAGAAACGTTCTCAGGGCGGCTTTCAAAAATCAAGTGTAAACCATGGGTAGAACAAACTCCGGTTGGAAATTAATCTGAACTGGTCAAAACCACATTTCATAAAACCTCACCAGACGTTCCTTGATGACAAAAAGGAATCAGCAACAGCAGGCAAGCTTCAGCTTGCCCATCACAACCAATCTACCAATGCTCAGCATCAGTCTTTGCCAACCTAGACTATAACTCCCACCAGGCTGACGGGAGGGCACCAAGTTGGCAAAGGCTTCTCTATATGAACCACTGAACATGCACGTCGGAAATTCCCCATCATCCTCTGTGGCCTTCAAGACTTCTGATAGACTTCTTCAGCAGGCAAGTTGATGCAAAATGGGGCTCCACTGCAGGTGGAACATGACCACTCAAGACTAAGTGAGTCTTTGGCTTCTTCAGGAAGGGAGGAGGCTAGAGCTGTGAGGGGCAGGGGGCAGCTTGAAAATCACTTCTCACTATTCCCCACACTGCCCATTCTTTTTCAATACCTCTTTTCCTCTGACCTTCTACCACCCACCAGCACAGCCCACCAGCAACATTTTTCCATTTCACAGATTATGAAATGTAAGCTAACAGCACCTGGCAAAATCTTAATGGCTGCCACAGAATTTTGTGGGGGTTTGGCTGTGGGATTTAAAGGAGCCATTTTGAAAACCTGAAGCAGAGACCATAAAAAGCCCCAGACTCAACCCATCTAATGGAACCCAGAGGAAGAATGGGAGTTCCGGCAGTCACTGGCCGAGGTGGCTGCTCTATTTGTAACTTTTGTCCCGAGGCTATCTGGGGCTCCAGGTATATTTGGCTCAAAGTGGGAAGCGGCATTTTGTCAATGGCCAAAAATAGAAGGATTTGGGGGTGTATCAAGTCAGCCGTAGGCCAACAAGTTATGCCGAGTGGTTCCGGAAATGTGATCGGAACAACAGCACTCAGACGTCAGACACTCATTTAAGGCTGATATACCACCCTGATTCTAGGGTCTGAGGCGGGCTATGCCATTTTACAAATACAGAGAAGAAGAAAATGGTGGCGGGCCTGCAGGAAGCATTTTTTTGAAATTATTTGCTAATGTAATCCAATGTATGACAGGTTATACCTCACCTATAATGGGGAATATAAGGAAATATAAAGGGTTCTTATCAATAAAACAAAATCAGGAATTAAAAATGAATATGCTTGGCAATGCTGGAGTAGAACTGGTATTTAAAAGGAACTGAGATAGCATCCAATCAAAAAATGTGACCAGGGGGGTATGGAATACAAAACTGACAAATTTTAGTATTGGGAGGTGTTTGAAACGAGCCAGACATCAGGAACATTTTGCACCTGGTTTTCAACCACTTGCGACCAAAATGCCTGGGCACTGTTCTCATTTGCCCATAAGACTTTAATGGCAGCCCTGAAAGATCAGACCAAAGCTGTTTCTGGTCCATCAACCTACTTCTCAGAGTTGGCAGAAAGATGACCACAAGACAAGGCAGCACATAAGCACTCTCTGTTGTCCCCCAACAACTGACATTCAGGACAGACTGCCTCTGAACCTGGAGATTTCACACAGCCATCACTAAAATAATGTGTGGAGAAAGTGTTTATCCAGCTCTCATAACATGAGAACTTAGGGCTGTCCAATGAGGTCAAAAGGACCGTAGGTGCTTCTTCATACATCACATAGTTAAAACTATGAAATTCATTACAAGGTGTAGTGATGGCTACCAACTTGTATGGCTTTAAAAAGGGTACAGTGGTACCTCGGGTTAAGTACTTAATTCGTTCCGGAGGTCTGTTCTTAACCTGAAACTGTTCTTAACCTGAAGCACCACTTTAGCTATTGGGGCCTCCTGCTGCCGCCAAAGCCTGATTTCTGTTCTTATCCTGAAGCAAAGTTCTTAACCTGAAGCACTATTTCTCGGTTAGTGGAGTGTGTAACCTGAAGCGTATGTAACCCGAGGTACCACTGTATAGACAAATTCTTAGAGAATAAGAATATCAAAGAACAGTCATAATAGCTATGTTCTAATTCCACTGTAGGAGGCAGAATGCCTCTGAACACTAGTTGCTGAGAATCACAAGCTGGAAGGATGCTGTTGCACTCAGGCTGTCCAGAAACATCTGGCTGGCCACTACGAGAACAGGATACCTTTGTTACAGCAGGCAACATTCCAGCAATACAAAAGTCTGAGTTTTCAACACTCCAATAACAGGCAAGCGAGGGGCACTATGACAGTTCAGTGACACATTCCAAATTGTTCAAGGCATCTGGCTGCCCATTATGAGTAGGATGCTAGACTAGGTGAGCTTTTGCAGGGTTCTTCTTCGGTTCTTAATTTGCCTAAAATCCGCTTCTACAGCTAGTGGTCACCACCCCATATGGCAGTGGGAAATTTTATTAAGACATTTCCACCCTACCTTTTAGGGCTTCTGGGAAATATTTAAAACACAGAAAACATCCAGCACAGCAAGATACAGATTCATAGTTTAAAATTCCACAAATTAGTAATGCATTGCACGAAGAAGGATCAAAAACAAAACAGCCAATCACATTACCAAAACAAGAGAGCAAAGAACAGGCATAGACATTTAAAGTTGATAGCCACATCTTGCAGTGGGGAGCTTTTTTGTGAAGAGGCAGGCCAGATCTGCACCATGCCTTTAAAGCACATCCAACACACATTTAAAACACATGACTTTCCCCAAAGAATCATGGGAACTGTAGTTTGCTAAGAGGGAAACTTTTGATGTATGGTGTAGTAGAGAGAGGTGAAGTGATAAGAGCACACTGAATTATGCAAAAGATGAGAGAGGATGTAGATTCCCAAAGCCACCTTTCCTTGGAACATGGGTTGCTTGGCTGCCCGTGAACCTTTAAGCCTTGTAAAGCCCCTGGCTTATATGTTCTGGGAACATCGTTGTTCCTGGCCTCCCAAGTCCCTTCCCTCCCCTACACACAGTCCAGCACAGTCCCCACAAATCTCTGCAGCTGACTCGGCCAAGGGATCTGGCTGCCGACCCACATCAAGCACACATTCAAAGCGAGCACACCATGACTTTCCCCGCCCCCAGAAGGAATCCTGGGAGCTGCAAGTCCAAACACACACAGAGAGAGCTACAATTCCCAGCACCCTGGGCAACCTACAGTTCCCAGGACTCTCTCATGGGCTTTAAATGTGGCGTTGCATGTGCTTTTAAATGCATGGTGTGGAAAGGCAGAGTACGAGCTCGCTCTCTTCGCCAGCCTTGAACTGGGGGCTGTCTTCATTGCAGGGGGAAGGAGCCCCTCTGCTTCTCCGCCCCCCCTGCCCCCGTATAGCCTGTCCTGCGGCAATGGAAAGGCCGCCCCCCACCTCACCCCACCCCACTAAGGACCTGAGGGATTGGGGCTACCCCCCGTCCCCATAGCAACAGCAGTGGGGAGGGGCCAAGCCCCCTTCCCCCACAGGAAGAGCGGAGGGGCGGGGCCTGCCGTTCTTCCCCGCTCACCTCCTCGAGGTCATCTTTCCGTCTCCGGCTTTCTCACATGGGGCCCCTTCGCCTCACGGGGAGCCCGGCCCGGGAGGTGGGGAGCAGAAACCAACCCGGGCCCGGCCGCATTCAGGGCCTGGGAGGGAGAGCCACACAGAGCAAAGCGTCGCAGCCACTAGCGCGTCACACGCCCGCGACGCGGCGGCGGCGGGGCCCGCCCACAGTGGAGGAAAAGGGACGCCTCCTAGAATGATCATAGAGACAGCCGAGGGTAGAGAGGCACGCAGCCTCGAGTTCTAGTATTCATTGGGAAGCAGCCGCTCTTGGCGGAAAGCTCTAGACAGCAGCGTTTCTATGGTTGGCACCCTTTCCATACTTGCATGTTTTTTTCTGCTAGTTTGCAAATCTGGGTGGTCCGGTTACCAGCGCCTGATGTGAATGATTTGCAGATTTTATTTGCATGCCTGAAAGCTGTAGCAGAATTGCTGCAGTCCGTGCTTTTTGCAATTTGGCTTCACTGCTTGAACTTGTCCTTACATCTATATCTGACTGTAGATTCAGGTGGGTAGCCGTGTTGGTCTGACGCAGTCGAAATAAATAAAAAAACTAAAAAATTCTCCAGTAGCACCTTAGAGGCCAACTAAGTTTGTTCTGGGTATAAGCTTTCGTGTGCATGTGTATCTGAAGAAGTGTGCATGCACACGAAAGCTTATACTGTACCCAGAACAAACTTAGTCTCTAAGCTGCTACTGCACAATTTTTTAGTTATTTTATTTATTTCGACTATATCTGACTAACTTCCTAACTTCATATATCTGATAAAATCTACTCTCGATCATGAATACTCAGGCCAATAATAAGTGTATGAGTCTTTAATGTACTATTTTACAATGTAGGATATGAATATAATATATAATGTATTTTAATAATTTAGAATTATTATACATTCCATAATTTACAAAAATAATATTCATCCATATATCTTCCAGTAATGAACAAAACACAGCCAGCTTTCAACAAACATGATATTCAGAGAACTGCCAATTTTATTACATTTACACCCCACCTTTCTTCCATCACGAAACCCAAAGTAGTGGTTCTCAAGCCGTCAGCTATCCAAAGCACCAACCAAAAGCTCTCAGACCACACTCTCGGACCAAAAATTTTGTTATTTATATTGTGTTATGATAAAAGAAGGAAACGTATCATAAAGCATGTTTTATGACAGATGGCTCCTTTTGTAATGTTTTGTATTGCTGAATAGGAAAACAGCAAAGACTCTTGTGGAACCCTGAAAACAACCAAGTGTGTTATAGTACAATATAAGGCAGGTATGTCCGAAGTCTGTTTCGGGGGCCTAATCCAGTCCGCCGGTGGGTTTAATCCAGTTTATTTCCTGGGGTATAATCCTAAAAATACCTCAACAACTTCAATCCTAAAAAAATGAACAACTTTGGTCGGCCCTCACAGCCCTTCACTTCATCAAATCTGGCCCTCTTTGAAAAAAGTTTGGACACCACTGGTGGTTTTCATGAACTGCCCGTAGTACTTCCCTGTGACCTGTAGGAGATTTTCTGCTGCAAGCTCCAAAGATCTCAGAAACATGTTCTGCAGTAACTCGGAGCAGGGCTTTAATGTGGCTGTCCCTGTTCTTTGGAAGAGCATCCCTGTTGAGATTGAAAGGCGCCCATTGTCTACACTTTCCAGAAACTGTTGAAGAGGGTTTTTTTGTTCCAACAGGCTTTGTCAACTGGATAAATGGGTCTTTACCACTACAGTGGTACCTCGGGTTAAGTACTTAATTCGTTCTGGAGGTCCGTTCTTAACCTGAAACTGTTCTTAACCTAAAGCACCACTTTAGCTAATGGGGCCTCCTGCTGCCGCTGTGCCGCCGCCACACGATTTCTTTTCTCATCCTGAAGCAAAGTTCTTAACCTGAAGCACTATTTCTGGGTTAGTGGAGTCTGTAACCTGAAACATACGTAACCTGAAGCATATGTAACCTGAGGTACCACTGTAGTGTCCACTTGTTTGGATTTTAGTCTGGTTTTAAATGCATTTGCTGTATGTGTGTTTTTAACTGGTTTTATGGTAAATTTATCTTATGTGCAAATCGTCTAGAGACGGTGGTTTAGAAGGCAAGTAATAAATTAATTGTAATAATGAAGATGTCGATCCAGTGTACAGCAACTGGGGGAAAGGCAAATTCCATGCTAAGGACCATTAGGCAAGGAAATTATATCATGCCTGTCACACAGCCGTTTATACTCCTTTCGGAATAGCAGCTACGACCACAAAGTTAGTTGGCATCCGGCTGCCTCGGGAGACAATAGTGGAGTGAGCCTTTGGGGCTGAAGTCAAACTGTGGGAAGGTTACAGCACAGTAAACTACATCCCCCAGAGTGCCCTGGGTCGCGCGCGGTGACGTCACGCCCGCTGTCTCTTTTGCGCCGAGGTCCCGGATATTGCCTCTTTTTCCCTTCTCCGAAGGTAAGTATGGCGTCGTGGTGGCTTTTCGCTCCTCAGGCCGGCCGTTATAATCCGCTGCCATCCGCCTTAAAGAGGCACCGAGCGAGGTGCGGGTAGGAGCAGGCTCCTCGGCGGACATGCGGCGGGTGCTGCGAGGCTGTTTTTCTGGTCGGCGGGGTGGGATTCCCCGGCTGGCGCCGCCGGAGTTTTAGGCCGCCGCGGATCCACTCGCTTGGCAGGCCGGTTGTTTGCAGGGGGCTGCCGTATTGCACCGAAGAGGCGCCCGGCTCGGAGGAGGAACACGTGTTGTCACTGTTCTTGGGTGTCTTGCGACGGGGGGTGGGGGAAAAGCATCTCCGACCCAACAGGTCGCTTGAAAGGTTTTTCAACGGGAGGAGCTGTCGGCTTCTTAGCCGCACGATCTTGAGTCCTTCCACGAGCTTGCAAATGCTTCTCGCCCTCTGGGGATGGTCGTGGCTACGTGGGAAACACTTAATGCGTGTCTCAGGTGTTTCTCCAGGGTCGCGCTCGGCCCATCCTAATACTGTCTCTTCTAGGCCACGATTTCACCAGCCTCGATGTGTGGAATGTTTTGTGGATGGTCCTTTATTGGTGCATTGGGTTGGGTCTTTGAGCATGAGAAAAGGGTCGTGTGTTCAAGTCCGACCTGGGAATGTCTCTGTAGACCAGTTGGCCAATTATGACTTTTGTCACCTCCTTAAAGCTTCTTTTTAATAGTCAGCTAACCTCTGATGCCTTATTTATGAAAAGCAGGAAAGTGCCAGTCGTGAAGTGGGCATTTTGTCTAAATATAATATTTTTTAACCTTTTGGACCAGTGGGGAAGAGTGTTGCTTGCAGGTTTTCCCATCCAGCAGGTTATTCTTCTGTTCTTATAATTCGTTGAGGAGAAGGCTATCAGTGGTTGCTAGCCATGATGGCTATTCTCTGCCTCCACAGTTGGAGGCAGCAATGCTCCTAACGCAGGAGGGGAGAGGGCTCTTCTGTTTTGGTCCTGCTTGCAGGCTTCCCACAGGAATGTGGTTGGCCACTTTCAGAACAGGATGGTTCCAGCACGCTCTGTTTATATTCTTAAAACAAGCCTTCCCTCTCCTCTTCTGGGAGACTAGAGCTGTAATCCTACCTAAGATTGCTTGGGAAAGCTATCATCAATTACTTTGGCGTTGTTATAAAAAAATATCAGCTCAGGGGGTAAGCTTCATGTACATAAGCTAACTGAAGTACAGAGTTAAAAGACCAAAGGGAGACCGGTGCAATATATCTAGTGTAGCATAGACATCAGTGGTTTCATGGACTCCATATATTCAGTGCACATGGCTTCCCCCCAAAAATTCTGGGAACTAAAGTTTACTCCACACAGAGCAAAATTCCCAGCACCCTTAACCAATTACATTTCCCAGGGTTCTTTGGGGGAATTTGTGTGCTTTAAACGTGTGGTTGTGTACGCAGCTAATATTGCGACGTAAGTTTTTGTGGACTACAGTCTGCTTCATAATAGATAATTGCCACCACATACACGTATGTGTGTGTATCAGATTATACCTGAAAGTTATGATAACACTAATGGAAGAGGCCTGTTATCATTAAAGAATGTGGTCTTTGTTTTAGTTCCATGCTACTACTGTAGCTCGTGTTTGAGATTTCAGAATTATTCTTTATCCCAATGAAGCAGTGTTGTATTGATTGTAACTGTTGTGCGGTGTTGAGGGCTAGAAACTTTTTAAAAATAAAAAACAAGCTTAAATGTCCTTTTCCATTGTGCGATGCTGTTTTCCTTTTTCTTGCTTACGTTCTGCAATTTGCTAATGTTGATTTCTCTGCTTTCTAGATGGCGGGCGAGAAGAAAGCAAAGAGGGTTCGGAAGGTTCATGCCAGCCGCAACCCAGTGCTGGCCCGGGGGATCGGGAAGTATTCCCGGTCTGCCATGTATGCTCGGAAGGCCATGTACAAGCGCAAGTACAAAGCTCCTGAAACTAAGGTAGGGGGAACTAGCAATCTTTCAGAGCTCATAGTAGGTAGAGCTGCATAACTTACAAGCTGCCATTTAACATACAGAACATTTGCTGGCATGCAGCTTGATGAAGGCTTTTTAAAAGGGCTAGATAGATTTCATTTTTACCCTGCTGTTCAGTGGAAAAGGAGAAGGAATGAGGAATTCCTTGGACACTGGCTCTTATAAGGATCTTCCTGGCGTGGGGAGGGGAGCAAGACCTCTGCAGCGTTCTCTTTTTTGACCAATTGTTGGGGCCCTTACTGTGATGTACTTCCTGGGAGTCAGGGTGCACATCCTCCCAGTGGCTCTGGGTCTGACGGCAGATGCCAGAGTTTGCTTCCCTTTAATTCTGCAATACCTGGGCAACTGATGAGGCTGGATGTTCTTCCACCTGTGAAGGGAGGAAGAGGGCTTGTAGTTGCACCTCCTGTGGCTGTTGAATGACGTCAGGTTGGTCTCCCTGTAATAATAAATCCATATCTCAACAGCTGTTGGCCATGTTGGTGACATTGAACCTCCACATTTAAAGGCAGTGTACCTCTGAATATCAGGTGCCTGGAGCAAGCAAGAGGGGAGGGCTCTTGACTGGGCTCAGCTTTTGTGGACTTAGAGGCATCTGGCTGCATCTCAGCCAGATTCTAAGTATGAGGCAGCAGAGCTTCTCTTCTGCATTGTATTGAAAGGTTGTTTGCAGATATATTTTTTAAGTAGTGTTTTGTTTTGTCTTCAGATAGAAAAGAAGAAAAGAGAGAAAGAGCCAGCTACTATCACGAAGCCTGTTGGAGGTGATAAGAATGGAGGCAACAGGGTGGTCAAACTTCGCAAAATGGTAAGAACTTGTCTGCAAGCTGGTGCACTGTAGCGGTTAATGCTTTCAAGTTTGAATGTGCCAGGTCTGGTCTCAAATTACACCTTCGCTATACACTTGCTGGCTGACCACTTTCCCTCTTCCTGTTGCCACTCCCACGTAGTAAACGGGGAATAAAAAGCAGGTTACAGCAGAAATTTGGGGGGGGGTGTCAAGCTACAGGTGCTTGCATGTCATCTATTAAATGCTGCAATTCCCTTATGAATAACTGAGCACAGCAAAAATTAATCAGGCTTGAAAACAGTCATTTGCTTTGGGGGAGTACATTCTGCCTAGTGGGGGCTAAGTGCAGCCAGAGTACAGATAACAAAAGTTGGTTCTTTTGTTCTTTTTAGGCATAACAGATGACTTAATCTGTGGGTAGGCTGACTAGTAAAAAAACCAAAACAATACTTTAGACTAGGGTGTTCTCAGTGCTACAGTTCTCTTCAAATAGCTTAATTTTTCCTCTCAAAGAAATTTGGCTGCTTCAACAGTCTGTATGGCAGCACTGGGCCATGGGTAGATCAGGATCTACTGGTAAATCTCTGGAGAATTTGCAATAGGTTGGCAAGGGCTTTAGGTTCCCAAGTACCCTACTGGACAACAAAGCCACTTTTGGGCTACTGAAGTGAAGTAAGTGAACCAGGAGTGGACTTTTGCATGGAATCATTCTGAGCTCCATCCCACGCTGTTAATGGTACAGAAAGCAAATTCTTTGGCTCAGAATGTGCTAAGAAGCGCCCTGTTTTTAAATGATTATTGATACTATTTTTATAAAACAAGAAAGGTGAATCAAAGGGAGGAGGGATGCAGCAATGTGTATCCACACATAAACAAGCATTTTCCAGCTCACAGTGCTGCTCCAGGCAGATGTATCGGGATACACAGCAATATACATCTGATTACAAAAAAGTCAGTTTAGGCATATATACAGTGGTGCCCCGCAAGACGAAAGGGTTTTCCGTCTGCAGAGGCACTTCGCAAGACGAATTTCCCTATGGGCTTGCTTCGCAAGACGAAAAATGATGAAAAAAATTGAATTTTTTTTTGCTCCAAAACCCCTTATTCTGAATCGCTAAGCTGCTAAAAGCATTTTAGCAGCAAAACCGCTAATCCCCCACCCCTAAAAAAGCCGTTTTTAGCCCTTAAAGTGCCAATAGCGCTAATAGCGCTACTCTGTCAATGGGCTTGCTTCGCAAGACGAAAAAACCGCAAGACGAAAAGACTCCCGGAACGGATTCTTTTCGTCTTGCGAGGCACCACTGTAGTTCAATAGATGCTCACTATCCAGAACATGCTCTCTTGCGATAGACTGCACATACAGATAAAATGGCTTCAGCAAGGTTCTCGCTCTATTACTTGCTTAACAGTTGGCAGAAGTTTGTCCATCTGGTGTTATAGGATCAATCCCTTTGCAGAGGGCCCTTGGATTCCTTCGTATGTTGTCTTATCTGTTAGCTTCCACAACAATAGAATGTAGTTCAAAATTCTATAGAGCCAACCATGCTTTCTATCCTGTACTACTGAACTATTATATTTAAATCAGGCAGGCACCTTCAGTGGCACTCTTCAGCACCTGCTAAAGAGACATGTTTGTTTATAAAGTTGATATGGGTTTTATTCTGTTTTTAGTCTGTTTCACTTCTTGAAGGTCTTAAATGGTTGTTAATTTTTTTCTTCTAATTTTATTTGCAAACTGCTTTGAAGTATTTTCTAAACAAGCAGCGTGTAAATTTTTATGAAATAAGATACATAAATACCATACATGCCTAAGATACTTTGGTTCTTCATCCCTTCTGTTTCCTGTTTTAAATTTTGTTGTTCACTTCGTTTTGTACCTGTTGAAAAACAACAAAATAGTTAACAATAAAAATAAATTATAGAGGTATGCCTGAACCTTAAAGGAGTATTTAGTGCCATATTATTGAAACCTATAGCCTTTTCTCAAAAGAAAGCAATTACAGCAGGGGTCAGGAAGCGTTTTCAGCAGAGGGCCAGTCCACTGTCCCTTAGACCTTGTGGGGGCCCAGACTATATTTTTTTGGGGGATGAGCTAATTCCTACGCCCCACAAATAACCCAGAGGTGCGTTTTAAATAAAAGGACACATTCTACTCGTAAAAACACGCTGATTCCCGGACTGTCCGCGGGCCAGATTTAGAAGGCAATTGAGCCGGATCTGGCCCCCAGGCCTTAGTTTGCCTACCCTTGAATTACAGGGTGTGACAAAATTTGTATGTGCCAAATTTGACTGATCTGTGCAGACTCACCAGCTGATAGCCAACTTAGTAATATTGGATCAAGTGTAATTTAACTCCGACTGAAACCTTCATCTCAGCACAGTGCTTGTGAAAACTTCAGTAGAATAGTAGCATAGCCTCTGTTCTTTAATTCTACTTATGTGTCTGAAAGGGGAAGAAGATCCCATGAGCCTGAAACCTGCCCTCTCCTCCCGCTGTGTGCAGGAAGGAGAATAGCATGATACTACGAACATATCTGGACTTGACTAATTAGGAATGATACAGTGTCCTGCTGCTGTTGCAGTATGATTGTGTAAAACATGTACCAATGATCACTGGTGGTCTGCATAAATGTTGCTACCTGTAGCAGGTGACACTTGAATCAAAACAACCGCCTGTTTATTCTCTTGTTTAAGCCACGGGGGGGGGGGGGGTATTCGTCCCTCTCAGTATTGTCAGACTCTATCTGCCATTAACCCCAAACTGTATGATCAGTGAGTATTTGCAGTCCAACAGACAAGCGGCAGGCCACACCTGTTGTAAAGTATAAGTGAGAGTTGAATGTTGAAGTTAGGCCATACAGTGTGGTGAATGCTTGCCTAATGTTCTTCCTTTGTAATAAGATACATTCCTACCATGCAAATAACCTCAAAAACAATTTGAGATTTGTGCAGAGAATTATCATTAAACATTGCAGTATCCATTTTCACCCTTTCTGTGCAAAGTAGAAAAAGGCCCTTATCTGTGCAGGTGTCCACCTGTCTGATTTTGGGCTCTGTAGGGGTGTTGTCTGTCTTTGCTTTGATATGTTTAAAGACGGATCAATGGAAAGCTTCGTAAGCAGCTTTCTTTAATTGCATCGGTGCTGTGATGCTTTGCTGCGCGAGAACACATTCAGATCTATAGGTTTCAGAATTGGTTGCATACATGCCAGCACTGTATGCTGGAGAGGCTACTAGACCTTTGGGCTGTTGGGCTAACACATGGCTGGGGTTTTTCCACATCAAGCAAGAATGAGTGCTTGGAAGAAAAGGGGTGCTGAAGTCAAAACAAGATTGCAAAAGCTAATAATTCCTCTCCTTTCAGCCAAGGTACTACCCAACGGAAGATGTTCCCCGCAAACTCCTGAGTCATGGCAAAAAGAATTTTGCCCTACACAAGAGGAAGCTGCGGGCTTCGATAACCCCAGGAACTGTTGTGATCCTTCTCACTGGTCGCCACCGAGGCAAGGTAAGGGGAACTCTGTGAATGACCCTTATGCTGAGCCATTATCTGTTTCTGTAAAACAACCTGCAGTTCATAAACCATGGCTTCAGATTGTGGTTGTTAGTAGTAAGCGAGCCAAAGTTCAGCTATGGGCAGCTTACAGACATAAGGTTAAACCATAGTTTAGCATTATTTGCAGGTGATTGGTGTTCCTTCACCCTGCTTACAAACTTACAAACCTTCTCTGTCTTGTTTTTAGCGTGTGGTCTTTCTGAAGCAGCTCGGAAGTGGTCTGTTGCTTGTAACAGGTAAGCTAATCTGACATCGACAGCTAGGTCCTATAACATTTGCTGTCCTGTAATCTCTGCTCAGCTGGATTAACTATTTGATGCATTTTGTATGTTGGGACTCTTAAATAAATTTCATTTCCTTCATTAAAACAAATTTGGGGTGAAAGTAGTGAATATAGAAAGTACACCTCAAATATTACCACAATAGTAAAGACATAGAGCTCTCTGACTTTTCAAAGAACTTTGCTAACTACCGTATTTTTCGCTCTATAACACGCACCCAACCATAACACGCATGTAGTTTTTAGAGGAGGAAAATCCATAGGCATGCCACCCGTAGGCATTCCCTCCATAACACGCACAGACATTTCCCCTTACTTTTTAGGAGGAAAAAAGTGAGTGTTATGGTGCAAAAAATACGGTAGTTGTAAACCTTACACCAGGCATGGGGGACCTGCCACCCAGCAGATGTTGATGAACTGGCCATGGACCAAGCTGGCTGTGGCTGGTGGCAGTTCAGAGTCCAGCAATATCTGGAGTATCATGTCATACAACAGCCCCTAAAGGTGAATCACTATTATCCCACATGATGTGAGTGCAGGGACTGAGTTTGAGAAAGAGTTCCATTTGGTGACTTCGTGCCAGGGGCAAGGTTCAAACTGGGGACTTCCCATAGCTACTGACGTTTCCCTTTCTAAAAGGGAATTTCCCTTATTCTGAATAAGATTCCTCGCAAGAAAAGGGAAAAGTTGACAGCTGTGACTTCCTGATTCTTAGCTATACACACTTGGGAACAAATTCTGTTGAACTCAGTGGAATGGATATCCAAATAGACTTGTAGCATACTAGTTATCCCTCAGCTACATTTCTTACAGTGAACAAATAATGGAATCCCATTATTGTGTGGTGAATCTTAATGGATTTTACCCCTCATATCCCTTTTTTTGCATTTATTGCTTTTTGCACAGTACTTTCTAAAGCAGTGTGCACTGCTTTAGAAAGTACTGTGCAAAAAGCAATAAATGTCACACCCAAACTTGACAAATGGCACTTCCAAGACCCAAAGAAACCACACCCCAACAATATCTTGTGCCTCTTCTGAGTTCTATTTACGTTTCCTTTTTTTACCCTGAAAGCCACTCTGGAAATTCTAGAACTAAGGTGGAGTAGCAGGTACTTGGCAATAAATATGTATGTATGTATGTATGTATGTATTTAAAAAGTGTGTTTTCCTGTCATTCCCAGGCTGTTCTGCCAGTTTCCTGTGCTGGCTACATTTTTCTTGAGAGTATAGAATAGCTGGATTCGCTTGTTTTGTTTTTCTTGGGGGTTTTCAGTTGATTCCTTTGAGTAGAGCAGCAACGCTTGAATGGCAGGAAAACACATACCAGCCCGGCCTTTTCCTGGTGCCTCAAGGCCACCGTATGTCATTCACTTGTCCTGTGTCTTGCCTGCAGGTCCCCTGACCATCAACCGGGTCCCCCTGCGCAGGGCTCACCAGAAGTTCGTCATTGCCACTTCAACCAAGGTTGACATCTCCAGTGTGAAACTTCCAAAGCACCTCAGCGATCTTTACTTCAAGAAGAAGAGGCTGCGTAAACCCAAACACCAGGAGGGGGAAATTTTTGACACTGAGAAAGAGGTGGGTGTGTTTTCTGGGTGAACGAGGTGGGCCAAAGCGTGTCTGTCTTGAGCACCCATGAGTTAGCAAATCTTGGAGAAAAAACAGATGTAGATTTGCAGGCCACCAAATCTTTGTACAGTGGTACCTAGGGTTACACAAGCTTCAGGTTACAGACTCCGTTAACCCAGAAATAGTACCTCGGGTTAAGAACTTTGCTTCAGGATGAGAACAGAAATCATGCTCTGACAGCGCAGCGGCAGCAGGAGGCCCCATTAGCTAAAGTGGTGCTTCAGGTTAAGTACAGTTTCAGGTTAAGAACAGACCTCCGGAACAAATTAAGTACTTAACCTGAGGTACCACTGCATTAACAAGTCCCCAGCAGGACAAACAATATCCCCCAGATAGCATGTCAGAGAGCGGTTTGGCCCCACCTGACAACTCGAGTAACACCTTGATTAGAACAAACTGCCAAGCTCTGCTGTTGTTCAACTTGTTTGCTCTAACCACAGAATGTAAAATATCAGAAGGGGACCTGAGAGTACTTTGTATGTATCTTTGATATACCTAAGTTCATGATATTTACTGAATGAAGAATATACCAGGCTAAAGTGGTGCTTCAGGTTAAGAACAGTTTCAGGTTAAGAACGGACCTCCGGAGCGAATTAAGTACTTAACCCGAGGTACCACTGTAGTGACTCTTGGGGGACTGCTGAACAGAAGTGAGTCCAGCATTGTGCATTTGACTGTTGTGATGGTGTTAGTGTGATATATACAGTTTTCTCCAACTTTGGGCCCTTTGCATGTTTTGGATTCCAGCTCCCACTGCCCTGGTTAGCAATGATGGAAGATGTAGTCCAGCAAAATATGGGGTGGTGGCATTAGCACAGTTGGGCTGTGTACCTCCTTCAGAAAAAGATTTGCCTTCCACATAATAAATAGGACCAGATTTTAGGTGAAGATTTTATCCTAAGCTTGCAGTAAACAAAATACCTTCTATGGCAGGGGTCAGCAAACTTTTTCTGCAGGGAGCCGGTCCACTGTCCCTCAGATCTTGTGGGGGGCCGGACTATATTTTTCTGGGGGGAAATGAATGAATTCCTATGCCCCACAAATAACCCAGAGATGCACACATTCTACTCATGTAAAAACACCAGGCAGGCCCCACAAATAACCCAGGGATGCATTTTAAATAAAATGGCACATTCTACTCATGTAAAAATGCGCTGATTCCCAGACCGTCCATGGGCTGGATTTAGAAGGCGATTGGGTTGGATCTGACCCCCAGGCCTTAGTTTGCCTACCCATGTTCCATGGGGATTCATTGGCTTGCAGAGCTCATGCTCGTCTGCTACCTTTTTATTTTATTTTTTACAGAAAAATTAGCCTTTAATCAGATAGCTTGGTTGGGAGGGAGGGCAGCCCAGCACACAAACACTGCTGCTGCCTGTTGTCCTGTGCCCAATTCTTTTTCCTAGACCACGACATACACACAAGTGTGCCGGTACAGGAAGTGAGTTTCCCACCATTGATGGGGAAATAGCAGCCTCTGCTGCTGCTCCCCACCCCCAAGGGAGCTTTTGACAAGCAGAGGAGTTTGAGAAACATTATGTGAAATGACATTGGCAAGCATGTAGAGAGGAGGTTTTGCTATTTTAAAAAGAATTAAATGTCACCGGGTGTATTGAAGTACAGTGGTGCCCGCAAGACGAATGCCTCGCAAGACGGAAAACCCGCTAGACGAAAGGGTTTTCCGTTTTGGAGGTGCTTCGCAGGACGAATTTCTCTATGGGCTTGCTTCGCAAGACGAAAATGTCTTGTGATTCCTGGGGGTTTTTTTTCGCTCCCCACCCCCTTTTTCTAAGGCACTAAGCTGCTAATAGCCTTTTAGCAGCTAATCCGCTAATCCCTTAAGCCTTTAATAGCCGCTAAACCGCTAATAGCGCTAATCCGCTAATGGGCTTGCTTCGCAAGACGAAAAAACCGCTAGACGAAGAGACTCACGGAACGGATTCTTTTCGTCTTGCGAGGCACCACTGTAGTTCTTTGCATCCTGGTCCACAGCAGCAGCCTAGAGGAAGTGGGAGGTGTTGTAGGCCCTGGGGAGGCTCCCTGTTAAAGCAAAGAGCACTAAAGGCTGAACAAATTGGTTGACGTGCTGTCCTGCTTTTTCAGAAATACGAGATAACGGAGCGGCGCAAGGCGGACCAGAAGCACGTGGACTCCCAGCTCTTGCCCATCATCAAGAAGGTGCCTCAGCTGCGAGGCTATTTGCGTTCAACATTTTCGCTTTCCAATGGCGTTTATCCTCACAAATTGGTTTTCTAAATTGTCTGGAGACACCACAGTAAAGTTTGGAGAAAAAAGAACCCTACAAAATAGTTTCACTGGTCGTACTTCCTTTCTATAGAGTTTAATTCTGCTTTATCTTGACTTAAAACAGCTAACTATCCGAATACTCTTTTGCGGGGGCTGGATGGAGGAAGGTGGATGGTGTGGCATTTCTTTTTGACAGTTGATTAGCCCAGGGAGCTGTTGTTTTGTTGTTTAGTAGTGTCTGACTCTTTGTGACCCCATGGACCAGAGCACGCCAGGCACTCCTGTCTTCCACTGCCTCCCGCAGTTTGGTCAAACTCATGCTGGTAGCTTCAAGAACACTGTCCAACCATCTCGTCCTGTCGTCCCCTTCTCCTTGTGCCCTCAATCTTTCCCAACATCAGGGTCTTTTCCAGGGAGTCTTCTCTTCTCATGAGGTGGCCAAAGTATTGGAGCCTCAGCTTCACGATCTGTCCTTCAAGTGAGCACTCAGGGCTAATTTCCTTAAGAATGGATGCGTCTCCTCCAGCACCATAATTCAAAAGCATCAATTCTTCGGCGATCAGCCTTCTTTATGGTCCAGCTCTCACTTCCATACATCACTCCAGGGAAAACCATGGCTTTAACTATGGAGGAAGCTGTACCAGAACTTATTTTCCTTTTCATTCTCAGTAGACCTACGCTGGGAACCAGCAGTCACCTTATGGATGGCACTCTTCCCAACTGCCCTCCTTTCATTTTGAAAGGCCTTTTTCAAGTGGGCATGGTCAGAATTTTTACACTCCCATTTCAGTAAACTGAAGGAAAGTCTGCATGGGTGATTCAATAAGGAGCGAGGGAGCTTTGGGCTTTGTGGGCTGTGTGCCTACATGTCTCCAAAATTGCAGTTTGAGGCCTGATCCTGAGGGTTTTAACATCACAACCACACACTGCGTCCTTTGCTATTTATACATACATTGTATACATTGCATTTAATTCTGGGTTTTTCTTTTGTTTTAATACCTAAACATGATGTAGCATATTGCGGGTAGCTGTAGAGAGTGAGATAATGGCTGGACATAGTTGTTGCAGAATCTTCCTTTGTCATCTATTTGTTCAGTAAGATTTATATGCTGCGTAAAGGCAAAGGACCCCTGAAGTTAACTCCAGCCGTGAATGACTCTGGGGTTGCGGCCCTCATCTCGCTTTACTGGCCAAGGGAGCCGGTGTTTGTCCGCAGACAGTTTTTCCAGGTCATGGGCTGGCATGACTAAGCCTCTTCTGGCAAAACCAGAGCAGCACACGGAAACGCCATTTACCTTCCCGCTGGAGCGGTACCTATTTATCTACTTGGACTTTTTGGGGGTGCTTTCGAACTGCTAGGTTGGCAGGAGCTGGGACTGAGCAATGGGAACTCACCCCATTGCGAGGTTTCGAACCACTGACCTCCTGATTGGCAAGCCCGAGAGGCTCAGTGGTTTAGACCACAGAGCCACCCGTTTAATTGTAGAAAAAAATCTCAAAGGGGAAAGACTGATTCCATACGATCCTGCTTAGATTACAAGGCCAACAGTGTCTTTGTAGCAGATCAAGACATGAAGGAGATAAGATTTCACAGCTGAAGTGGAAATCTCTGCACTTCTGTACACCAGGGGTCTGAATTGTGCAGAGGGAGGGGCTGTACCTGCGAGCTATTAAAATGAGGGCCTTGAGTGGTACACAGTGTTAGTCAAACTCAGGGTAGACTCATTGCAGTTGGCCTACTCAGGGTGCGACTACCACTGAATACTGTCCATTGCCTTTTCTTTTCTCTTCACATCAACTCTGCCTTCATGCTTTCACCGTGTTCCAGCAATCCAGCTCTACCGTAGAACAAGATTTAATTGCCAAAGTGTGGCTGGCCACAATTTGTCAGTAGAGGGAGCTGGTTTGTGTAGTGTTTTGTTGCAGGTGCGCCTTCAAGACGTAATCTATTAGAACAGGGCAGTCCAACAACTCATACCAAGCGGGTAACAAGAATAATTTGACACGGAACCCACAGGCCACACACGGAATTAAATTTCCATATCATTAATTATAAAGTGTTTGCAGTATAGTTGATATTATTTAATATGCATGATATATTTATGTATATATAATTACATAACTAATAGATTTAATATATTTATTTATTAAACAAGTTTAATACACAAACACAGGGTGTGTCACTGGCAGAGAAAGATGCACAGCACAGAAACACAGAAGAACCCGGGATCAGGGTTTGTGAGAGAATCTTGAAATCCCACCTGAGGAAGATCTGAGGTCAGGTATAAGAGCAGCCCTGAAACAATAGCCACCATGTCCCATCTCTCCCACTCAGTTGCAGTCCAGACTACCTCTCTCCTTCCCTATCCTGAAGAGGATGGAGGGAAGAGGCAGAAAATCACAGATCCAAGATCCCCTTTCCTTACCAATATATGTGTGGTTTGGATGTAAGACATTAGAATTGGGGGTCTTAAAAATCTCCCCCTTGCCAATTTCAAAGCAGGAACCTGAGTTTGCTCTTCCCCTCCAGCTGGTTTTTCTGTACAGCTGAGATCTATCTACCCTGACTGCCCCCAACCTCCACTACTACCTGCCCCACTGGACCTGCTTCTCTAGATCCCAGCACTGGGGACCATGAGGAGCGCCCCCAACACACCAGTAGCAGCAGCACCATCACCACATCTCCGCAGTATGGCCAAAGCTGAGATAGTCCTTTTAAGAATATCTTTCTCTGGAACCTCTGGCCAATTTCCAATTTTCACAAATACAGAAAAAAAGTTGAAAAAAACAAAATACAGTAGAATAAGAAGGAAAAAAAACCAAAATAAAAACTTTAAAATACATAAAAACATCACCCCTCCACCCCACCAACAAAAAAAGAAACAAAAAACAAACAAAAACGTTTAAAAAGAAAACACTTCCATTTTTCAAGTTCCATCTTTCGATAACTTATTTCCTCGACCACCTCCCTTTTTGTATTCCAATTATTAATTACATCAGCAAGTTCTTTCCATCTTTCACTGCTTACTCACTTATTTATTTTAATCCATTTAAACCTCATTCTCCCATCAACATCTAAAAAGTTATCCAAACTCCAGCCTAATAGACAAAAAAAGAAAAAACACCTTAAATCTTATACCCTTAAATCCTAATATCTTATACCCTTAAATCCTAATATCTCAAATCCTTATCTTATTTCCATTAAAGCCAAGTAAATTCATTCCACCATCTCCCAAGAGTCCTTAATCGTACAATATTATACTGAATGCTGTTTTTTTAAAAATTCCCAGTTTTTCCCCACCATCTCTTCCCCCTGGTTTCGGATTCTGCCAGTCTTTTCTACAAATTTTATCAGTCTTTTCTGCCAGCTCCATCAATTCCATTAACCTGGTTCTCTTATGTCCGGCCCTGCAGATGTTGGCTCCATCAGCCCCAACCCACATGGCCAATAGGGTGAATGGGATCTGGAGTTGAACAACAGCTGCAGCATATGTTTCTTCAATTGCCCCTGCTGTGTTTTGCATTGTGGTTCTCCCCCTGCCTGATACTTTTGAGGGGAGAAAACTCCAGTTCTCCCTGATTCTGCACATTCTTTGGTAGGGACCATGGCATTTATGGTTTTAGGCACAGTTTTGGTTCCCAATTTGAGGGTGGGACTCTGTAGCCTTCCACTTGAAGTACAACTCCCACTATCCCTGGGAGCTGATGCAACAGGGGTCCGACAGCATCCAAAGATAACTATCTTTTGACATTATTGCTCTTTGAGAGACGGGCTTCCCGCCATTCAGAAACGCTTCACTTTTTAGCAGTGTGGTTTAATCTGTAAAATTGTGAAGACATCCTCCAATTGGGATGATTGGCAAAATCAAGGTAAACACTGCCAGAAGTTGTGCAAATACATAGATGGCTCTACATGGACAATCATTTCAAGTCATCTGCTTTTTTTGAGTTGGCTGCTGTCCAGTTTAGCTGACTCATTGCTTTTTGCCGAGCACAGAATGGCTACGATCCCACCACTACCACCCTCCTCTCCAGCCTTGGGACAGCTAATAGAAAATGTTAGAAAGGTATCTGCTTCCAAAAATAGATGCAAAAACTCCCTGATGTACTTTATTAGCATCAGATCTGCCTTTGGCAAAACATCTCACTTAAAACAGCAATTGAGAGGGCAAAGGGATGGAGGAGGAAGGCTGGATTGCCTGAGGAAGCGGTGGGAGGAAAGCTTTGGGTCAGAGAGCACGGAAAAAGAGCAGCTAAATTGTTTTTCGAGTTAGTGTAATTGGTTTCGGTAGTCAACAGGGAGGAAATGTGCTATGGAGCACTTCTTAAAATTTCTATTTGATCGCCTGCAAGTAAAACAGTGGACATACTTCGGCTGTGAGCCCACTAAGCACAGTTTTGGTTCAAGAGTGGATTGCTGGGCAGGAAAGGATTGGATCTGCCTACCACATCTTCAGACATGCACACTGGGTGATGGCCACTGTGAGTCACCCAGTGGTTGCAAGGTGAGTATCTTGCATCTTTACAACAGGAGATACAGGGCAAGGGCCGGCACCTGAATACAACCCTTAAGTCATAAATAAAATGATGTAACAAGCTGATGTTTCCATGTTTGACAAGTCCAGAAGGTTACGCTATCATCTCTGCGTATATAGGAACGAACATTAGCAGGATTATTTGAATGAGGCCCTTGTTAGTCATCATTAAAAGGTAAAGGTAAAGGTACCCCTGCCCGTACGGGCCAGTCTTGACAGACTCTAGGGTTGTACGCCCATCTCACTCAAAGAGGCCAAGGGCCAGCACTGTCCGAAGACACTTCCGGGTCACGTGGCCAGTGTGACATCGCTGCTCTGGCGAGCCAGAGCCGCACACGGAAACGCCGTTTACCTTCCTGCTAGTAAGCGGTCCCTATTTATCTACTTGCACCCAGGGGTGCTTTCGAACTGCTAGGTTGGCAGGCGCTGGGACCGAACAGCGGGAGCGCACCCCGCCGCGGGGATTCGAACCGCCGACCATGCGATCGGCAAGCCCTAGGCACTGAGGCTTTAACCCACAGCGCCACCCGCGTCATCATTAGATACACACATAACACCTTTAATTTGAGAATTTCAAGGACAAATAAGTTGAACCTCATAGGCTGCCTGTGTTGCTTTATACTCTTTGAATACCCCAGGGGCAAGGGCAGGAAAACTCTCAAAATATCCAAGCATGAATAAAGATTCAAATACTGTAGAACAATCATGTTTGGTAAGAGTAAGAATTGAGAGCAGTAGAAAAGCCTGATGGATCAGGCCCATTTAGTCCAGCATCCTGTTCTCACAGTGGATGAACAGATGCCTATTATGGGAAACCAGCAAGCAGGACCCAAGCACAAAGACACTTTCCCCTTCTGTGGTTTTCAGCAACTGATACTCAGAAGCATTGCTGCCTCTGACCATGGATGGATAGCATTGCTACCATGTCTAGAAGCCAGCAATAACCATCAATTTCTCAAATACTCTGAAAGTCATCCATGCCGGTGGGTCTCTTCCGAACCTGTATGGGAGGCTAGAATCTATAGGAGGAAGCTTGCTGAACCAGCCAGGCTGGTTCTTTTGTTCCTTTGCCTTAGCTGCTCAGCTAAGTGCCTGCCATTCACATCTTTAAAGACTGCTCTGTTGCCATAGAGACATTGGTGGGCCCACCTCGGCTGGCTTGATATGGCTTCCACAATTGGCCAAGAAGGGGCTGTGTATTAAGAATTTTGTGTGGTGATGCTTAGAAGCTGGTGCTGGAAGCTGGAGACGAAGAGACATGTCTGCTCCGTGCTGGAGCCAAAGACACCAGAGTTTCCATTGACCTTCATTCCAAGGTAACTGAAGCCAGTGCTGAGGCCCGTGGAGTCTCTGGCCATTCAGAGATTGGGCTTGCATGCTGAAACAGTGTATGGAGTCCTATAAAGGATGTGAAATTGCCAATCAACTTGGAGTAATAGACTACTAGCACATAAGCAGTCATTGAAAACCTGTTCCCAGAAGCCAAAACCCATCCTGCAATTCTTCATGCCATACAAATGACACCAGTTAGGAACTCGGCTAAATAATAATGAGGAAATGGCTTGACACTCCTGTCAACACACAGGAAGTGCATGGGAATGAATCAGTGTGGAGCATCTTGGCTGAGAACCATGCTATGCGCTATAGATGAGTCATGACATAGATTGTTGCTAACTAAGGTTGCCAGGTCAGGAGCATTCTAGGCACTGAGATTTCAGGTCCCAAACCAGAGACCTATAGGTGCCCCCTGGTGATATAATTGTGGCCATCCCTGGTGATTCTTCTGTGCTCCCTCCCATTACTGAGTCCTGGAGACAGAGGTTAATGGGGGGGGGGCAGAGAAGTACAGACCCCACCCACACCAAGAGCATATGCAATAATTTGCAGTTGACTCCTGCCAGACTGAAACTTAGAAGCTGCTTGCAGTCATCTAAGAAAAATTGTTTAATGCACTCTCACCCACCTGGCAATGCAATCTGCCACCTGGAGGGATAAAGGAAAACCTGGATTATTCATGTCACCCCTAGAGGTCTGGCAACCTTACTGAATAATCTGGCCCCAGTTTGGCCAGTAAACTAATAGCGCCACTGTAAGGTAACCTTTTCTGGTCTTTATTTTTTTGTTTGTGCCTTGCAGACTACATCACTTACTGAGAAAGAGACAGGAGTTGATAGGATTTACATTAAAAGGTCTATGGTTGTATAATAAATCTTATTGTTGCTGATTTGTATAAAACTTAACAATTTAATGCAATACCTCCCTTCCCCTGAAAGCCGCATCTGCAATAATAGCTGGGGAAATGTGCTTTGAGGCATTTTGGGTAGCCCACAGCCTTCTGTGAGATTAAAATAGAACAGGGGTGGGATCTGCCTGCCAATCGTAGCTGGACAGAGGGTCCAGATTGGCCCACAAGGTCATTTTCCCCAAACCACGGCAACCTGCTCGTCAACTGACATCACTCGTCGTGTCATCTGATGAGAAGGAGGGGGGGCGGGTTAAATCAGGCATTGGTTGTGCACTCCTGTTCCTAGCAGGAAACAGCAGCATGCAGCCATAGCAGTAGTATTTAACCCCCCACTTATCGGCTGATGAATGGGGGTGAAATCTTGCTCAGTTCAGCAGGTTTCTATGCAAATCCCTTTTGTGATTCTTTATCTGTTCTGCCAGACCTATGCAGGCAATTAAGAACACATATTTCTACAACGGTTAACCAATATCTGTTTTTAAGTTTTTCTGTACCGTTTTAACAATGCTTTTATGTATTTTTGTTGTAAACCACTTCAATATTTTTAATGAAAGACAGGCATGTAAATATGTTTATGAATAAATAAATAGTTGGGGAAATGGAGTGAACTGCCTTGTGAATCCCCAGGGACATGCCATTATTTCTCGGTTTAGCTGCAACTTTGCTGGCTGGGGCTGATGGGAGTTCTGAGCCCAAAACATCTGGAGGGCACCAGATTGGCAAAGGCTGGTTTAACCCAATGGGCATCAGGGACAAAGGAAGGAATGCTGAGTAATTAACTTACACATTTTCAAAGGTTAGGCTCTGCCAAAATGCATCTCACCTTTCCAACCTGAGCACTAATTTGCACATTCTCATTAATAAAATGCCAATAACTATTATATTTCCCTTTTGCACCCCACTTTTCATCACTCAGGTACTGCTTGTATTGCATTTATCTCAAATAACTTCACTCAAGTTTCTCTCATAATATATATTGTGTATAAAAATACGTTGTAATATGACGCCGGCTATTTTTTATTTTCCTGTATATTTCTGGCTTCAGACAATTGCTTTGGAAAGACTGCATTCCCTCTGCCTCTGGGAGAGAGTCTTGCAGAGCAATAATCCTTTTATCAGATGGCACTTTGGAGATTTGTAAAGCAATTTAAGCGAAGCAGGATGAGAAAACCATCTAAGGCACCTGATTCTATCGCAGGATCAGTTCCGCTGTGTATTGGAAAGAGTCCCGACATTTCTTACATACGTACTAACAGCAGCCCTCTCAATTGCAATAGCATGAGATGAAGGGTTCTGGAAATTGCCAGTGCTGTAATAATAATAATAATAATAATAATAAATAATTTATTATTTGTACCCAGCCACTCTGGGCGGCTTCCAACAAAGATTAAAAATACATTAAAATGTCACACATTAAATACTTCCCTGAACAGGGCTGCTTGTTCAGCAAGAAGATAGTGAAGTGTGAGAGGAAGACCTAGAAACCAAAGGCATAGGAGGAAAGGATGGCTTTGAAGTGCAAGGAGGAATCTAGCTAATTTAGGACCACCCTCCTTGCTCTGGAACATGGAAGGCTTCAAACCTAACCAGACTTATCTGGGAATAAGCCTGTATGAAAACCAGTCATCCTGTGTAAGGCAGGCTTAGTCATTTGGCATTGTTTGAAACATCTAGAACGTTTTGTTTCGTGATGCTGAGCTAGAAATAAGAAAGGAATCGAGCATAGAACATGATAGGGAAACCAACACAAATGGGAAAATAAATTATCAGAATCGATTCTAAACCAGGAACGATGACATCAACTTAGAGCAAAATCCTGCCTTTTCCGGGTGTTTTATTATGACTCCCATGGGCTGACTAAGCATTTCCAAAACCAGACAAGAGATAAATAATAAAAGTTTATGATAATACTAATAGTGATAACAATTTTATTATTTATACCCCACCCACCTGGCTGGGTTTCTAGGGTTTACAGCATGTATAAAACATATGAGGCTAAAACCTGCAACCTTGGCATTATCAGCACCACGCTCTAACCAACCCGCCACCCAGGCTGACAATTTTTAAAGTTGGCATGTAAAATGGGAACAAGATTTATTGGTTTGTGTTTTGTTTTTTTGCTTTTGTTTTTATTATGTATCTAGTGTTTCTATCTTGTGTTTTGCACTGAGATCTACGGGTGAAGGGCGGTATAGAAATTTAACGAACAATACAAATACTAAATGAAAACTTAAAAGTATGCCCATTTACACAAACAGGGGTGATCGGAACTTTAAAATACATATTTACAACCCGTTTGGCTGGGGAAAGCCGTTTTGTGGGTTATGAGACTCACTATGAACCCTGGAAGCATATAATAGTATTGTAAAATAAAAAATAATGTCGGTGGTGACAGCTAAGTGACAAAAGGACAAAAGTTTTTTTATTTGCGCTGAGGGGCATGTACCCCGTGAGGTGACAGAGACATATTTGGAAGCTCCTTGAGGGCAGGGACCCTGTGCTCTTTGCTTATGAAGCTCTGCCACACGCCATGTACACACGGAATAGGTCGGAATAGGACAACGGTTCGGTCGAGAGACAAAGAACTCTCCCCCTTGGGCCAAGCCGAATTTTTTTAATTTTCTGAGGGAAATTAAAAAAGAAAAGAAGCGAAGCCGCCGCAGGGAGACCAGGCAGGAGGCGCCTGAGGGGAGAGAGGTGGGCGGAGCCAACCGGCTCGAAAGGGGGCGGGCTCCTTATTCCCTGGCGGCCAGTGAGCGGGCCCGGTCGTCGACGTCGCCGGCGCCGCCGCCGCTCTCCCCCCCTCCCTTTCGGAGCGCGCGCACCTGTCAGTCACTCCCGCCCGCTCGCTCGCCGCGGCCTCCCGCTCCCCTCGCTCTCTTTCTATCACGGTTCGACGCGCGCGGTGCATGCTGGTCCCTCCGCCTCAGCAGCCCTCCGCCTCCAACATGGCGTCGCGCTGTCACCTGTGTGTGTGAGGGAGAGGAGAGGGGAGAGGGGAGAGAGGCGCCGCCTGACTGACTGGGCCCCCCCCCTCGACCCTCATCACCCACCCCACCCCCCAAAAAAATCCCTTCGCCCCCCGCTTTTCCCTTTCTCCTCCTCTCCCTCTTTCTCCTTGGCTCGGCTCCTCCCCGCCATGGCGGGGGGCTGAAGGGATCCGCCTCCCTCCCTCAGCAACAGCATCCCTTCCCCTCCCCTACGCTGAGGCAGGTGCTGTCAACGCCGCCGCCTCGGCTTCACCCGCCGCCGCCTCCTGATGGGGTCCCCGGCAGGCGCGTCGGGTTCGGCGGCTGCTGCGGCAGCGGCCGCCGCGGCAGACTCTGCGCAGTGGCTGTCGGTGAAGGAGGAGACCATCTTCCTCCACGACGGGCTGATCCGGGTCACGGACCTGGCCGAGCTGCCCAGCGAGATCATCGGCGTGGCCGAGCCGGGAGACACGGAGCTGGAGGTGAGGAGGAGGGTAACGGGATGCGGAGGGCGCAGGGGGAGGGAGACGGGGACTGGACCTGGCTGGCCTTCCTCCTCCTCCTCCTCCTCTTCAACAATAAGGTGGGGCAGGAGGGGGGAATCTGTTCTTCACCAGCGCCACGACTGTAAACACACACTTTCTCTCTCTCTCTCTCTCTCTCCCCCCCCCCCCCCAGTTTAGGCTTATAAATGGAGCGTGTATAGGGCGAGGAATCAGGTCAGCATCCTCATCCCTGCAATTTAGCGATGGATTGTGTGGGTGGGGTGGAATTTGGCCTCCTCCTGCTGCTTCTTCTTCATCATCATCTTCAGGGCCTGCTCACCTCCGCAGAGTGGGCTTTTAACAATAAGATGTGTCTGGCCTTCATCATCTATTCTACATCATTATATTCATCCCTTCCCTGTGAAGTAGCGTTAAGATTAAGGGAGCATCTTGTCATAATCATAATTGGGCTTTAACAATAAGATGGGTGGGTGGGTGGATCTGGCATTCATCAGCATTGGTTGTCATCACCATCACCATCACCAACATCTGACCTCCTTAAAGGGGCTTTAACAATAACATTGGGGAGGGGATGTCAAGGTGAATGGGGTGGTAGTGAGGGGAGAAATGCCGAAGGGTCATAATTAGGCAGAGGATAAAGAGGAATCTATTCCCCCTTGTCTTTTTTTCCCTCCTCTCAGTGATGATGATGGTGGTGGTGATGTTTTTAATCAACAATTTATTAAGATCTTTCAGAGTTAGGGGATGATTTTGACATCTTTTACAACCCCAAAGGATAGGGATGGCGGAAGAGTAAAAGATGAGATGCTCATATGTGTATGCAGTACCCTAAATCAAGGGGTTAGAAAAGACAGGGTATCAATTCGGGGGGGGGGGTGTCTCCAGAATTTGTGGTGTTGGGAAGAAATGTTTACATTTAGGAGAAGTGTCGGAATTGGGTTTCCCCCCAAATCAAGGCTTTGGAATAAGGTAGGATGTGAAAACTCTGGTATGGAGGATAAAAAATGGTGAGTTACTGAAATGGAGAGATTTGAAAGAATGAAAGAGGACAGAAGAAATATGTGACAGTGGGCATTAAGTTGGAAGGAATATGGGGAAGGGGATCACAAAGAGCAATAATTGAAGGTGGGGTGTTAGTAAAAGATAGGGTAAGATTGAAGAGAAGGCCAAAAGGGGAGTTGGGATAAGATGAAGAGTCAAAATGAGAAGGGTATAGGTATGCTGAGGGCACAGGAATGTTGGTTAGTGAGCAGACTGGATAAATTGCCTTTAGGCTTTGGTAAAACGTGAGGAGCAAGAAGAGTGAGGAATGGGTGAAAGGGGCTTAGGAGAAGCAATGTGAAGGTGATGGAGGATATACTGTGAAGTAGTAGGGGATTGTGGTTACTAGATGGAGGATGGCGAGCTGTGAAATCTTGGATGCAAACTCAATAAGGGGTTGTGATGAATGGTTTTGGGTGGGGATGAGAGAGGAGCATCTGACTGTTCCAAAAAAAGCCTTGATGCACTAGGATCATAACTAGGTTAGGGGAGAGATTGATAGATAATTAGGAGAGAATGAAGCAACAAGTCATACACATGCCTGCCAGGTCTGACACCCAAATTTGTTGAAATGATGCTGATGCAAAGGTGATTCAGCACCAGGGAAGGTGCAGGATGTAAGCTGATAAGGCTTTCAGAACCTTGTTTTGAACCAGGAAGGGCAAAACCTCCCTGTCTTCATTGCCCAGAGAGCAGTCTCTTGAAAATTGATTTTATGGTGTTCTTAATTATTATTATTTTGTTATTTACCAATAATTATTTTCACAGTGAAATATCTGGGGTGTTCTTAAGTACTGAGTATCTAGACTAGAGGTTATAATGACTGTTGAAAGGCCGAGGGAAGTAGCTATGATTCTTTTCCACTTCAGCCTCCTCCTCCAGTAAATATGGGCAGTTGAACTGTAGTTAGAGAGCAATTGTGTGTTGTTTGAAATATGTAGTTTGGGGAAATTGCTGTCAGTCATTTCTGCTTGCATCTCTTCCCTGGTCTGCATCTCTTTCTCATGCACCTCCCTCCATCACCCCGCCCTCTCCCCCAGCAGTGTGGCTTGCAGTGACACAGGTTCTTTGTCAGAAGCCGGGTGGCGTGAACCGAAAGGGAATGGTTCAGCAAGCGCTGCATTGAATGCTTATATTTGATCACCTGCAGTTGTTTAGGGGTTCAGCAGAAGGGTATTTCTTATTGCTAAAAAGAATCCTGAGCAGTAACAGATTTAGTAGCGAGCAGCCTGGACAAAATTATTACTGTACTCTGATGATAGCAAGGTTAATTCCTTGTTCATGCCCTTCAGCTTAATGTGGAAAAGAGACTTAATATTTCTAAACATATTTTCTTTTACTGTTGTGCCCACCCCCCATGTTATTAAAGTGAATTCTACTAGCTCTGCAAGGCTACGCTTTTGTTACTGACATCTACTGTTTCTGGGGGAGTTAAGAATGCAATGATTAATTAGTCTTGTGGTCTGGAGTTCATTTTTTTGGTAACAGTACAACTTATTTGCAAAGATAGAGTTGAACCCATTAGTTAAGCAAACATTAATGGTCAAATCGCATGTCTGGTAGTTATCTGGGCTTATCCATGGCATTCCTATCCATAAGTTGATCATGGACTGTGCCATGATTCCAAGGTTTGCTTGATTAAGCCTCCTGCTGTCCAGGCTTGAAAATTTATGTAAAACTTGCTACAGAATCAAAATGGATATGTGAGGCCTTTTGGTAAGATGAAAGAAACTGCAGCTGACAGAAATTTCATTCTTGTACTGTATAGTATGGATTACGAATTCGACATGGGTTTGTTGGAATAACAACATTAGGCATTATTATATTTATCTATCACCCCATGATTAAAGGAAGCCATGGAAGGAAGGAAGAAGTAAATTGGCACCAGATGGAAGAGGTAGCATTGAAGCCCACCAGACAGAGAACAGGAATATTGTGTCTAACCTGAGCCTAAGCCAGATAGTGCTAATTTTGGCACTAAGGTTTGCAAAGCCACTGGAGGCTTGGGATAACTGACAAGGATGGGGGTGGAGCGTCTGATGGTTGTGCCTCTGGTGGGGTTGGGGAGAGTTGACTCTTTTCAGCTCTGTGTTACAGACACTCCATTGACTGACTACACTATGCCATTGGTTCAGCTTATCTAGAACCTGAGACACTCCAGTAGCTTTCCATTGTACACATAGTATAAGCCCTTAAGTGTTTTGCCGTTAAATGTGTTTGCTTAAAATAAGCCCCTCGCAGCACTTTATGGTGTACTGTTGGCCACTTCATCTTGTTTCCTCACCACACATTTCATACATTGTTTCTGTAAATTTTGTTTGAGCTTGCCCCAGTACACCACTGACACACACTTTGGCAAGAACTTGGGAAAGTTGCCTCATTAGAGAGGTCACAGTTAATTAGAGCTCTTTGCAGCCTGTCTCGGTAATTGTGTCATGAAAAGTATTTAAATGGAATAACAAGGAGCTTCAGAAATTCATTCAGGCAAAGAAAGAGTTAGAAGTGATGGTGATGGAGCCAATTCAGGCTTTCACATATTGGGGGGAGGGGGAGAAAAGGGTTTGGGCACATATGGTTGCAAAGATAAAGCTTCCAAACATTGGCAGACTGTAAATTGGTGCTGCAGCATCTCACTGTCCTACTGTGGTGATATGGAGAGCCCTGGTGGTCTCCCATTTGTGTTATTCATATGCTGTGAATTTCAGAAAGAGAGGAGGAGAGTAATGGGACTGTTTTGAGGGCAGGGTGTTGTAAAATGGAATAGAGATTACATGTTACCACAACAAGGAGTATGGAGAAATAACACACTTATAAATAACAGATTCGCAGTGTACTAGTCAGGAATAGAGGTTCTCACTCGTAGTAGCAAGCAGTGTTGGAGTTTCATTTGAAATATGTTAGTTTCAGGGCTTCTTCAGAAGGATTGTAAACAATATATTTAATGTGGTTTTACCCTGCCATCTCAGGGAGGTCAAATGCACAGTAATAGTGTTTGCTCCTGGATCAAAAACATGGAAAATAATAGGAGATGAATATTGTGCTTATATCCTGATTATTGACTGCCGATAGGTGTCTGATTGCCCACTGTAGGGTACAAGATGCTGGACTAGATAGGCCTTTGGTCTGCTAGGCTAATAAAAATTGGTCCTTTTTTATTGTCTCAAGTGTCAGCTATGCTTTGCTATAGGTTCATAATCTAGAAGCGACAAGACCGCTCAGTTGCAGCCTTACTGAAAAGAAAATAGTTCTTGGCCAGTAGATACTTGTTTTTGACCCAACCACATATTACCATATTTTTCCGTCTATAAGATGCCCCCATGTATAAGATGCCCCCCATTTTGGGGGACTCAGATTAAAGAAAATGGGGTGTGGGAGATGGCCCAGAGTATAAGACGCCGCCTAATTTTTGACATTATTTTTTAGGGGAAAAAACCTAGTCTTATACACGGAAAAATACAGTATATTTATGTGAGTCTGTTGGACTTGAAACAATTTTAGTCTATCCCAAACCCCTTAATGTGACTGTGGGGAACCTTTGGCCCTCCAGTTGTGGCTGAACTCCAACTCCTTCAGCCCCAGCAAGCATAGCCAATGGCCAGGGATGATGAGAACTATAGTTCAGCAATATTTGGAGGGCCAGAGGTGCCCCATTCCTACCTAAACATCTCAGAAAATGTGCATAGCATATACTGATAACTCCCACACCAAAGGGAAGAAGGTACAGTGGTGCCCCGCAAGACGAATGCCTCGCAAGACGGAAAACCCGCAAGATGAAAGGGTTTTCCATCTGCAGAGGCGCTTCGCAAGACGAATTTCCCTATGGGCTTGATTCGCAAGACGAAAAATGATGAAAAAAATTGAATTTTTTTGTTTGCTCCAAAACCCTTTATTCTGAATCGCTTCGCAAGACGAAAAAACCGCAAGACGAAAAGACTCCCGGAACGGATTCTTTTCGTCTTGCGAGGCACCACTGTACCTCACACTTTTGTTTGAATGTATGCTTAGACATTTCTTAAGAGGAGTACTTGTTCTCTGGACAGCTGTTAGGGAAGATCAGATTGACAGATACCAAGTCCACAACCTTTTCAGTGATGGATCCAGAACTGTAGAATAGCTTTCCTGGGAAACTCCTTTAAGTGGGCTTTGAAGCAAGACTTATGTTTTTGTATTAACAAAATACTGTAAATAATATTGTTTTACTTTTTTGTAAGGCACTTTAGAAAGACTTCTCTCTTTTAAAGGTAGGATTTAAATGATCATAATAAATAAATACCTACTGCTTTTGGGCACCCCGTCATTCGTGGACCTGTCCCCTGTCATGTGTGTTCCTGAAAATTATGCAGTGATAGTAATTTTTCAGCAATGTACGTAGAAGTATGTAGCCAAACTTGATAACTATGCCCTGGTATATTCTTCATTCAATAAATATTATGAACTTAGGTATATCAAAGATACATACAAAGTACTCTCAGGTCCCCTTCTGATAGTTTACATTCTGTGGTTAGAGCAAATAAATTGAACAACAGCAGAGCTTGGCAGTTTGTTCTAATCAAGGTGTTACTTGAGTTGTCAGGTGGGCCAAACCCCTCTCTGACATGCTATCTGGGGGATATTGTTTGTCCTGCTGGGGACTTGTTAATAGACATTTCCTGACTGACTACAATGTTCCTTGTGAGGAACAGGTTTAGACAGGCTTGGTGGGCCCAGTGGTAATCACAGCCCATCTGTTGAGGAGCAGGCCTCTGTCATCATCTTGTACTATACAGTGGTACTTCAGTTTACGAACTTAATCCGTTCCAGAAGTCTGTTCTTAAACCGACACAGTTCTTAAACTGAGGCACACTTTCCCTAATGAGGCCTCCCGCCATCAGGGCCCTTCCAGCGTTCGGCTTCTGTTCTTACACCGAGGTAAAGTTTGCAAACTGGGACACGACTTCTGGTTTTGCAGAGTTCGTAAACCGAATAGTTTGTAAACAGGGCTGTTCTTAAACCGAGGTACAACTGTTTTGCATCTTCGCTCTCACCCTTTTGTGCTTCTGCACACATACTGGATAGTTTATCAGTTCTGTGCAAAACTCTGGTGGAGTTCCAGTGTACACATGATGTCCCCATGCAAGTAAGGAAGAGCTACCCTGTTTATTTTGTAGAACTGTTGTCATGCACACAGAGCTGCTTCCCATATGGACAAGGGAGCCTTTGTTCACATGGACACATTTCCCATGCGATCAAGAAGCCTCTGGATTTGAGGATTTTAAATGCAAGGGAAAAGCTAAGTGACAGAGGCTACCACTCTGTACTTGGTGATGCTAAGCATCATTGAAGGGTAAAAAACTAATTCAGAGGAGCCAAATGAGTACCCTGCAAGTGTGTAAGATGGCCATTTCTAAAAACTGACCTAAACTTTGTTCTATTTCATTTAATCAAAGTCAGTGGTGCATATTTACCTGGAGCTGCTGTAAGCCCTAGGAATCTTTCATGTGCCTTAGAAATTACTTTTGCTACTAACTGGTGTGGCAACATTCTCCAGAAGTTCTCACCGGTGATTCACCTTGTCAGTAATGGAAGGCTGTACAGAGAGGAAATTATAATTTCTTAACTGGCCTCATTTGTATCTCTCTCTTTGGGTGGCAGCATGTCAACCCACCAATTATTTCATTAGGATTTAACTGATAGGTGTCTAATGACTAAGCAACCTGTGCAGACGGAAATATGCAGGAATGCTCTTGGGCAAACAAGGGAGTGATAGTTCAACTGGAAATAAAGTTGAAGATGCAAATGACTTTTTCATTGTGAAAGTATAAAGATCGATTTCTTAGCAAATATATTATAATCTCTGACTTGAGGGAGTGGGTCAGATACTTTGAGAAATGTTTAAAGTAGCCATTTTAATTTTATGGTGTTTGTGTCTGTCATTCCAGAGGGAAAAGTTAATAGCCCTTTTGGTGCATGTAAGCTCTTGGCCACGTCCAGCTCAGCTCTTTGGATCCTAGCCTTTGTTTTTCTCCAAAGAATTTCATCCCATGTATTCATGTCATTGTCCTTTTTAGCATGTGCTCCATTCAACTGCCAGCTTGTGCAGTGTAGGTTAACTGAAATGTATGAGCATAGACGAACCTTCTTGTTCAGTGCTGGGCTTGGGATGTTGCCAGAGCTCCACAGAGATTATTCTGGCACCTGGGAAGCATCCATGATGGATTAATTCTCAGGCAAAGGCTTCCAATTGCAAACTTCCAGCTGAATGTTAAAAGGTGGCACCATTCAAATTAGTAAAACAAAACAATTGTTGAGAAGGCCAGTTCTGCTTCTTTGAACAGTGGTTCTCTAGGATTAATACATTTCCTATTTGGGAGTGTTTCAGCACATAAAATGAATGAAATATGAAGAAATGGGAAGGGGGGGTGTACCCTGTACTAGACAAGAAACTGTCAACTTGCAAGCTCCAGAGATCTTTTGAGCTGCCAATTGATGAATCCTGGTGAGCATTACCATTATGGAGGAGTTGTGAGTCTTGCTTCCTAAGCACTGTGCTAAAAATACGCCTCTTCGTAAGTTGCTGTTTCTTTCCAGGTTGGGATGAGAGAAGCTTTAAGTTATTCTGCTTGTATTTTATTTTTTTAATACCTTGGCTTAGCATATGCTTATAATCAATTGCTGCCAAAGTGACTTCACATTGGGTTTCAGTATTTGTGACTTGCTGCCTTGCACTTTGTAAGTGGCACTTCTGAAAATGCTGGTTAATACAGAAGCAAAAACCAGAATCTGCATCTACATTTAAGACCAACCGGTCTACTGGTGTTCCAGGGGCAACACACTTCCATGCTTTGGGCTTACTGAAAAGGACACAGGGTTGTAACAAGAGGAAAGACAATAAATAGGAAATGCAAGCTTTGCGCTAGGCTTTTCTGCTAGGGAGCCTTGCGTGTTGTAGAAGTGTTCTAGGCTGCACAGTCTGTTCAAGCATAGTGCTGTCCGATCCTCTTGTCCCTTGCTGCAGTGCCATGTGAGTATTAGGGCTGTACTTATTGCAGGCAAATTTTAATAGTATTGTGAGTTTTCCAGGAAAGCTGTATACCATCTTAATATTGCATAGTGTTGATATGCTAGCCTACCTTGAGTGGTTAAAAATGTGGGCTAAAATCCTTTGAAAATAAAATACTAAATTACTGATAATCACAGAACCCCAGGGTCCCCCAAAGAAGTTGCTGCTCTAGACCCTGAGACAATTTGGTGGTGTGTGTGTGTGTGTGTGTGTGTGAGAGAGAGAGAGAGAGAGAGAGAGAGAGAGAGAGAGACGCTTTCTCTCAGCTTTGCAGATCTCTGGAATATGTTAAAATTATATCTTAAAATGTCCTAAGCTGCATTGGAATCACACGGTCAAAAAGTTGGAGCCATTGGGCATTGTAGTGTCTCGGCAATTTTGTCACGATACAGAGCACAATTTAATATCTTTCAGCACAAAAGTCTCAGTTTCATGCGTGTTTGATGTTTAAGTGACACAGTCCCTAATTATCCATCCCCCTTTTCTTTTGTGTCATGTCTTTAAATTGTAAGTTTGAGAGTAGGGACTGTCATTTTTTTATTGATCTGTAAGTTGCTCTCGGAGCCTTTTTGGCTGAAGAAAATGCTATCAATCAATCAATCAAGGCTGCAGATTGTTTCCATAGTTTTTAGACAGATAGCGCTCTAGTCCCCCTATTTCACAGTTAATGAACTGAAGAAGTGAAACAAGTGCCTTTCAGTTCGTCCAGGACAGGGATGGAAATTAAAACTGTCTATCCATTGAGCTGAACATCTAGAGAATCAAAGTGCATAAATCAAATGTGAAATGGGTGTTGAAATGTGTAGACCACTGAAAACATTGACTGTCCATCTATATTCAGCAGTGGTTCTTAAATTTCACTGGATCCAGGATGAGAAGGACCATTTGACATGCCTGAATGAGACCTGCCACCTCTGACATTAATAGAAGTATATTTAATAGCTTTAGAATTTGTGCAGACCCCTTTTGCTGAATTTGGCTAACAGCCCATGGGATGCGTAATCTTTGGAAAATATTATGACACCAGTAGTAGTAGCAGCAGAGTCAGTTGCAAACCATTAGTACAAAGCCTCTTTCAGGAAAAAAGGTATCCCATGCAGGAAGAAAATCCTTGGTGATACTTTCACCATTGAGAGCTGGAAACTGTTACAATTTTGTTATTGAATTTCTTGATCATTTTTTTCTGTGGTGTCTGCAACACGTACATAGTTTCCTCATTTTGTTGCTGTCAAAAATGCAAAGTCTGCACTCATGGTATCAGTAAAGAAAAAGAACCATTCCCCCTCCATTCTCACAAAATTCCTTGATGGCTTTTCAGCTCTCCCTTTTCTTTTATGGCAAAGTGGGTCATTGAAACTTTTCTTCCCTTTTTAGCCTAAAGCATTTTTATAAGCTGCACACAATATAAGCCACTAATTGGGCCATGTTGCTGCCACCAGGGAATCTATTTGCTATGGCCCAGTGTTAGCAGAGTGGTAGCACCTGTTACTTTGTTAATTTCAGTGTGTGCAAAACTGTGGCTTATTTAGAGCATCATTCAAACCTGAACTGAAAGATGTTTAACCATAACTTTAATTAAAATATGGAATGAAAATGAACCTTAATAATTTTGCTACCACATTTTCCCAGTGGACTATTCTTCGTTTTCAGAAGCGGGCATGAAACCATTTAGTATTGTGCTTACCTGGTGCAGAACCTGGAAGGTTGCATACCCAATAAAATCTGGCAGAACAGATTTGTATTCAAAGAGTGCCTTCTGGGCTACACTTTTTTGCAGGTTATCTATCATTCAGCATCTTGCCTATGTTCCAGATACCTTTCTTTCCTGTGACACTGAAAAGTCATCAGGTTTGGGCAGGCTTGGAAAATCGTTTGATTTAAGCCATTAGCTCTCTATAAAGCCTCTCTTTTACCACTGTAGGCAGTATCATTTAATTATTTAATATGCTGCCCTGCCTCTCCTGTGCTTGAAGCCCCTCAACAAAATGAAATAAAATGAAGTCCTAATTGGACAGTTTCAGCAGCAGCAACTATCATCTCCTTGCTGGCTTCGAAAGTTGTTTGTAGATGTTCCTAGGTGTTCGTAGATGGATCTTAGGAACATAAGAAGCTGCTTAATAATAATAATATTATTATTTCCCCAGCCACTATGGGTAGCTCCCAACAGAATATTAAAAACACAATAAAACATCAAACATTAAAAACTTCCCTAAACATACTGTGACAGACCATTGGTCCATTTTGCTCTACACTGACTGACAGCAGCTCTTCAGGGTATTAGACTGGGGTTCTAGCTCGAGATGCCAGGGATTGAAAGTGGACCTTCTGTGTGCAAAGCATACTCTATTACTGAGCTACAGCCCTTCTCCTAAGTATTGCAATCCCTTCTTGAAAGTGTGTGCTATGGTGCTCCCGCCTCTGGAAATGTAAGTGTTTGGGAGAGACCTAAAGGCACTGAGTTTACCAATGAACCTTTACAAAGTGACCAATGACTGAATCCGACCAGTGCAGGACTGGCCAATTTGCAGAAGTGACTAAAATGTAACTTGGAGTGGCAGCATATTTAGAAACAGCAAGAGGAAGACTTGAGATCCCTTATAGAAGCTATTGGGGCACAATCTTTAGGTCGTGTTTAGAGGTTGCAAGGAATCTTGGCAAGATTATTGAAGGTGTGGTAGCATCTTAGGCCAGGTTCTGGATGAAACCTATTGGACCCATTTCAAGCAGGTCTAATTTTGAGACTGAGACACCTTTGGTCACCTTGGCAGGTAAACGTGTCAGGAAGTAGATAGGGGCAGAATGTCTGCCAATTTTGCTTCTCGACTGGAGGGAATGGGCTTAGGTGGGAAAGTATCTGATGGTTTTGGTCCTTGCTTGGAGGCCAGTTTCAGAAGATGATGTGGGATTCACCTTGGCCATTGGAGCATAATATCGCACAAGATTGATTCTTTTCCCAAGTTTGAGGGGAAGAAAAGAAGCTGGAGTGTATATATATATATTGGTTTAGCTGGCCAGTTGAAGCCATCTATCATCCCCTAACAACCCATACACCTCTTTGTCTGGATTAAGCTATACTGTAGTTTACCTCTGGTGGGGAATGTGGCATGCTCCTTCTGGGGTAATTTGTCTACCTTTGGTCCCCACCCTGTTCTCAGCTCCTATAAGCTGTCAGCATGCAACAGCAGCCACATCCTGAGAAAAGGTACGAACAGTGGATACAAATAACAGAAGGAATCAAGAGAAAAGACTCAGAGAGGAATCCAGAAATGCCACAAGCTGGCTTTCTGTACCATCCATTTTCTAAATTACTTGTTGGAGTAGCAGTATTCACAGTCATCCTGTAAAATCTCTAGCCAGGTACCAGATTATATTGCAATCTATTTAGGTGGCACAGAGATGTAAGTGGAATGTAATTGCACACAGCTGGAAGAGTTAGGCCTATTTCTCACCTTTTGGGATGTAAAATGGGAATCCCTTCTTGTTTGCTTTAACATGACCTTGTAAACAATATAGGCTCCTGTGTGCTTAAGATTACCTGTCTTCTTACTGGACTACTTCTGAAACTTGCAGCTATGAGTTTATTGTGAAATCAGTGTTTCTCATGCATGCAAGTTTTTCACAGCCTCCATATGACTTCGTTGTCATCAAAATGCTAGGCCATACTTTTTCCATTTAATGTGGATTTCCCCTTACTGTGGAATATCCAATAAATAACTCATTATGCATCTGCAGCCACTGCTGGTGTGGAAGCTCTTTTTTTCACATGTGACACTTTAGTGAGTGACCTTTATTACCACACCTTTGTGTCCATTTGCTCCTCAGCTGAGTACAACCTAGTCATTTTCTTTCTGGGTGATCCCAGCAGGTGATCCCATGTTCATTGTTGTCAGCTCATCAGCACCAGCAGCTTGTTTGGTTATTCTTCACACTCATGGACTTTAGTTGGTATGGAGCCTCAGACACTCCAGTAATCATTAATTGAAATGCCGCTGCTTCAAGTATTTTCTGGTCCTTTTATATATATATATGGAAGCCGTGGAAAAGGGGATGTTGAGGTGCTTTGCCCTCCTGCCAGTCCCCCCAAAAGCACAACCATTGTGGTGTAGTGGTTTGAGTGTTGGACTAGGGCCTGGGAGACCAGGGTTCAAATCCACACATTGCCATGTGAAGCTCCCTTGAGAGACCTTGAGGCAGTTGCTGTCTCTCAGCCTAACCAACTTCACAGGGCTGTTGTGAGCATAAAATGGTGGTGGAGGAGCTCTTTGGATGAAATGTGAGATACAAATTTAGTAATAAATACAAAGTAAACCATCCATTTCCCCTGTTATGCAACATGCTTACAACATTTGTTCTTTCACTTGGATATTTATTGTAGGTCTTTTTAAAATTTGCACTCACAACACCGGAACAGAGATACCTAAATAACTGCCCAGAATGGAAAAGCTAGTGGAGTGCAAGAAAGTAGAGTGATTGAGGGGAGGGACACAAAACACAACTTGGGGTCCTTCCCCCCTTCATTTGATTTCAAAGTCACAGGTCTGAGAGGGTTTTTTGTTGTCCCGCTGCTTTCCCTGGGAAAACCAACTGCTGAATCGGAACTGGGGAAAGTGGCAGGACAAAAAGAAACCCTCGTGGACCCATGACTTGAAATCATGGGATACATTCTGTCAAGCTCCTTCCAGTGGCGTGGATGGCAAGTAGCAGAATTGCAATGAATATGATGACTAGGAAAAGGGGGAGTGTGTAAACACTTGTATGACTAGTGTGCACACAGAAAAATCAGATCTGAACAACTCATTAGCAAGAGAACTCCTCTGTGTGGACACGACCAGTCTTCTGATTGTGAATTGGAAAGAGGATCCATAGTGCAAATTCAACAGCACATAGTTACTTGGGCTATGTTTGGGCAACTCTGAAGAGGTGCGATTTTCTTGAAACACCAGCTTTTGCTTAGCAATGTATGAGATTCAGAGAGCTATTTCAGTCATGCCTAAGTCTTGTGCAGATCAGCTAGGCTCTTTGAACAGCAGGTCCCTATTCCTTTGGCTCTTCCTTCAGTTTCAGAAGTGGTTTAGCATATGGTGGGCTGTTGTTCAAGAAATAGAAGTCCAAAGCCCTTTTGGACTTAATCAGTTGCACAATTCTTAATCTACCATCCTATCTTTTACTTGGCCAACAAATTAAACGGGCCTTGTTATTCTGCCATGGTATTGCCTCCACTAGAGTTTGCTTTTGTCTCATTCATTTGTCTCTATGCACGCAGAAAATTCCTAGGCTCCTTCCTCTCTTTGAATTTTATTGTCCTTGGGATAGTTTTGGCTAAGGGTCTTCTGTCACTCTCTGTTCCAAGAGTTCTGTCTTGAGAAGATGACACTTTATCATTCAGCTGAGTATCTGGAGTATCTCCAGGCCCTTTGGTGTGTACAGAGTTCAGTATCTTGATCTACCGATTATACTGTTTTTTTCCTCCCCTGACCCTGTACTCCTGTGCAATTACTATTTTGATTTCTCCTCTCTGCTACTTAATTGCCATCCTCACCTTCATCAGCTTTCAGTTCTGACCACTGCTTTCATCTCCATTGCCATAACAATCTGGCAGGCTTGGGTGGAAAAAGTGAAGATTGACGCCTGCCAGAATTTGCATTCCTACACTTTTTCTGTACATCATAGTCGGGCTGTGACTTTTAATGGAATGGAGTTCTTTCAGGAATTGCAAGATTCTTAGATTTGAAAATGGGGTATAGGGCCACCTTGGGGAGAGCGAAGTGGGAAGTATTACTGTTTACCTCCAATAAAACTGGCTAGTTCTAGAACTGACAAGGTGCCACTGCAAATTAGTAACGCTTAGTACCGTAATGGATTTTTAAAAGCAATTGTGAATTTTGGGCACTGCTAAATCAATACTTGCAGCAGTTGCTAAAGAGTGTACACCAGCTGATTTCATTTGGTTAATTATCCTTGAAATCCTTTCTGGATAATCCAATTTGTTGTTTGTTGAGTTTGTCCTTGAAAATTATTTAGAAATAACACAAAATGCCATTTAAATTGTTCTGGGGGAAAACCTTGGTATTGCATGTCATGTAATCTCACCTACAAAACCAAAAGAGCAGCTCTTAATGACCAGAACATTGTAAATTCAGAAGAGATAAGATAGCCCTTTAGATATTTGAAGATGACTGTCGCATGAAAGATGGAGCAAGCTTGTTTTCTCCTGCTCTGAAAGATAGGACCTGAACCAATGGCTCCAAGTTACAAGAAAGGAGATTCCAACTAAACATCAGGAAGATCTTTCTGCTGGTAAGAGCTGTTCATTAGCAGAACTGACTTCCTTGGAATGTGGTGGACTTTCATTCCCTGGAGGTATTTAAGCAGAGGTTGGATGGCCATCTGTCATGAATGTTTTCATTGAGATTCCTTCATTGCAGAGGGTTGGACTAGATGACCCTTGAGGATCCTTCAAACTCTGCAATTCTGTGATTCTATTATTATGTTTGTGAGTATGGATCAGGAACATTAAAGAGGACAGGAGGGGAAATCAGCAGAAGGGTTCCCCCCACCCACCCCACTGCCACAGCTCTGGTTTTAACTGCTTAGCTATTAAGGCTCAGTGATGAAACTGGTGAGGTCAGGAAGTGAGTTAAGCTTAGGTGCTTTTCCCAGGGTGGGAATAAGTGGTAGAGCAGACGTATAAGCAGTGGCCAATCAGTAGCGGGAAATTAGTGTGGTTTATGCAAAAGTTATTTGTTTTCTTAAAAAAAATTTAATTTCTACAGAAGAACAAGAAAAAGGTACAGAAAGTGTCAATTTACACAAATAGTGGGGAACTAGCTTGTGGGTCTAATTAGGCTGCAAGATTTTGAGGGTTGGTCTGCCAAGTGGTTTCAGATAAACCACGCTTACCTAAAAGGAAAATAGGAATCAATTGAAATGGTTTACTCATTATGTGAACACTTGCGTAACATATGATTTCCTGAAAACGCATTGTGTTCGGCTAACGAGACCTGCATGTACTATTTTGATACCTCAGAACATTGTGAGTGATCTTATCCTCTGTATTCAATAAATGGCTACCAATTTACCTTAAATCATTTTATTGTCTCCCCCCCTCTCCTTTAAAATTATTATTATTATTATTATTATTATTATTAATAATAATAATAATACCATGCCCATCTGACTGAGTTGCCCCAGCCACTCTGGGTGGCTTCCAACATAATAAAAACACAAACGTCAGTTCTATAAAGGGGTTTAAATGATACATATTTATACTATGTAACAACACATTTATACTATGTAAATTGCACATTGTTCTGTTGGTCACAATCTGTTTAATATAAAAAACATTTCAAGTAATTTTCTTAATGCTAAGAAATTCAAATATGGGGGTAAAGATAAAACACAGATTTTTCCTTTCATTTGTTTGGGTTGGCAGAGTACGTGTTTTTGTGACCAACATAATTTGCTAAACCAGTATGTGTTGCATTGTATTAAGCTTATCTGATTTTATTTTTTACTTAAAATTTCTTCTCCGTATAGCAAATGAGAAAGCAAAATTGTCACTAAATTAAGTCTCATTAACCTATTGTCTGTTTTCTTGATGAGGTGTTTAGCTGAAGATTAGAAAAAAAGTAGAGAAATTCTGCGTCATCTTTCATGTAATGCTTCTGGTTGTTTTACTCAACTGTAGAATGCCACTTTGAAAAACTGTTGCCGGTTAATGAAACTTTGGAAAACTAAAATGATATACGTAGAATATATTTATTATAGATGGAAAATGTAGTTTGACATACCCCACCATGTCATTATCTTGTAACCCTTTGTGTTTGGACATAAAAATATGTGTTTTTTTCTATAGAGTTTCTTATGTCTCCTATAGAATATTTTCCCCCTATATTTTACACTTAATCATGAATCCTTTTACTTGTTTAGTTTCTGTTCCATATTTTATGAGTATTTTATGTATTTTTTGATAATATATATTTATTTTAGTGCTTAATTTCTCAACATCTGTTAATTCACTTAATTTACTCTGTATTTGAGCCGGAGGAAAGACTTAAAATACAGTTTTGATACTTAGCAAAGCTAGTCTTTGCTCAGAGGTGTAAGCATTTGCATTATTGTGCTGTTCCAACAAGACAGTTAGCTATGGCTTAATTTCTAAGAAACAGAAACAAGCTAATTAAAGAGGAAAGAACTGCCCACTTTGATTCTCTGTTATAATCTTCCATATCATTTTTCTTTGAAGTGGTGTTGCTTGTTCTCAGGAGGAGGGAGGTATGTCATAGCATCTTGTATCTGATGGGAAGCTAGCTGAAGAGTGAGACATAATGTACAGCTTCAGATCTCATAGCTTTATTTGTAGTACACAAGGAGAGAAAGTTCTGTCCATGAGTTTTCTCCCAGTGCTAATTAACATGTAGGATGCAAAATTCATGGAGATTGTAGCTAGGGAGAAAAGACTAAAAACTTCCCTTCCTGTGTACTGTGATCTGGGTTGCAATCCCCCTTATCCAACATGCTCAAATTTATTTGATGTCAATTTAATTTAGTAAGCATCTTAAAAATATTTATTAAATGTGATTACAAATCGTGTTGCAGTTGCTACCTCCTAAAGTGCACAATTTGTTCAGTTAGTCCTGAATTTAGATGACCTGATTCATCTGAATCATATGGTTTTATTTTATTAGAACTTTCTGCCTTTGCGTCATATTTATTTACACGTTAGGTACTGAAAACAAGTGCCTTGACTTGTGCAAAAGTTCTTCTAAAGGCATCCTGCCACATTAATTCACCAGCATGCACTTATTTTCCCTGCCTAGATCTTAACATTTGAAACCAAGAATCCAACGGAGCTGTCAGAGCGCCTGCGTTCTGTCTGTGGAAATCAGAGCAACGCCTATGCCCGCCTGCTAGAATACCGCTTGAATGCTCTGCGTGGACTCTGGAATGCCCAGCGCCAGCTTGCCTTGGAGGAACAGCATGAACGGGAAAACTCTGGGGATGAGGAAGCCCTTGCCTTGCTCAAGCGGCAAGGCCTGTTACAGCAACCCGAACAAGCACCTTTCACTTCGCGGATGGGGCTGCTCTTGGTCTTCCCTCTCATTGAGTCCCAGAGCAGAACAGACCCTTCCCTTTGTAACATAACTGCTGAGGTGCTCTTGACTTGCCTTCGTGACTGTCAGCCCTTGAGCTTGACTAAGGAGCCGGTGGACTGTCTCAATGGCATTGAGTCCTTGCTCTGCTCATGGCTGGAGGAGACGTCCACTTCAGGCCAACAGATTCCACAGAAGCAAAAAGAAAACGCTGCTGCTGCCCTTGTTGCCTTGGCTTGTGCAAGGTAGGAGAGGTGTAGGGTGGGAAATCTGGGCGTGCAGATCTTTTCATTGCTCACCTTTTGTATGCCCATGTTAAACTGTGGCAGAAATATTAAGATGTGCCCGGGATTCAGGACTGTGCTCACAGATGGGAATTTGGCCTTGTTGTCCAATTGCCTCCTTTTCCACCTAGCCACAACTTTTAATTTCCAGCAGCAGAGGGAAGAATGTGTACTGGCATGGATTGAGGCATAGGTGGCAGTGGTGGGACGTTGTTTGCTTCCAGGATTGGTCTAACACAGCCTTCCCATATCATAAAAACAGGGGTTCCCCACTAGCTAAGTACTGCGGACCCCCTGCTTTTCAAAAGCCAAGCCATGGACCCCCTACTTTTGAACATTTTGATATCTCTGTGGTAGTTTTTGTTATGTGAATGGTGCTATGCAGTTTAGGGGTACTTTCATTTTCCTACTCATATTGAAATACTGCCCCTCAATGAGGCCAAACTTAGATTCACAAAATGTTTAGGGGTCTGCATCCCCCCAGAAAAAAGCACTGGTGCTATGGTCCTACTGGGTGGGTTACACGAACCCTCAGTTGGGAACCACTAATTTAAAGGAACCTGTACAGCGGGGTTTCAGTTGTTTTGTGGGTCAAGGAATCCATTTGTGAATATTAAAGTACACTAAGGTCCCGCTTTCCAAACACAATGCATTCCCAGGAAATCATTTGTTAGGTGAGCATTCACATAATGAACCAATGATTTCCTATGGGAACTTTTGTAATCTGTGATATATCTCTCTCCCATCTTGCCATGGTTTCTCCTAAAATGGCTGTAGCCAATCACCTAAAGAGAGACAAAAGAAAAAAGACTTGGGCATGTGAATATTTTGTTGTAGAAGAGCTCTCTATAAGTAAAGGCATAAAAATTACAAGTAAAATGTAGCTTCCCACATTAGTATACACTGTGCAATAGCAATTAGCAAGTTTTTAAATTTTTTGAAGACCAGATCAGTAGAACAATGTTTTCTTAAATGTTTTATAATTAATATAGGCATGTTCTTTGCTCCCGCTCTTCTTTCTTTTATTCATTTGTATAATCCTTTTTGGTTATGCTTTTGAGCATCAGCAGGTTCTTTGGATGCAAATGCTAGTCTGACTTACAGATAATGTGTCAGAAAGCTCAGGTATATGGGTGGACAGTTCTGAGAAATGGCACTTACTAATAATCTATTGATTCCAAAAAATTCTGGTATTGGATATTCCTTAGCTGCCTTAGTGCCAGGGAAGTAGCCGTTAGACCTTGGACTGGGATCAGTATTGACCTTGTTGCCTCCTGGGATTCCTTTATGTAGCATCACTGGATCTTGTGAAACTGATGGTTTGAACATTGGCTCAGAGAACGTGAGATTTCCAACTATGCATTCATGGGATTAATGTCATGTAATAAATCTGTGGTCTCATTTTTAATCATTTTTCAGAAGTAGACTAGCAAAGTAGGTTTTGGTTTTTGTTGTGCGTCCAGCTCATTTATGACTTAGCAGAAAACAAAACCATAAAGCTATATTTAGAGAACATGATGCCATCATTTTCCATCCGTGAACCATAAAGATCTCAATAGATACATAATTTGTATTATACTCAAAATGTTTAAATAAAAGCAAGCTTGCAGAAAGGGTTACAGTGAGTTGTGCTGGCTTTTATTTGAGTTGCAAAAATTATTAGATAGAAATGGTTGAGAATCCCAGCACTTTTAATGGGCAAACTGAGAACAGCTGTCAAATTAAATTTCTCCCCCATGTTTGTCTCACTGCATTGCCAGTATTTATTCATGGACTCTTCCCGGAATTTTCACTGTCATCTGAATAAAGCATGACAGAATTATTTGATATACCTGGATGTATGCAGCTTCTTTACACATTTTAAAAAGTAATTTTTGAGTATAATACAAACAATGCAATGCAGGTAAACCTCAAGACCATGGGTAGGCAAACTAAGGCCCAGGGGCTGGATCCAGCCCAATCACTTTCTAAATCTGGCCCGCGGACGGTATGGGAATCAGCGTGTTTTTACATGAGTAGAATGTGTGCTTTTATCTAAAATGCATCTCTGGGTTGTGTGTGGGACTTAGGAATTGGTTCATCCCCCCCCCCAAAAAAAAATATAGTCCAGCCCCCACACAAGGTCTGAGGGACAGTAGACTGGCCCCCTGCTGAAAAAGTTTGCTAATCCCTGCTCAAGACAATTACATAAAGAAAACAAGAAGAGAGATACAGGAGGGGGGGGGGCACAGGTCAGTTTCACAGTTGACAGATAACCTAAAGTAGAATTGGGGTAAAAGGAGAGGAGGGAGATCAGGAGAAGGATAACACAAGAGTTCAAGTTCAATGAGTTTTTCAGTGGCTCATCTGAGAAGATGGTGGACTCTGTCCTCCTACAGAATCACTGATGAGGGAGACCAAGGGGAACCAAGCTGTAGCAAAAGCATCAGGTTTTACACAATTCATAGCAAGCCATATGGCATGAGTCAGTTTCTCAGGTAAAGCTATGAAACGAAGGGCCTATACATGCCCTCCAGGATAAAGTCTGAGGACATTTTCCAACTTCCTTCAATAGTCATCCAGGCTGCTACAAGGAGAAACATCAGCAGATCTTTGGGGAGCTATTTAGGGCCAGTAAAAATAACGGAGCAAGTACAGGAGACTTAGGAACAGTTTGCTTATTATTATATTATATTATATTATATTATATTATATTATATTATAATTATTATATTGTTATAGTATAAGCTGGAATTAAATATATTATCCCAGAAATGCTCAATGTAGAGAAAAGCTGCCACATATACAGTGCCTCAGTCCTCACATCCACTCTAACACTTAGGCGACTGTGCCATACCAACAATGAATTAGCTTAAGAGAAGCTTTTTTAATTCCTGCAGAAATTGTTTTAAAAGGGACATGAGTCCACATGGCTGACTAAGAGTCCTACATTCTACGTATCTTTACTAGAGCTCCTAAACAGTTGTACAGTTTGTGCTGTGTACATCTTATTAAGGTCTCCTGCTTTGAAGGTAACTTCCATATAATTTGCAAAAGCTCTCCCCGCAAGTTTGTATTGTGCCAGTCTTTCTCAACGGACTTCTAAAACCCAACCAAATACTGGTACTTTGCATGATATTTAGCTTCCAGGGCTTTGCTGCTCTTCTGTTGTTAATTCATTCTTATCTATTTTAATATGAATTTTCACAGAGGCTGCATACATCTTCTTTCTGGTGCAGGTTTGACCTCTCACAAATTTTGTCAAATTGTTGAATAACTTCCTCTTTTCCCCATTTCCCCCCCACTTTTAAGTTTAGTAGAGTTGAACCAAATTTTTTGGCCTATTCTTTCTGCCACTTAGATTTTCTTTGAGGCTTATTTTTCATTCTGATGTGATCTTTTAAAGAGTTCTGAATATCACTGCCTGTAGCTCATCTATTGTGGTTGTCTGTGGGAATGTAACCTGCATTGTGTGATTCCTCATTAGTATTATTTGCATGACAGCACAAAACATTGTGTCATTTGAATACTGATAAGGAATGCACAATTATCAGTCTAGAGATGTATGCTGGATATTTCTCCCAGTTATCTACCAGAATGGTTTCACAGACCAGTTTAAAGTGTTGTAGTGTCTTCAGCATTATTACCTGTTTTGAAGGGTTATGTCATCAACTGTCACAATAAAAAGAAAGAAAAAAGAAAGAAAGATACTATGGATAAGATATTTAGGTGAAATGTTTGTTTTAAAATTAATGTTATTATAGTTAATTTAATGTTCACAGATGGATTCCTCAGCTACAGAAATGACTCCATATGTGTTCTCATATGGAAAGGGTTACATGCAATAAACATTACCAAAATGCTCTTATCTGGCTGCCATATTGGAGACGGTGCATTTCCCAATATGATTCTACATCTGATACTTTTTGTAAAAAGGATAGCTGTACTTTTGCAGAAGTGGACTCTCTTTACACAACGTTGGCTAATTATTGCCTACAGAAATGTTTGGGGGCAGTGTTAATTTCTGTGTACTTTTATGCTTCCTATCTTAATTATGTTTACAGTATGTGGTAGATCTTAACTGTATTGTAACTGCATTTGTATGATACAGAAACCATACAAATATTGTTGTAGTCTAAGCGACTGATACTGCCCTTCTGCTCCCCCCCCCCCCAATTTCCTTACTTGAATGCAACTCAAAACATAAGGCAAGCCAACTCCTTCTAATTCAGTTTTCTACAGTTTCATACCCTTGAATTGATTTTGCTCTGAGTTTGCTCTGGAAGAAAACTCCTTTGAGTAGGGCTGCACCTGCCTTCCATACTGAAATTCTGTGCTGTGGACATTCCTTTGAATTTCTGACTTCTGACTGCTCTCAGCCTTACAGGTGCTGCCCTGTAAGGTAGCCAGTGTTGATTCCTTCCCCTATGTCTTGTCTACCAGTGTTTTGCCTTCACTACTGGTTGTTCTTTTATGATGAGTAGGAACAAAAGGAATATTGGCTCTGTAGTATCCTTGTGTCTGTACATATGCTAATCTGCCGGTCAAGTTCACATCAACTCTTGTGTTGTTGCACACAAGAGTTTGCACAGTTCATACCATGCTGCTTTGCATTAGTTGCACACCCAATTTTTATCAGTGGTGGAATAGCTGCTGTAGGCCAATTTGCTGATGTGATCACCGTACTGGTGGCTGCATGGGGTATAGAACTGTTGTTTTGATGGATCCTTCCATACCAACCATGATATTACTTTAACAGTTCCACTCACACCCTACCTTGTTGGTTCAAGCAGTGATTTTGCATGGTAAAGAGGCAACCTAGGAGAAGAAAACTGAAGAGGATAGAGGCGTTAGCCTATTGTTAAGTGTGTCCATTGTTATCATCCTTCCATCCCAAATTATAATAGAATCTCAAAGCCAGGTGAAAACCTCCAGGCTCTTCTGTGAAACCGGTAAGATATCCTGAAGCTTTAGATAATGAAGGTTTATGTAAAAAGGATCTCTGGTATATACTATGGCTATCTACCCCATGTCATTGGTGTTCCATGAAATTTGGTAAATGTCGAAACACACTCAGAGGAGGTGTGTTCTAAGTTGTATTTCAGGAAGACATCTTGAGGCTTTGAACCAGTAAGAGTTTGCTTGACTTTTTAAGAGCATCTGTTGGTATCCTGCAGTTTCCAAGAGTGACTGCTGCTTTGTATTTTAACTCTTTCCTCAGGGGATCATTGAAAACGTTTGTTCACACAGTACACCTTTTACAGAAGCAAACAGAGTTGGGATCCCTGCCTGTAGCTGATGTGTTACACAGGTAGGAAGAAGGCTTCTGGGGGGCGATCACATTGCTATAGATCAAAGACTAATCTTAAAAACATACTCATGCATCAATGTTGGGATTTTTTTTTAACTTAGAGTGAGTAATTAGAAAAGTCCATTCCCCACCCTTACCCAGAGCTATTTACAAACCGGAACTACACTAATAGTCCTTACTGTTCATACATATGCCATCCACCATTTAAGTACCGTATTTTTCCATGTATAAGACTAGGTTTTTTCCTAAAAAATAATGTAAAAAATTAGGGTATGTCTTATACATGGGGCTATCTCCCCCCCCCCCCATTTTCTTAAATCTGAGTCCCCCAAAATAAGATGCCTTATACATGGGGGCGTCTTATAGATGGAAAAATACAGTATATTTTAATGTGCACTGTATGTCTGTCTTTAGCTAAATATTTCCATTTCATAGAAGCATTTCCCCCATTTCTAAACTTTACTTTGTATTCATTCTCTAAAGGTTGTTGCTTTTGGAAGGGGGGCCTGGATCACCCTCTTGTTTGCTTGGGGGCAAACACATGGTGTCCTGGGGGTTTGAAGATATGTTGCCAGCACCTGATGCCAACCCGGGCTCAGGCTCAGAAAATAAAGGTGAGATTTGTGAATTTAAAGAACAAGAACACTTCTGCATTTGGATTGCCTTGCCTTTTAAATAACCACAGTCCGAAGTTGTAAGGGTAGATAGAAATCTTGTCCAGGTGACAGCTGGTGCTGCGCAGACAGTCAGAAGGTATTTATTTATTTGATTGATTGATTGCGTTTGCACCCTGTTGTTCAGCCAAAAAGGCTCCCAGTGTAGCTTACGTGGAAAGCCCTTGTGCACCAGGGGAGTCCACTGCAGTAGACACACATGTTAACATGTTGTTTGTACAAAGGTATGATTTTACTGCTAGATATGGTAAAGTTGTTTCCCAGTCTGTAATATGAAAAATCATCTAACAAGTAGGAAACAAATATTGTAGCACTCCTATTCAGGGTTCCAGCTAACCAGCCATGCCATCTTCAAGGGTTGTTGTTGTTATTTAGTCATTTAGTCGTGTCCGACTCTTCGTGACCCCATGGACCAGAGCACGCCAGGCACTTCTGTCTTCCACTGCCTCCCGCAGTTTGGTCAGACTCATGTTTGTAGCTTTGAGAACACTGTCCAACCATCTCGTCCTCTGTCGTCCCCTTCTCCTTGTGCCCTCCATCTTTCCCAACATCAGGGTCTTTTCCAGGGAGTCTTCTCTTCTCATGAGGTGGCCAAAGTATTGGAGCCTCAGCTTCATGATCAGTCCTTCCAGTGAGCACTTAGGGCTAATTTCCTTAAGAATGGATGCATTTGATCTTCTTGCAGTCCATGGGACTCAAGAGTCTCCTCCAGCACCATAATTCAAAAGCATCAATTCTTCGGCGATCAGCCTTCTTGATGGTCCAGCTCTCACTTCCATACATCACTACTGGGAAAACCATGGCTGTGACTATACGGACCTTTGTTGGCAAGGGTACACCATTCCATTTCCCTTCCCACCCCCTTCTTTTCTGTGTGTTTCCCCTCAGACAGTCAACCAGCTTTCTGTGGCCATTGAGTGTGTTCAGTCCTTAGAGAGCTGTTTTGAGAGAGGGGTCCCCTCAGGTCGGGTGTGGGTTTTGTTTTGCTTTTTGCTACTTCTGCTAATACCTCCTGTTGTGTGTGGATGATGCCATCTTGGCTGCCCAAGGATCAGTTCTCTGAGGATGAGCTCACAGTTAGGAGGATGATGAGTGTGTGTGTGTGACAACAGGACCTTTGAATATTGGCCCTTGCAGTGTAATTTTCAAAAACGTTTGATGTATGAATGAAGTGTGTGTATGTGTTTTTTTGTCCTCTTTCATTTTATTTTTTTTAAATATTTATTAGAGGTTTGGAAATTACAGAAAGAAAAGAAAGAAAGAAAAGGAAACAATATAAAGTTAACAGAACATACATTACAATTACAATAAAAGAAAACACTACAACAATACAAAAAAAAGAAAAGAAAAAAAACACAATACATTACACACATCCAATATTCCATATCTTTGCCTTTCATTAACTTGATTCATCGACCTCCTCACACCTCCCTTTTTTGTATTCTATTTCAATTAACTATTTCAGCAAATTCTTTCCATCTTACTCAATTTTTGTTCTATAATTTATCTTAACAGTCTAACCTTAAATTTTCCATTTTATCCCATTATCAATCCATTTTTACTTAAGTCTTTATTACATTTCTGCTAAAACCATATAACTTCATTCCAGCATCCTTCTAACATTCATTAATTTTACAATGTTTTTGTAGATAGGCTTTAAATTTTTTCCAGTCTTCTTCCACCGACTCTTCTCCCTGGTCTCGGATTCTGCCAGTCATTTCCGCCAGTTCCATGTAATCCATCAACTTCATCTGCCATTCTTCCCTGGTGGGTGGTTTTTTGTCCTCTTTCATGGGCTAGGGCAGCTTTACGTATTGGTACTGAAACTGATACTCAGCCCAGAGGTTGTACGTAATCTGAGTGAAGTACAACACATCAAGGGGTCTTCTTCTAGCCAATAGTGTCTGTGTTGTCCCCATAGTTTGAATGGGAAGCTGCATCTCCCCCCGCCACCCTCAAAATATTATGACTTTGGCAAAGGTTGTCTTCTAAAGGTTTGTTTCCAGTGTTTGAAACTCCTATTGTTCTAGGCGCATTTTGCGACAGGGAATTTCATTTGCGCAAGCAGTTTCTGAGCTCTGGGCGCAGTGGTGCGCCTAAGATTTCAGATTAAAACTGTGGAGTGGAAGGAAAGGAGGACCTTTTTCTGCCTCCCAACTTCCATCTACTCCCTGAAGATTGGAGAAGAGATGGGGGGGGCAGGGGAAGGACTAGACCATATGAAAAATGAACATAATATTTTAGCTGCAGTTCATTCATTTTCAGCATTGCGTTCTTGTTATAAAAAAAGCACACCTAGACATTCCATTGTTGTGCCCATAACCTAGGTTTAAGGTGCCATTTAGCTCCCAGCTTTCATATCTCAGTTTCTTTTTTTCTTTTTTGGATTTGTTATTATTTTATTGGGTTTTATAAACAAAAATAATGTTATACAAACAAGTATACCAAGTTTTCTCATGTTTTTCTAACACTGTTTCCTCATACAGATGCAGACTTAGGACGCTGCCTTGCAGCAGATGGGCTTTATCTTTATACAACAAACTCAGTTGGCAGAGGAATAAGCAAATTAGGATCTGGATTGCATGGTACTTTACGGTAAGCTGTGGCATCATTAAATGCTCAGTTTGTTTATATTGTCAATTACTGCATTTGTCATCCCAAACACAGGACAGCAAGTGGTGTTGAGAGTCATGTCTGCAGCAGTCTTCTGTTGGGAGCTGCCCAGAGTGGCTGGGGAAACCCAGCCAGATGGGTGGGGTAGAAATAAATTATTATTATTATTATTATTATTATTATTATTAGGATTAGGATTAGGATTCTGAAATGTAATAAATAAAGGTGCATCATAATTGAAGTGTAACTTCCCTTCTTTCCCCTTCAGAGGCTTTGTGTACTGCCGTAATGAAGAGTTGGAACCAGGCTGGGTTGCTTTTGGCAATGGCAAGCTTCTTCACAGACCCGTCTCTTTTGATAACAAACCTCACTCCCTTTTCCAAGTTATTGACCAGAATACCCTGCAGGTAAAGTAAAAAACTGAAGCAGCATCTTTAATTTCATATCCATGGCATAGTGGTTTTTTGAAAATGTTTATCAGAGATTTTATGGTCCGTTCAGCCACTTTTCTCTGTAGCCACACTTTGCAAACAAACTCTCCTTGATAACACAGTGTTCCAGGTTCACATCAAGACTCTGGAGACCTGCTGCTATTTCCCATTAACCTAGAGCAGAGCTTTCCGAACCGTGTGTCGTGACACATTAGTGTGTCGGCTGCATTGTGTAGATGTGTCGTGCAAACGCTGGAAAGGGGTTAGTTTAACCTTCGGTTTGCTAGTAAAACTGAATTACTGTGTCGAGAAATGATGCATGAGTAAAGTGTGTCACCAACATGGAGAGTTTGAAAAGCTCTGCTCTAGAGGGTGGCTTTGATAACTTGCAAGGCTGCCATTGGGGTGGGAGTGTACAGGTATTCCACTGATAAATAAAGAAGATACAGGACATGCCTACTTCCAGAAACCATTTTCTCCTTGTTATTTCACCTTTCTGTCAGTGTCCTCTAGAGACCGTTTGCAGTTTCCAAAAAGAAAAAAGAAAAAAAATTAAAAGGGCCAGTGTATATGTTAGCTTTTCCTGTAGAACTTCTTAATCTAGCGATTTAAAAGCTTTATTGACTTTTGACTTGAAGTGAAGAAATATTACTTGGATCCTGATAATTTCCCCCCACCGTGTGTATTTCAGAGATTACGGTAGCAGTTTCTCTTTGAAAGGTAGAAATCCAATATCAAGAACATCTGTGGCTCAGCAAAATATTGCATGCTAGCTGTATCAATGACTCATGGTCCTGATCCTAAGTCTTGATGTATCAGCAAACAAGTCACTAGCATGCGGTATATAAACTGCTTTGCCTTCATAATGCCTCCAAACAAGATGTTATGTCAGAGGTGCAGAGGAGAAATTAAGCTGGTTTTCCAGGCTGGTGTTCCTGTACCAGAGTTGGGACTCGGGTAGTGTTGTGATGTAAACCACTGCGCTTCTTGGGCTTGCCAATCGGAAGGTCAGCGGTTCGAATCCGCACGACGGTGATGAGCTCCCATTGCTCTGTCCCAACTCCTGCCAACCTAGCAGTTCGAAAGCATGCCAGTGCAAGTAAATAAATAGGTACTTCTGCAGTGGGAAGGTAAACAGCGTATCCATGCGCTCTGGCACTCATCACAATGTCCCATTGCGCCAGAAGTGGTTTAGTCATGCTGGCCACATGAGCAGAAAAGCTGTCTGTGGACAAACGCCGGCTCCCTTGGCCTGAAAAGCAAGATGAGCACAGCACCCCATAGTCGCCTTTGACTGAACTTAACCGTCCAGGGGTCCTTTACCTTTACCTTTTTTTACCTCAGTCTAGGATGAGGGGATAAATGATTGCTGGAGATTGGGCGTCCTCTGTTGTTGCTGCTTTTTCTGTCATGTTAGTTCTGTGTTTAGATTCTGTATTTAGAACTTGTAGCCACACATCTCTCTGGCTGTCATCTGCAAGTCTAATTTGAAAACATATAAAGCATTTAAAATCATATTAGTTATGTTCACAGTCAGTCTATTTATATACACTGGTACCTTGGGTTACATAGGCTTCAGGTTACATACGCTTCAGGTTACACACTCCACTAACCTAGAAATAGTGTTTCAGGTTAAGAACTTTGCTTCAGGATGAGAACAGAAATCGGGCTCTGGCGGCACGGCGGCAGCGGGAGGCCCCATTAGCTAAAGTGGCGCTTCAGGTTAAGAACAGTTTCAGGTTAAGTACGGACCTCTGGAACCCGAGGTACCACTGTACCTCATTTTGCACAAATGCATAAATGAAGAACCAATCTGATCATTTCCCAAATACTGATATTTACACTCCAGCTACCAAACATTACATCTTCACTTGATGGAAATTATTTTCTCCACTTTGTCCAGTAAAAATCAATCCAACTTTAAACTATCAGTCATGGGCTCTTCATTTTTGTTTGCTCCTTTTTTTGTGAGGGTGGGGCTGGGCCAGTGAAGCAGAAATGAAGCAGCTGGGCCTTTGGCCTGATGCAGCAGGGCTCTTCTTATGTTCTGGTTGATTAAATAGGATTGTACTATTGTACTTGCAAACTGTAATTGCTGTTGGTCGTATAAGAATATGTTAGATACCTCATATATGTTAAAGATACTCCTTTTCCAGTTAAAATGGAAATCATTCAAAATGTATATAGTGCGATGTGAGACTTGGTTGTAAAAATGAAGCAACAGAGTAAATAATCTATTTAGTTGTAAAACAACATGATTTAGCTGTCGGATTTGCACCATTTTCTTAGTAAGCATATGAAGTATCAAAGGGAGACTGATGTAAATAAAATATTTTTCTTGCTTATTTAAATCATCAAGTCTTTCCCAATTGTTCCTGGAGATGCTGGGAGCTGAACCTGGGATTTTCTGTTTGCAAAGTAGGTGCTTCACATATCGGCCCTCCCAAGTCCAAGAAAGTCGAGTAAAATTGAACATTGTGAGGATGTGGGAATTGATGGGAGTGCTTATTTGGTTATTGGGTGATTTTTTTTTAAAAACCACAACAGGAACATTTCAGTGTGCTTGATTGGCAAATGTAAGTTTGCAAAATGTGAGTGCTTTTGTTTTGTAAAAATTTTAGCAAGGTATCTGGACAAAGCAAGTTTGGTTTCCAGTACTTTCCTTTCTAATAATACCACCGCAAATGTCCGCCTTGTCTAGCGTCCATTCCGGTGAACGTCCGTAGCAAATCCGGAAGTACTGGAACGGGTTACTTCCAGGTTTGCCGCTTGCACATGTGCAGAAGTGCAAAATCGTGCTTCGTGCATGCGCAGAAATGCAAACCACTCTGCGCGCAGACGTGGTGCTTTGCCCTGCGTCCTTTTGGGCTACCGGCTGGGGCGCTGGAACTGATCCCGGCCGCAAAACAAGGGGGTACGACTGTATAGCTAGGTATGTCCAACAGTCCTACAAAGCATAAAAATTGGCGTTAATTATAAAATGAGACAAGTGAGCTAGTCTTTTGCAGAATTGCTCAGTGGTAAAAACTTGGCATATTATCTGGGCTCAAGCCCATGGTTTAGATCTCTCTGGATTAATCACAAGATGGTAACCATGAGATTGTATAGTTGATGGCTCATGGTTTGTCCACGAGAGCTAAACCATGAGCCAAAGTTTGGATGACATATTAAGCCAACCTATGGCTTGGTTCAGGACAGCACTGCAGCAAATTGACCAGGAAGGAGCAAAGCACCTTAGCATTACACATAAACTAGGCCAGTTTATCATGTCAGTGTTCATGAGAGTTAGTACAACATAATTTTTATCCCTTCTCCTCCCGTCCTCTCTCTCACCTTCCTGTCCCCTTTGCTTTTATGCGATGCTACAGGTATGTCAGCTTCTCCCAATGCCAGCAGATCACTTTCCAGTTGGCAGCACTATGACCACTGTGCACCTTTCTTCGGATGGCACCTACTTCTATTGGATTTGGTCTCCTGCAAGCTTGAATGAAAAAACACCAAAGGGACACTCTGTCTTCATGGATGTTTTTGAGCTCACAGTGAGTTCTGTTACAAAGTATTTTTTGGGGGGGGGGGAGTGGTGATAGGAATTGGGCTTTTCTCTGTAACTAAAGTTAGTGCCTGAGCTTCCTTCCCCCCTCCTCCCTCCTGGTCCCTTTTCCATTTGTGTCATCTTGGATTGTGAGGATAAGGGACCATATTGTAAGCTGCTTTTTTGGCTAAGGAGCAAGATGCAAATGCCTTTAATGCTTAAAGCTAGTTACTGCTTGTTGTTTACAGAGTATTTTCAATTTGCAAAATATTTTCCCTTCTATGCCTTGTAGCTGTGACTTCTCCATCTCTGTCTTCCACTTCTCCATTTGCATTTACTTGCTGCTGAATGTGTGTCCTGTGTACCATTTGATATTTTATTTCTCATGTGTTCATCCCTTTGTTTCATAATTATAAAATGCCCAAAGCCAATATCTTTCTCATTGCATTGTGATCAACGCTGATGCTGATCAGGATGGGCAGTCTGCGTCTCATAATTAAGGTTCATCCCTCCCCCATTTGAGCCTGTGCTCAGGGACTAGAGTTTGGGGTGCATTTCCCCCCCCCAGACAGGTAATGCTCTGTGTTGTCTTGGCTCATTGGACTAGGTGGAAAATGGCGCCTGTGTGGCCAATCCCCTCCAAGAGCGGATAATACTCATGAGGAAAGAGGGGGATTCAGCAAAAAGCATCAATGAGATGCTTCTGAGCAGGCTTTCAAGGTACAGAGCCTCTCCCTCAGCAACCTTGGCTGCCCTGACTGGCTCCACCATCTCCAATACACTGAAAGAGGACCAAGCAGGTGAGGAGGGGGTTTGTTTTAATGATTTTGCACCTTGATTTGCTTTGATAAGCAGAGTCCAGTATTAAGGATAATTTTGCTTCTCATGCCCTATGTGTCAGAGCACACCAGGAGCATCTCCTGCACAGTCTCTGCTGGAAGTGTGGGGTCCTCTTGTTTCAGATGAAGGCATTATCTTGGTAGATGGTGTCTCTTCTCAAGATCCTACATTGTAACACAAGTAACTGTAGGCTTCTCTTTGGGGTTTGAATCTCGCTTGTCCATCCATCCAGCTTTCATCCCAGAATCTAGCTCCCCCCCCCCCTCTTTTCTGCCTTTTTCATGGGCAACAGCATTTTTTTTTTTGCTTCTCATGATGTTCATCTGATCTTTTCAGCTGCTAACACTAGTTGTGGTCTGCCTCTAAAAATGCTACGAAAGACTCCAATATACACATGTGGGACTTATTTGGTGATGTTAGTCCCACCCCCGGGTGGCTCTGGCAGCTCTGCCACACGGTCGCTCTTTGGTGGAACAAGTGGCTTGTCATCCTTGAAAAGTAAGTCCTCTCCAGCCTGCCTTCTTGCTCCCTCTGAGTTGGTTTGATTTTTTTAAAACCCAGCAAACTGATTTGCCATGCATCTTGCGCTGCCTTTCCGCTTGGTCCCTAGATAATTCTCTTAATGTATCCAGTGCCATTATATTTATTTATTGTAAATCATTATTTTGCTCCATCTGTCCACCTTAAATAAGGCAGTTCTTCCAAGTTTATTTCTCAGTCGTTGATTTGAGCTAGCTGGGTATAGCCCTGAAACCTATTTCCAGCATAGGGCTTAGTGTTCAAATTTGATGAAAATATCTGCCCAGTTGACATATAAAATGGGGATGAGGGTATGCTTTGATGCAGCTTTGATGCAGCAGAGTTCCTTTTCTTGCCGTCGCTTTTCTTTTAGCCCCACTCTGATACTGAAAGATTGTCGGGGAGCTGAAATTTCTTGGGGCAGTGAGCACAGCAGAGGGAAAGTGGGGTGGGTTTCATTCCTCTCATCTCCTTTTCATGTAAGACTAGACACTCCTCCACCCTTGCTTTGCATGTGAATGTGACAGTCACATGACAAAAATACACATGACCGCCCTGCCCCTGTTGAGAGCATAGAATTGTAGCGTTAGAAGGGACAAGGGCCATCTAGTCCAACCCCCTGCAATGGTGGTGCTACTGTTCCTGGACAACATCCTTATATAGTACCCACATTTTTCAGGCCAAGGGGCACCTTCCAGAAGCTGCGTATCAGTAGTGGGTGTAGTCAGAGGCAAAAGTGGATAGTACGGTGGATGTGACTCTTACTGTTGTATAGTAGGCTACATTCCAGCAATACAAAAACCCAGGGGTTTCTATGCATACACTACTCTCTGTTCAGGCAAACAAGAGGGATTATCACAGCTCAAGGAGACATTCCAGCCAGACAAAGGCATTCAAGGAGGTTGCAGAGCTAGTCTGGGCAGAGGGCTTGGCCTGGGGAGAGTCCCAAGGGTGGATAGAGAGCCAGCAAGGGCTTCTTTTGGCCCGTAGGTCTGACCTGCAACATATGGAGGGAGGCTTGGGGTTGTCAGCGACCTGTGGGGCTTCAGCTGAAGTTTAGGAAAAGCAGGTAGAGTTTCCAGGGCAAAAGGCTTCCAGTTAAGTACAAGCCTCGGTATCTCGATTCTCTCACTGTAGAAATTAAATAACTGTCTGTGTTTAACAATTAAGCTCCTGTGCATAACGCACAGTTCAAATAAATATGTGAGCTTTCAAGGGATTGATTGTAGGCTCTCTGTTTAAAGTTCTGGCTTCGAGTCTGGTGTACAGTATCTCAGATGGACAGTTTACAAGTCGAGCGGATCTCATTGATGCTGCTGGGAGCTCACTTGGACGCGGTGCTCTTGTTCCTGGTCTTGGTAAGGAATTAATATGCAGTTTTAGATGCAGCTTGGTAATGGCAATGATGGCATTTGATGCCCTTGATTACAGGTTTCTCTGAGCAGAATCTGGCTTGCTTTAAACAGCTAATCTGTTCAGGCACACCTCTTTTTTCTTTTTTAAAATAACAGAAATAATCTGCCAAAGTAGGAGAAGGCTAATAAAGTTTATAATAAGAGGCAATTAACAATATATATGTATAGGAGAACTGCTTGAAACTGTATATTTGCTCTAAACCTTGGCTGACTTAAGGTGCCATTGGCAATGTAATGGTGGTGGGTTTTTTAAGTTAGCATTTGTGGATCATGGCAGAGGGGAGTTCAGACAGTTGTTTCTTGCTTTATTTTGTACCATTGATAGCAATATCTATAAATCTATTTGCGAAGTAAACACCAGCCTTGGAGTGGTGAACACTGGAGTGCTTGCTATGGTTGAACGAAGGCAAGGGAGGCAGTCCATTAAAGCAAGCAAATCTATTGGGGGGGAGTGCTTTTATCAGTTCCCCCCCAAAATCAGGTAAGCTAGAAAATGTGTAAAAATCTGAGTTGCAAATAAGCTGCTATCTTGGAAACATCTCTTATTAGATGTAAGATTCATTGCAAGAAGACCTCCCTAGCCGTTGGCTTAGCTGCTGAGCTGTTACGGAATGCTTAGGAACAGTCTTTACTTCTGAGGAATAAAAACAAAGAAAAGTCCTTTAGGACCAAATGAAGCTGTTGGTGAGAAGGAGTGCAGAGGAGGGAGGAGGTGTATGCGTATGTTAAGAGACAGAGGAATTGTTACCAAGCATAAAGGCATCTGTCTGGACCTGTTTTGCATTAGAAGCCACTTTTGATAAAAAGAGCTATTGATTGTTTTTGTTCAGGAGCGTGCTATGATGCTATGAATAACATGATCTGGACATGCTCAAACGACTATATTGATCAATGGTGCAATCCAGGGAACCAAGCCTTCCATTACGTTTGCCAGAGGCTAGGAGTCAGCCATATAATTGTGGAACCAAAAGGTGAGGGGGAAATCAGCAGTCCGCACTCTGTACAAAGTCATTGTTAGTGAAATGTGAGATGGACAGCCTGGATCAGTGGGCATTGCCTTTGAGCCATGCTGCACCTGACTGAGAAACCAGCAGGGCAGAACAGCTCTTTCATACAAGGTTGGTGAGGGTATATATAGAACAGAACTTCCTTTGATCAGAACCAAAATAATAATCAGGGTGTTTGAAGTTCTCCTGCTTTTGAAGTTACAAACTACAAGATGCTGGGATCTTTCCTTTGAATTTCTGTGGAATTCTGCTGAAGGATGGCAATTGACTATTACAGCTGCAGGAGAAAGCCACAAAACGGTGCTTCTCTGAATGCAAACATTAGCAGTGAAATAATCAGGTATTGATACCACATCATCAGCTATATAGCACAAATTGTAGTATGGGGCAAACTTCAACATGTTTACCCTGTCGGAAGTCTCATGAAGTAGTTTGTTAATTGTCTTCCATTTGGAAAAAATGGGTTTGAGAGGTGGTGGCTTGCAAAGGCCAAACCAACAAATCCACGTTAGAGGGATCCAAGCTGTGCAAAATACCCTTGCATCAGCACTGCATGTATGGTTGCTATTCCCAGTTATTTAAAACTTGTGGGCAGCTACACTCAATCTCCATGCCCTTCTCTTGCTTCCCTTCCATCCATATAAATATATGAAGATGCTTTACTGTCAGACCATTGGCCCACCTAGATGTCTACCTAGTGTTGCTTATTCCAACTGAGAGTGTCCCCCCGAGATTGCAAGCACCAAACCTCACCATTCTACTTATAACCTGGAAACACTGAGGATCAAACCTGGGAATTCTCTGTTTGAATTCCACACAGTTATTTGAATATTTGGGGGTGGGAAACCTTATGTTTTAGACTAGGCACAGTTGAAAGGCACAGAATGAATAAACCTTGACGATACCTTGAAATGCACACTGCCAATTTATAAAACGTTTCTTACTGCTTTAGGAGATGCCATAACCACAAATGAGGTTATCAATCAATTACTGCACCATGTTGGTGCTATGTGTATCCATCAACTCAACCTGCTGGCAGCGAGTAACAACCTTCCAATCACAAACTTTCTGGGCAAGCAACACCCAATCGAGGGCCATCATCTTAGCAGCATTTGCGACATTATGGAGAAAGCTATGGTCAATGGGGACACCTGCATTATACGCTGCATCTTGGTTGTCTTCCAGGTGCGTGCTATCCTAGTGTAATTGTGCTATCCTAATGTAATTGTTTGCTTTTGGATTGGGGGTGTGGGATACTCAGGCAAAGTACCGTATTTTTCGCTCAATTGGACGCACTGGACCATAGGAGGGGGAGAACAGGGAAAAATTTTTTTTTATTGTTCTCCCCCTCTAAGTCAAGGTGCGTTCTGTGCGTTCAAGGTGTGTTCACCCGAAGCCTCCGGAGCATAGCAGGAGTTCCTGCTGGGCTCTGGAGGCTTTGGGTTCCTTTCGACCTGCTCTTTGGGGCTAGCGGGGGGGGGGGGGGAGTGCTGCTTCTCCCCACTGCCAGCCTCCAAACCAGGTCGGGGAACAGCAGGAAGGTGGCGCTCCGCCTCCCCGCTGTCCCTCGAGCTTGTGGGGCTCGCGGTGGGGAGAAGCACTACTTTCCCCACCGCCAGCCTCCAAACCAGGTCGGGTTTGGAGGCTGCTATCCGCCGAGCTCCCCAGGCTTGTGGATATCTGCTCAGCGTGCCCCAGGATGTGGGCACTCCCACCGAGCTCCCAAGGCTTGTGGATAGCTTCCTGAAGCCTGGAGAGCGAAAGCCTGCATTTGCTCCATAGGACGCATACACATTTCCCCTTCATTTTTGGAGGGGAAAAGGTGTGTCCTAGAGAGCGAAAAATATGGTGCCCTTAGTGGGAGTGGTGGGATATGTAAGGATTTTCTCACGCTTCCTGTGAGCAGAGTCAGAAGTGCTGGAACTGAATTGGAGCATTGGTGGGTTCTTTCTCAGTCATGGAAGCTTTATCCAAGAGAGGTGTTCTTGATGGTATTCTGCAGCAATTGTTGTAAGCATTATCAGACCCACCTGTTTCAGCTAACTTGTGTGGTTAAGTCAGTAGAGGACAGAAGAAATGTTCACATTTTATTCTGTTTTTTCTTGAGGGACTTTTGCTTTTTGTTCCTCACCTTTGGCCACTGGAATGAAGCTGGTGAGAGGGGCTGTCCACCTTTTTCGGGTGTATGGTCACACCTGCAAACTGAAGCAATTGTTATAGGCATCATACATGCGCTCTGCTACCAACCACACACTGCAAACTAATCTGTTGGCTCCAACTCAGTGCTTCTTTTAAATCTCCTTTCAGTGAGAGTGGGGACCCTGTGGGCATGGCAGAGACTGCAATAAATTATATTAATATAAATAAGTAAACCATCAGATTCCATATACTCTTTTTATGGTACTCGCTTTCTCATATCTGACAATTCAACATGAGCATTTGTATATACAGTTCCATGTGTGTCCTTGCAGGTGGTTTTTAAATTTTTCTTCAGCCCTCAAACCGAGAAGAATCGTGACATCGTAAGACGATCCGGCCTCTTGCTTTGGCAGTTACTGATGGCACCAGTGGACCAGATCAGCCCTGAGATTCAGAAGGAGGTCTGCCTGGCAATCAGGTATGTCCTCTTAGCTCACTACAATAGAAGAAGAGTGGGTCCCCACTCTTCTATCTGCCACCAAAGCATGGGGAGCGTCACAGTCCTGCGTTAAGATAACCAGATAATGTGCATCTAAAGGGCAAAGGGCATTCATCTTGGGCAGGCATAGGCAAACTTGGCCCTACAGATGTTTTGGGACTACAATTCCCATCATCCCTGACCACTGGTCCTGTTAGCCAGGGATGATGGGAGTTGTAGTCTAAAAACATCTGGACGGCCAAGTTTGCCCATGCCTGATCTTGGGTGTCGCATTTTCCTGTATATGGGACACACTCCAAAACTTGAGAACAAAATCTTCTAGAGTAGTTTGCAGATCTATATTTACGAGGCGCAGTGTTCTCAGTTCTGGAATAATAACAGCGTATTTTGGATCCAAAGCCTAGTGAAGTGTAGAATTAAATTTTCAGAGTGTAGAATTAAATTAATAGCCACCCAGCTGAGTGCTGGACTTTGATCTGGCAAACTTGAGTTCAAATTCCTCCTGAGCCACAGGCTGACTGCATAGCCTTGGATGAGTTGCAGTTACTTAGCCTCAGATCCTCTTCTATGAAATAAGAGTATTCTTAATTTACTTCACTGGGTACCGAATGCAATAGAGATTGTACATTGTGTAAGTTGCTAGCAAACATTTCAAGAAATGACACAGGTAAGACTTAAACTAAAATACAATTGCTTCTGTAGTATGCTTTCCTTGCTCCCTGTGGCACAAGCAGCAGCAGCAGCAATAACAGACAATTAAATAAAGAGGAAAAAGCATGAGCGTTTTCATTCCTTTAACTGTAGAAGCAGTTGCTTGCTTGAACCGTATTTCCCATAAAATAATTCTTAGTTTGAATCTGGTTACATAACAGGGTGGAAAAGGCTTCCTTTTGATATCCAAAGAGGCCCCTTTTGAACAGAGTGGTTTTCTTTGTATATATTATTACATTTACTTTTCCTCCAAGGAGCATACGAGGAGCATACATAGTGATACATACCTGTGAGGTAGCTTAGTCTGAGATAGTGCAACTGGAAGATTACCCAGTGAGCTTCATGGTTAAGTGGAAATTTGAACCCTGGTCTCCTAGGTCTTAGTCCCCAAACTGTCTGTTGATGGCCTTCTTGCTTAACCATTAACATCATTCAAAAAAACCCAACATTCCTGACTTTTCTTTTATACTCAGGAAGCAAATGCTAATTTTTTTCAGAAAGGTAGTCTCAATAGTCTGCAGAAAGAAAGAAAGAAGACAATATTTATGGTACAATTAATCTGCTAGATTTTAAGGTGCCCCAATACTCTGTCATGCTGGCCACATGACCTGGAAGCTGTACGCCGTCTCCCTTGGCCAATAAAGCGAGATGAGCACCGCAACCCCAGAGTCGGTCACGACTGGACCTAATGGTCAGGGGTCCCTTTACGTTTTAATACTCTGTTGCTCTGTCTTTGCAGATACTAAATGTTACCTTTTCCCCCCTCTTCTTTAAGCTCTGGTCTAAATAGCCTGTATCCTGGAGAAGTGGAAATTAATAACTTGCTTAAGTTGGTTTTAACAGAAGGTAAGTGTTTTCACTAAGACTGTAATGAAAATTCATTGTAGGCAGCTTCCACACTGATCTTTTGCTGTAGAGTAGCCATGTTTTCCTGACGTTGTCAACAAATATCTCCCTATCATGCCTTTCCTGTTCAGCTTCTACTGTATTTCAGAGTGCCAAAATCCAGCTCTTTCCCCCCTCCAGATGCCCCAGATGTAGGGGGCCCATTGTGCTGCCATTCTGGCTGGTTGTGACCTGTATAGATTATGCTAGCCATTTCATTCCATGGAAATCAGATCTGTCAATGTAACCCTTCCCTTTCCAAATCCATGATTAGGAGTACAGTGAGGGGAGGCGGGAGTATTTAACCAATAATAATAATAATAATAATAATAATTAATTTATTTTTTATTTATACCCTGCCCATCTGGCTGGGTTTCCCCAGACACTCTGGGCAGCTCCCAACAGAATATTAAAAACACGATAAAACATCAAAAGTTAAAAGCGTCCTTAAACAGGGCTGCCTTCAGATGTCTTCTAAAAGTCAGATAGTTGTTTATTTCCACTACTGAGAAGGCCCTCTGCCTGGTTGCCTGTAACGTCGCTTCTTGCAGTGAGGGAACCGCCAGAAGGCCCTCGGAGCTGGACCTCATTGCCTGGGCTGAACGATGGGGGTGGAGACGCTCCTTCAGGTATACTGGGCCGAGGCCGTTTCACAGTAGTCTCAATGAAAACCAGCATTTGGGCTTGGAAAAAGTGGACTTCCCACTTGGCTGCAGAGTTTTAGAAGTCTGGAAGCAGAATTTGTATTCCATTTCCAGTTTACAGCAGAGCAGCAATGCTTGGTAGCTGCTAAATCATCCACATCTAGAAGCATCTACCGGCTAAAAGTATATGGTCCAGAAAGCATAGTCTGCTGCACATTTAATAAGAAATATTTTCATCTAGCACGAATTTACAGCTGAGGCCAACATCTATATATAGCCAGTTTCCCGCATGAATTATTCCCTTGTAGGAGACAGAAACAGTGGGCTTGCCCAGCTTCGAAATGTGATCATGACTAACCTGGCTGAGCAGCTTCAGAACAACAGATTTGGCAGTGAAGATGATGAGCATTACAGGTAAGTGACATGGGTCTTCCTGCATGTAAGGGATGTACCGTAATTTGCCCTAGTGCACATGCTGAAAGCTCTGGGTCCTATCCAATGAAGACTTCTCTCAGAGTTGCTGCTTCTGTCATACAGCTTCCAAGTGTTTCATCACAGCTTGCTTGGGGCAAGTGGCCCCTTTAAAAAGGAATGGAGATGGCACAAATCCTGTGTCTTACTAAGCAACAGAAAAGGAACAGTTAGTAACGGTTTCAAGAAACAATAATCACAACAACAGAAGCCTACAATAAATTGTTTGGGGTTTTTGGATCTTTACTTGCTATACTCACTCTCCATGGACATAACATAAAAACATGTGACTGAAAAACTATGGGTAGTATATTAAACAAACAAACAAACATTAGATTGCAAGACAGATAAAGGAAACCATTTGTTGCAGTTTTAGGAAAGCGCATTTGGAACAACCAAACAGAAGTTTGAAAGTGTGAATTTGCAGTCCTCAGCAATTAAATGATGACCTAAAATGATCTGTTTTATATTCCCCCAACCCACCACCACACACAACTCTCTTGTGCACAGCAATTATTTGCAACGAGATCCCCTTTGGATCTTTATGGGCAGTGCAAACTGTCAGAAGGCCCAATCCACAAGGAGTTTCCTCTGCTCAAGCATTTGCTAGATGCGTGTTTGCATGCATCAGAAAGCTTCTCATAAATTTGTGCTCCCGTTTCTGGGATCTAAAGAGCTGCTTCAGGCACTTCCGAGTGCTAGAGTGCACCAGTGGAGTTTTGAGCTTGGAAGCACAGAACCCCACACCACAGCTAGGGCCAGCCCATGCATGAAGTGGGGTGAAGCAGCTGACTTGGGTGGCAGAAGCACCCAAAGCAGCCTCACCTGTGCCTCTGCCACTGGCATTGGTGCTGAGAGATCTTATGAGATCTCTTGCCTAAAACCAGCTTTGATGCTGGCGCCACTTCTCTGACCGCAGAGGCAGCGGCACGGAGGTGGTGGTGGCAGAGGTGGGTGGCGTGGCAGAGCAAGGTGGCGCAGACGTCCTGTTTTGCCTCACATGTTGCAATGGGACATGCTGCCATGACCCCAGCAGTATCAAAAACTTTTGAAACCCCCCCCCCCTTTTAAGGAGTTTGTTGTAAGGCATAGGGTCCTGCTCTTAGATGTGTGGAACTGTCCTGTAGCTGTAGACAGATGTAAGTTAAGTAAATAAAAACATGGTTGTGTCTTTTATGGTAGCTACTAGTTCACCATTACCAAAATACTTAATATGCTTGCACATGAGTGTTTTTGTTTCCAGTACTGAACCCTCACCATTTTACCATATATTTCCTACATTTTTAAAGACTAAACGATGAACTTTTGCACTACATTCTCAAGATCGTTGTCCGAGAATCATGTATCTTAATCACCAAGTGCCAAACTGTATCCAGAGATGAATTTCAAAGGCTCCTCTCAACTGTGCCTGTGAGTAACACCTCCTAGCTTGCTCTTTTTTTCAAAAGGGCCCCTTGTTTTATGGGTACAGTCAGGATAGGGGCAGTGCTGCAGTCTCTGCAAGGTTTAAGGGGAGCATTTGGATTGGCAAATGTTATAGATGAGCCTGCAAACCTCATTGATTGTTTTCTGGATGCCACCTGCATGCTGATGTATTGAGACTCTCCTACACAGGAGAAACAAGGACTTGTGTACCTAGTAGAGTTTGGAACTTGTGATTCAGATTGAACTAACAGGCAGCAGCTGCTGCTGCTCTTCCAGTTTCTTTCCCAGCCTCACCTAGGAAGAGCAGTCTTATACTTTATCCTGCCATGAAATTGAGCACCTGGCTAAACTGGCATGAACCTTTCCATGCTGTCTGCTGTGTTTGGCCAGATGTCTGATAATGCCTTGCATCCACATGTTGCCCTGCTCTGTCTCCCTGCCACTTACTTTGAACGTCAACCACAAAAAAATCCTAATTAAGAGCTAATGTTAGCATGGTAGTTAAAAGTGAATGGCATGACCGGAAGTCCGGTTTAAGTCTTGGCATTAGTGGTAAAACTCAATGAACAAACCAGTGTTGATTGCTTTTAATGTGATTTTTTATTTTAGATAGTATTTTAATCACTTTCAAGCTGCTTTTGGTTCTGTCTGTAGAAAACTGGGGTATAAATAAAAACAAATGAATGGATCAGAATCAAACCAAGCCACTCTGTTTTAGCCTCAGCCCTCACTGTAATAGTGTTTATCTTGCTACATTTTTATCCTGCCTCATTTGCTCAGAGCTGCAGCCTTCCCGCTCATTTATCTTTGTAACAGTCATGAGAGGTAGGTGAGTGTGAGTAAAAGACCCAAGCTTATCCAGTGAGTTTTGCACCTAAATGGGAAACTGAACCTAGTTATTTCCATTGTTTTCTGGCACAGTTTTGCCACTATACCATACTGGCTGCATAATGAACATAACAATCCTGACCTGCTTTACAGGAAAGTCACGGGGTTAGGAAGAAGCAGCCTGAATATTTGGGTTATGACTATTTTGGAAGAATTGCAGGAAATGCTAAACAAATGGGTACTGGTGTGGGAAGTAGTAGGTGGGACCAGATTTAGACCAGTGTACTGCGCTAATTGAAATGCTGGGCCCAAGCCATCCAAAGTCTGCACCAAGAATAGCAAAATTCTGTGTCCTCTCTAGGCATGCAGATTTGCATAACTGCTTCTATTTTGCATCATTGTGGTTTTGCCAGTTGTGGAGGAGGGGTAAGGAGTTAGGCAGAGCATTGGAGCTCTCCTGCTCTGTTACTTTCTAGTTGGTTGCCTCCACTCCTGAGATTTCAGCAGACATTTCCTCACACTTTGAAGCATATCTGAAAAGCCAATAAGGGCTAGCAACTTGCTTTAAGTAAAAAAAATGGAAGCATGGGGTTTTCAGGAAGCTGAATTCAATTTAGGTTTTCTGTGTCCCCATTGTTTGAAACTTACAGTTACACTGTGTACTGCAATAAATATGATGAGATCCCATTCCCACTCTGTTGACCTTTCTAGAATGTATCCGTTGATCCCTGTGAATTCAGCTTTGTTTTAAGAATTAATTTGACTGTTACTTGCCTATGTGTCAACTAAGCAAAATCCAGCAATTTGTGACACATCTCTCAAATTTTAGCTTGAGTTAGTGACTCTTTTGTTACATTCTTGTAATGCACTGCAGAGCTGTGACAGTCTAGCAGGGGAATGATTTGACATTTCCCTGTTCGTTTTCTTCCTCTGTGTTTCAAAAATAGCACACAACCTTTTTCTGTACTGATTTTCTAGTTGAAGTGTTGAGATGATAATGCAAATGGTGCTCATTTATATTAAAGGCTGCCTCTTCTTGCCTGCGGTATCTGATGGCCGTACAGAACCATCTTCTGAGTAATACAATTTTGATTAAGCCTGACGAAAACGATGACAGTGACAGCTCCTTGCAGGGAGAGACATTGAAGGTACAGGTAAACACCAATATTAAATTCCAGTTCTGATTTCAACAACCCATGCTCTCTTCCGGCCCTTGTATCTCTGCAGTTCAGCTGATGGGTATACCCTCTCTGTGCTGTCTTGTCCCTTCTTGTTGTCTCAGTGTAATTTTGTGACAGCTTCAGCTAGAATTCTCAATGGTGACCTCTTCAGGAGGGAAGGTGCTGTTGAAGCTATGTGTGCCCTAATTCAGGAACTCTGCAAGTTTCCCATCCCTGGCATGGAGGGTAGCTTTGCATTTTCATCGCTTTTTATTCCTGGAGCTGCCCTACCCCCTCCATGGAACCCTAGAGGGAGTCTTTGTCTTGGACAGCTCTACACAGACTTAAACAGGTTTATCTCACTAAAGGTCATGACTTTTCTCACACCTCAGACCTTTGAACCTCTAAATTGAGAATTCTCTGCAGCTTCAGAAATGCTCAGGGTTTCCTGAAAGAAGCTGTGCTGCACATTCTGATAAAATACTCTTTAAAAAAGTGCCCTTAAGCAAGCCTCATTTAAGTTTGAAAAAACAGCAGCTGTGGGGTCCAGATCTGGAATTTGCTCCCACTCCATACTGGTGTCCTGCTGACCCCTGAGGAGCAAAGAAGCTGGGGGGGATTTTTGACAGGAAACCTGCCCAGGACTCTGAGCACTAGTGGATAGTGTGATCCAAATTGAGACCCTTTTTCTCAAAACAAAAGTAAAAATGTGAGGGAGGTCAATTTAAGCACCCTTCCCCTAGAAGTATGTTTACCGTAGCATATGGTTTGGCCCTTAAGTAGGTTTCAAACCTGTTTATGTCTGTAGTATGGATGCCCCCATCAGCAACTCTTTCGCCTTTTGACTTACTCCAAGTCAGTGTGATAACCTCTAAAAACTTTGATCCTAAGTGGTTGCTGCCTCAATACCATTCTAGATGGACCTCTTTGCAAACATGTTGCGCAGGCCGGGTGACTGTCCTAGAGCTATTGCTTTAACTGAACCACTGAGTCTTCCTGATAAGGGAAAGCAATCCCTACACTTTCAAGTACTTTGAAATTTAAACACGTTGCTAGCTGTACCACTCAGGGGGAATCTGTGTTCAGCAAAGCAGTGCTGTAGAATTTCTGAAAACATTATCGCCCCATCAACTTCACCGCCACTCTCTAGGGAATATTACTTGCTTATCTGAAGAAATGGGGCAAAATATGCTTTTATGCGGGGCCTGTGCTACTTTTCCAGCTGGCTTTGCATTTATTATCTCAGCTGCTTAAGGGAGGAGCAGCGAAGGAAAGGCAGCCCACAGCCCACTACTCAAGGCTGAGCCCATGGGCTGGTATATAAGAGCATCTTCTACTTCTTTCTGCAGGGCCCTCACAGGAGGCCCATGTTTAGTTTTGCCCCTTTATTTTCAATTCTGTCAGTCTCCTTTTTGCTATTCTTTGGCGTACTTGTGTACTTGTATGAAGTTAATGCTGACTGTGTCCATGCCATCTTTCATCCTACAAACACGTTTTTATTTTTTCCAGTTCTTCTCTGCAGTTCGTATCATCCTCTCTTCCCTTCTAAGACTGTCTGTTTCGTTCCTTGTCTGGCCAGCAGACAGGGCTGGATAAACCATTCTGATAAGTACTGTATGCAGTCGGGGCCTAGCCCACTAGAGTCCCTTGTCTGCAGTTAACTAGCTGGAGTTTCCCAAATGCAACATGCATGTTTTATTCCTCCCCCCCCCCCCACTTAAAAAAAGAATCTAGACAGGGAAATGACTGTTTCAGTCAGCCATAGGAAAATATCAAACGACCTTTCCCCCCCCTGCTGTATAAATAGCATCATCAGATCTGCAGAAGATTTGCCAATTGGACAGGATGGTGAGGACAGAAGAAGGGGTAGTGTGTGTGTGTGTGCGCGCGCGTGCGTGCTCCTGTGCCCACTAAGGTTGCTGCAAAAAGAAAAAAAACTATCTAGTTGTTGTAAAAGGTTTAATGGCTTAAATCTGTGTCATTTTGCATAGGAGGAAGAGCAATCATTCTGAGGGGGGTATTATTTTATTTGGTTTTGGAAGTAAACAGCATCTTAGAAGAGGAATTCCACCACCCCTGTGTGTGAGAGTGTGAGACAGAGACAGAGAGAGAGATACAAATATAATCCTTCTGTTATCAGTGCCTACTACTTGTATTTTTTTAGTACTTAAAGAAAAAAGTTAACATTTTTTCCACAGTCTGCTGCCGAATGACTTTGGCACTTCAAAAAAGTTAATCAAACTTGATTCCTCACTAGAAATTGTGGCCCTTGTGCTCACCTTCATACGTAGACATTGGAAGACACGTTGTGTGTCTGAGAAGGAACCTTCCCTACTTCAAAAATGACCCCATAGGGCTTCCATATTGTTTTTATCAGGCCTTATTGACAGGGAACCCTTCTGGTCAAAAGATGTCCTTCATTTCCTGCATAGTGCATCTTGAATTCTAATTAATTAAATTTTTCCTAGTACTTTGGAGTTTACCATTTTAAACTTCCAGCTGACGCAGGAAAAGAGAGATTGTTTCCATGCAGAGTCAAAAGTGGAGCCATAGCAGCTTCTGTTTTCATGGTGTGTCCACCCATTTCTTGTGTCCCAGTTACATCTCTGATCAAGGTGGATGAGCGGGGATTCTAAACCACAGCAAAATACCTCTGGAGGGAGATGGGGACCAAATGAATGTATCTGCCACAGGCAGTGGGGCCTCTCTGACCACCTTCCGTTGTTTGAAGGAAACTATTGTCTGTCTCCAGTCTCAGTCCTGGAGAGATCTGTTGGTGCTGGCTTCATTGTCATGATCATTGCATAAACTTCGGAAGCCCATGCTTATTTTTTTGTTCTGTTTGCTTGCTTGTTTGTTTTTAAGACCAGCTGTTCTCTTGGCCACGTAAACACAAGTTTCTTCTTAACGTTTTTGTCCCTAGGAGCTTAAAGCTAGTATCTTGGCTCTGGCTACTCAGATCCTTACGGGATGCGATGAAGTTCTAGAAATGCTGCAGCAAGTCACCACTGCTCTGATAAACAGCGATATTCCAGACAGGGAACAGCGGTAAGTTTATGTACTTCATTTGCTTTGGAGATCCACGCCCCACCTTGATTTTGAAAGGTCCTCAAGGCAGTTTGCAACAGACTGCAAAGCATAAAACAAAAAGACACACAACCTGATATCCCTCAGCTGTCTGGATGAAGGATGGGATCGATATCTACTTCCATTCTGGTCTGCAGTCCCAGGACGCTGGCAGTTGGTGCAGAGTGATCTTTCTGGGGGAGGGAGGGAAGGAAGCAAGCTATCTGCAGCTGTCCTTTCTCTGGATGAGAGAAGTGGCCATGCTGCTATTCCCTTTTCCTGGATGAGAGAGGGAGGTGCAATAGTCCAATGGCCCTTGATACTCTGCCTAATAGATGGCACTAGAATGTGCTTCCTTTCAGTTCTGCAAGTTTCTGTTTGCTTCCTTGGCAAAGGGCATTCACCAGAACTTGCACCATTTTGCTGCCTCTCTCTTTATTGTTGCCAAAACCAGGAGATTTGGGGAAGTGTCATGCAGTTTTTGTGTGTGCTGGAGGCTATTTGGTTGGCAGGATGCAAGTTAAGGCAGGGTCTGAGTCTCAAACTAAAATGTGCAGGGCATAAGAAAAGTCTGAACCAGGGGCATTGTGAGCAAGGGTTCATTCTTCAGAGGGTGGGAGAGGCCTAAATAAGAGTTGTGTCAGAAGGAGAAGTTTGACAACAGCAGCAACAAGGGCAGGCTTCAGGAGGTGCAGAAGAGATGATGGAAAGTTGGGAGGTGTCAGGGATCTGGGGAACAGCACCTAAGAGAGCTTGTTGCACTGTTGAAGATGGAGATAGGATGTATTTGGGAGGTTAAGGCAGGCATAGGCAAACTCGGCCCTCCAGCTGTTTTGGGACAACAACTCCCAACATCCCTAGCTAACAGGACCAGTGGCCAGGGATGATGGGAGTTGTAGTCCCAAAACAGCTGGAGGGCTGAGTTTGCCAATGCCTGGGTTAAGGCAACCTGGGGTGGGACATTCACAGTAAGCCAGTTGGGTGTGCCGAAGCAGGACTGGTAAGTGAGCATAGCAGCAAGATGCTGTAAATCCAGAGGGCCTCTCATTGCAGGTTAAAAGGCCTGGAGCAGGTGACCAAAGCCACCATGCTGGGCCATTTGCTTCCGGTTTTGCTGACCTCTCTGATGCACCCCAATCTCCAAACATTGACCATGGCCGATGCTCTGATGCCTCAGCTGGTGCAGCTGGTCCTCTACACAAGTCAGGTATGGCCTCCTTTTCTTCTGCTGGTGGTTTTCCCCTCCTCCACCCCTCCAAATGGTTTTGTGTTTCTTTTCCTTCCCCTGGAATGATCTTTGCTACTGAAACCCTTGTGCCAGAATAGCAATATTGTTACATTCTACCTTGTAACAAACTTTTTATAATGCTTATTGTCCCACTGGGTTTGCCATAGGGGTTGCATTCATCCTTTTATGGCAGACAGTATCACATTATTTTCTTAATGTTCATCCCTGTAAAATCTGAGTTCCCACAATGCATTGAGGATACTGAATTGCCTCGTTACAAAGACTTACACATAGAGCCATAATACGGTGCTATGTGGAGCACGGTTCAAAATCTGCCAATAAGCTTCAGGCTGCATCTAGATGGGTGGCTCCTAGCATGACCCAATTATTGCTTTTCCGTTGTAAGATGTAAGTGAAATTGCAGCTGACTTTCCACCCTGTTGAGTGTGTTGTACATTTTCTGTGTGTACATTCCACTGTGTTCTTTCCATACTACCACACCTTCACCTAAACTCCTTGTGGTGTGTTATAACCGCTGTTTGTTTTCTGACCTCCTATTTATTTCCTTTTGAAATAAATATTTTAGTTATCACTTTTCTGACTATTTTTAAACGAAACATAGCTAAAGCATTATAACACTGTAAGCTATAATATAATTTATCATGATGCTATGGTGCTGTAACACTGTACTAAAAATATGCTTTAGCTGTGGACTGTTGTAGTGCTTTGCATCTTTCATTAAAACAGTATAGATGGAAAAACATTTAAATAAGTACAAAAATAGCAATTAAAAAGGGTAATAAAACAACATTCCCCACAAGTCTTATAATGAATGTGTGTTGAGCTGTGAGACTGCACTGTTGCTTTGTTCTTCCTAAAGAAGTTGGGCTTTTTGTGGTCTAAGAAAAGATGGAAGAACCACAGGGCAACTACAGGATGACAATGTTTAGGTGATAAGAGTTGCGTGGGTGCCCTGTAAAAAGTGAGTGAAGGAATCGTGTTGATGTCATGCTAAATGCCTATTGAGGAAACATCCTCATTCTCCTTCCAGGCTATAATCTGAATCAGGGGAGCTGTGCTATCTTTGAGGGCAATAGAGAGGATTGACAGGGCATCAGTAGCAACAGCAAGTCATAGAATTGTAGAGTTGCAAGGGACTCAAAGAGTCTTTGAGTCCAACCCCTTGCAAAGACAGTCTCTCTCTTTCTCACCTCCCTCCCCGCCTCTCCAGTTTCCCCCCCTTCCCTATTTGAGAGATAGCATTATATACAACTTTACTAACCACAAGCAACCATATTCATTTTGCTACAGACAGCTTTGCTGCTGAAAACCCAGTCTCCTGTTTTCTCTGAAGCGGGCAGCTCTCCTGGAGGGGCATCAGAGCAGAGGAGCAAGCTATTCCCTGATGAGAGGTAATCAACGTAACATCATCCGACTGCCCTTTGACCCTCATCCTTCACTACTTTAATATGTTGAAGGCACTCTCTCATATGCTTGCTGGCAATGTTGCTTCTGGACATAAATCATTATGGAAGAATGATTCAGAGGCAAGGAACCCCACAGGGTCTGCGTTGCATTGCTCTGTAAAATTGCTTTGTAGGCTCATGGGGGGGAAATTTCTCATAAAGAGCTGAAAGTTATAGATCCAACTGAAGGTGTTTCTGGAGAGCAAGTGTCAGGGGTTCAGGAGCAGAGTCACAGGAGAGGGAAGAAACGGAGAGCGAGGGGGAGGAGTCGGAAGGAAATGTCAGCGGCGACAGTAGTCCGAGGTCTCTGAGTCTCTCCAGTGACTCGGAGGATTCACAGAAAGGGGCCCCCATGGTCAGGGCAAGGGGGACACCTCGGGAAGAGGGGGCCAGAGGGGACTCAGAGAGTAACAGCTGGAAATCCGGACCAGCTTCCCCCCCAGAGTGCAGTAGGGGGGAGGAGTCCAAGGCATCGGGATCAGGGAGCGCGCAGGCAGAGGGAGAGCGTGAAGCAGGAGTGGCCACACCCTCGTCAGGGAGCGAGGAAACGGTCATCAGGAAAGTTAAACGCGCGCGCGCGCCAAGTTCAAATGTACAGGAGGGCGGCAAGGTGGGCAGCCCGGGTAAGGAGCCAGGTCCTAAAGCACGCCGAAGAGAGGGGGAGGAGTCAGAGGGGTCCAGCTCTGCGTCAGAAGAGTCCAGGAGGGAAGAGACCCCGGGGGGTAGTAAGACCCAGAGGAAGAGAGAGAGAAGGAGGAGGTGGAGTAAGATTAGAGTTTTAAGCTGGTGCACAGGGGGCGGAGATCCAGATAGAGCTTCGCCGGTCTAAAGCTCAGACGTAGAGCTGGGACGCTGAGATTTGTAAATGGAGACTATTCTTCAATAAAGACTTTGATACTGTACTACCGGCTAGCGTTGGTCCTTGGTGAGCTGGGACCCGGAGCCAGCTCAGACAGTAAGCTCTATCTCCATTCTTAAAGTTTTGGCACCAAGAACCTCGCCACGTGAGTTGACGCAGCGAGGGCAGAGGAGGGGTGCTTCAAGAGCTCACAGAACTCAGGCAAGATGACGACGGAAGAGCAGATATCCGCCCTGCAAGAAGCTGTGACACGACTCAGTACGGAGGTAATTGCATCCAGAAAAAGAGAGGAGGAAATGAGTAGCGCCTACCGGGATCTCCAAGTAAGATTGGACGTGATTTCCAAACAGGGGCCACCTGGATCCAAAGCAGAGGGCATTGGATTGGGAAAGAGGGGAGGCAGCCTTGTATCCCATTTTGACGGGAGTTTACAGCAGTACCCCAACTTTAGAGCAGACCTGTTGTTTGCGCTGGATCTGCTTGACAAAGACTTTAGAGATGAAAGAGAGAAAGTGGGGTTTATCCTATCCCATTTGCATGGTGAAGCCAAAACGTGGCTGAGAAATTTATGGAGGGACAATGATCCGGCGCTCCAAGACGCGAAGGCTTTCATTAAAGCTATGGACTCGTGTTTTTTATCAAAGATAGACGTTGATATTGCCAGGAGAGACATACATGGACTTAAGCAAGGCAAAGCCAGCGTGCGTCAGTACCATACGCGTTTCTTCGCACTGGTTCATGCACTGGGATGGGACAAAGCTTCTGCGCCAGTGAGAGATCTCTTTTGGGAGGGCTTGAATACAGAAGTAAAAGCCGAGATTGGAAGGGGGGAGAGGCCAAGGAGCACCCAGGAAGTGGTCCAGAGGGCTCTGGAGATCGGGGTGCATCTGGAGGAACGTCCTTGCAACAGAGAAGAAGGACGTTGGGGAAGGGCACCAGCCAGAGCACCTCCCTTCTATCCCAAAGAAGCAGCGCGTGCGCAGTCCACGCCCTCGCAGGGAGGGGGAGAGGAACCGATGGAGCTCGGAGGTGCCAGGGCTCAGTCAGCTACCAGAGCCCTGACGCCGGGAGCAGTCAAGACGAAGCCGCCTAGAGGGAACAGGAAGTGCTACATCTGCGACAGTGCTCAACACATGGCGAAAGAGTGTCCCCAGAGGCTCCACAAGCACACTGCAGCATCAGCAACAGTGACAGAAGCAACGCAGCAGGGAAACGACAGAGTCTGGCTGGAGGAAGAGGTACTGGGGTCCAGCCAGACAAATCAATGAAACAATCCCCAGGGATTTTGCAGCCCACAGACCCCCTCCCACCCAAACCAGTGGTGCAGCTTACAGCGTCTCTCCAACTGCCCAACGGACGCACTCTGGAAGTGCCGATCACCATTGACTCCGGCAGCAACGCCGACTTTATAGGACTGGATTTTATTCAGCAGCACAATATACCACTGCTGCCAGCCACACTGCCCCTGAAGGTTGTCACAGTGGATGGCAGGGACTTGCTAGGGGGGCAAGTGGTGCAACAAACGCAACCAATGGTGATGCGGATTGGAAATCACCAAGAGGTCATCAGCTTCAACGTCACCAAACTGTCAGGCACGCCGGTAGTCTTGGGCATGAGTTGGCTGCACAGGCACAGTCCAGCATTGGCGTGGTACCAACGCCAATTGACCTTCGGTTCCTCCTATTGCGCGGAACATTGCATTCTTCGTAGCCAAGAAGAAGGAGGGGAAGACACGCAGCTACAATTGAGCACGCTGCAAGCAGTGCCACGCAAGTACGCAGCGTTTTTGGAGGTTTTCTGCGAGAAGGAAGCAGACAAGCTGCCTCCCCACAGGCCCTATGACTGCCAGATTGACCTCCTGCCAGGGGCGACGCTGCCAGCCGGGAAACTGTATTCCATGTCTGAAGACGAGCTGCAGGAGCTCAAGGAGTTCATAGACCTCAACTTAAAGCGCGGTTTCATCCGGGAGTCGAAAGCAGCAGGGGGCAGTCCTGTATTCTTTGTGAAGAAAAAGGACACGCCCCAAAAAAGACTTGTAGTGGATTTCAGGCTCTTAAATTCAAAGACCAAGCCCACAGCCTTTCCAATGCCCAAAATAGATGACCTGCTTGCAACGGTGAGGAAAGGACGCGTTTTTACAAAGTTGGATCTGAGAGGGGCGTACAACCTGATCCGCATACGGGAGGGGGACGAGTGGAAGACTGCCATGTTCACGCCCCTGGGCACATATGAATATAGAGTTATGCCCTTCGGTTTACAAAATGGCGCCCACTGTTTTCAAGCGTTCATGCATCACGTCCTGGCGGGTCTTCTCTACAAGAAATGCGTCTGCTTCTTGGACGACATCCTGATATTCTCAGAATCTGAGGAGACCCACGAGGGGGACGTCAAGGAGGTTCTGCAGCGACTGCAGGAGCATCGGCTGTACGCAAAGCTGGAGAAGTGCCAGTTCGACAGGAAGGAGGTGGATTTCCTGGGCTACAAGCTGTCGGACAAGGGGCTCGCCATGGGCAGCGCCAAGGTTCGCGCGGTGTTGGATTGGAAGAGCCCGCGCAATCGGAAGGAGGTCCAGCGGTTTGTGGGGTTCGCCAACTTTTACCGCAAATTCATCAAGGGGTTCGCGATGCAGACAGCGGCCATTACCGACACGCTCAGCTCCAAGAAGAAGAAGTTCATCTGGACGGAGCAAGCGGAGCAGTCCTTCCAGAACCTCAAGCGTCTCTTCTCGTCCGAAGGGCAGCTACTGCATGTGAATCCCAGCAAACCGCTGAGGGTTGAGACGGACGCCTCAGACAGAGCCGTGGGCGCCGTACTGTTGCAGGAGGACCCGCATGGGGACTGGAGACCGTGTGCCTTCTACTCTAGGAAGCTCAGCAAGTCAGAGCAGAACTACACCATCTGGGACAGGGAGTTGCTGGCCATTCATGCAGCATTCAAGGCGTGGCGGCACTTCCTCATCGGGGCCAAACACACTGTGCAGGTTCGCACGGATCATAAGAACTTGGAGTACTGGCGCACGGCAAGGTTCCTGAACCAGCGGCACATCAGATGGGCGGAGTTCTTTGCGGATTTCGACTTCAGGATAGAATACATCCCAGGCGACAACAACATCATGGCAGATGCACTGTCCAGAAAGCCGCAATACCTCGAAGAAGCGGCGCCAGCAGCGGCCAAGCACATTTTCGCCCAGAAAGCGTGGGCGTGCGCTTCCGCAACCGTGGACCTGGAAGCGGTCCGTCGAGCACTGCAGGAGGACTCCTTCGCTCTAGCCAAGATGGAGGAGGTGCGCAAGGGCACGGTGAAAAACGACGAGTTCCAAATAAGGGACGGATTGCTCATCCGCAGAGGAGCACTCTATGTACCGGGAGATGAGCTCCGCGCGAAAGTACTGCAGCAGTTGCACGACGCGCCAACCGCCGGGCACTTCGGCAAGGAGAAGACGGCGGAACTCGTTGCCAGAGATTTCTGGTGGCCCAAGATGAGGGGGGAAGTCGCGGAGTACGTCTCGAGGTGCGACACTTGCCAAAGGGCCAAGTCAGTGCACAAACCTCCGGCAGGACTGCTCGAACCGCTGCAGACCCCGAGCGAACCGTGGGAGAGGGTGGCACTGGACTTTGTCACGGATTTACCCAGCTCGAGGGGTAAAACGGCAGTGCTAGTGGTGGTGGACATGTTCACTAAAATGGCCCACTTCATTCCGTGCGCGAAGGTGGCCACGGCAGAACAGACCGCCAAACTGTTCATAGACCACGTCTTCAGGGTGCACGGACTGCCACGGTCTATCTTGTCCGACAGGGGGCGCCAGTTCATTTCGAGCTTCTGGCAGAAGCTGATGGGTTTCCTGAACGTCAAGATCAACCTAGCGTCGGCGAGACACCCGCAGACCAACGGACAAGCGGAGCGCGTCAACGCCATCATGCAGCAGTACCTGAGATGCTATGCAAATCAACAGCCGACGACATGGGTGGACTACCTGCCACTCGCTGAGTTCGCTTACAACAACACGAAGCACGTGTCCACAGGGGTGACGCCGTTCTTCGCCAACAACGGGAGGCATCCCAGAACCTTCCCGGGATTAGAGAAACTGGGGGAGGGGGAGCCACAGGCAGCGGAAGTCTTGGCGGCGGAATTGCAGGAAGTCCACGATCAGCTTAGGAGGCAATTAGAGCTTGCAAAGCACGCATACAAACTGCAGGCTGACAAGCACAGGAGGGTTGGTGAAGACATACAGGTGGGAGACTGGGTGTGGTTAGCGGCCCACGCAGTGCCGACCAGATCTTTAGCTAAGAAGAAACTCGGACATAAGCAGCTAGGACCTTACCTAGTTGAGGCACAGATCAATCCGGTGGCCTTCCGGTTGACACTTCCGGAGGGATCCAGAATGCACCCAGTGTTCCATAGGTCGGTGCTCACGCCCTACAAAGCACCTCACCGATTTCAGGCGCAGGGCACGGCACCAGACCCGTATAGGGAGGCCCCCCCAAGGAGGGAGTCGCCAAGAAGAGAACCCATCAACCAGGTCACAGAGATTTTGGACTCGAGATGGGGGGAGGAGGGAGTAGAATATTTTCTCGCAAGGGAAGGTACCCCGGCCAGCGCCAATAGTTGGGTGCCGGACTATGCCCTGGACGAGCCTCTCCTCAAAGAGGAGTTTCATGCCTTGTTCCCACACAGGCCCATGCCAGCCGAGTATTTCGACGACTGGCTTTTCACACCCACGCTTTCTACCAGCACGTTCCAGGGATTCACATCGGACGAAGAACCAGCATTAGAAACACGTTCACCAGAGGGCTCGCCCTCGGGGTTTGCCTCAGACCGCTCGTTTTGGTGGGACAATCGAGGAGAGGAGAGGTGGCTGAGGGGCCCTTGGCAGGGAACGGACCCAGAGGGGAACGAGGGTGAGAGGGACATGGACGTGATGGGGGAGGACGTTGGGTTCGAGCATGGCGGCACGGAGATGGAAGCAGAGGAGAACGAGGTCGGCGAAGACATGGAGGACGAGCCGGATTTCTCTAACTGGATGCACGCCACGGGGGACGAACTGTATCCACCATTCACCCCCACAACGACGGAGCACCCAGCACCCCCGCCGGAGGAAGGGGAGGGGGGAAGGGGGGGCTTCGAGGGGGGGATGGATGTCAGGGGTTCAGGAGCAGAGTCACAGGAGAGGGAAGAAACGGAGAGCGAGGGGGAGGAGTCGGAAGGAAATGTCAGCGGCGACAGTAGTCCGAGGTCTCTGAGTCTCTCCAGTGACTCGGAGGATTCACAGAAAGGGGCCCCCATGGTCAGGGCAAGGGGGACACCTCGGGAAGAGGGGGCCAGAGGGGACTCAGAGAGTAACAGCTGGAAATCCGGACCAGCTTCCCCCCCAGAGTGCAGTAGGGGGGAGGAGTCCAAGGCATCGGGATCAGGGAGCGCGCAGGCAGAGGGAGAGCGTGAAGCAGGAGTGGCCACACCCTCGTCAGGGAGCGAGGAAACGGTCATCAGGAAAGTTAAACGCGCGCGCGCGCCAAGTTCAAATGTACAGGAGGGCGGCAAGGTGGGCAGCCCGGGTAAGGAGCCAGGTCCTAAAGCACGCCGAAGAGAGGGGGAGGAGTCAGAGGGGTCCAGCTCTGCGTCAGAAGAGTCCAGGAGGGAAGAGACCCCGGGGGGTAGTAAGACCCAGAGGAAGAGAGAGAGAAGGAGGAGGTGGAGTAAGATTAGAGTTTTAAGCTGGTGCACAGGGGGCGGAGATCCAGATAGAGCTTCGCCGGTCTAAAGCTCAGACGTAGAGCTGGGACGCTGAGATTTGTAAATGGAGACTATTCTTCAATAAAGACTTTGATACTGTACTACCGGCTAGCGTTGGTCCTTGGTGAGCTGGGACCCGGAGCCAGCTCTGACAGCAAGTTATAGCTTTTATTTCTCCTCCCTTTCCCTGCCACCTTAAGGGTTCTAAAAGCTGACAGAATATGCCGAATTAGATGGTTTATCAGAAAAAATAAAGAATAAATCAAAACAGGAATTTGTTTCAAAATGGGAGGTTTTCAGAGATTATCTGAAAAATAAATATAGTAGTTTAAAATGCAGCATTCGAAGAACTTCAGTAATAGTTGCAAGGTAGAGATAAGAAATTAGATTTATTGAGAATAAGTTTAATTATGAGAAAAGTGTGTATTGGCAAAAAGTAATATGAATTTGAAATATGGAATAGACGGGAGGTTGGTTCTTTAGTGTTAAGACCAATAGATGTTTTATTGTTTGCTAAGAAAATTATGTGTCTATGGTTGTTTTTGTAATTTGTGTGTAATTTGGTATTTGTTTTTTTTTCTTTTTTCTTGTTGTATAAATAAAAAACTTGATTTTTTTAAAAAAGGGTTCTAGAGGAACAGCAGCAAAATTAGAAAAGGTTGAGATTGTTTCAAGAGCTTTATGTTTTAATTCATAATGGGCACAGTGTATATTACCTGATCCTGCTTTTAACAACTTATGTCACAAGTAGATGGGATGTTGTGAGATCTGTTACTGAATCTTGTGTGGTTTTGTAAAACTGAACAGCAGCCATAGGGGTCCCATTACACTGCAGCACTGGGGTAAGGGGGTTAACTCTCCCCGCTTTCCCTATTTTCCCAATGGCAAGCACCCTCAAATGTGCTCTTTGTCCTTCAGGAAAAGCTTGTATGTGCCTGTATGAAACGTGTGTGGTTCCTCTGCATGGTAAATATCAGCTTGGAAGTAGATTTCAGCAATGCCTGATATTAAGCGTGCATTGTTCGAATTGCCTTCCTCATCACTGGAAGTTGCATTTTATTTGTACCCACAGGGTTTGAGGTCCTTCTTGGGTCTGTATTCCCACTAGATGGGAATTCAGTAAGTTGAAAAACCTGCCAAGCAAGCCTCTTGAGCAGAGCTGAAAGTCAGATGAATGTAACCCACATGAGCAGCGATTCCTCTTTCAAACTGCCTTCAATTGTCACAGTTGTCTTCAGCACAAGGCCCTTCTTCACATACCATATGTTTGCTGTTGTGATAGGTTTGTTGTACAAACTCTATGTTTTCTCTGCTAATGCTTGTCCCTTTTCACTCTTTTCTTAAACGCTAGAATGCTCGAAGAAAAAGAAGAGCCAGGTTTCCTTACGGGCTTAAAGATTCCAGCTCCTTGGGCTGCTGGGAAGACAGTAGAGACAGTCCATCCTGTCAGAGACAATTACAAATTTAAGGAGACGGTGCATATTCCGGGAGCCCGTTGTTTGTACCTGAGGTTTGATAGCCGCTGCTCTTCACAGTATGATTATGATAAGGTTAGTAGAATGCTAGAAAGATCTTCCCAGTGGAAGACAACAAGTCAGTACTGTGGTGCAATTTCCATTTCCTTCAGTAGAGTTTGCACAGAAGACGCTTCTGTCCCTTAATGCTCTCTACCTTTATCATGGACAATATGATTATTGTTATTTATTAATTGCCTTCCACATATGTCCAAAATATACAGTGGTACCTCGCAAGACGAATGCCTTGAAAGATGAAAAACTCGCAAGACGAAAGAGTTTTTCGTTTTCTGAGTTGCTTCGCAAGACGGATTTCCCTATGGGCTTGCTTCGCAAGACGTAACGTCTTGCGCCTTTTTTTTTTAAAACCGGCAATGCACTCCTATGGGAAACCGTCAATACACAGCGGTGCTTCGCAAGACGAAAAAACTCGCAGAACGAATTAATTTCGTCTTGCGAGGCACCACTGTAATAAAAACAGCTTTAAAACAACAGTTGAGAGCAGCACAAAAAAAAAAAAAAAGAATTTTAAAACAATACATAATGGACACCCATGGCTGAGACCTATTTATCCGGCTGGAAAAGCTTTTTTTTTAAGGAAGAAAATGGCTTCAGTTGTTTCCAAAAAGTACAGATCATTCCTATCAGACATATCTATAGCACCGTTTTTTGCCAGGAAGAAAAAAACGGGGAAGGTTTTGATCCCAGCCTCTGTGTGGGATCACAGAGGCTGGGAGTGTGTGTGAAGAGGAGATCCCTTGCAATTAATTTATTCATTGCTGAATGTTGACCGCTAGTTGAGGGTCAAGCTAGATGTGGCACCATACATGTCATTAGCCAGTGGCCTTTTTAAAAAAATGTAAACACCTGCAAAGATAGGATGGAGTGGGCTGTGATTGAATCAAAATCTGAACTGGGTATGGCAGGTTGTCTCTTGCTGTGACCCTGATTGGGACCGAAGTGTCTGCACCTGATGTTTGCATTGGAAGGAAAACTTCAGTTGCCAAGGATCAGATCTTTCTCTTGCATACAAACAGCAGGCCAGGAGCTCTGATCCTGATCAGGAACTTCCTGACAGTAAGAGCTGTTCGACAGTGGAATTTGCTGCCCAGGAGTGTGGTGGAGTCTCCTTCTTTGGAGGTCTTTAAGCAGAGGCTTGACAACCATATGTCAGGAGTGCTCTGATGGTGTTTCCTGCTTGGCAGGGGGTTGGACTCGATGGCCCTTGTGGTCTCTTCCAACTCTATGATTCTAGGATTCTATGATTCTAGGATAGTGGGGAGTGGGGTTCAAAAAGGAAATTGGCCTTTCCTGCCAGGCTCCTGATCCAGATCAGAGGCCCTGCACCTGCTATTTACTTCTAAAAAGCCATTTGTATTATTGCTTCAGTGATTTGTGTGTAAAACCAGGAAGCCACCTGCTTGTCTCCTTCACAACAATTTGGAATTAACTTTAAATATTCAAACTGCCGTAAGTCTGCACGTTGTATTTGTCTTTATCCCACCTAACAGTTTATTTCATGTTCTTGAAGTTGGTGATCTACGCAGGCCCCAACACAAATAGCCGGAAGGTTGCTGAATATGGGGGCAACACCCTAGGATACGGGAGCCGGAGTGTCTTAGGAACTGGTTGGCCCAAAGACTTAGTAAAGGTACAGAGTAAAGATTTTTCTTTTTTAAAATAACAGCAACAAAATTTCAACCAAATCTGAATGTTGTTCGGGATCTACTTTATAGAAAAATGGTTTGTGTTTTGTTGTAGACCCATAAAAAAACCATGCAAGGAGGACTGTAGCAGCTGAGTTCAGTATTTATTTTGTAGTGTTAAATGAGGAGTGGTAGGAGGAGAAAGGAAAAGCAAAGGAACAGCTCCAGGACTATAATTGTTGCTGATCTGAACTTCTGATACAGTTATAACTTGAAATGTACAGGGAAAGGCTGGCTATTGTCTTTGTGTTTTTTTAAAAAATACTTTTTTTAAAAAAGCTAGTGGTCATTTTTAAAAACAAAATTATGAAATAATAGTGTCATTGTAGTTAGGTTTAAGCATAATCTCTTGTAAGAGAGATGGATTCATAGGCCTGGAACAAATGCAGTTACTTCCTTGTCACCTCCAGTCCTTGTGTTTTCCACATTTGTCATGGTTCCATGGTCAAGGACCTCTACCTGTTGCAACCTCTGGTCAACCAGAAGAAGGGTGGTTGGCTTTTATATCCAAAGCCAATTCTTGCCCAAGAATGTCCAAGTGCTTCTGCAAAGTCTCTTAAAACACACATCCATTTATTTAATGTTCTTCATTTGCCTCCTACCTTTCCAGGGAGCTCTGAATTGCATAAATTCTTCTTTTCCCTACCTACCTACCCTCCCTCCCAATTATATTTTCACAATCCTGTTAGATAGGTTCTGTTTGCAGTGCTAGCTGGGGAGACTAGCCAAAAGTTACCCAGTGAGCTCCATGACTGAGTGTGGATTTGAACCTGAGTCTGTCCAATGTGACTTGCTGTGATTTTTAGAGCCATTTCAGTTGTTGTAATGCCTTGCTACCCCATCATACTCCTGAGACCCCCATGGAAAGTCTGTGAAGACAGCAGTGCATAAAAGAGGGATTGCACCCTATCTTTAGCTGCTTGTTTAACTGTTTCTCCTTTGCCCTTTCAAAACATAAGGTGGAAGGGGACACCGTCACCTTCTCCTTTGAAATGCGGAGTGGCCGAGAACACAACACCCCAGACAAAGCAATGTGGGGCTTTGCTTGTACAGTTCGAGCACAGGTATAAAAATATTAATACTGTTTTATTATTTATACTCCACCCATCTGGCTGGGTTTCCCCCGCCACTCTGGGCGGCTTCCAACAAAATATTAAAATACAATAGTCTGTTAAACATTAAAAGCTTCCCTAAACAGGGCTGCCTTCAGATGTCTTCTAAAAGTCTGGTAGTTGTTTTTCTCTTTGACATCTGGTGGGAGGGTGTTCGACAGGGCGGGTGCCACTACTGAGAATGCCCTCTGCCTGGTTCCCTGTAACTTGGCTTCTCGCAGTCAGGGAACCACCAGAAGGCCCTCGGCACTGGACCTCCGTGTCCGGGCAGAACGATGGGGGGTGGTGACACTCCTTCAGGTAGGCTTGTGTTAGGTTTGTATATGGGACATTATTGGAGATTTGCTGTAATAACTAAATATGCTGGATTTGAGGGGAGAGGAAGAGGGACAGGCATGTAATGGTACTGCCTAACATATTGTGGGCCCGAACATATTCTGGGCCCCAACTACCTTGATTACACATTCACATGTCACTCAACTTCAACACTCTTATAAGTATATAAAAACCAATAGCATTAATTGTTGTGTGTGCATTTTTGCCTTTCTGTGCTGAAGGAGTCATCAGAAGACGTGTCGGGAGGATTGCCATTCTTGGTAGACCTTGCTTTAGGCTTGTCTGTGCTGGCTTGCTCTATGCTGAGGATTCTGTACAATGGACCAGAAATAACCAAAGAGGAGGAAACGTGCCAAGATCTTCTGAGATCTAAACTTTTACAGAGGTAAATAATATATGGCTGAATGCAAGGGGACAGGATGTTAATTCCATGTCAGATCCCAGAAGCCTTCTAAGCCTTTTCCCCTTGTGTGCAGGTAGCTTAGGACCAAAGCCCATATGAAATGGTACTCTCATGCTTAGGGATCTCCCATGTCTTCTTCTCTGTTGAAAAGCAGCTGCTGGGGAGGGGGATTGTGGGAGAAGAAGAATAAAATCATAAAATTGTAGAGTTGGAAGGTTAACATTTCTCCCCTGCACCTTTTACCCAAGTGAAATCACACCCTAATGGCAGCTTCGGTTTGTGGCTGATTGTGTCAGGACCAGTCCAGCAGGAAAGGGTTAACATACATGCACCCCTTCAGTGCCACCAAAGAAAAAGGCATTGGGAGATTGGGTGAGAGACCTCCCAAATCACATCCAGATCAGCTCCGAGTTACAGCAAGGTTGCTGAAATTTGTGGGAGATAGCTGTTTTTCCTAAATTCATAAATCGGATGGATAGCTGAGTTGCAAACAAAATGGGGGTAACAACAAAGAGATCCAGAGTGTACGAGAGGGCCCTCATAAGAGATGTCAGAAAGACTCTTAAACTGAAAGCCCAGTTGGTGTTTGTCAGACAGCATCATGGTGAAGCTGTTTTAAGTCTTTAGAGTTGTTTTGAGGAATACGTGTGTTTCTCTGCTAGGAATGCACGCTTCAGGTAAACTGTCTTCCAATCTGCTTTACTTTGGAAATGATAGATCTTGCTTTGAGGCCTGAAAGGAACAGAAGACTTCCTCCCTCTCTTTCCTTTTCCAGGTGCCAGTGGCAAGTGGAAGCCAATGGCGTCATCTCTCCAGCCCTCACCCCAAGCCCCTCCCCACTGCCTCTCACCATTGATGAAGACCGAGAGTTCACTTATCCCTCCGATATTCTTGTGCCTCCTGTTGGTCACTACTTTGACTTGCCAAGAATCAGGCTCCCTCCTGGAATCATGATCAAACTCAGGGAAATATCTGGTCGAGCTCGGCCTCAGTTCAGACCCAGCATCAGGTGTGTAACAGCTTTTCTTCCTCCTTTTTTTTCTTCCAGTAGCCTTAGAGACCAACTAAGTTTGTTATTAGTATGAGCTTTTGTGTGCATGCACACTTCTTTAGATACCCATGCACACGAAAGCTCATGCCAATAGCAAACTTAGTAGGTCTCTAAGGTGCTACTGGAAGGAATTTTTTTTATTTTGTTTTGACTATGGCAGACCAACATGGCTGCCTACCTATAACTAGAACTTTTTTTTCTTGTTCATTTTGGGTCATATGCACTTGTAACAAATCATATGTTTAAAATAATCTCATTTTAAGTAAATCGAAGGGTGGGTTTATTTAATTCTTCAATAGCTGTCATTTCATAACATGTATGATATTAAGTATGTTTAGTAGTTGGATTTCTGAGTTTAAATGTGATTTTTAAATAAATGGTTTTGATATGTAGGTAGATGCTACTTGAGATACTTTTAGGTGTGAATCATCCCCTTCCCCCACCACACACTAATATTATTAAAAACTGACCAGTGTTGTTGGTAGATTAAAAAGTAAAGGGACCCCTGACCATTAGGTCCAGTCATGACTGACTCTGGGGTTGCAGCGCTCATCTCGCTTTATTGGCCGAGGGAGCCGGCGTACAGCTTCCGGGTCATGTGGCCAGCAGGACTAAGCCGCTTCTGGCAAACCAGAGCAACGCACAGAAACTCTGTTTACCTTCCCGCCGGAGCAGTACCTATTTATCTACTTGCACTTTGAGGTGCTTTCGAACTGCTAGGTTGGCAGGAGCAGGGACCGAGCAATGGGAGCTCACCCCGTCACAGGGATTCGAACTGCCAACCTTCTGATCGGCAAGTCCTAGGCTCTGTGGTTTAACCCACAGTGCCATCCACGTCCCTGTTGGTAGATTACTGGTCCCTTATACAATAGAACTTCGACTTACCACCGCTCCTACTCGCAAACAATTCGACTCGCGACCGCAGCAAACCCAGAAGTAAATACTGGGTTTGCCGCGATTCACGCATGTGCAGAAGCGGCTGCTGCCATCTGCACATGTGCAGAATGGTGCCGCCGAATTCACATGCGCAGAACAGCGCTTCTACCAGCGACCCAGATCAACTCACGAATGGACTTCTGGAACGGATTCCGTGCGTGAGTAGAGGTTCCACTGTACAGCCCTTTCCTCCCCTCACAGTGGGCCCACACTCTCAGGCCAAACGAATCTACAGAATTGTCATGCCCATTTGCCAAAAAACCTTTTTACCAGCTTTTCGTTTTTGATTCTTACCTTCAACAGAGAGGTCATCCAGCCGGACATAATGGAAGAAATGGTAGTTTCGTGTGTGATCAAACATTTGAACCTGGTTGATGCACTCCAGTCCCTCATAAACTTCCAGTATCAAGAGGAGCATGCAGAAGAATATGACTTGCTTTGTAAAATTATGGGAGAAACGTTTAAGAAACTAAATGCCATGGAAAGACAATTGCAGGTAAAAATGCTACAAAAAAATTAATTTCCGGTGTAGAGAAAGAAGATGGTGGGCCTTTTATAATTAAGATGTATATCTCCAAGGGGACCCTTATATTCTTAGCACACTGAGCACATTTCCCCTTACCTTTGGGTAGGCTAATGATGCTCCAACACTTTCACATCCCCCCTTTCTTTCTTTCTTTTTTTGCCCAGAGTGTCGCCGAATTAGAACAGAAATGGCAAAGTGAAGTGGAAGATGCCATGCATGGGAAATTGGAGAACAATGTGCCCTTCTTTTATGACTATCATTTTAACGAGGTGAGTATCATATGTTGATCCCCTTCAGTGCTGGTAAGAACGGAGGAACTCAGGCAATGCTTTCTCTGAATTGCTGTACTCTTTCCCTCTTCCTATAAAACCTTGTGCTGGCTTTATTAGTGCCCAAGAACAGATCATGGGCACTTTGAAGCAGACTGACTGATCGACCCCATGCTGGAAATTAAGCTGCAAATGCTGATTGCTGTTTCTTCCAGGAACAGCCGGGTTTTGCAGGCATAGAGGTAAGGGAAAGGCGTCTCCAAAGGATCCGAGGGTTTCCTCAGTATGTCAGGGTAATAAAATCGAGCAACTGGAAGCGAGCAGTTTGAGGGAATTGTAAAAATAGTTGCCAGTGTTCTACTCCTGCCAGACAATTTAGAAAATGGGTCTTCTTCTGGGTAATTGTTTCAGTATAATTCAAATTCTTTAGACTGAAGGGGGAAAGGTTTGGTGAAGGCAGAAAATTTGCCTTGCATGCAAAAGGCCTGGGTATCTTTAGAAAGGCTGGGAAAGACTCCTGTCTGAAACAGTAGAGTTAGGGTCTCCTATGTAGCACCAAGGGGCCCTTGTTTTGTCTGATCGGGGGAGGCTTAGGAGTTGTGGGCAGCTGGCCGTTGCCCGGCTTTTTAAAAACACTGCGCATTTATGTTTCACAGGGTGTGAAAGAAGGGCTTTGCACCTTGCCTGGCAGAGAAGCCGCACACCTTGCACCCCTTTCCTGGGCAACGGCCGCCCACCCGCAACTCACGAGCCTCCCCCAATTTTTCTTTTTTTATATATATATTTTATTAAAGTTTTTACATAAAAAAAGAAACAAGAAATAACAGAAAAATACAAAATTACAGAAACACAAAACGACAAAAAACAGCAAAAAAGAGAAAAAAAGAAGAAATAAAAACAATTCCATCTTCATAATATTTATTGCGTTTACTTATTTCCCAGACTTCCCCACACCTCCCCTCACTGTATTCCAATTCATATATTTAATCATATTTATCTTGATTTTGATATCTTAATATATCTTGATCTCCTTGATATCTTAAAATATTGAATCTTTTAATTTTACACCTTTTTACTAATAACCTTTTACGTTCAATCTGATGTCATTCTAACATTCATTAATCTTATAATATTTCTGTAGATAATCTTTGAATTTCTTCCAATCTTCTTCCACCGTCTCTTCTCCCTGGTCTCTGATTCTGCCGGTCATTTCTGCCAATTCCATATAGTCCATTACTTTCATCTGCTATTCTTCCAGAGTGGGTAGTTCTTGTGTCTTCCAATACTGTGCGATGAGTATTCTTGCTGCTGTTGTGCTCCCCCGATTTGTCAAAATAAAGGGGGAAGGTGGCAGGAAATCTGTACCCCGGGTCGTCCCCGGTTCCCCCTCGGCAGTGGCAGCAAGCAGCTCCTGAAGCCAGTCAGAGTCAACTGTGCTACTAGGCTGGCTCTGGGCTGCTGAGGCTGCCGCTGCCACGTTTCCCAGGGACAGATTTGCAAATCTGGGGACATTCCGGGGACGGAATTTGTCCTGGGACAGATTTGCAAATCCGGGGGCTGTCCCCGGGAACCGGGGATGTCTCATAACCCTAATGTAGAGGGATGTTGAAGTCAATTAGAGATCTGGTGGTAAGGGGAAGGTGCTCTGCAAAGGCATTGTCTGTGCATTTAAGGCCTAACTAATTTCTGCGGATATGTATTTCCTTTCCAGCTAATATTTGGTGGGAGTTTCCTGCCTTTACCTACCTGAAGCGTCTTTACCCTTTTGGAACTAGAGTCTCTTCCTGATATGTGCTAATCTAGCCTTCCCCTACCTGTCGCTCTTTAGATGTTGTGGACTCCAGCTCCCAATAGCCCCAGCCATGATGGGAGATGTTGTCCGAAAGAGCTGGGGGAAGGGGCGGAGGAGAAAATTTTGTTGGTCCACTTTTAAAGTGAACTTTCCTAATTCATACTTCCTGGAACAATATTTTGAACCGTAGTGCAGCTGTCTTTCAAAATTCACACTTCTTCAGATTTTGTAATGGAGTTCTCCAACCAAAGAATGTGTACAAAAATATGTGATTTAGAGGAAAACATGCATTAAAATGCATATATTGGTGAAAATAGCATTCAAAATACAGTATATTTTAGGAAATGTGTATAGTAGGAGAAATTCACACTAAAATGCCGGAGAATTTTTGCGAGGATTTTTTAAAATTGTAAACTGATGCAGAAAGTGTCAAACTGAATTTAAGACTAAAAATATGAGAAACTGGAATTGACTGAATTTGTCCATCCCTATTTGAAGGCCACCAAATTGGGGAAGGCTGGGCTAATCAGTCAGGTTGATTCTTAGTTTGCAAATGAAAGGAACTGAATCTTGATGCGTTCTTTGCCTCCTAATGCATCCGGTGCAACTAGCTCAGAGCACCAATTCTTTGCTGGATCTGTCCACTGAAGAGGAAAGATGGAGTCTATTTCACAGATGGAAGTGGACATTTCCTGTCGACGTAATCAACAAAAACTCCACATTATCTCCTGAATCAGATATATTCTATTCTATTTATTCATTAAAAAAATAATAACCATTCTTTCCTATAAAATATCGCAAGGCACTATACAACCTAAAAATGCAATATCTGACCTCCCTTTTCAGTATATTTTCCCCTTCTCTCTAGAGCAAAATGAAAGAATTGGAGCTTTTGTGTTCAATGAAAGAGATTTCTTTTGATGGAAGTGATCTCGAGAATATGGTTCTCTCACTCAGGTTAGTGTGGCTGCTGAATTCAGTAGAGATTCTGTTCTCTTTATTTGGGTGGTTTATTTGATTAGTATGTGTGGGCTGGTACATTTGTAAGTTCCAGTCTGAGGTTCCCAATATCCAGGTTTTCTCCTAATGCAACCTCAGATTTGAATAGCATTGCATGTTCTCTACCAACGTGTTTCTGAAGATCTAATGGACAGCCAAACTCTGTGGGATTTTATTTCACTGCTTTTTAGGGAGAAATTCTTCCAAGAAGTGAACTCTCTGCTTCAGAAGCCTTTGCATCCCATGGGTAAAACAAAAACACTGGTCAAGAGCCTGATGAACCGAGCAGAGCTACTCTTGCATGTCACCATTGCTGCACAGTCTGGGCTTACCAGGAGTATATCTGGCACACCTGCAGAGACACCAGGTAAGGAGAGAAAAGAATCTGATGTCTTAAAGCGAAAGATGCTCTCAGTGCAGTGTTTCCTGCAATTTGCAAGCTGCTTAAGAGTAGAAACTCAGCAATGAAAGTAGGAAGCAAGAAGAAAGCAGCAGCAATGTTTCATCTCCTAAATGTAAATATAACATGCCATAATACAAAGAAAATCGAATTTACAAAGAACAAAGAGAGGTATAACATATTAACAGTAGTCCCAGCCGATATAAGTTTTTATTAATAACCTGTCTTTGTTTCTGTTAATCTTATGTAACCTCATTTGGAGCAAGGAAGGGGTTGGAGGGGATTGTATGCAGCAGGTACATAGCTTGTGGGTGCTCCTGGATCCATTACTGTCGTTTGAGACTCAGGTGGTCTCAGTAGCGCAGAGTGCCTTCCATCAGCTTCAGCTGGTGACCTGGATATGCCCCTATCTGGACAGGGATAGCCTAACTTTCTGGCAACCTCTATGTTGGCTTACTGCAATTGTTATACACGGGGCTGGTGCAAAATTTGACAGCCAAGTTGCTCACCAGAACGAAACTGTTTTAGTATATAACGCCGATCCTGGCCCAGCTGCACTGGCTGCCAATTCAAAGTGCTGGTGCTGACCTATAAAACCTTACCTCTCTGCATATAAACTGACACGGAACCTGTGTTTGTCATCCGAGGCTCTTCTCTATGTCCCCACGCTCTTGGGAGGTTCAGAGGGTGACAGCACAGAATCGGGCCTTTTCTGTGGTGGCACCATGATTACATGTCTTTAGGTGCCAGGCAAAAGCATTTCTCTTTAAATGTGGGGATGGGGTAGGGACTGTTATTATGATTATTTTATTATTATGCTGCATAAATTATGAAATTATGTTCTTAATGTACACAGCCCTGGGATCTTTGGATAAAGAGAGGTATAGAAATAGTAGCAGCAGCAATAATAATAATAATAATAAACCAAAGCTTCTTTCTGTTCCCTTAACATTACAGCTTGCAAATCAGCGTCAGAAACAAAGGTGATATCCCATGCTGTTCGCCAGCCTGTTTTCCTCCGCAGTATGTCAGCACCATCTGATCTTGAAATGATTGCAAATGATGACCTAGAGTTCACGCGGTCAAGCCAGAGGTATATGTTGTCTCTCACTTCCCTTAAGTTCAGCCAGTGTTTCGTTACCCTCTCAGTGTAATTGGAGGTGACTGAATCTCCCTAATAAGATCTGTTTTTCCTCTCTGTAGGCGGCGCCATGTGACTAGCCACAGAAGCAGCTCTTTTACTCTTCTTCAGTCTCTCACCATTGAGGACAGCCGAGACAAGCCCACCTATAGTGTCTTGCTGGGGCAGCTGTTTGCTTTCATCGGGACCAATCCTGATCAAGCAGTAAGTCATGCCAGTGACAGAAGTTAGTGTGCCTATCAGACTGTTGCAGTCAAAGAGCATGAATTCTCATACCTGTGCATGCTCTGCAACAAAACAATGTCTCCCAGGGCTGTATAGAATAAAAGTAACAAACACATTACAATAGAACACTAGGTAAAAGCAGTACCAGCGAAGAATCATCAAATCTTCAAAATCCAGCAAGCCATGAAAAGCATGCTTGACCAGCTACATAATGTGCTGGAATGACCAAGCAGATTTAAAAAGTATTTGCCTGGCACCAAAAAGATACCAACATTATCACCAGGTGAACTTTTCTGGGAAGACTATTCCATAAATGGGCATCATGACCAAGAGACCCCTTTCCTCACCTGCTGAACTTCGGGGTTTGTAGAAACCTTGTAGAAAGGCTCACATTGTCGAAAGTCATTATACATCTGAAGCTGCATTATATTAAGGCCATTGGTCTACTTTTAACTGCAAATGACCCAGATCTGCTGCCTGAGATCCTCTTAGCTGGAGATGCCTGAGACTGAGACCTGATTTCAGAAGTGTGTAGGACTACAATATATAGCTATTAACCCTAAATCCTGTTCAGAATGGAAGGAGTGGCAGGGGTCTAGTTTTGGCATCCAGTGAACTGTGGGCATGTTTAAGGGGACATAGTGCAAGCCAGGAATTGAGCAGGAAGAGTAAACAGCCACTTGTGCATTGTGGCTTTTTGAAGGGATATTTACTGAGACTTGTGGGCACCATAGCACGCTGGCATCCGCAGCGCTTCATTGGCAACCCCTGCACTACATGCAACTTTTTATTAGTAACCCTCACTTTGCATGCTTCACGGAAGATGGTACGCTCTGAACCAGCCAGCCATCACAAACAGAAACATTGCTGATGTCCCCAGCGGCAGCGTCACAGGATTCACCCATCCCTTTCTCATAGGTGTCGAGCAGCAGTTTCCTATTAGCTGCTCAGACTCGGTGGCGCCGTGGAAACACCAGAAAACAGGCCCTGGTGCACATGCGAGAGCTCCTGACAGCAGCTGTTCGTGTTGGTGGTGTGACGCATCTTGTGGGTCCAGTCACAATGGTGCTTCAAGGAGGCCCCCGGTAAGTTCCCTTCAGAGACTCACATCTGGAGAGGGCTGGAGGGGAATGTGGATTGTTGGCAGAGGCGGTGAGGGAGTCAGCCTTATCTTCAGAAACAGACTTATTGAAGGAACTCTGGAGATGGCCCAAATGGCACTGCTCGTGGCATGAGACCGTATCACAGGGACACCTTTGAGTGGTGGTTGGTTAGACCGCCTTGAAATTGATTGCTAAAGCCAAGGTTCCGACAAATTTGAAAGCTGAACAAATTCTTTAGGCAAGTGTGTAATAATTGGCACCCCTTTATTGAATGCATTGACCAGAACAACATGTCACAGTAAGTCCAACTTGCCAGTCTGCAGGGTTCCCTGAAGAAAGACCATTCATGTTTAAAAAGCAGCATAAGTCTGTAATTTAACAGGCCTCTGACTCCCTCTTCCCTTCATATTTTTTTTTTTTTATTCTTCCATCTCTCAGATTGGATTTTGTTTTGCTCTTTTCAAGGGTGTGGGTATTAATTGCAGCAAGCTGCTAAAACGCAGGGCTGGCTCAATGCGAAAAAGTCCCTTCTATCTTACATCGCACCTCACACTTGCATCCTCCAGGGATTTGGAGCAGTTTATGTTTTTGAAAAGTCTGTTTTAATAGGGCCTGACTGTTTAACTTCCCACAGAATTGAAGAACTCACCTGCGGTGGGATGGTGGAGCAAGTTCAGGAAGCCTTTGGGGAGACCATGACCTCTGTGGTGGCACTCTGCGCTCGCTACCCCATTGCGTGTGCAAACAGCATTGGCCTGCTGTGCACGATACCATACACCAGGTAGGCATGTTCCACCGTGGGAGAGCTTGTGAGCAGAGTATCCTGTTACATGAGGAAACGTGTCCAAAATCAAGCTTTACCAATAACCTGCAATTGTTCATGAGAAGCGTTTTTAAAAGTGGGTGGCGATGCCTCCCTTACCTTTCTGTGTTCCTTTTCTGGTTGCACTGCTGCCATTGGAATGTTTTGTTATGCCACCCCTTCTCCCACCGCTGGAATTTTGTCTTCGCAAACTGAGTTTCCCCCCAATCTCATTTTGAATTACTGGTAATATTTTTATCAGGTGCAGTTGTGCTAATAAAAAGTTAGATAAGTAAATACAAATTGATTTCGTCAGGGCTGCTGACCAGGAGGGAATGATTACAGTGGTACCTCGGGTTACATACGCTTCAGGTTACATACGCTTCAGGTTACAGACTCCGCTAACCCAGAAATAGTACCTCGGGTTAAGAGCTTTGCTTCAGGATGAGAACAGAAATTGTGCTCCGGCAGCACAGCTGCAGCAGCAGGAGGCCCCATTAGCTAAAGTGGTGCTTCAGGTTAAGAACAGTTTCAGGTTAAGAAATGACCTCCGGAACGAATTAAGTACTTAACCCGAGGTACCACTGTATAGGAAATGCTTAAAAGGCCAATTTCAGTAATGTCTCTCTGAAATCAGCCCTTTAATTGGTTATTATGAGAAGGGCGTATACGGTAATTCAGTGGTAGAACACATGCTTTGCACACAAAAGGTCCCAGATTCAATCACCAGCGTATTCAGGTAGTGATGGGAAAGAGTCCTGTTTCAAAGTGGCTCCCCAGGTTTCCAATCAGTGTCAATGTAACTGAGCTGGACGGAACAATTGTCTGACTTCTGGTATATGGCATAAAGGTCTCCCCATTTTGATGCAGTTTAGAGCAGTTCCTGATTCTTCCAGATACCAGCCCTTTAGTTCTTCCCCCCACCCCAAACTAGTTCTTTTCTGACCTGGTTGAAGAAGAAACTAATCAAGGGGGACTGGGAGAAATAGAAACTGCTTTAAACCAAACAGGGAGACACTGACACTTTTTTAAAGCACCAAGTCCCACTGAACTGAAAGGAATTTACCTCTGAATAAACATATTAGAATCTTGCCTATGAGAATAGGCATACTGAGATTATTATTGGGGTATGGGAGCATACATTGAATGCTATGTAGAACTGTAGCAGTAATTCAGTTTCTAGATGCTTGTGGAAGAGCAATGCCTTAGTAGCTCTAAAGAGCCCTAGTGTGAAAAGGGCTAGAGCAACTCCACACTGCATTGAGAATGCCAAGGCAGCCCGTATCAGTCCAAATTTGCCTATAGATAGTTAAAGATCTCGCTCTTCTTTTTGGCCATAGCTTCACCATGGGACTCAGCATTCAGAATATAATTAGAACAATGAAAATAGTTAAGCACAAGACACCATGGTATTATATACAGCAGCAAAGCAGGAAATGAGATTGACAGACGCTGTATATTTGTTGTGTGGTTTCAACTTGGGCGTGTATTAAGAGGACTAAAATGTTACTGTCACCCCACTGTTGTGGTTCATGTTTCTGGGCAGGAGTGAAGAGAAGTGCCTGGTGCGGAGTGGCCTCGTCCAGCTGATGGATCGCTTGTGCAGTTTAAGCAGCCAGACCGAATCCAGCTCCAATGAGAAGCAAACAAAGAAGCAGAAAGTGGCCACCATGGCTTGGGCTGCGTTCCAAGTGCTAGCCAACCGTTGTGTCGAATGGGAAAAAGAGGAAGGTAGGAGGGGCTTGCAGGCCTGGCCCTGGTTATGTGAACTAAGATGCTTGACAACATATTTGTGCAGTAAAAAGATACGAAAGCTTTTGGTTGAACTGAGTATTCAGTGGCAATAAACTTAGTGTAAAACTCCCCTGGCTCCTTTTTGCTTCATTGTCCATCTACACTCTCATTTTCCAATGCTGCAGCTCTCTTAAAGCAGACATGGCCAAACTTGGCCCTCCAGCTGTTTTGGGACTACAGTTCCCATCATCCCTGACCACTGGTCCTGTTAGCTAGGGATGATGGAAGTTGTAGTCCCAAAACAGCTGGAGGGCCAAGTTTGGCCACGCCTGTAAAGCATCTCATCCCTTTTTGCAGCTCTTCAATTTTTCAAGTTTCTGACTTCTCAACTTTTTCAGACTAATGTACAGCATTATCACTTCCCACCTCATCCCCTTTTACCTAATCAGGAGATACTCTTGGATATGCTTATTTTTCTCCTTGGCTCCTGCCAGACTCTGAACTTTTGACACTCCTGTGCAAAACTTCCTGAGCAAAACATCCTATTATACTTCTAATTCTCCTGTGGACTTTTGACTTTCCTGTGCAGGAGGGCATCTAAATCAAAAGCAACCATCTTCTAACTCAAGTTTTACAACGCCAAACTTTTGTTGAGTTTGTAGACATTTTTGTTATGTCTAAAAGGCCTACTCAGGACTATACTGCTTTTTTGTTGTTTTTCTGTTGCTGTACACCACCTGATCTTTTATGAGTGGGTGGTATTTAAATACTTTTATAAATCAATAAATGTTTCTACAACCTCCAATCTACATTTTTCATTATAGGTGTTCTCCTTTTTCTAATACCTTTCAGTGTGTTTTAGTTGGATCTCATCAACTATGATCCCATTTATATCCCTTTTGCAGGTGGATCAACTGAGGCTGTGCACTCCGGTTTGGCTCGCCAGGTCTCCAGTCTCTTAACCAACCACTTGGCACGTGCCACAGAGTGCTGTGGCAACCAGGCAGCTGGGAATGATGCCCTGCAAGATGTGCTCAGTCTCCTGAATGATCTGTCTAGGTACTGCCAAATTCTTGGTCTCTGGATCACACTTTAGACTAAAATGAACTCATTTTAGTAATGTTGGTGGCAGAGCTTTGGAGTAAAAAAAACACACAAAACAATTAAAATTTTTGAGTGAATCATAAATCAAGTATATTTGAGCAGCTTGATATGCTATGCTACTGGACCAAAATCCATTTGGGTGGCAGAACACCCACAGTTTCCTGTAGCACATTTTCTTCTTAGTATGTTGTGTCATTAATGTAAACAGGAAGATTAATTTGAGTTGACTCCGCAATCTTGTTGTGTCCCTTGAATTTTGTGGGAAGTCATAGGGAAGGTTTTGTCGTTTAAAATGACCCAGCCAATTTCAATGCCTTTTCTTTTGCCCAAAGCTGTGTTGTTGTGAGAGCTGTCCTCCTGCCTTTTTCCATGGAAAGTGGAAAAGGTTGCCTTGTAATTTGGCCCCCAAAGGGTCATTTTAAACAAAAAGCCAAACAAACCCACTGTTAATCCCAGCAGTAGCAGAAACACATCCCAAATAAATGGTTACAGTTCACAATCGTTCCCTGATTGAAGATGCATTGATTCTAGTCTTTTTAGCTCTGTTTCTACTCTCCAGTTGAGAAATCACTTAGAACAATTTTGCCAGGCTTGGAACCCAAGTTGTATAGAACATCCTGTTTTCACCTGATTTTGTTTCAAGTCATACCTTGGATTAAATGTGCTTCAGGTTGAGCGTTTTTAGGTTACGCTCCACAGTGACCCGGAAGTAATGGAGTGCGTTACTTCCGGGTTTCGCCGCTCGTGCATGAGCAGATGCTCAAAATGATGTCATGTGCATGCATGGAAGCGGCGAATCGTGACCTGCGCATGTGCAGACGCGGGTTGCGTTCGCTTCAGGATGCAAACAGGGCTCCGGAACGGATCTCGTTCACATCCAGAGATATCACTCTGTGTGTGTGTGTGTGTGTGTGTGTGTGTGAATCTTTATTTGCGTCATCCATTGGCCATAGCAATAAAGCAGCAACACAATATACAAAGAATAGAAATAAAAAGTCAATTACCGTATTTTTCGCTCTATAAGACGCACCAGACCACAAGACACACCTAGTTTTTGAGGAGGAAAACAACAAAAAAAAGATTCGGAATCTCAGAAGCCAGAACAGCAAGAGGGATTGCTGCGCAGTGAAAGCAGCAATCCCTTTTGTTGTTCTGGCTTCTGGGATAGCTGCGCAGCCTGCATTCGCTCCATGAGACGCACACACATTTCCCCTTACTTTTTAGGAGGGAAAAAGTGAGTCTTATAGAGCAAAAAATACGGTATATAAAATACATTTTAAGGTTTTGAATCAATAGTCAAATAGTGGATCTTATTCTAATTGCCCCAGCTAAAAACCTTGCAACCTTTGCTGTCACCTGCTCATCTTGATCTGCGAAGAGAAAGGACACTGTTGCGGTGGCTGGGCGACCTGGAATGGACAATAAAAGAGGGGTGATAACCTCATTCCTCAAGTCTTTATAAAGAGTGCAAGCCAGAAGGGCATGCGCTACCGATTTGGTACTGCCATCTCCACAGAGACATAAGCATTTTTCGTGTGGAATCTGTTGGAATCGCCCCTCAAGTATAGCCGAGGGCAATACATTCAATCTTGCGAGAGAAAAAGGCATCTATACTTTAGAATTGCTAGGTTATGCAGATAGGGTGCCAGAGAGTTGAAAAGGGTAGGTGCTAGACAGACAGACAGACAGACAGACAGATCTTTTTTAAAAAAATGCATTGAAAGCTGTTGGTGTTTATTTTCTTTCAGGAGTCACATTGGCAAAGCAATCCTAAGCCAACCAGCCTGTGTATCCAAACTTCTCTCTCTGCTCTTGGACCAGCGTCCCTCTCCAAAGCTGGTCCTCATCATCCTTCAACTCTGCCGTGCTGCTCTTCCACTCATGAGTGTTGAGGACTGTGGGAATGTTGAATTGCCACCCTGGAGTTACTCTGTGCCCTCCCTGAACAGTGAGCAGGATGACCCCAGTGACCCAGCTTCTAAAATTGCCTCCCTGCTCTTAGCAAAACTGGCTGATTACGTGGTACCAGGTAGGGAATGCTCAAGATCTTGAGAAACTAATCATTGTTGCATGAGAATTCAGGGAGCATCTTTCACTTTTGTGATCCTCCTTTTATAACAGCTTGGAAACCTCCACAAAACGTTACAGGGGTGGGTCACAGAAGCACGTTGCCTCAGTGCTTCCATTGTCTGCCCTGATCTCCCATAGCCTTTTGGGGGGTCTGGACCAGCAGATGCTACAAGCCACTTCCACCCCTATGTTCCAGCTCAGCCTTTAAGGTTGCCTTGGAGTCTTGTCTCAAGCCTCCCATATATGTGCTTAGCCTGGACCTCAAGGCTTTTCAGAGAGATGCTCCCAGTAGCTGGACCACAAGTCTGGGCTTTTCTTCCCCAGAGAACCTCTATTGCTCAAATTGTAAGTCTCAGTCTGCACATGCAATATCCTTAGGACAGGACAGGACCATTTCATGCTGCAAGTTTGTTCTCCAGTGCAGTGGATCTTAAGACGCCACCGTGAAATGATTTTCCTGCAGACAGAAATGCCAATTTTGAATGTTCTTTGAAGTAAAAACCATGTGCCAGAAAAAACTAGCAAGGCTTCCTTTTCCCTCTTCCATTGCTCTGTGGTTTAACTTAGCAAAAGATCAGAACTGGGAAAAGAGGTCTCAGGAGCTAGCTAAACTTCTCAAATCCTAGATGTTTTTGTCTGACCTAGGCGATTGTGGGGAGGTGGTGTTAACCCGTTAGTGTCTCAATATTCCTGTTTGCAGTTTCAAGTACAGTGGTGCCCCGCAAGACGAATGCTTCGCAAGACGGAAAACCCGCTAGATGAAAGGGTTTTCCGTTTTGGAGGTGCTTCGCAAAACGAATTTCCTATGGGCTTGCTTTGCAAGATGAAAATGTCTTGAGAGTTGCTGCGATTTTTTTTCCGCTCCCCACCCCCTTTTTCTAAGGCACTAAGATGCTAATAGCCTTTTAGCAGCTAATCCGCTAATCCCATAAGCCTTTAATAGCCGCTAATCCGCTAATGGGGTTGCTTCGCAAGACGAAAAAACCGCTAGACGAAGAGACTCACGGAACGGATTCTTTTTGTCTTGCGAGGCACCACTGTATTACAGTCCAAGCAGGACTCTACCATCACGTTTTGCTGCATATGCATATCTATAGACCAAGCCTACACCCTTTGGAATCAGTGTGAGACCTTTTCCCCCAAACTGACCTTTGGAAGCCGGAGATACTTCAGGATTAGGACAATAGATGGTCTCATCGTTGTAGCTAGGAGTTATGTGATTATCTGGCCCATTCCTGTAGCTTGGTGTAGGGCAAACTATGAATTGAATTAAATTTCTTAGGTATAGAATGTGTTTGCAGCTATTGCTTAAAGCTTGTTTTCCTCACTTGCAGGATGTCAGACGGTTCTTTCTCCAACTGCTTCTGAACCTGATACTTCATTGACAAAAGCCAGCCCAAAAGGTTCCCTTAAAGGAGACAAAGATCCAGGAGAAGAGAGTGAGGCTGTGGATGGCAAACTTTCCATTTTTATACATAAGCGGGAAGACCAGTCATCTCATGAAGTGCTTCAGCCATTGCTGAGGTAATTTGAGCTCTGTAGAACGCAGTTAAGAAATCTGGATGCCGCAGCCAACATTTATTCTGTGTTTTATCCTTCCCTTTGCAGTAGCTCAGAAGGTCGGCCATTTCGCCTTGGAACAGGAGCCAATATGGAGAAGGTGGTTAAGATGGATCGAGATATGACCAAAGTAAGGGCAAAATAAATTAATTGTGTGAATAGCTTAATCTGCTTTCCAAGAGTGAAAATAATAATTACAATTTTTCCCCCAGCAAGAAGATGAGGCTTGCCAATTGATGCTTTTGTAGTTAGCCTGCAGGACTAGAAAAAGAGGGATTTCTAGGGATAGTTAGCCTTAGGGTAAATGGCATTGGCCCGTGCATTCCGAATACTGTGTGAGTTGCAAAAGAGCTGTTTCTTTTTCAGAGTGGTTGCTGCGAAGTGATCACGGAGGAAGCAGCTGCTGCTTTGCGGAAGGCCACCAAGTGGGCACAGTCCGGATTGATCGTGAGCGTGGGGCCACCGGTAGAAACGGTCAGTCCCGAAAGCACTAGTGGCCTGTCAACTGGGGACAAAAAGAAAACAGCACAAATCTCCATTTGCAGGGAGCGGAACTCAGAGCTTGCCAGGTACAGAATCTCTGCTGGTGTCCAGAATACCCTGATGTAGAGTGGAAGTGGACTGTACTCTTCTACCCTAGGTTTAAGTGGGGACAGGCATATATCTATGTTGCTTAGAGATGGTCACAAAAAGGTGGGCATAGGACCTTTCTACTCTCCCTGTTTGCTCAAACTCTCCTAGGGAGAAACTTAAATATTCTTGTAAGTTCTCCAAACTAGTTGTAAGCACATCCCATTTCTGCATTTTCTCAAAAGCGCATGCTGTGGCTGATTTCGTCTTATGGCTTTATCAGCTGCTGAGTCACTAAACAAGGAATTTCTCACCTTCTTTATCCACTAATGAGACCTCTCCCATTCTGTTTATCAACTTACAAGGTTTTTCTCCTCTTCATTTTTTCCCAAGCACCAAGGTCTCATACACAGTCATTTTCTTTGTAAGTCAAAGGTCTTAACAGCCATAATCTCGGCCACACAATTGGTTTGTCTAATCAAAGGTCGGGGTGCGCTCCTGTTGCTCGGTCCCAGCGCCTGCCAACCTAGCAGTTCGAAAGCACCCCTGGGTGCAAGTAGATAAATAGGGACTGCTTACTAGCGGGAAGGTAAACGGCGTTTCCGTGTGCTGCTCTGGTGCTGGTTCGCCGGAGCAGCTTCGTCACGCTGGCCACGTGACCCGGAAGTGTCTGCGGACAGCGCTGGCTCCCAGCCTCTAGAGTGAGATGAGCGCACAACCCTAGAGGCTGTCAAGACTGGCCCGTACGGGCAGGGGTACCTTTACCTTTAATCAAGGTCACTCTGACCCCTAGTTAGCTTCCCTGTGGACCAGAGGTAGGAAACCTCTTTCAGGCTGTGTGGGCCACAATCCGTTGTGGGCAATCTTCCAGAGGCTGCATCCCAGTGGTGGTCTTGCCTTTGTACAGTGCCTCATACTCTAGCCACGCAAAAGTTGAAGGTTTCTGATTTGCTTTATGTTTCTGACATGCACACCCATGTTCCCATCCTTTATCCAGGAAAGCGTTATCACAGTTCAAGGACACTCTCCTGCCAGAAAAAGGCAACGGAGGGGCTAATGGAGTATGGCTGGTAAAATGTGGGGCCAGGCAGAGAGGCCTTGAGGGTTCTGCTTGAGGTTCTGCTGCAGGCAAAGATGACATGGAGTCAGATCTTTCCACTACTGTCATCCACTTGGTTTCACCCGCACTTGCTAATCAAAGAGTTATTTGGGCCTGACGGGGGTGGATTAGCAATTTACAGCCCACCATTCATTTTTCTCAACAGAACCGACCCTGTGAGGCCCTTCATAAGTGGCCATGTAGCAAACAGCATGGCGGCAGAGGTGATTGCTTTGCTCCACAGCTTGCTCATGGCACCAGAATCCAATGCAGCTCAGATATGGACAACCACAGCTGAAAAAGTAAGTCAGGGAAGGATCCTTAGCTTCTTGGGTGTGAACATGAAAGTTGGGGAGTCGCTTGCCCAAACTGCAACACGAGCTTCTTCTGTAAACATAAAAAGTCACCTAGAATTCAGTCAGAAGACAGCAATTATGCAAAGGTAGGGCCTACCACAAAATATTGGCGTGAATCCAGTATCAAGGATACTAAAAGTTGACAAAGGCCGAAATTGACCAGTTCTCCACACCCCTGTCTTTGTTTTCCATTTGCTTTTCCTAGCCAAGCCCCTTTATAGAAAAATAAAAGCTTATATCAAGAACAAACTTAGTTGGTCTCTAAAGTGCTACTGGACAATTTTATTTATATATGAAAAATAATATCTTTTTTGGTATATTTCTCCCATACTCCTTCAGGTCCTTTCGCGTGCTCTGATGTATATTCCTCAGCTGGGAAAATATGCAGAAAGCATCCTGGAGAATGGCAGCAGCAGCGGAAGGAAACTCGCCAAGCTTCAAAGGATCGCTCGCCAGGCAGTCGCTGCTCTTTGCGCTCTTGGTGGCTTCAAAGAGACGATCAAAATTGGCTCTGAAGTGCAGGTGACTGGCCGTGCGCCCTTTAATTCCTCACCCCACCCTCTGTTCTGCAAATCAGTGGCAAAGCTTCTGTCTGAGGATATAAAACCAGTGGTGTAGCGTGGGGGGTGCAGGGGGGGCCGGCCGCACCGGGCGCAACATCTGGGGAGGCGCGCTCGCACTCGCAGCTCTCTGCCCCTACCTGGCTCACTCACTCTCTCTCACTGCAGTGCTGGCTGTGCGAATCCGATCCGAGCCGCCGGGTTGCCGCCCACTGTGGAGGGGTGTGCGGTGCGGTGCGGAGAGAGAGCGAGGGACTATATGGGGGAGGGACAGTGCAGCGGGGGGGGGGGGCGCAAATTACTTGCCTTGCCCCGGGTGCTGACAACCCATGCTACGCCACTGTATAAAACACTGCCATTCTTTCTGTTATGGCTGCCATGTTTCTCTGTGCAGCGTGCTAGGTTTATTACCGTATTTTTCGCCCTATAGGACACACTTTTTCCCCTCCAAAAATGAAGGGGAAATATGTGTGCGTCCTATGGGGCGAATGCAGGCTTTCACTGAAGCCTGGAGAGCGAGAGGGGTCGGTGCGCACCGACCCCTCTCGCTCTCCAGGCTTCAGGAAGCTATCCGCAAGCCGTGGGAGAGCTGTGCGACTTCACGCAGTTCTCCCACGGCTAGCGGAGAGCTTGCCTGCACCCAGAAGCTTGGGGCGGCTGCGCTCAGCACGCCCCAGGCTTCCGGCTTCGCACAGCTCTCCGCTAGACGTGGGAGAGCTGTGCGAAGCCCCGCACCGGGGGGGGGGAATAATTTTTTTTTTCTTCATTCCCCCCCCCAAAAAAAACTAGGTGCGTCCTATGGGCCGGTGCGTCCTATGGGGCGAAAAATATGGTACTTCATCCATAGCAGTGAATTATTTATAGCCCCAGATCAGTCTAACCTTCATTCCTGACTGTTCCCTCTTTCTCTTTTCAATAGGTTTTGGGTAGGGGAATAGCAGGAAGCATTGGAGTGGTGGCATCTATTAATGAACAGGAAGGTATAGCAACGGTCAAATTTCCGCCTACCAGTATAGACTGTAGAAAGACCTCCCAAGCATCAGACATTTTAACTATTCCATTATCTAGGCTCTGTGTTCCAAGATCAGAGGTAAGGTCATTTTAAAATCCAACGCTGAGCGTAATACTTCAACCGTGTAAATAAGCCGGCAAAAGTTGCTGGCCTGCAGTTTTATTTTACTACCCTGCTATAGAGCCCAGTAGCTTCAACAGAAGCCTTCTCATCTGTGGCTACCATGGGAACATAGGAAACTAGCCTCAGTTAGTTGTGGTTAGGTAATTGCATCATACCAAGTGGGCTGGGAGAGAAGGGAGAGGCTTCCCTTCCTCTGTCCAGCACAGAACCCGTGTGGGATGCTGGAGATGGGACAGAGATGCATTCGTTTTCTGCTAGCCCTCTTACTTCCCTGCATGAGATTATTTGTCACATGTAGCTACTGGGTGAGTTGTTGCATGCAAGGCTATAGGACTGAATTGTCAAATTCAAGCTGCAGTTTAAAATCTGAGCAGTTTTTTAGAGGGGGCACTTCATGAGCGGGTTGTTGTTGTTGTTTTGAAAAGCTGACATGGGGCAGTTTGGGCATTCTGTAAGGTAGGAAGTTTGAAAGTTTTGTTCCAGTGATATATAATGGAAATCATTGAGATTTTGGGGCTAATTTGCCATTTTCTTCTTGGTTTGTTACTTTTTAAACCGTGCAGTGTGTTTTTGTGATGATGTAATAATGAGGCTATATAACTCCAAGGAATTCCCTCATTTCCCAGAAACTAACAACTTGAATTTAACTTTTTACCGTGCCCCCTCCTCCACCACCACCAGGCATTGCCTCTCCATAAACTGTCCATTACTGAGAAGGTAGTACAGGCAGTCCAGTCCATGTTGCTTCCTCAGGAGGGAAGTCTCTCTATTCATACCTCACTTCCTGCAACAGGAGATGGCTCAACTCCAGTAATGGCAGTGGTCCGACTCCTTGCTGAAATTAGAACCAGGTGAGTGGTGGCGGTTCTGGCAGTGGTTGAGCTATGGCTGGGAGGCAGGTACCACAAAGGGCTGGGTGCTTTGCTAGGTGGGTTGAAACTATAGGGTTGCCATATTTTGAAGAGCAGAAGAGAGGACATAAATGCAGGCTTCTGCTTTTAACTATGGATCACTATGACGCCTCTACCCATGAAAAAGAGGACATGTCCTGGAAAAAGAGGGCTTATGGCACCTCAGAAGTGAAGTGGATACGGGGTGAAGACAGATAGAGAAGACAGAGCTCATGGTGAATCTGATGAGCTTCACTTTGCCTATTTATTATTAAAAGTGTAAAATGAACACTTAGTAATTGATTCATTACTTTATTAATTGTAAGTTCCTTGGGATAGACATTTGCCTAGAAAGCAGCCTAAAATATTTTAAATTTTATATAGAATATTATAGCAAAGACGGGCAAAACTGCTCCATGCAAGAGAAATCTTTGGCGACATTGCAGAGGGCAGCCCGTCAGTATTATGGATAGGAGGCTTCTGATTCAAACTTGTAGAACCAGATTTTTTGGAGCTCTGGCCTAGAGAGCAAAAGGGCATCTCAGCTGTGCACCGCAAGTGCACTTCCAGATCACTCACTGCTCTACATTATGTCTGTCTTTGCCCTTTATTCAGCAAAGATATCCACTGGCTACAGTGCATGGCTATACTGAAAGGACTTGTGCCACTTTCAGGCAACCTGAACATTTATCCTGATTTGTTTGCATAAAGTTTGCAAGGAGGGTCTATGATAACAACTGTATACAGGCAATGACTGATTTACGTGTGTCCAACTGACGTTTGACAGCGCACACTCGCAACGTGGCAACCTGGAGGTTGCCGGAAAAGGAGGCAGGGCATATCAGGGTGGGGTAGGCTTATGCTCCCTCTGCTGATGTACGCGGAGGTCAGGAATATTTTCCCTGGCCTAATCGGTTGTTGCCTGTGTTGAGCATTCATTCTGATTTGTTTGCAGGAAGGTTTTATTACATTGCGTCAACTATTGTTATCTCATGCTTTCTATTGCCTTTTCCCACCACTTTCTTTATCACAAAAAGCCCAGTGAGACCTAATGAACAACGAAAACCAGTAGTCCTAACTAGCAGGCAAGGGATTATTTTCCCCAAGACGCTTGTTTCTGCCAGCAACACAGAAGGGATCTGCCAGCAATGCAATCTGTGTAATCTCGTGCATGTTCTAGCAGGATTTTTCAATCCTTGTTGTCCTTTTTGTCTCCTCCTCTGCCCTGTCTCCCAAGAGCATGCCTGGTGATGGCACAGTTGCTGGAGGATAGCTCCTTCTGTGAAGAATTCATCCAGCAGTGTCCAGCTGCTGTGGAAGTCCTTAACCTCGTTGCCCAGGAATGCAGCCCTGGTAGGAACTCAGTCTTACTTAATGCAGCAATGAGCTTGGCCCATATTTAAGATACAGTGTGTGTTTTTGCTGTGGCTTGCGCCCACAGTTTGATTGAAATAAGGTTGGCAACTAGGTTTGACCAGTCTGGAGCAGGGCAAGTGGCTACATCCTCACCCCAGAAGTGGTCCTACTTACTTACTTACTTACATCTGACAGCTGTGCGATTTGTTCTGAAGGGAGAAAAAAAGGATGCCAGACAGCAAGCATTTCTCAGTTTCTCTTTCCTACAGCCAGATGGAGCTTAAAGGGTTCACTTTACCCCCCTGAAGAGCATGATAGCCCAACTAGCTGCCATCTCGAAGCCAGTTTGAGTCCATAAGCTACCAGTAGCTCACTGCTGAAAGAAGTTATTAGTCATCTACTGGGACTGGGACACGGGTGGCTCTGTGGGTTAAACCACAGAGCCTAGGACCTGCCAATCAGAAGGTCGGTGGTTTGAATCCCCGCAACGGGGTGAGCTCCCGTTGCTCGGTCCCTACTCCTGCCAACCTAGGAGTTTGAAAGCACGTCAAAGTGCAAGTAGATAAATAGGTACCGCTCTGGCGGGAAGGTAAATGGCATTTCCATGCGCTGCTCTGGTTCGCCAGAAGCGGCTTAGTCATGCTGGCCACATGACCCGGAAGCTGCACGCTGGCTCCCTCGGCCAATAAAGTGAGAGGAGCACCGCAACCCCAGAGTCAGCCACGACTGGACCTAATGGTCAGGGGTCCCTTTACCTTTACCATCTACTGCGAAAGGGGCAGAAGTATAATCTAACTGGGGAGTCCATGTTGTATATTGGCTGGAGTATCAGCCTTGAAGCTCGATGGTCTTGGCTCAGTTTCTTACTGAGAGGTTGTGAAGGTGAAATGGAGTTTTTGGTACAACCCACGTTTGCCATCCTGAGCTCCTTGAAGGAAGGGCAGGGTTAAACTAATACAGTGGTATCTCAGTTTGCAAACTTAATCTGTTCTGGAAGTCCGTTCTTAAACCAAAACCGTTCTTCAACCGAGGCGCACTTTCCCTGATGAGGCCTCCTGCCGCTGGTGCCCTTCCACTGTTCGACTTCTGTTCTTAGACCGAGGTAAAGTTCACAAACCGGGACACTAATTCCGGTTTTGTGGAGCTTGTAAACTGAATAGTTTGTAAACAGGGCTGTTCTTAAACTGAGGTACCACTGTATGAATAGACAGCTGAAACAACATGCCACAATCTGACTTCGCTAGTTAGCAAGTCTTTTGCTAATTCTACCTTGGAGGTCTTTGAGATCACACTCAGAGGTTAAAAATATGGTTTAGGAGGACTCCGTGAAGTGAATGGCCCCGTTCTCATCTTAAGGTCTGACTGGCACATTGTTGCTGGCTTTGTTTGTAATCTTCTAGGGGAGCGGCTCCTTGTTGTAGAAGTGCAGTGTGAAAGGTTAAGGATGCTGTATCGTGACAGCGCTCGGCCCCCACCGCCACCTCTCCAGGCAGACCGAAGGCAGGTAAATATATAAGCAGAGGCTTAGCCTGCCTCCTCCTTGAACTGTTTTGGTGCCTGAAGAAAGCAGATGATGAGCTAGTATTACAGCATTAAATGCCCAATTGCATATCTGTTCATGAATGTCTCCTGCTAAGTGTGCTTTGGAGTTTGCAGGCAAAAAAACCAGTTTACACATTGCAGTTATGTATAATTAAATGCAGGCCCTTCTCTTCTTGGTTCAGCCCAAGGAAGTCACCTGGAATCCTTCTAGGGTCTTCCCACCTGTGCGAGCCTGTATGTTCTCCTCACATCTTACAGCCGTGACTTTCCTTGCGGATCCCAGTGCCGGTGGAGGGCTGCCTCGTGGCACCTTCATTTACGCCACATCACCAGTTCCGGTACAGGTGAGAATTCGTGATGGGTATAGTTGCCTCTTCACCTGTGTTCAAGCATGCACAAATACTGATTCAGAAGGTGCTGGGGAGTGCCTTTTATTCTGGGTTAATCCCTGGGTGGTCGTGTGTGTGCTTTGTTCCTTTCTCCAGGCACCATCCTTCTATTGGGAGATTGAGATAGTGTCCTACGGAGATACAGATGATGACACAGGGCCCATTGTTTCATTTGGCTTTGCCACGGAAGCAGAAAAGCGTGATGGAGCGTGGACCAACCCCGTGGGCACCTGCCTCTTCCACAAGTAGGTTGCAAACTGTATCAGTATCTGGTGTCGGATATCTTAAGGAACTCATGATCAGGCAACCTTTATTTCTGTTGTGAGGGTGCCAGAATGAGACCAGCGAGGTGGGTGTTGGTGTTCTGTGTAAATTCCTTCCGTAATTTTCCCCTGGTATTGAGCTTAAGCCCATTTACATCCGTTTACATTTGTATGCCCTTTGATGCTCCACAAAAGGTCTGATTGTTTTTTGCTATCTCAGTATGGTAACAACTGGGATGCAGGTGGCTCTGTGGGTTAAACCACAGAGCCTACGGCTTGCTGATCAGAAGGTCAGCGGTTCGAATCCCCGCGACGGGGTGAGCTCCCGTTGCTCAGTCGCTGCTCCTGCCAACCTAGCAGTTCGAAAGCACGTCAAAAGTGCAAGTAGATAAATAGGTACTGCTCCGGCGGGAAGGTAAACAGTGTTTCCGTGCGCTGCTCTGGTTTGCCAGAAGCGGCTTAGTCATGCTGGCCACATGACCCGGAAGCTGTACGTTGGCTCCCTCGGCCAGTAAAGCGAGATGAGTGCCACAACCCCAGTGTCGGCCATGACTGGACCTAATGGTCAGGGGTCCCTTTACCTTTACGGTATTGAAGAAGAAGAAGAAGAAGAGTTTGGATTTGATATTCAGCCTTTCACTCCCTTTAAGGAGTCTCAAAGCGGCTAACATTCTCCTTTCCCTTCCTCCCCCACAACAAACACTCTGTGAGGTGAGTGGGGCTGAGAGACTGTGACTGGCCCAAGGTCACCCAGCAGCTGCATGTGGAGGAGCGGAGACGCGAACCCGGTTACCCAGATTACGTGACTACCGCTCTTAACCACTACACCACACTGGCTTGTTGAGCATGGGCTTGTTGAAGTTTACTTTTAGGGACTTAATACTCCTAGTGCTCAAGTGAAATATTAAGTGAATTGTTTCTCCAGCTAATGCTTCACCCCTTTCTTCACATGGTTTCAGCAACGGAAGGGCTGTTCATTACAACGGTTCCAGTTTGCTGCAGTGGAAAAGTGTGAGACTGGATGTGACCCTCTCTCCTGGTATGTCGGCTATGCTTAACCCGCAAGCATCTTATGAGAGCCACATCAGGAGTGGCAGAGAGAGACAACCTTTTTCCTTTTAACCCTTTTCTTTCCCCCTAGGTGATGTTGCAGGCATTGGCTGGGAAAGGGCTGAAGGCACCCCTCCTCCTCCAGGGCAGCCAGCCAAAGGCCGGGTGTATTTTACATACTGCGGACTGCGGTTGGGGCCATACCTGGAGGATGTGTCTGGGGGAATGTGGCCTGTCGTCCACATCCAGAAGAAGGCAGGTTAAACACCCTCTGTATCTCCCAGCTAGAGTTCAGCAGAGCTTGGCCCCAGATCCTATTCTTAAATCCAGCCCTTTGAACACGTGGAGCAAAAATTATGGCAAAACCCCCTGTTCTTGTGCAAAGTACCTTTCTCTGTTTCTCTATTATGTAATCATAACCAGCCCACACACATCTAAGGGAAGAAATGAAATGTTTTTATACATCTTGTTGTATTTTAGGTTGTTTTCACCTTGTTTTTGATGTTCACTTTTGAAAGTTGTTTTTTAGTTCTGTTTTGAAAATAATAATAATAATAATAATAATAATACAATAACAACAGCAATAACGAAAAATAATCCAATTCCCCATACTCTCTGACAATTGCTCATGTTTGCTGGGGTTGATGGGAGTTGGAGCCAGATAACGTCTGAATGGCACCACATTGGCTACCCCTATCCTGGTACTGATGTGTTTGTTCTGTAGAGAAAAATTCTTTTTGTGGTTAGAGAGATCTATAAAGAAGTTTCCATAAGGCTTGGCGTTGGATTCCCAGCAACAGATTCAGGAGCTTGCCCCTTTTAACCTGGCTCTTCAGATCTTCCTTTCTTAGACGGACTACTGCTTTAGTAGCTTGCTTTAATGCCCTCTCTTGGCTTCATCTGAATCTCTCCTTGTTACTTTATATGCATTATTAAAATTATTTAATTGTATCCTGATTTAGGCGTCCAGCAGAATTGAGAAGCTGGCTAGAAATAACCCAAATAATTAGATATAGAGTTCAATATTCAATATTATTAATAGCACAGTGGAGTATCTTTTCATGTTTCCTTTTCTAATACTATTTTCATTTTTGGACAACAACTGCATTATTAGTAATACCATTTTAAAAAAAATGCTTCTTGGGTTATTGTGCAACAGAAACCGTAGTTCTCAGAAGTATTTAGTAAGCCCAACACAACCCTGTGTTGCCAGAGTACAGCAAAGAGCGTAAGACTGAAAGCGGTCCCAAGTTGACCCCTTCTGCTTTGCTTCCGTCCCCTTGCAGAACACCAAAGTCCGAGCCAATTTTGGGTCTCGTCAGTTTGCCTACGCAGAAGGCCAAGCTCACCGAAACGCCGCCGACCTCTGCATCGACCTCGCAGAAGAAATAAGTGCCAACTTTGAAGCATTGCCTTTTGCCATGGCTTCCGATAGCGATAACGATGCAGGCACCAGCACCGCCTCCGACCCAGGGACTCATGGGCCGCCTTGCCGGATTGCCGCTGTGGCCACAGCTCAGCAACGTAAGGAGAGCAGCTCCCCTCTAGTAGCAAAACAGACTAGGCGTGCCAGTGGAGGGTGACTGGAGCTCTGACAGCAACTGACATTTAAGTGCATGCAACTCTAGTACCTCGGGTTACATACGCTTCAGGTTACATACGCTTCAGGTTACAGACTCTGCTAACCCAGAAATATTACCTCGGGTTAAGAACTTTGCTTCAGGATGAGAACAGAAATCGCGTGGCGGGAGCGGGAGGCCCCATTAGCTAAAGTGGTGCTTCAGGTTAAGAACAGTTTCAGGTTAAGAACGGACCTCCGGAATGAATTAAGTAATTAACCCGAGGTACCACTCTATTATTATTACTATTACTTCTTGAATTTGGAAAGGAATCAAAAACTTTTTCTTATTAGTTTTTATGATGGCCCTAGAAGGAAGGCCATGAACATTCTGCCTTTGCAAATGAGGATCTGAAATGCGGGGCGTAGCTACTATATTTCTATAAGAAGAATTTTCAGATCTGTAGCAGAGAAACCCACAGTTCCTTAGAGGTTGGCATGGTAGTTTAAAACTGGTTGCAATTGTGCAGAATAGCCTCATATTTTATCTGAGTTGGAGCAGGGAGTTGAACCCAAGGCCAACTCCAGTGCCCCATTTGCAGAAGTGAGCTGATTATTCCAGTTATACCAGTTTCAATGTTACAAGGTATATTAGCCATTCCTAAACTGTAATCTAGAGTCAGTTTACTCCTGATCCTCCGTTGATTCCACCCAGTGTTGTAAAAGTCACACACTTGATGTTGTTCCTTTCAGAGCTTTGCTTCTGGCAGCCTGCAGAGTGTTACCTTCCAGGTGGCTTTTCTCTCCTATCGTGGTTCTAACCCACCTTTTGAGAATCACTTAGATCATTGGCAATCAAAATGATATTTCCCCCTTAGCCAGTAGGGAGAAGCTTGTAGTTCAGTGACAGAACACAGACTATGCATGCAGAATGTCTCAGATTTCTGGTAAAATAGTGCTGCCATAGGTCTGGATTTTCCTGGATTTCAAAGGCAGTAATGAACGTCTGGGGGGAATTTCCAAAATGTGGCGCTTTGTCATCAAAAAGTCACATTTTTGGAGGTGTCTTCTTAAAAGAAAGCTCAACAACTTTTGGAGTGTTTTTACTGTTTGAAATATGGCAACCCTAGGTAAGAAAAGAGACTAGTTGGATCAGACCAAAGGCTTATCTTGTCCATCATCCTATTTTCCAAAGGAGATGCCTTAGCAAAACTGGGAAGTCTTTTCCTTCCCCAAGACGCTGGAGAGATGCTGTCAGCCAGAGTCAGCAACACTGGGGCAGATCTGCCAATTAGCCTGATTCCACGTAGGGCAGCTTCACATGTTTCTATCCGTTTGCAGCCTCCCATTGTTGCGACAAAAGCACTATCAGGAAGCTTTCCTCTAAACTAAGGGTCATGTTGCATTCATCAAATTTGTTGATTGGCACAACTCTCTCTCTCCCTCCCCCCCCCCCCCGACTTCTTGATTGATTACAGAATATGACAGTGACACTTCTTGCCATTATAAGATGGAACTCAGCTATGAAAACTTCATCACATCGGGCCCTGAGCCTCACCCTCCTCCTATTGCAGATGATGAAAGCGATGACGAAGACGATGATGACATCCCAAGGGTAAGCAGAATATAATGGGGGTTCTTACATGCTCAGCTGCTTTTTATTTCAGACTTTCAACATTAACAATAACAAATTTCAACTCACTTGCTTCTGGGTGTTCTGACATCTTTTGTAGACCTCTCAAGCTGGTTGTCCATATCCATGCAATCTGTACTGGATCTCATATGCGCATCTCCTTGACAGCATCACATGGTTCTATGCTAAGCAGGTTCCAGATACTACCCAAATGATGGATTGAAAATAACATGAACAAACCTAGTAGCTTAGGAAGGAAGAGTTTGTCAGGGCAGTCTCCACCTGATACTTTGTCTGTCTGCCCACCAGTTCCCACATTTACAGATTATCATCAGTGTAGCTGCCAGCTGCCTCACTTAAGTGGATTCCCTCAACTCCTCAGCTTCAATTAGCATCGCCTTTCTTTCTTCGCTTGTCTTCTTATTGATGCTTCCTGCACTCACCCCATAACAGAATTCTGTATTTTTCTGCAAATCTATAGATCCCTCCACCCTTTTCTAAATGCCATGATTCCACACAAGGAGGGATCAGATCAAAACTTGGATGTACTGTAGATACTCCGGTTTTTCAACACTGCAGATTGCATGATGTTCATTTTCTTGGATTTTTATGTGTGTGTGTTGAGAGGTGGGAGGCATACCTCTGGGTTAATGAAGATGTTTTGCATTTAAAAGCTCTCAGTCTTTTTTAGACCTCTTGAGAGCTGCTGCTTGTCGTGATAAATATTCCGTGGCTGGGTGGACTGATGTCCCTCCCTCAGTCTGACATGGACATGCTTGGCTTCCCTTGGCAGGAGGATCACTATGCCTTGCTAGTGAAAGCCTGGGAGACCAAAGTATTCCCTACAATTAGAAGGCGGTTCCGCAATGAAGCAGAGAGGAAGTCTGGCTTGGATCAAATTAAAGGAGCTTTGCAGCTGGGTAAGTCCACCAGAAGTATTTCGCTTCTGAATTTAGCACCAATTTCCTTTTTTAAAAAAATAATATTTATTAAAAGTTTTATAGTTACAGGGAAAAAAAGTATAAGAAAAAAAAGCAATAAAGAATTAACAAACAATACATCAAGAATAGAAAGAAAAAACAATACATCAAATCAACAAGAAAAAACAAAAACATTTAAAAACACATCCAATTTCCGTATCTTTATCTTTCATTTACTTATTTCCTCGACTTCCTCACACCTCCCTTTTTTGTATTCTAGTTCAAATTAGCTAATTCAGCAAATCCTTTCCCTCTTTCTCAATTTTTGTTCTATAATTTATCTTAACACAGTCTAACTTTAAATTTTCCACTTTAGCCCATTAACAATCAGTTTTTGCTTAATTCTTTATAACATTTCTGCTAAAACCATATAGTTTCATTCCAGTATTCTTTGAATTTAGCACCAATTTCCAGGCCTCTTTGTTAATACCCACACTGGCAAACCTTTGCTCTTGTGCTTATTCCTCTGCTTCAATACAAAGCTAGATACTCATAAAAGGTTTTCCACATTTGCTAGAGATTCTGGCCTGTAGTGACCTGCTCATTCAGCCATTGGCTGAGAGGTCTCACTCCCAGTGATCCAAACTGCTAGCCTTCGAGCTGTTCCATAGGCTTGCATAATTGAAGGATGGTCTTTGTTTCAGGAATGGTTGATATAGCCCGGCAAACAGTGGAATTCCTCTATGAGGAAAACGGGGGCATCCCTCGAGACCTGTACCTTCCCACAATTGAGGATATCAAAGACGAAGCCAATAAGTTCACCATTGATAAAGTTCGGAAAGGTACGTTTTGGGAGGGGGTTGGTCTTTGACCTCACTTCTCCCTGGGTTAGATTAAGGGTGGATGCAGGGCCTCGCCTTGGATGGCTCCAAACAGAATGAGTGAGCCACCTCCGCTGAGAAGCAGGCAAAGGTCTCCTTGGGATGGGTGTGCTGCAGTTACTCATTCACCCACCCGCATCAGCACAACCACCGTTTTGAGGCTGCAGCCATGAAATGTTGGGCGTGGAGGTGTGAACACCCACACACTGTTCCTATAGACTAACGGAGCAGAAGGAATTTAGCTGCCATCATAGTTGGAGCTAAGTCAGAGGCCCTGCATCTCATTACCGTGATCCTGTGCTGCTTTCTTGTAGGCCTTGATGCCTTACAAACACAATATGACAAGAAGACATGGCAGCCAGAGCTGACTTGCTTTATGATAACCACAAACAACAGGCCACAGATTGGGGGGTGTACAAGTCCTTATCTACGTCTCACACATTTCTAGCTTGGGATGGTCTGTATAGGCCAGACGTAGGAGCAGCTGCTAGCTTTAGCAAGGGGGCCGCCTCCTTGAGAAGGCCCAGCTTCAACTTACCAAAGATCACAATGTTAAGACCACCTTTCTTTTGGTTTCAGGTCTCACCGTCGTCACCCGCTGCCCAGATAGTAACAATGTGGCCACAAATGCCGTAGGAACAGCCCTGCCTAAGTTTGCTATCCGTGGGATGTTGAAGACATTTGGGCTCCACGGAGTCGTTCTGGACGTTGATTCGGCAAGTGGAAGCTATGTTTAAGCTTGGGTGGGGTGGCTCTGGCGTTTTGGCTACTGTAGCCCATCACAAAGGCGCAGAGTTGTCAGGTGAAAAACATTTTGTCATTTCAGGTGAATGAGCTTGTTCAGGTAGAGACTTATCTCAGGAGCGAAGGTGTCTTGGTCAGATACTGGTACCCTATTGATATGCTTGAACGACCACCTGCTGGCTATAGGAGGACTGCAACAAATGGCCTGGTCTCTCTGGACAATACAAACATTCAGATTCACAGGTAAATTAAGATCAAAGCATTGGGGAGGGAGCGTGCACCTGAGACCGTTATCCTTGCAGCTACATCCAGGGTCTTTCTGCTGCGGTCCAAGAGGTGTAAAGGTAAAGGTACCCCTGCCCGTACGGGCCAGTCTTGACAGACTCTAGGGTTGTGCGCTCATCTCACTCTAGAGGCCGGGAGCCAGCGCTGTCCGCAGACACTTCCGGGTCATGTGGCCAGCGTGACAAAGCTGCTCTGGTGAGCCAGCACCAGCACAGCACACGAAAATGCCGTTTACCTTCCCGCTATAAAGCGGTACCTATTTATCTACTTGCACTTAGGGGTGCTTTCAAACTGCTAGGTGGGCAGGACCTGGGCCCGAAAGACGGGAGCTCACCCCGCCGCGGGGATTCGAACCGCCGACCATGCGATCGGCAAGCCCTAGGCGCTGAGGTTTTACCCACAGCGCCACCCGCGTCCCTCTCCAAGACGTGTAGCTTTGTGTAATAAAATATTTTCTGACATCTAAAAGAAAACCTGACAGTGTTTATGAAGGACCTTCTTCACCAAAGTTCAACTAACGTTCTGATAATGGTTATTTTCCATTTTTATAGAATCTATGTGATTCTTTTTTAATTTCGCCACTTAACAGTTGTTAATTTCTGTTCATTCTTTTATTAATTTAGGTTTAGTTGGTAGTTTTACTCACAAGTCTTCCTGTAACCTGTCCTATTCAGCTGGAGAGGTTTGCCCTTCACTGCCACAGATAGTAAAGGAACAACTATTTCTCAGGAATGAACGCTACACTTTGTCCCTAGATGCTGTTGTAGTGCTGTTTGCTGTTTCTTGGTGCAGCCAAAGCAAGCTGTGTTGCAGTGCCATCTAGTGAAAGAATATAAGCAGCACCACACATATTTAGAATACAGTTGAAGGGAAGAGGGGGAAAGTACACACATTTTTCAGTCCTAAGGGATTGCTAATGCCCTAATACAGCTTATCAGACGCAGAGAGATGGCAGTGACAGCTGGTGACCACTAGACCTGGTGGGACTGCTGGGGGTCAGGGGCCCAATGAACCCCACGGGGGTGGCTAAGCTTTGTTTTTCTCCCATTCTTCCCTTGCAAAGCTACTATAGGAACTTAAGCCCTGCAATTTTACAAATAGGACCCAGCTAAACTGAAAAACATCTTACTTTGGTTCGGCAGGTTCAGGGACAAAATATTGTGTGTGTACAGAGGTGTTTTTTTAAGACCCTTGAACTATGTGTTTTCTTTATCTCTCTTTTTACAGAGAACTTTTACGATGTGAAGCTGCACTCGCTAGGCTGTACTGCCGCATGGCTCTTCTAAATATTTTTGCCCCTAAATCTCCTCACATGTTTACTCACCTGTTTCACATCCCTGCCATTCGGGACATCACTCTAGAACACCTCCAGCTGCTATCCAATCAGCTTCTGGCACCACCTCTTCCTGGTAAAATGGGACTTTTTAAAGCAAATAGTACAGTAGTTTTAACCATATTCATAAATGAGATAGTGTGCACATTTGTTTATTCGTTTAATCAATTCAGTCTTTGTAGCTGTTGAGATCAGTTTGTTCTTGTAATATGATGAAGAGAAAATGGCTATCCAAAGATGAGTGAGTTGAGCCATGTCTCCTTTTTCACTTGACAGATGGAACGATCAGCTCCAGCTCTATCCTCCTGGCCCAGTCCCTCCAGCACTGCATACATTCCCAGAACTGCTCAGCCACAGACCTCTTCTACCAAGGCAGTTCCCAAACAGTCCAGGAGTGGCTCACAGTTGCTATTGCTCGAACCCTCCATCAGGGAGAGGAGAGTCTGCTCGATCTGACAAAACAGATCTGTTCCTTCTTGCAGGTAAGTCCCCCCCCTCCAATATCACATTTTAATTTACAGTCGTACCTTGGATCTCAAACACCTTGGCTCCCAAACAAATAGACTCCCGAATGATTGAAACCTGGAAGTGAGTGTTTCGGTTTTCGAACGATTTTTGGAAGCTGAACGTCCAGCGTGGCTTCTGCAGCTTTTGATTGGCTGCAGGAGCTTCCTGCAGCCAATCAGAAGCCGCGCTTTGGTTTCTGAATGTTTTGGAAGTCGAACGGACTTCTGGAACAGATTCTGATCGACTTCCAAGATACGTCTCTATTATAGTTTCATAAAAAGCATTCTCAAAGCTATTCAGGCTTTTCTTTCTTTGATTAAAATGCCCATTCGCCATCTTGAAATATATTATATGTTGTATTTATATTAGATCAGAGGAGGCTCTGAAGTAGGTCAGAGCACAAGAGCTCCAGTGCTGGAGGCATTGTGCCTCTGAATACCAGCTGCTGGACATCACAAATGAGGAGAGCAGTACTGTTTGGCCACTGTGAGAACAAGGTGCTGGACTAGAAGGGCTTTCTTAGACTCCTTCCTTATCCATAGGAGAAAAGAGCTGCTGGAGAGGGAAACACCTTCATCTAGCCAGCCCCTTCCCTTTGAGAAAAGGTCAGGTGATGCTGGAGTCCCTGGCAGGATTGTGCTTTCTGGCTCTTGCTTGTTCCCCTTGTTGGTGAACTCTAAGGAAGGGGCTGCCTTTTCAGCTCCTCTGTAGCTGAATATTTTCTAAATATTCTAAATATTTTTGCCCCTAAATCTCCTCACATGTTTACTCACCTGTTTCACATCCCTGCCATTCGGGACATCACTCTAGAACACCTCCAGCTGCTATCCAATCAGCTACAGAGGAGCTGAAAAGGCAGCCCCTTCCTTAGAGTACACCAACAAGGGGAACAAGCAAGAGCCAGAAAGCACAATCCTGCCAGGGACTCCAGCATCACCCGACCTCCTCTGTAGCTTAAGAAGGTGGCATCTTCTGACTCCATGTTTTTGAGATATAGGGTCTCTCCAGATCAGCTCCAAGCTAGCTAGCCTAGCTCAGCATCAATTTAATTTAGAAATGGTAGAATGGATGGCTGTGTCTCCAACCTCTGGTTTATAACTGTTTAAAAAACTCTGCTTTTCAGAATGCTCCCGAACAGTTCCCATCTGAAGAGTTTCCCATTTCTGAATCCAAAGTCAACATGGACGTGAATTTCCCTGGCGCAGCCTTTATAGTTGTGTCCTGTAAGGAAAGTCAGTCTGGATTCCGCAAAGAGTAAGTCGCTGCGAGCAAAGAGAATGAGGGTGGAGGGAAACCGGCTTTAAAAATCTACCTGCCCACCAAAGAATTCCAAAATACTGATTTTCCCTCCCCCAAGCCACACCATGGTTACAGAAAGGGGAAAGTGTATATCATGATAATGACAGTATCTTGTACAATGTCACTAGCGATACAGTCCTGTTGCCTTACAGAGCAACGCAGGTGACATGATAAATCCCTGCCCCCAAGGAGCTTTCAAAGGCATTGAAGATGAGACTACTGGGTCTGTTTTCTTAAAAGCTTCTTGTGCTGCACCCTTAGCAAACCTTCCTTTTTGTTTTGTAGCTCCTCGCTTTATAAGGCTCCCTGGGCTCGGATTCTTGTTTATGGCCTTGGTCACAAAGTGAAGAGGAGTGGCCAGTTGAACCTCATTGAGGCTGTGTGCTACCCTCGAGATGCTTCTCCAACCAACACAGGCTTGACGCCACCCCCCACAACCAATCAGTATCCTTCCGTCATCATATCCACAGACAAGGTCCACATCAAACTTGGTAAGATTTAAAATGCACACACAAAAGCATCTTTGGAATAGGGATTGATAGCTGCAGCAGTAGATGATAACTGCATGTCATGAATAGAGGCTGGAGCAATATTGTTCAGGATCTGAGATACTAGCTTGAGAGATCTTAATTTACCCAAGAGCTATTCTCGTCATGTTATAATTGATTTTTAAAACCCCACTCTTTTAACCTTTCCTTTGAGATTTCTGGAGGTACACATTGCTCAAGGATTTTTCCTTGGGGAAGCTAAAGGGGTGGGGGCTGATTTTTCTTTACCACAAGTCTCCTTTTTAATAATGCATATAACACCATTGCTGAAAGCGAACTTCAGCGGCTACTCTTCTTTCTGTGGGTCTCATTCAAGGAGTGTCACCGCCTCCCGGAGCTGTGCTCATCCTGCACTCCCTTCCCCTGGAATTTCCCCTGGCGATGGCATTTGCAGAGCAGCTGCTGACCTGGAAACTCGAGAATGGAGACGGAAAATCTGAAGAGGAGCTGGACACAATCCCTGCCTCAGTTCTCTTGCAAGTGGTGGAAATCCTTGGTGAGAATGGAGCTCCTTGTTGTACACAAACAACCACGGGTGGGGAAATAGAATAATGTTTTGGAAACGACAGTGTCAAAACAGCCCCAATGCCATGAGCTTAAAAAAACATTAAGACAGCCCTTCCAATGTGCCACCCTGTGGCCACCTCCCTTCTGGGCTGCACAGAGTTAAAAGCCCCAGCTGGATGCAGCAGAGATCTGATATGTACATTGCTAGTGGATTTCCTTCCTTCCTTCCTTCCTTCCTTCCTTCCTTCCTTCCTTCCTTCCTTCCTTCTTTCCTCTCTCTCTCTTCTCCCATCCCCTTGCCCGCTTTTTGGTAATGATAAAGGTGAATAAGGAGAATTAGCAGCTTGCAGGATTTAGGATTCCAGTTCTGGTGAATAGGCTTTGGTCAATTTCAGTGCTCTGTTAAAGAGACCCAATTCCCGCCACCCAGAAACCTACACTATGCAACAGAAATCCATGGCTCTGGGGAGGCACAACACTAGCTATGTCCTCTAACATGGCATCTTTTGAGCTCTGGGGAGGCCCAGAGTCTCTGCTCCTGCTTTTCCTTGGTAACAATAAGACTTTTGGTTTTTCTATGCATGCAGGTTGGAGGCGAGCACTCTTGACATGGCTAGCTAAGGATGGGATGCTGTCTTCACAGCTTCCGCATAAGCTGCAGCAAAAGAGCATATTTCATTTTAGGCTGCTAATCTTTAAACTTACTTATAAATAGGAGTACATTCTGCTGTAAATGCCGTAACCCCCATTGAGTTTTCTTTTTTTACAGTCAAGTCGTGTATACATTTTATGAAATAAGTAAATAAATAAAAAAACCTGACTCCCCATTCTGTTTGCACATTTCTAGGGAATTTCCTGTGGACAATCAACATGGCAGCCTGTGTGAAGGAACTACTCTTTCATCTCCTAGCCGAATTGCTTCGCAAAATTCATGGGCTAGAGCAGAAGAAGAACCCAGCAGGGTTGTCCTCCTCCATTGCGCTTCAGCTCAACCCTTGCCTGGCCATGCTGATGGCTCTCCAGTCAGAACTGCACAGGTTGTACGATGAAGAAACCCAAAACTGGGCATCTGGAAATGCTTGTGGCGGATCTGGGGTTGGAGGAGCCGACCAGGGGAGATTTTCCACTTACTTTCATGCTCTGATGGAGGTCTGCCTGGCCGTGGCAGAAGTAACCTTGCCGATCAACATGAGCATCACAGCCAATGTGATGTCCTCAACCAGCGGCCCAAATCTAAGCGATTCTTCCTCCTCCTCTTCATCGTCTCCTGGGCAGACCCCGCAGAGCCCAAGCCTCCTGTCAAAGAGGAAAAAGGTTAAAATGAAGCGAGAGAAGACAACATCTTCAGGGAAGCGGACTTCATCCCGAGCTGCTGAAACGGACACCGCTCTGTTGAGCATCGGCGGGAGCAAGCCAGAGGACATGTTGTGGTTCCATCGGGCGCTCACCTTGCTGATAATCCTCAGGCATCTAACAAAGAAGGATCCCCAGGGGCTGGGCGTGACCAATGATGCCGTGGCCGATGCTTGCCAGGCCTTGGTTGGGACAACTGCTCACAGCCGCTTGCTGGTGATTTCGGGGATCCCCACCCACTTGGAGGAAGGCACTGTGCGGAGCGCCATCCGCAAGGCCTGCAATGCCCACGGCGGTGTCTTCAAAGATGAGATCTACATTCCAGTCCAGGAGGAGGAGCCTAAGAAAACCAAGGACAAAGCGGAGGGAGGGGAATGTAAGACCGAGATGGACAAGCCTGTGGTCTCCAGCAGCGTGGACAGCTTGGACATCAGCAGCTCCAGCAGCGTCACACCTGCCATGAGCATCAGTGCCTCTGCTTCCACCAGCCAAGCCTCTCTTTGTAGCTCCCAGGGGATCTCGCGGACCATTAGCGATATCTCTGTAGACCAGTTTCAAGCTGGCCTGGAGATGGTCATTCCGCCTGGGTTGCTGGAGCCACATGTGGTTTCCAGCCAGGAGAGTTTAGACCTTTCACTCTGCAGCACTGGGAGTCTGGGCAGCCTGGGGAGTCTCGGGGAGCAGCTCGACAATGTGGAAACTGCATCGGTGTCGGATGTCGGGTCTATGTACACTGTTACTTCTCTGGACAGCCAGCCGGTCCCCTCGAGGCCCATCAAGGGCTTTGCAGTTGTGGAGGTACCGTATTTTTTGCACCATAACACTCACTTTTTTCCTCCTAGAAAGTAAGGGGAAATGTCTGTGCGTGTTATGGAGCGAGTGCCTACGGATGGCGGGGGGATCTGCTGCAGTTGTGAGCAGAGGATCCATGGTTCCCCTTCCTTCCCTCCTCCGTGGCTTGCTTTGAAACAGCAAAGCGGGAGAAGAGCCGCTGATCACATAGCATGTCAGATCACATAGCATGTCCATGGCTACAGCTTGCACCAAAAAAACCACGCACCCACTGTTGCCTGGGGCCGCAGTGGTGCAAAAACGTGGTTACAAAGCATGGATCCGCATGGATCCTCAGGATTTTTGCATTGGGCTACCTCAAACTCACCATCAGATCACATGTCTGTGGCCACAGCATGAACCACAAAAATCATACATCCGCTGTTTCGTTTAGAATATTTTTTTTCTTGTTTTCCTCCTCTAAAAACTATGTGCGTGTTATGGTCGGGTGTGTGTTATAGAGCGAAAAATACGGTAATTGTTTTCCGCAGAAGAGGATGTAGCGGTAGGGGAGCCAACCCTTTAAGGTAGCCTTACTAGCCCTTGGAGACCTGCCCTGTTCTTCTTTATCAGCTTCCACTGCCCTCTTATGTGTCACCTAGGGCAAGGATTCCCACTTTTTTAAAGGTGGTCTCCATGAGAGTGAGGAAACAGCCAGCCGAATTCCATATATATTGGTGTTATCGCCAGGTTTCTCCCTGTCACTGCAAGATAGATCTCGGCAGGAAGGATGTGTCTCCTCTGCTTATACATGATGGGTATTCTTAACATGACAGACAAGGGATAGCATAATTGCACCACAGCAGGTTGATCTGGATAGGATAGGCTGATCGTACAATTAGTTGTAACTTTGGTACCTCTTAGTGTGGAGTGCAAGTTACCTCTTAGTGTGGAGAGCTGACAAGGATGTGCTTGAGGCAGCTTGAATTAAAAGATTATTGGAAAATCTGTTTGCTTCCTATGATGAACCTGCTTCCTGCACTCTGCAGTTGTCAAGATTGTTCCATGCAGCAGGGAGGGAAAGGAGACGTACAGTGGTGCCCCGCAAGACGAATGCCTCGCAAGACGGAAACCCCGCTAGACGAAAGGGTTTTCCGTTTTGGAGGTGCTTCACAGGACGAATTTGCTATGGGCTTGCTTCGCAAGACGAAAATGTCTTGCGATTCCTGGGGGTTTTTTCCGCTCCCCACCCCCTTTTTCTAAGGCACTAAGCTGCTAATAGCCTTTTAGCAGCTAATCCGCTAATCCCTTAAGCCTTTAATAGCCGCTAAACCGCTAATAGCGCTAATCCGCTAATGGGCTTGCTTCGCAAGACGAAAAAACCGCTAGACGAAGAGACTCACGGAACGGATTCTTTTCGTCTTGTGAGGCACCACTGTACATCCATTTCTCTTGAGTCACAACAAACCGCATCGCATTTGGAGGCTTTGCATGTATGTCAGACAAAACAGCAAAGAGACTCTATGATTCCGTAAAGATTAATTTGTCCTACTATGAAAAAGCTGAGGATGGAAGAGCGTGCAGTTCATGAGTGTATCTGTTTAACTAAGTTTCTGCCTTACGAAAGAAGCTCAGGCTACAATGAATTAGCCTATAAGGTGCCACAGAACTCTTTGCTGTGTTTTCATGCAGCCACCTAACATGATGTGAGGATGGGCCATGGCCAGACTTTGGTTCATCTCAGTGGATCCTAGGCCTGGCTAAAAAGTAATAATGGTGGCCCTCCTGGCTTGTAAGATGAGGTATATTTCAATGCAAAAGATATTACTATATTGGTACCCAGCCATCTTAAAATGGACTGTGGTGATGCAGCAGTTTAATTTCATTTGCATGGTATTCTTATTCTTATTTATTATTAACAAATTTCTTACCAGCACTTTACCATAAAGTCAAATTGCAGATTACATCACTGTAAAAATACAACATTAAATTAGATTAAAACAATTTGCAGTTGGGTGAGTCCTAAAATATATAATAGGTTCTTCATCTTGTTTTGGTTTTGGTTTTGTTTTTTTTTTTTGCAGAATTTGGGATTTGGAGGAGGCAGAGCAGATTGATTATGTCAGAAGTGAGTGGGAAAGGGTAGGGGAGAATGTAAAGCAGGTCAAGAATTCAGAGTCATAAGATCAAAAGAAGCATTAGCCATTGATTGAAAAGAACTCATTTACCTTCATAATTTACCTGGATTGTGTGTTTGTTGAAAATAGATACGATCCCGGGCCAAGATAGAAAAGATCCGAGCCAGCTTATTTAACAGCAGCGATTTGATTGGCTTGTCGAGTCTGGATGGAGAGGATGAGCTCATGGAAATGTCGACGGAGGAGATTTTAACTGTCTCAACTGTGAATCAGAGTTTGTTTGATACACAAGGGAGCCCTGCACTTGAAGACTATTTCAATGACAAGACCATCAAAGGTGTGTGTTCAGTTATGTTTTGAAAGCACTTTGCACTCGTGCTATGTGTCTTATGCGTGTCTGAGAAACAGACCTACATTTCATTTCATTGGGGTTTGTGCAAGAGAAAAGGTTTTGCTGCCATTGTGAAGTGAGCCAGGTTCAAGGCACTGCCGGAGTTCAGTTATCCAGACCGTTAAGCTGCAGCCCGATGTTAGGCTACAAGTCCCCTCTCCCCTAACCTTTGCCCACGCTGGCCAAGACTGATGGGAATTGAAGCCCAATGCCACAGTCTTTCACAAGAGATACAAGAAGCCCACGTTTTCTGGCAGCGATTAATGAATTGTAAAGTTAAAGGTACCCCTGCCCGTACGGGCCAGTCTTGACAGACTCTAGGGTTGTGCGCCCATCTCACTCAAGAGGCCGGGGGCCAGCGCTGTCCGCAGACACTTCCGGGTCACGTGGCCAGCGTGACATCGCTGCTGTGGCGAGCCAGAGCCGCACACGGAACGCCGTTTACCTTCCCGCTAGTAAGCGGTCCCTATTTAACTACTTGCACCCGGGAGTGCTTTCGAACTGCTAGGTTGGCAGGTGCTGGGACCGAGCAACGGGAGCGCACCCCGCCGCGGGGATTCGAACCGCCGACCTTTCGATCGGCAAGCCCTAGGCGCTGAGGCTTTTACCCACAGCGCCAACCGCGTCCCGATTAACGAATTGAACACCCATTAAATAGTGCTCAGGCCTAGTTCTAAAAAGATGGGTTTAAGTGTTGGATAAACAAGAAGAAAGCTGTTTTGTACTGGCTTTTCTTTTCTTTTTTAAGAAAAATATTTATTGCAGCACATAACAAAGTTGTGTATCAACAAATAAACATGAACCATAATGCAATACAAAAGCTAATTGTTCATTCTGTTGAGAAAATTACAATAGACAGCCTGGCCTCTGCACAGAAATGTGAAAAACCTACAGAAGAGTAACTTGAGTCCTTAATGCAGTGGGTCTTTTCACAAGTTTCCATGCGTTTGGTCTTGTACTGGCTTTGTCCCATGGCCATTCTTAATATTTTGACTTCCCTCAGGTGACAAACTTGTGCCAGGTGCCCGCGAAGTCCTCACGGAAATATTTAAAAGCTGCCTCCATTCTGAGCAAATGCTGAGCTTGACACCTGCAAAACCAACCAAAGTGGCAGAGATTTACCTCAGCAAAGAGCAGATTAACGCCCAGACACCAGGCAACCTCCTGCACACTTTCTTCACCAACGTCCGCCCCCCAAAGAAAGTTCTTGAGGATCAGCTCACCCAGGTTGGCATTAAATGTTGCATTGCTCTGCTCTGTGCTTTAGTGGCAGCCGTGCCCAAAAGAGCAGCTCTATGACTAGGGGAAATATTTGTTTTGTGTTTCCTTGTATGAACCCTTTTCCTCCCGATCTCTGGAGCCCACTTGTGGGGGCTTCTTTCTGGCAAATGTGCTCAGCCTTGCCTTATAAGTTGCAGCCCTCACTGTTCTTTCCTTCTGTGCTTTGAAGATCCTGAGAAAATACGGGGCTCCCAAGCCAAAGTTTGACAAGAGCAAGTACAACAAGGCTGGCAAAGAGCAGCACCCGGTGAAAGTTGTGAGCACCAAACGGCCAGTCACAAAACCCCCCGCCAAGGAGAAAGCAGTGCTCAACAGTGTCAGGTGAGATCCTTTGACCACTCTGGCTCCGCTCCCAACGCTTTTCACGCAGCTCCTCTTTGAAGCGCCTCTCGGTTTGGCACTTCAGTCCCCAGCTGGAAATGCAGGAAGTGAGTGGCTTAAGGGGAAGCGGATGCGGGGGGACTCACTAAAAGTCATGCACGGCGTGAAAGCCATCCACTGAGTCAAAGCCTCTTTCTGGATTTGGTCCGGCACTCCTTGCAGTGGGCATCAGGTTCATCTCTTTTTGTAAACTGCTTTGAGGACTTTTGTTTAAAAATTGGTGAATAATAATAATAATAATAATAATAATAATAATTTTTATTTATACCCCACCCTCCCCAGCCAAGGCCGGCTCAGGGCGGCTAACAAGCAATAATAAAAACAAGTTGAATGAATACAACTTAAAAAACAACTTTAAAATATTAAAATGTAGCCTCATCGCAGGAGGAGAAAGGAAAAGAAAAAAGAAAGAGGGGGAGGGAATCAAATTGGCTCCAAGCCAAAGGCCAGGTGGAACAACTCTGTCTTACAGGCCCTGCGGAAAGAAATCAGATCCCGCAGGGCCCTGGTCTCATGAGGCAGAGCGTTCCACCAGGCCGGAGCCAGAGCTGAAAAGGCCCTGGCTCTGGTTGAAGCTAATCTAACTTCCTTAGGGCCCGGGACCACCAGGGTGTTGCTATTTATGGACCTTGAGGCTCTCCGTGGGGCATACCGGGAGAGGCGGTCCCATAGATACGAGGGTCCTAGGCCGTGAAGGGCTTTAAAGGTCAAAACCAGCACCTTAAATCTGACCCTGTACTCCACCCGGAGCCAGTGCAGCTGGAAAAGCACTGGGTGAATATGCTCCCATGGCAGAGACCCTGTGAGGAGCCCCGCTGCAGCATTCTGCAGCACTCCTGGGTTTCTGGGACAGCTTCAAGGGCAGCCCCGCGTAGAGTGAATTACAGTAGTCAAGCCTCGAGGTGACCGTCGCATCCTGAAGGTGCACGTCTTTAACCTGGCCTTTGACCTCTGAGGTGTGTGTTTTCAGGACCCACGCTATCCTTGTGACGGTTTTCACTGTTTTTATTCCTGAATCTTAAATTGTCATAACCCCCCTGGGACCTGCTAGAGTAATAAGTTTGATTATGATGATACAGTGGTACTTCGGTTTTCGAACGAAATCCCTTCTGAAACGTTTGAAAACCGAGGTGCGGATTCCCATTGGTCGCAAGAGCTTCTTGCACTCAGCTGCATCACACGTTCGGGTTCCGAAAAATGTTCAAAAACGGAAGCATTTACTTCAGGTTTTTTGGCGTTCAAGAACCAAAACGTACGACAATGGAGGCGTTTGGAAACTGAGGTACCACTGTACTTTAATAACAACAACAATGATTCATCATTCTGGGTATTTTCTGGGACTTAACAAATGCTTTGGATTATCTCTGTGTTCTATATACAATTGCTTTGCACAACTACAGTGCATACATACTCTCTGACATGAAGGTTTTCCTCACATTAGCAGGACTGCTTTGAGTGAGAAGAAGCCGACTGTGAAGCCCAAATCCCCAGAGAAAAGCAAGCCTGAGGAAAAGGACCCTGACAAGTCTCCCACAAAGAAACAGGAGGGTAGCTGCCCGTTTTCTCTTTTAGGCGTCTGCAGAAACACTCTGCCCAGTTGCTTCCCTAGGCGAGATAAGTGAAAAATACTTTCCAGGCAACACATTTGCAGCATCTGGGTGCTATAAGCTCATCTGGGTTCATACACGTTCATTCAGAAGAGATTTCCTCCAACACCACTGTATATTTGCAACAAGTGGATGTACTTAGGACTTAGGAAGCATGTAACGTCCCAGTCCTTATCTCGGATAGCTTTACAACAAGCCCCCTTGTGAAACTTCATAGCCATTCCCCATTTTCCAGGGTGAGAGCAAGTGGCTTGCTCAAGGTCAAGGTCAACTAACTGGTGGCTGAGCCATGAGTTGGTGTCTGTTTGCTGGCCCTGTCATAGAGGGGCCAGAATGCTCCACTGCTGTGCACCTTAGGAGCAGGGTTTTAAGCAGGCTGTGCCTGGGCTTATTTCACAACCCATAAACATTTGTTTGTTTTTTATTTAAATATTTATAAATGCATTATCACAAAACAGTAATGATTGCAAATTATCAGAAAAGGAGGAGTAAAATGTACGCAGGAATCAGATGTTAGTTTGGTCCCTTTAACCCAGTGGTTCTCAATCTGTGGGTCCCCAGATGTTGTTGGACTACAACTCCCATCATCCCTGAGCTCTGGCCTTGCTAGCTAGGGGTGGTGAGAGTTGTAGTTCAACAACATCTGGGGACCCACAGCTTGAGAAAGGCTGCCAGTATAAACCTTCCCTTTGGACGTCTTTTTAGGACTTTGTTTGTTTTTTAAATACAAAAATAGCTAGGAGAGTCTGTTGCAGTGGTGTGACCTGGGTCCAAGAATCTTGAAAAGTCACACCTTCTATTGTCTACTTCACAGGGTTGCCTCAACGTCCTAAGATGGTCAGAAAAGGTCTTGCTTTGAGTATTCTCACCACCAGTTTGAGTGGCCCCCTCTGTATAAAACTGTCTAATAAGCCGTGTCACTTGCAGTAGCTTGGAGAGCCTTTGCAGCATAGCATGTTCTGCTATCTTTATTTTCAACATCTGGACTAGAGTTATTCCTTCGGCTTTGGTGTGGCCCTTATACTTTACTGCCTTGGAATTATTTCATTTCATATTTTAAAAATCTCACATGAATGCCATTTGAGAGCTTGTGTTCAAAGCTAGAATAGAAGGAGAGGTGTTTTAACTTGAATAACTAGATACTGAGTGGGGGAAATGACATGTTAGAGCAGTGGGGAGCCCGCATCTCTCTCCCCCCCCCTCACTGAATACTTTGTTTACCTTTCACACCCATTTCAGTTCCTGAAGAGAAGTACCTGACACTAGATGGATTCCACAGATTTGTCATTGACCGGGCAAAACAGGACATCCGTAGCGTGTGGCGAGCCATTTTGTCATGTGGTTATGACCTTCATTTTGAAAGGTAAAGAATTAGCTTTCTTCTCCACACTCTCCCTTTGGCGATCACACAGGGTCCCCGGACCTTTCACCGTCTATTGATCCCTGTGCCACCACTTTATTTCTCGCTGCCACCACCCAGGCCCTACCTGGGACAATACTGAGTCCAGTCAGGGTTAAATTGAAACATAAACTTCCGTTTATTTATTGTAGTTTAACAAGCGTGTGGTTTCATAAACAGTATTGGGCAATTACATTCATGGGGTTCCTATCCAGACCTATAATTTCCGCTACCTGCTCTCACTCACTAAACCACCTCTCAGATATTTACATGTCTTCCTAGCCCCTAACTGTTCAGCTTATTTTGCTATATGCGCTGCTCTGGTTCGCCAGAAGCGGCTTAGTCATGCTGGCCACATGACCCGGAAGCTGTATGCCGGCTCCCTCAGCCAATAAAGCTAGATGAGCTCTGTAACCCCAGAGTCAGCCATGACTGGACCTAATGGTCAGGGATCCCTTTACCTTTAACTCAACCTACCCACAGACTCTATCCCAACTCACTCCCACTCCAACCAGCCACCCAACTCCCAACAAACTCCTCTACCCACTCCTTCCTTTGCCCCTCCCAGAGCTGGTTTTATAGTCCCACTGACTCCACCCCCCTGGGTCCTGACTGGGCAACCTGTTTAACTATTTCACCTCCAGCACTCTCTCATATATGTTAACGTCACCCGCCCACCCCCAAAAGAAGTTTCTTTTGCAAAAGAGGAGCTGAATGCCACTCAACTCACACCTGCCCCATCAAGAGGTGAATTTTGGCAAGTGCCTGGTTGAAAAACATTTGTTATGATGCACGCGCTCCACAACTGTGCAGGGTTCAATCTGCCCCTGTTCCTCCAGGTGTGCCTGCATCGATGCCAGACATGCTCAGAAAGCATCCCGCAAGTGGTCCTTGGAAATGGACGTCGCCCTGGTTCAGTACATTAACCGCCTCTGCCGCCACCTGGCAATTACACCGGCTCGGCTGCACCCGCATGAAGTGTACTTGGACCCAGCTGACACTGCTGACCCCCGCGTTTCCTGCCTGCTGAGTATGTGTGAAGTTCTGAGCTGTGGGACCTTCTTCCTCCCAGATACTGGGTGCCTGGACCAGTTTTGGGGGCAGGTGTGCTGAGGAGCTCATGGCCCGGCTGGGAATGCCTTTATCCTTTGTCTCATCCCCTTCCTCTCAGCTCCTGACACCTCTGTTCAATTGCAGACGTCCCTATTGAAAGCCTCCGCCTGCGCTTTGCTCTACTCCAGTCCCTCAACACCACTTTGGAGACGTTCTTCCTACCGCTAGTGGAGCTCCGGCAAACGGAAATGTACAACAACAGCATTGCAGCGCTTCTCCAAGAGGCCAAAGGTCAGGGCTTCTCATGGACTAGGTGGCCGGGTGATCCCTGGAGGGTTATACCATATTTTTCGCTCTATAGGATGCACTTTTTCCCCTTCAAAAATGAAGGGGAAATGTGTGTGCGTCCTATGGAGCGAAGACGCCATAGCCCCATGACCCTCTCCCGGCTGAAGAGGTGACGTGCGACTATGGCAGCAGCCTCTCCGCTGCGCCTTTCCGCTACTTCCTGACCTGCTCTTTGGGGCTGGTGGTGGGCTTCCCCCCGCCAGCCCCAAAGAGCAGGTTGAAAGGAACCTGAAGCCTGCAGAGCGAGAGGGGTCGGTGTGCACCGACCCCTCTCGCTCTCCAGGCTTCCAAGGTAGCCGCCTGAACGCACCTTAAACGACACCTTGTTTTAGAGCGGGAAAACATGAGGGGGAAAGTTCTCCCCCTCTCTGCGCAGCGCCTCCTGCCGCTTCGCTGAAGGGGCGCTGGGCAGAGAGGGGAAGATTTTTTTTTTCTTGTTCTCCCCCCTCTAAAACAAAGTGCATCCTATTGTCCGGTGCGTCCTATGGTGCGAAAAATACGGTAATAATAATCCTATTGCTAACGCAGGAAACTAAAATGATGTCGTTCCCACCACTACAAAGATCGATGTGAAGAAGTCATTCACATATCAAGCTTTTTAGATCTTTCCTGTCAGTTCTGCCACCTTTTCATCACAAGGTTTTGGTGCTTCAGAGGAGTCATGATTAATTTTCCTTTTGAGGTGTGATCTTACAAGCTTTTGACTGTTTTCTGTGTTTTCAGTGCCCTTGTTAGGTTGCTGTGAAATCTTAACGTGGATCAGTCAGAGCCTATCTATTCTTCAAAATACATATCCAGGGCTCCTTTCTTTAACATTTAAATGAGTACTGCTTGTTTTTGTTCTGTTTTCTTTTGGTTAAGGTGGTTTTGTTTCATTACTCTCCTGGAACAGAAGCTAAGGACTTAAACTGCCATCTTGGTAAAGTGTCTGCTTCTCTCTCTCTCTCTCTCTCTCTCTCTCTCCCCCCCCCCTCCCCCCGCCAAGATTAACAAACAAAGAACTGTTGTGTCTATTCCTTTAGGATTCATCTTTTATGACACAAAAGTGGCTGTCATGAACAGAGTGCTAAATGCCACTGTGCAAAGGACGGCGGATCATGCAGCCCCCGAGATCACCCTGGACCCGCTTGAAATTGTTGGAGGTATGGTAGTCCTTCTTTGCTTGTGTCTATAGAAATAAGCAGAGGAGGAGGAGGAGGAAGGAAGCACGCCTTTGGAGCTGATGGAATTCAAATTCCTGCCCACACCAAGCTCATTTCTTTTCCTCTCCCTGCTTTTGCACAGGAGAGATTCATTCTTCAGAGAACTCCTACTTCTGCCAGGCCGCCCGGCAGCTGGCGTGTGTGCCATCCTCACAACTCTGTGTGAAGCTGGCCAGCGGGGGAGACCCAACTTACGCCTTCAACATTCGCTTCACAGGCGAGGAGGTCCATGGCACCAGTAAGCAGCATCTACTTTTCATCATGGGCTGCCAGAAATTTTACTTGCAGCAACTACAGTGGTGCCTCGCAAGACGAAATTAATTCGTTCCGCGAGTTTTTTCGTTATGCGAGTTTTTTCGTCTTGCGAAGCACCACTGCATTTAAACACTGACAACGGCGGGGAGGGCCAGGGAGAAGCAGGACAGCTGCCGCAGCCGGCACCTCAGACTCACCCGCGCGTTGTGGCCACCGTGCGACGCGGCTGCTGGAGGGCGGCAGGGCTCAGGAGCGCGACTCCAGGGAGAGAGAGGCGCTGGCGGCAACAGCTCTCTGAGGGGAGCGCGCGAGGGGGGTGGGCAGCGGCGCGAGGTGCTAACCGTCAGCCGGAAGGTGGGAGAGAGCCGGAGGAGCGGGGAAGGGTGCGTGCATGCGTGCAGTGCGTGTCGCCATAACATGAGAGGCAGGGCCGTTTCGTCTAGAGAAGCAAGCCCTTAGGAAATTCCGTCTTGTGAAGCACCTCAGAAAACGAAAAACCCTTTCGTCTAGCGAGTTTTTCGTCTTCCGAGGCATTCGTCTTGCGGGGTACCACTGTATTTTCAAATGTAACAAGCCACCGGCACTTAAGTAAGCTAGTGGGGAATATTTAATATGAAAATTCACCCAGATCTTTTTCAGCAAGAAGGCATCAGGGTACCGTATTTTTCGCCCTATAGGACGCACTTTTTCCCCTCCAAAAATGAAGGGGAAATCTGGGTGCGTCCTATGGGGCGAATGCAGGCTTCGCGGACCTCTCCGCAAACAGCAGGAGCGCTCCCGCTGCTGGCGGAGAGGTGCCTGCATGCGGAAGCCTGCGCGCGCTGAGCTCAGCGCGCCCAGGCTTCGCGGACCTCTCCGCTAGCAGCGGGAACGCTCCCGCTGCTGGCGGAGACGTGCCTGCATGCCGAAGCCTGCGCGCGCTGAGCTCAGCGCGCCCAGGCTTCGCGGACCTCTCCGCTAGCAGCGGGAACGCTCCCGCTGCTGGCGGAGAGGTGCCTGCATGCGGAAGCCTGCGCGCGCTGAGCTCAGCGCGCCCAGGCTTCGCGGACCTCTCCGCTAGCAGCGGGAACGCTCCCGCTGCTGGCGGAGAGGTGCCTGCATGCGGAAGCCTGCGCGCGCTGAGCTCAGCGCGCCCAGGCTTCGCGGACCTCTCCGCTAGCAGCGGGAACGCTCCCGCTGCTGGCGGAGAGGTGCCTGCATGCGGAAGCCTGCGCGCGCTGAGCTCAGCGCGCCCAGGCTTCGCGGACCTCTCCGCTAGCAGCGGGAACGCTCCCACTGCTGGCGGAGACGTGCCTGCATGCCGAAGCCTGCGCGCGCTGAGCTCAGCGCGCCCAGGCTTCGCAGACCTCTCCGCTAGCAGCGGGAGCACTCCCGCTGCTGGCGGAGACGTGCCTGCATGCCGAAGCCTGCGCGCGCTGAGCTCAGCGCGCCCAGGCTTCGCGGACCTCTCCGCTAGCAGCGGGAGCCAGCACTGGGCTCCCACGGCTTGCAGAGAGCTGCCTGTTTGGGGGCTGGGGTCGGGGGAAGCTCGGGCTTCCCCAACCCCGCGCCTGGGGGGGAAATAATTTTTTTCCTTTATTTCCCCCCAAAAAAACTAGGTGCGCCTTATGGGACGGTGCGTCCTATAGGGCGAAAAATACGGTATATCTCCTGCCTCAAATACAGCCCACTCAGGAAAACGGTGCCTTACTCCCCCTTTTAGATCCACAAATATCTGAGAAGACACTTTAAAAAGAATCTATTGATGGCTCTTGACCCCACCTTACACATAAAACTAGAATAGACACCCATGTGCATTGGAGGGGATATAACAAAAGAGAGACCTGTTGGCGCAGGCCTTGCAAATGTGCACACATTTTGGGAAGAGGCAATGAAGGAAAATTCTGAAATATCAGTTGGCACCAGTGCCTTTATACCCCAAACTGTGTCTTCTATCACTTTTTGATGAGTCAAATACAGACCTAACATGTAAACCATAGTAGCTGCCCATTCAATCATATCGCAGGGCTGGAAGGTTTTTTCTTTAAATACTTGGTTCAAATAAATTAATGTTTCATTTCTGAGAAACTGATACATAAATTAAGGGTTGCTGGGCGTGCAGCTAAACCTATGGATTTTGCCTTCATTTGGCAGCCTTTGGAAAACGGATTTGCATTCAGGACATTTGCTTTGTGTGATCTCTGCATCAGGTTGTTTTTTGTTGCAACATCTAATTTATTGTGTAGTCTCTTCAGAATGAACTTTATTTTGTAAGGTGATGGCTTTGAACCCTGTTTTTAAAATTTTGTACAGGGTTTTTCTCTCTCTCTCTCTCTCTAACAAATGGCTGTTGGCTCCAGCAGCACAAGTTGAGTTGGTTAAGAGGACTCCTTTCTGGGGGGCTGCTACCCCAAGCACCACGACTGGCTGTGGCTGCGCAGCTCTCAAAGCTTCATCTTCCTTCCTTCCAGGTGGTTCCTTCCGTCACTTCTTGTGGCAGGTCTGCAAGGAGCTCCAGAGTTCACTGCTCTCCCTCCTCTTGCTCTGCCCCAGCTCAGCAGTCAATAAGAACAAGGTATGCTAAGCCAGTGCAGAAGAAGGGGGAGCTGCCTACTGCCATCCTTGTGAAGCTACAGCTGATTAGCGCTCTTGCTGCCGCTGCTGCTGGCCACAGGGAGGCACCATACGTTTTGTTGTGATACGGCCAGGGCCGGCCCACTCATGAGGCAAGGTGAGGCGACCACCTCATGCAGCAGGATCACAGGGGCAGCAGATCCGGACTCCAAGGAATGCATCGCTTCTACTGCTGCTGCAGTGGCATCAATGGCTGCAGCACACTTCTTGGAGGCTGCATCTTCCACCTCTGTGGAAGGCCCACCCCCTCCATGCACTGAGAGTGGCCTCTCAGTGAATAGGAGGCACTGTTGGTCTCCTTCCATGTCTAGGGAGGAAATCGCATGAACTGCCCTCTGGGGTCTCCTGGGCTCTGTAGCTGCTCAGCATGGTTCAGAGTGGGCCCCTGCCCATCCCCTGCCCTATGATAGCCTTGGATTCCTATTTCAGCTGTTGGATAAAGTTGGTTTGGCCCCCCTTGTTTCCAGTGTGGCTCTTCGCTCACCCCTTCTTCCCTGGTGGTGGAAGCCTCCATTTCGTGGTTTGCCTCCGATGCCAAAATGTCTTGGGCCGGCCCTGGATAGGACATCATTGAAACCCTTCCCTTTTTAGTGGCTTTCGGACGCCAAAAACCCGGAAGTAATTGCTTCCGTTTTCGGACACACCTTGGAAGTCGAACGACTTCCAAGGTGTCTTTCTCCATTTTCTCAATGGATTCCACAGACCATCCACTGAGTCTTGGTTGTTGAACATTTCAAAAGTCCAACGGTCTTCCGGAACGGATTACGTTCGATAGCCGAGATACCACTGTACATCTTTAATGAATAAATACCATTCCTGGGCAGATTCTGCCTTCCTGGCTAATGCTGTTCTCCACCATCAGGGCAAATACATCCTGACACCCAGCCCCATCAGCTATGGGGAGGAGCAGCTGCTGCATTTCTTCGGGCAACTGCTGGGCATTGCCATCCGGGCAGACGTCCCCTTGCCCCTGGATCTCTTGCCCTCCTTCTGGAAGACTTTAGTTGGAGAATCACTAGATCCAGATGTTGACCTCCAGGAGGCTGACATACTGACCTACAACTACATCAAGAAATTTGAAAATGTAAGTGATACTTCTTCCCCTTCCTTTAATTTTCAGTCACCTGTAGAAGCTGCTGGATGACAGACTATGAAAGGGAGTCCTGATTGTTTCAGCCAAGATCTATCTTGGATTGGTTGTGGGTCTCCTTTCATCACTCTGTCTACTTTGGTGGCATCCTGGGGTAATCCAGAGGGGCTGAGTGTGGGTCAGACTGCAGGTTGAGAATCAGGAGAGCCAAGCAGCCTGGAGATGTGCTTTACAGTGCACCAAAAAGTGAGGCTAGAAATTTTCAACATTCTTTTATTACAGGTTTTCCCCACCAAAAGCCTCTGTGTATCTACAGCCCCTCTTGTGTTAACCACCCTTTTAAATAACCCATAGATTTACAGTGTGAATCTCAAGGCCTCTAAGTACTCAGATCAGAAAGTGCATGCACACAAATGATAGACATGCCCCATTTATCTGCTGGTTTGTCTTTAGAGTTTTAATTTGCGATTTAATATTTTATTCTTTTACAATGCTCAGAGTGGGCTGAAAGTTGTATAAATAATACATTTCCAAATATATACACAACAGAATCCACCAGGAATGTCTGCAAAAGCCTCTCTGTAAAGAATGGAACTTTGGCAAGAACTTCTGCAATGTTGGTGGGACTTGGGTGAGAGAGGCTTCCAGGGAACTGTATTGTCAAAAGTTCCGCTCGGTTTTAACCAGCTATTTGTTATGTGTGCAGTCCCTGTCTCTCTCAGAAATGCCAAAATCAAGATTGCTGCTCCATTTTGCAGCATTTCCAAAAAGCATCTGTCTCTTAGCTCACATCTTTGCCAGAGTTCTGTGTCTTAAAGGAGCAGAGCAGTTTTTTCTTACAACATGTGTCATAGTTCTGACTCAGCAGTTGAGGAGCACCTCCTCAATGACATCACATATAGATACATGCCAAAGTTATGTCTGTTGTTGTTTAGTCGTTTAGCCGTGTCCGACTCTTCGTGACCCCCTGGACCAGAGCACGCCAGGCACTCCTGTCTTCCACTGCCTCCTGCAGTTTGGTCAAACTCATGCTGGTAGCTTCGAGAACACTGTCCAACCGTCTCGTCCTCTGTTGTCCCCTTCTCCTTGTGCCCTCCATCTTTCCCAACATCAGGGTCTTTTTCAGGGAGTCTTCTCTTCTCATGAGCTGGCCAAAGTATTGGAGCTAGTGTGTCTGAAGGAGAATGAGTGCTCCTGAATGCAACCCAGGGGTCCTTAATGCCTGCCCATCCTCATGGGCTGAAGGCAAGTGGGGCAGGAAGAGATCTGTACACCTCTTACTGGCTACCTCATTGTTTTTGGAAAGGCCCAGAACAGGTTTAGGAAAAATGGATGGACCCTCTGGCTCCAGCACTCTGGAGGGGCCACTCATCAGGGCCTTGGCCTCCCCTAGCTAGTAGCTGCCCTATTCTCTTGCCTGCTCCAGAAGTCCTCTTGCCCTTCTTCTCAGCACCTTTTCCAATCTTCACAATGCCCTAGCAATTTTCTCATTTCTGCAAGTCTTCCTTCAGTGAGCCAAGGCCAGCTGTCCTCCCACAGTGCCTGGTGGCTGTTGTCCTTCTGTATATACACCTGTGTAACATGAACCTGCTCCTCCCGTTTAAGTGAATCGGGAGCCCCATCCATCTGCACTCCAGCTGCACTTTGCAGATCATGTAGGCCAGGGCATTGAGGCATTTGCTTTGCCTGGGAAGGCTGAGCCAAGCCAGATCCTTCCTCTCTGGTACTGTAATTCGCTGTACGCAGGACTGCCCTTGAAACTGTCCCACAAACTCCAACAGGTCAGAATGCTGCAGTGAGGCTCGTCATGGGCTCCCTGCCATGGGAGCATATTCACCCAATGCTTTACCAATTGCACTGGCTCCCGGTGGAGTATAGGGTCATGTTCAAGGTGCTGGTCTTGACTTTTAAAGCCCTTTGTGGCTTAGGGCCCTCATATCTACGGGACCGCCTCTCCTGGTATGCCCCGCAAAGGACCTTAAGGTCCATGAATAATCATAGTTTAGAGGTCCCGGGCCCTAAGGAAGTCAGACTATCCTCCACCAGGGCCAGGGGCTTTTCAGTGATGGCTCCGACCTGGTGGAATGCTCTGTCCCATGAGACTAGGGCCCTTCAGAATTTAACCTCCTTCCGTCGGGCCTGTAAGACAGAGCTATTCCACCTGGCCTTTAATTTGAATTCAGCCCGATCTTTTATTTCCCTTCCCTCCCCCTCCCCTTTTGTGAAGATTACCCACTCTGAGACCCCACATCTAATTCTCCCCTGGCCTCCTCGCTGGTCCAAGTAGGACTAATTCAGCCAGCCAGCCCTGGTGACTATCTAATGCTTGTTAGATGGATTTCCCCCAAATTGATTTCTGAACTTTGAATTTTATGGTTATTCATGTTTTTATACTGTATTTTATGCTGCTTTTACAATTAAGTGTTTTAAATTTGTTGTTGGCCGCTCTGAGCCCGGTTTTCTAAACTGCGAAGGGCGGGGTATAAAAAAAAAATTATTATTATTATTATTATTATTATTATTATTATTATTGTTGGTGTTGTCCTAGCTGAACGACGAGTCGGAGCTGGAGGCCCTGTGTGCTGAAATTGCTTCCCAGCACCTTGCAATGGAGAGCCCCGACTGCCCCAACAAACCAAGCTGCAAGTTCACATACCTGACAATGACGGGGGAAGAAGTGGAGCTGTGCACCAGAGGCAGGCACATCCCGGTTGTGTGAGTAGCAGGGGTCTTTGGGACAAAAGGATTCACGTGTGGGCAGTAGGGGGGGAGGCTGCATCATGGGATTGTGACGAGAGTTTCACCCTGGAGCCCTGACTGTCTGCCTCTTTCCCCTCAGGTGGGAGAACAAGGACGTCTATGCAACAGCCATCCGGAACCTGAGGTTACGCGAGCTGCACAATCCAGAGTGTGCGACGGCCGTGAGGGCTGGCCTGGGCTCCATTATCCCTTTGCAGCTTCTGACCATGTTGACTCCCCTGGAGATGGAGCTGAGGACCTGCGGCCTCCCCTACATCAACCTGGAGTTCCTCAAGGTGCGTTGCTGCTTCCCAGGCTGCAGAGTGGAACCTTCCCCAGCCAAAGGTTATGCAAACCTTTTAGCTGCATCCAGAGGGCTGGAAGAATCCAGTAGCATGGAGCCTTTATTTATTAGATATCGGATCTAGTTTAAAACATGACTCAAGTCCAACAATACAGTGCTATGATTCTGGTAGCAGAGGGTGGAAATGAGCCAGAAGCTTGGTGGGGGGAAAGATCCATAAGGTTTGGGGTCCTCAGGAACTTCTCCCCCCTTGGGTCGTAACTGTTCTCCCTCTCCCCCTTTGTCTTTTGCGGTGGGCAGGCCCATACCATGTACCAAGTGGGACTGATGGAGACCGACCAGCACATTGAGTTTTTCTGGGGGGCGCTAGAGATGTTCACACAGGAGGAGCTCTGCAAGTTCATCAAATTTGCCTGCAACCAGGAGCGCATCCCCTTCACCTGTCCCTGCAAAGATGGCGGACCAGACACTGCGCATGTCCCCCCGTACCCGATGAAAATTGCACCTCCGGATGGCACTGCAGGTGAATGGGCCACTGGGCTCTGAAAGAGCTTTGTTTGCACCTTTGGGGAAATGAGTATTTTTACCGAATCTCACCAAGCTGAGGACTAAGTTGACAGACAAGCGAACATCCCGAAATGTTGCGATGAGATCAGATTATGCTTCTGACATCACTTTGACTTTCAAAGCAACTGAACCAAATGGGAGTGAAACCCTTCTTGACTTTGGGGGGGGGGCATTGATTTGCTTTGCTGTGTTTGTAAAGTTCCTTGATGTTTCATCAGGAAAGTGGTATATAAATTGTCAGAAAGGCTTACTGTGCAAGATACACAATGCAAGAGAAGAAAGGGGCAGAGGGAGGGAAGAAGAGAATAAGCAAATACACAAATTCCTCCTCCAGCTTAGGTGTTGAAGCATCATTCATATATGGGAGTTGCCATATATTTGGCCTAGTTTCCCTCCAGCTCTCTCAGTTGTCTGGTTTCAGAGTTTAGAATCAATGTCTTAAAGGTACCAAGAGCTACTAAGAAGGAAAAAAGCTCTTGCCTACGGAGCAGATTTAACTGCCTCTTCTCTTCTGCGGTTCTTTGTAGGTTCCCCAGACTCGCGCTACATTCGTGTTGAGACCTGCATGTTCATGATCAAACTTCCTCAATACTCCTCCCTGGAGATAATGCTGGATAAACTCCGGTACGCCATCCACTACCGTGAAGACCCTCTCAGCGGCTGAGCTGCTGCACATCTTTAGGCAACTGGCGTGTCTGCAGAAGTCCTTGGAAGAGGCTCCTGCCCAGCTGAAAATTGACACCGAACGGCGACAAGGCGAGAGTTGAAGGCTGATTCTTTCCTCCAAACCTTTGCCTCTGCAATGGCACTTGCAGGGAGGCTTCCATTTCATACTTGTAGGCTTTTGTGGTGGATGGGTTGTCTTGTTTGTGAAATATTTCTAGGGTAAGTTTAGTACACAGACTGATGTTCACAAACCTTGAGATCCTTACCTTTCTTTCATAATTAGAAGAGTGCTAATCACTGAATGGGAAATTAATGAAGCTTTCAACGAAGAGTTCTCCCCGCAATCATTTCTGAGTGCAAAAATGGAGCGGCTGCCACACAGAAGCCATTGACACATAACAGAATCCTCACTGGGGCAATGACTGAAAATCTTCCCTTCCTGCCAGGGATGCAGGTGGCAACTTCAGAGCATTTCACACCTCCAGGTTTTGGTGGCTGGGATCCTGTCAATTCACACGTTTCATTAAAGAGAGGCTCTGTAGAAACAAGTTTCTGGGTTCCATCACACCACAAGTATGAATTACTCTTTTGCACACACATAGACATGGTTCAGTGGCTAAAATCCACCGGCTCTGCCTCTTGGCTTTCTGCGGTTAGCAAAGCCGGTGGATGCACTGCGACGTTTTTGTACTCAGAAATGATCAATCGGAAATTATTATTACTAAAATGTTGCATCCAGAAAGTGGGGGTGATGAGAGGCGTCTGACTTCCACGGTAATGTTTTACTCTTTTCGGGGGAAGCTACAGGCACGATCCGCTCTGTCTTGCTGTTTTGTGGCTTTCTTTTTTGCTTCATTGGGCTTTCCACTGGGTTCCTACACAAAGGGAGCTACACAAGAGCGGAGCTGGGTGGAATGGGCCTCAAGACCCATCAAGCAGACACATCCCCCCCCCCTTTATTAATATGAAGTGTTGTGGGTCCTGAAGAAGGTAGTGTTGCTGGATTGATCCATTTCCGGGTTGCCTTCAAACCCAAGATGCAGTGCTATGTAGGAGTTTAAGTGCCAGTACTTGGTTCTAAATCTTGTTTTTTTGGCCTGCGAAAGCCTCCCCCACAATTTTGCAGGCTGTAAGCTAGGGCCTGGCGGGAGACAAGAGTCAGAATAGTTTTGCTTGCCTGTAGCAACGGAACAGCTGTATTTATTGTATATAACTGTGAATACTGGTAATTATTTGGGCTGCATGGTGTGTGGAAGGAGCTCGGGGAAGAGTGTGAAAGGAAGAGTGTGACTGTTTTTAGAATTAGATCTTGGCTTCCAACTTCCATTGTCAGAGTAGAAGAACTCACACTTGTTTAGGTATCACTTTCAGCTCTTGAGCCTTGCCCATTTTCTGGCCAAAGTGGGCACAATGCGTTCAGATGAAAAACAAGTGTCGCGTGAAGGACATGCTGGGCTGAGCTTCACCCAAATCTGGCTGGTTTTGATTTGTTTTGGAATTGCCCAGCTTTCTCTTAAGGGAACTTCTCGCTCAAATACCTCACAGGCCTTTCTGTTGCCAGCTGTGAATATGAGGAAGCTGTTGCTGCTGCCGTTCCTGCTGCTTCCTCCTCGAGGACGTAGGGACGTTGGGAGTCTCCACCCCTCGGCCCAGAAGCATGTGTGCTGTAAAGTGACTTGATGTATATTTATTCCAACTATTTATGGTTGCATTTAACAAAACAAAATGTCCTCCATGGTGTTTACACCCTGCCCGGCGTAAATGGAGTTTCTGTTTGGGAACATTTTGTATCCAAATCTTAAGCCCTTCATCTGCGTTGTGGATTCCTATTTTGGAAGAGCAGGTAGGCACAAGTTAAAGGGTGCTGCTAAGACTGAGCAAGTGGCAAAGAAATCTGCCCTGGACTTCCTGAACCCATCAAATTGGTTCTTGTTCACTGTACGAACATTGACTATATAGTCTGCAGTAAGAGTGTCTCTCACTAAATACTCTGGGTTGTGACTTTTTATTTTTAACTTGAATATTCATTCCGAATGTAAAGCTGTCCTAACAACAGCAGAGAATATGGATGTTGAGGCATTTAAGCTTATGTTGAGGCATTGTTTTGCTATTTATTACACACTGTTAACCTGTTTTAAGTGCTCTTGGTCAGGTATGAAATATCCAGGCTAAAAGGGAAATCTTACTACTTGTCTGCTCCTTAATCTTTTGCCTGGAAACAGCAACCCTGTGACCTCCAAGCTGCATTCACCTACAGAAAGTTAAAACTACTTGAGATGACGAATTGCAGGCTGCCTGATCTCTGGCTCATTTGGAGATGGGTTTAAAGCACTGCAGTTTTTAATTTGTATTTAATTACAGCAAACGTGTAAATATTTTGTACAAAAGGGAAAAGTGAGCCAAGGTATGCCATTCCTCTTGTGCAGAAGGGGCTCCCAGGTTCCTTCTTTTGCCCAAGGGAGATGAGCTACCAAGCTGACAAGTGTGTTTTGTTTGCCTTTTTTTTTTGTTTTGTTAATTTATTCTCTGCTTTCCACACCTCGATTCTACTGCGAAGGTCTCCCTTTAGAACTGTTGTCCCTTCTCAACTATATCATATACAACCTTAGCTTTCCTCCGTAAACCCACCACAGTGCTTTGCCCCTGGAAATAACATTGCAAGGTTAGTTGCCACTTGTTTTTTCAGAAGTCTCTTTGGCTTTTCTTGTATTTAATAAATGCTTACTTTTGGTGGAAGTGTCCTTAAAGCTGCTTTGTATTTGATCAGCTGGGCCTGGAGCATGTTTGTGTGACACAGGCTTTCACTGACCTTCACCAGGCACTAGGAATCACTGGAACCAGAATGCCTCAAGGGGCAGAACGACAAACTTCCCACCTAGTTCTTTTGTGCAGGCTTTCAAAGCAGCATTGTTGATTGTGATAACTGTTTACGTATCTGCACAAACTTTACTGGACCAGTCCCTATGAAGTCAAGAAAGGAGAGGCCTGGCATTTGCTAAATCCCCCTTGAAGCCCTTTGCAACACATAATATGTGCCAAAATGGCAAGCTAGTTGCTGAGAACAGAGACTAGAGATGGGCTGCCTTTTGTCATTTGGCTACTGAAAATAATTACAGAGTGTGCAAAGATCTGTAACTAACTACTGCCAAGGCTCTGTCATACTTGGAATTCTGTTACTAGACTTTTCATGTACCCACTGAGTTCTTCCAGAAGGAGTTCAGGGTGATCTTTAGCTGCATTAATAGAGCAGTCTAAGCAGTGAGCAGAGCTACTATTTTAGCCTTCATTGATAGCAGAAGCAGCTCTTGTTTTTCTACTGTCCTTTTTGCATCCTCCACTATCTCACAGCCAGGGCTCTGTAGATGAGGGGATTTTGGCAGTTCTCATAGAATTGTAAGATCAGAAGGGATTCGGAGGGTCATCTAGTCCAACCCCCTGCAATGCAGGAATATCATTGTCCTATTTTGTGTGGTTTTTTTGTTTTACGAGGATCAAGGAGTGAGTTTGGGGCTCTGTTTGGACACAATTTTGAAACAACACGGCAGCCTGGACCTAACCACCAGGGGCCTAACCACCACTGAGCTCTGGTATATTAGGGGACAAAAGTAGACTATTGTATTTAATACAGTGGCAACTTGGGTTAAGAACTTAATTCGTTCTGGAGGTCTGTTCTTAACCTGAAAATGTTCTTAACCTGAAGCACCACTTTAGCTAATGGGGCCTCCCACTGCCACTGCTGCACAATTTCTGTTCTCATCCTGAGGCAAAGTTCTTAACCCGAAGTAATATTTCTGGGTTAGCGGAGTCTGTAAACTGAAGCGTATGTAACCTGAGGTACCACTGTATTTTGTTGGAAGCAGACCAGACTGGCTGGGAAACCCGGCCAGATGGGTGGGGTATAAATAATAAATTATTATTATTATAGCACAGGAGAGGTGAGCACAAGTAGCCCTGGCACAGCAGCATCCAGCACGACCCCTCCTGCAATGTGGCTGGATGTATGTGCAGGGGGAGAGGCAGTCGTGTCCCCCCCCCCCCGACACCCACCCACTTTTTAATTTACACACCAAGTGTGTAAATCTGAATGCTCACAAGTTAGATGTGTGTAAGGTGTGGGCTTACTGTAAAGAGAACAGTGGTGATTTTTCCTTCCCAAACATGAGAAATTGCACAATGGTAAGGAGCCCAGCCCATCATTTCAAGGGTGCTTGTTAAATGAAGTAACTCGGGCAGAGACCATACGCCCCTTTGGAGGGCAAGTGACGGAGGAGTGGGTCACATGAGGACACAGCAGGGACTGCTGCAGTTTGAGAAACTGCTCCTCTGGTTTATATTTTCATATGTGGCATCTAACAAAATGGTACTTGGGGGGGGGGGAATTGGTTTTGAGTTCAAATCTCAATCTATACAGCAAATTTTGAAGCAGAGTTAAAACAGGCGGAGGATGACAAAAGCTCTGCTACCGCACAGGACGCAAGAACGACGAGATACAAAGTTTATTACAAGAAATTTGAGACAGTCTCCAGTATAGCAGAATAATTAGCATAAAGAGAATGAACAGAAGCCTGTCTTGGTTTTGTTGTTGTTGTTTTTACAGAAATGAAACTGGGCACTTCTGGTATTAAAGATAGGCTATATACACACACACACAGTGGCAGAATAATGAAATGTTATGGCTTTTCTTCTTCCCATTTGGTTACACACTCCTGACTGGGGAAATAGATTGCCAAGTGCAGTTAGAGCCCCAAAAGTACAGGTTAAGAAGCCCAATAAGTTGAGCTTAAGCCAAAGCAGCAACCAACCCAGGCTTCCTCACAAGGCCTTGCCTGGTAGCTGCTAGGCCAGCCACAAGTCTAAAACACACAATCCCGTGTGTCACTAATGGTGCTGCACACGGACAACGCCTCAAAGCTGAGCATTTTAAGCAAAACTCCTACAAGACTCTCAGCTCAGTTGTCTTGACTATAGGACACATTTGAATCTGACCCCCCCCCCCCTACATACACACACCCTGGCCCTTACCTCAGAGCACAAGGACATTGCACATTTTTAAAAAGCAGCCCTAAATCAGGAGAGAAGGGTTCCTGCCACCACTTCTCTGGCCTGCAGCTGTGGTATGATCACCCACCTCCCTATCCCTCTCCCCCACCCCACCCTGCTGCTAAATCAGTGTCACACTGAAGCCAGCCCTACTGCAGCCAGACCTTAAGAGGGGACAGAAGCAAAGGCAAACCCACTTGCCCTGGGAAGGCCCTTTCCCTATTGCTCTTTGTCCGGGTAGTCCGATTCAGCTTGCCACGGTTTCACCTGCAAAAGAGAATGGCAGGAATTGAAGGAGAAGGAGACAGAGCAATCTGCCATCAACTAGAATTTATCTCCCCATTCAGAAGTTCTGTAGCACTGCCTTGTCAGAACTACAGTTCAAAGGACTCGGGGGGCGTGGCCCTGTCCAAAGCCTATGGAGGTGTGGGCCAAAGGCACGCTCGGGAGCTCCTAGTTGACGTGCCTCAGCAGGAGACTCCCCCTCTATGGTGTTAACCCTTCCCGTGTCTCCAGCAAATGGGCTGGAGCCGGATAGTCGATAGGACCAATGCCTAAGCCAATGCCTCTCATTCCTGAATTCAATAAAGTTGTGGCCTAATAAACTTCAAAGCACATGCACAGCCATGTCCTGGTTCTATGGGAGTCCAAGAAAAATCATACAGAAAGTAAGGTACGATGGCACAGATCTCAACTTGCGTTTTAAAAATGAGCAAGCTATTAACCCTCATAGTTGCAAAGGTATGATTGAGTGCATGGGTCCAGTGTTGGTGCACAGAAGCCAGATGACTGAAGACAACATAGATAGCTTCAGTGCCCCCTTCAAGACTTCGAGAGGCAGAATATGTGGCTGCAGACTTTGATAGAAAAAGCTTTAACACATTAAAAGGGCACTTTCATTCCTTTTTGCTTAAGAGAGGCACTCTTCACATTCACACAGCAAGGAATGCCTCTAAAATGGCACAGTATTCAAAAATATAACATCTGAAACAAAGTATGCTTTTTCTTGTCCTACTTGTACAGTGGTACCTCAGGTTAAGTACTTAATTCATTCCGGAGGTCTGTTCTTAACCTGAAACTGTTCTTAACCTGAAGCACCAATTTAGCTAATGGGGCCTCCTGCTGCTGCCGCACTGCCAGAGCACGATTTCTGTTCTCATCCTGAAGCAAAGTTCTTAACCCGAGGTACTATTTCTGGGTTAGTGGAGTCTGTAACCTGAAGCGTATGTAACCCGAGGTACCACTGTATGTGCATTTATGTAGAAACAAGCAATTGATTTTAACTAATTTGATCAACTAGGACTGCAATGATATGGCCCGTAGGATATGTTGGATCTTCCTCACTGATGTTGACTCTCTCCTCTCAGCCCCTATAGAAACCCCTAACTCTGCCAACTGGTCTCAGAACTGATGCAGACAGGACCAAGGAGAAGGACAACTAGGAAAGAGCTTGGATCCAAAGCTAACTCAATAGCCCAACACACTCCCAACCCTGGCAGAGATTTAGAGCAGCTCAGGAGCCAGCCTCCATCTCTCCCTCTGATTTCCCTCCCATAATTATCAATGGGAGGGAAATGGCAACAATTTTCTGCCCTGTTGATGAGAGGCCAACAGGGGCCTTTGGGATGAGGCAGTTTTTTGCTTCCACCTTAGGAATACAACCTATGATTTATTTGGGGTTGGGGGGACAGCCCTAAAAATGTATGTGCGTCAGCGCAGGAGTTTTGATTATTTGAACTCGCAGAGAACCATGAGCCTGAAGAGAGAACTGGAGCCCGCCACAGTTCTTACCTTAGTGTTGTTGTAATGGGAAGGGCTAGAAGGCCTCCTGACACCTTCTCTTCTCAAGCTGTGGGAGCAAGGGGGGAGAGAGAAAGAGGTAAGGCAACATTGGAATCAAAAACTTCCTTCACTTCAACATTATTAAGCAACTTTCTTAAAAGGTTTCTAACATGACTCAACCCTCCCAGGGTAGTTCAAGATTTGTTTTAGGATTTTGTAACAAAACAAAACTACCAATCTACCAAACAGTCCTTGAATTAATGGTCAAGAGCAGCACATCAATGAAGTGCAGACTGTAACAAGAAAGTCTTTAATAAGAACCAGCATCCTCTTCAAGAGATCACAGAGGAGCTGCTACTGCCTCCAGTCAAAAACCACCTGAGCAAAAGCCCCCACAAAGTATTTTCAGAGGAAGCCCAGGATGCTGCACAGAAGTTAGAGCACAGCTCCCCTCAAGACCAGTTAGTGGGGAACAGGCAGGACTCAAACACCACCACGTCCACATGGTCCTGCCAATGGGAGGAGATTCATACCAGGAAGTTCTGTACTACAGAGAATTTGGTTCTGCCATTAACTTACAGGCAAGAAACAGATTTGTAGCTTGATAACAAGATAAACAGCCCCTTTCTCAAGCAACCAGCATCTACCTGGGCCGAGCTGGAATGGTGACAGGGAAGCTGGGCACATAGCCACTAGGAGAGACAGTGCAGCGCCTGCTGGGGAGGGGGGCAGCTGCATGGTCACTCAGCACTCTTCCACGACCACCGCCAATACCCAGCTCCTTGGGTTTGCCTCGTTCTGAAGGCCCAAGATTGTCGTCTCTTGTGTTGTTGGGAGGGGCCTGCTGAATGTGTCTGGCAGCCACCAGGTTGTTGCGGGAGGGATTCCCTCTGATGGGGTGGGGAGGCTTCTGCTGCCTGAACTCCTCAAGGTACTGAGGTGAGATTTCCCCTGAAGCAGGAAAAAAGAAAGTGAGGAACTGCGCTGGAGAGAAATGGCCACAGATATGGAGCAGGCTGGATCTGGCCCCAAGAGATGACCTGAACTAGCTGCACAGGCTGGTTGATGTTAAAACTGCCCCAGGCACTACAGCCAACAAACAGTTCACCTTCGAAGAGGATGAACAGCAACACTGTCCAGCCACTGAGAATTTTATTTAGAAAGAACTATAAAGCACTTAATTGAAGAGTCATCTAGGTGGTGCGTAATTAAAAACAAAAATAAACTGTAGATAAGAACAGAGCTAAAATCCACAAAGCTTTTGAAAAACTTACACAAAACAATAAATTAAAACAGATTTTTAAAAAATCAGTAACATCTACATAACAAAATCATATGTTTGGGTAGACTTCCTGAAATAAATACTTTTAGCAGGCATCCAAAACAATACGGTGAGGGCACCTGCCTAATATCAATTAGGCAGGATGTTCCAAAGCGCAGGTGCTGCCATGCTATACAAGATCAACTCCTTGAAAATTTAATCCTCTGGGCTTTAATCCAAAGGGTTGCATGTCCATTGGCTGAAAGTATAGAGATACACCGAGCACCACAATAAGCAGGAATGGAAACAATCCTGCATATTACTCTACCGCAGTGCAATGAAACAGCAAGTCTCTGCAAATGAGGTGCACAGATGCCTTTTGGCAAACATGAGTCGGATTATCTCCCATATCCAGAACTGCTGTGGGCAGCAAAGCAGGCTCTCCTCCTCTGCTCTCCTGAGCTCTTAACCTGAGAACCTGCTTGGCTTGCCAATGACAATACCTTGATGCCGGATGCGTCTTCTAGGCAGATCTGGCGAGCTTGTTCTCTCCAAGTTATCCACAGCCGGAATCCCTTGCTGTGATGGGGCTCTTCCTAATGAGGGGGCAGTGGCTGGGCGCAGGTCACACTGGTCCTGGATCAATAAACAAAGCCGGTTATTTGGGGGCCCTTCCCAAAGGAGGAGTGAGTTGGCTTGCCTGCAGCGCACCAGCCACAAGGGACAAACTCAAGGCAAGCTCTCTGCACCTGGTGATGGAAGAGGATCTCTTCTTCCAGCTGGACGCCACAGAATTCACAAGGGAGCATGAGGCTGCTGGAGGAGTCGTGCTGCAGAGGAACGGTTTCCCCGCTGCCAGCAGACTGACTGCTCTGCAGCTGTTCCCAGAGATCCTGAAGACGGTCAGCCTGAGGGACAAAAGAGCTTCTCTTGCTGAAGGATGCCAAAGCGCTGACAGGACTGCAGCCAGTCTGTTATATAGAAAATGGAAGGGGGGGGGGGAATTTAACATTAGTTTCCTTCTTCTAGAGAGCCCCATAACACAAGGCAAGCAAGCATATCAGACGCAGCCAGCAAAGCTATAACAGGACAGGTGACTCCCAGGAACAGACACTGGTTTTCAGTTACTATCAGAAATACCTGCTTTTAAAGATGAGATTATACACACCCCTTTTGCTTCCAATCATAACAAGAATTTGCTGTTTCAATTTTGTATCATCATCTACTAATCTAGATAATTTGGGGAGAAAGCCTCACAAAATGCTTTTTTGAAGGTCTCAGATCTGTTTCATGACAGTCTCTCTGAAGGTGATAATTCCGACACCTCAGTTGACAACTAAAAACACCGTCATTATAATACAATACTTTATATTTTGAAAAGAAGTTTGTCTGACTGTTCTCTATGCGTTAGGACGCCTCTTGCGATATTGTCGCCTACATTTTCAACCCTATATGATTGAGAGGAGGAAGGAGAGTCTGCATCTCTTCCCTAAACCACACTGTAGGAGGGTTTAATCCTGCTTGGTGCTACTTTGCCAGTATGTTCCCTGCAGCCAGAAAACTGTACCCTTGGTGGACAACTGTTGGTATCCAAACATAGACCAAAATCTGGTCCTCAAGCTTAGGAACCATCATGCCAAAATGGGCAAGAGTATCTTCAGAGTTGTCCAAATCAGGGCATCTTGGAGTTCAGTCCGCCAACTGGATTTAAAATGGTGTCCAACAGTATCCAAACAAAAGACGAAAACTGGCTCCTCCATCCTGTGAACCGTTGCACCAATGCTATCACAAGAGACATCTGAACACAAGGGGAACAGATAGACAAACCTCTTTCCAAACCAGATACAGTGGTACCTCAGGTTAAGTACTTAATTCGTTCCGGAGGTCCGTACTTAACCTGAAACTGTTCTTAACCTGAAGCACCACTTTAGCTAATGGGGCCTGATTTCTGTTCTCATCCTGAAGCGAAGTTCTTAACCTGAAGCACTATTTCTGGATTAGCGGAGTCTGTAACCTGAGGTACCACTGTAGTAGATGACAGCTATAGCTTTGGCCCAGTTCTCATGAACTACCCAACTTTGCCTTCAGTGCACTGGGGAAGCCATAAGAAAGGACCACCTGCCCCGTCTGCATATCTGCCAATTTCGCCCTTCTAACAGCATGAAAAAAAATATGTGATATATACAAAACCTGATGAAGGATTAGATCTTCCTCAGGGAACAGCTTCTCACAAAACTCACAAGGCAGCAGTGTTTCAGCTGCAAAGCAAGGAGGGACAAGGTTACATAACTCATCTAGCTGCCTCCTCTTTGGAATTTCTATCAGTCACACTCCTGTGCATGGCACACAACCCTCTGTCAAACAACAGAGGAGGCAGGTGGCTGTTCCTCCCATTTTATAAAGCCCACTGGCTGATAATGAGTTACCATGAGTCAGCCAGCAAATCTGTAGCCGAGAATAGACCTCAGCCCAGCTCTACAGAGCTAAAGTCCAAACATTTAGCCACATTAGTAAATTAACTCTCTGATGCAAAAAGTTTACTTCAGGGCACTTCGGTAAAAAAGAAGGAAGGATCAGAATACTCAGAGCATTCTTCAGGTTGGGGGATTTCACAAGAGCCTTCGACAAACTCAAGCTCCCGCTGCTCAAGGTCAAGAAGTTCCATCTCATTCCAGAAAAAAAGTGATTCTCAGTACTTCTCCACTCATTCCACCCTCCACCCCCACCCCCCATTACTTAAGGCCCTATTTTCATTATCTGTGCAGAAATCAAGAGATTTCTCACACAGTAATTTCCACAATGCTTAAGATTGGGCAAGTTGGTAAAAAAAAATCTCAACTTGAAGTCCTACCAGCACCTCTACAAAATCAATTTTTTAATAAATAAATATGCATGCCATTTTTCAAGGCAAGTCTGAGAGCAGTTTACAACCACATCAGCACACAACAAATACTTTTTTTGGGGGGGGGGTGTTATATAAAAATATATATTACAAGCAGCACTAAAAGACAAAATGACGTCAACAAAACACAGGCAATCTCGCCTCTCCCTTCTGGAACAGAGATCTCCTGCTGCCCTCGGGTCCCCTTCCAACCTTGGCAGCACTTTTGCACCCCTCACAGAAGCCAAAGCCTTTATAACATTCTCCTAATGGTTTCGGCCTACAACCATTTCATGACATCACAGCACCTCAACCAATGACTCTGAGCAACAGCAAATGTTTACTTACCTTTGGGCTTGTTTAAAGCATTATTAGCAGGTGCCAGCAAACCCTGAGAGAAGATATCGGGGTCATCTGCGTCAACAAAGTCCTCAGCTGCTTTAGCTCTGGCGGGGCAGATATTTTTCCAGAGATCCCTCCGGATCTGTGTGCCACTGTGCTCATGAGAGCTGCTTTCCTGCTGCAAGCTAAGAGCCAGCAGGTAATCCAGGTTGCAATCTGGCTCTCCACCGAAAGGCATGGGGGCTGTCATCTTTTCCAGGTGGACTTCATGGGACAAAATATAACCAAATGTTAGAAACAAAGGGAGACCATCATCATGATCGTTGTCTGACCTTCCATTTGTAAAAAGAAGATCAGCACAACATACCCAAAGATGGGCTTACATTTTTCAGAACATGCAAAAAGGTTGCTGGAAACTTTATTTCAAGGAAGCAAGGCAGAGAATGAGAGCCAATACCCCCTGAAGACAGGTGATTTGAGCATCTGCAATACACCAAGCAGGGTGGGGGGGGACACCTTAGGCCTGGGGGACATATGCAGCCCTCCAAGCCTCCCTAGCTCATCCTCTGGATTCTCCCTACATACCATATCCCCTTTGCACTCTCCTGGAGTCGTCCCTGGCTGGAATGTGTACTTGAACTATGATGAAGCTACACAACAGAGTCTCTGCCCCAGAGGGCTGAAGTCATTACATCTCGGAACTGCCAGCATGGCCAACTTTTCTCCCTCCTAGCTGCCAGGAAATAGCAGCAGGATCTTCCAGCAGTAATAAAATGACTGCTGGTTGGATTTAAACAGTCCCAAGATCCGGAACACAAGTGAACAACACAAACAACGCTGACCCCAAACTCTACATACATTAAACATAATAGAAACACCGCCACCCGACCCCACCCCCATCCATCTTCCCTCTCTCCACCCCCCTTTCTTTCTTTTTTTTTTCTTTTCTTCTCCCCCTAATGCCTCAACAAATGAAATGGATTTGTAAAAATGTCACATGGAAAAAAACAACGAGGCATTACACTTACTTCTGTAAAACAAGAAAATCCTTAATAATAATAATAATAATAAAAAAACAGTCCCAAGATCCATTCACCAACTGCCTATATAAACATACCCAGAGAGGATAAAATTTAGGACACAGCATGAAAATTTGGGAAGGGTTTTTGCCACTGGGAAGGGGGCACAAAAAGGTTAGATTCAATTAACCAAGAATGCACTCATGAACACTAACGTGTGAGGGAGAGAGGGGGCACCTTGTAAAATGCCAAGTATTCTTTTTAAAAGTGATCATTTGCTGCCATTACCTTGATTCTGATCCGGCTGCGACAGAGCAACGTTCCTTCTGTTGCGCTCACTTGGCAGCTGGTCACCCGAGAGACAGTTATAAAGCCTACTTTCAGGAAACCGGCTCAACCTTGGCAGGGATCGCGCAGAGTTGTCTTGATGGAGGACATTCCTGACTGTCTGAACGCTATGCAAAACTGGTTCGGAGTTCAAGCAGGGCCGGGCTTGGCTGACTCTTGCTTCCTCAGCCTCCCTCTTGCAGTCCTCAGGGTGCTCCTTCAGATCTCGGAGCAGAATGTTGCGGCTGCACCTGCTACATCGCTCAGTTCGAGCGCCACAGTAGTCCTCATGGTCCTGGAGTTTGTTGAATGCAAGCTCAATATCACAGTGCTGGCAGGCCACGGGGCGCAAGGGACACTCTGCAGCCTATGGTAAGACAGCAAGGAAATTGTGCATAAGGTCATCGTCTGAGCAACCTCTGCATTTGTCTGGCCATCAGCCTCAGCCAGCACAGGTCGAAGGAACAAGCATGGAGTTTTAACATCCTGAAGCCAGCTCGTCTGCACATTTAGGATAGTGTAAAGGAGCTGCATTTGCTGTTGTGAATACCAGCATCAGTTTATCAAGGGCAATGAATCAGACTTGCAAGGGGCCAGTGACCATTAGGGTGAATGCATGGCTAAATAAATCCCAAGAGCGAGCTGCAATCTCACTCCTTGGCTGTAGTGCGCCACACCAGTGTAGTCACACAATCCACAACACATGGCTGCTTTGCAACCTCCATTTTAGAAATGGTTTTTAATATAGAGTTAGGTGGGGCCAGTGCTTTTTTCTGGGGGGACGGCAGGGGTACACATACCCCTAAACATTTTGTGAATCTTTGTACTTTTGTCCATTTACTGTATTTATTTTTCCCAATTGGAGCTATAAAATGGTGATTTTCTTGAGTCAAATGAGAGTACCCCTAAACATTTCTTTTTAGAAAAAGAAGCACTAGGTGGGGCCATAGTGCAGGTTGGTAAAAATGCCAACCCAGAGAAGCAGCCCTTAACAGGCACATAAGAAGCTCCCTTACACCAGCAGCTAGCCCTGAAGCCCATCTAGGGCCCCTCTCCTCTGTAGGGAAGAGCCTGAATCCTGCACTATGCCACCAACTCTCTTCCTGTTTACAAAAAGCTCCCCTGCTTGTGGTTGTTGCTCTCCACAAAGAACCATGTGCAAGTGCCCTAAAAAAAATCTTAATAGCCTGAAGGCTCACATACATAATCCACTCCTTGCAGTTTTTGTTAGTCCCACCCTGCATCATCAGGTAAAGATGAGTCAATGATATGCTTACTGACCACATGCTCCTGCAAAAGACCACTGTCCATCTTCATGCTGCACTTACAGACAACCTGAGATTGAAAAACAAACCAGTGTGTGATTAAACCTGCCTACTAGAGAGAAGTTGTTTATAAAGAGGGAAAGGGGCTGCTTGTCACCTGCGTGTGCTCCAGCTCCTGGTGGCTCCTCATTTCCGATTTTGGGAAAGACTCCTTGCAGATATGACATACCCCTATGTTTCGACTGCAATGGATCTCATGGATGGTGAAGTTTGCCGCGGGAATGTCTTTTTTGCTAGAAACAAAACGGACAAGGTGCAAAAGATAACAGGGACTTGCGGTTTAGAACACTGATTTGGAGTAGAGCTGCTGGGTGAGGAAGGTGCAAAAGAAATGATTTTTTAAAAGAAAGCTAACCCAAGCAAACCCTGCAAGGTCAACCAGTATTACTTCGTATTGCCATCTGCGTGGCACTGAAGCTGCAGCCACAGTCCACAGAGTGAGCATATGGCAGTAAGGGATTTTGCAGTCCTCAGCTCAGTCTTTTGGGCACTATTCAATTCATTCCCCCTTCCATGGACCAGCAGGGATGTTCTCTCAGGAGACAAAGCTCACATCTCCAGAGGGTGAAGGAGAGAAAAGCCACAATTACACACCAGCTCCTGAGTCAGCTGCACTAATCCCATCCTCCACCATAACCAGTCTCTCCGCCGCCCCTGCCCCCATTCGCACTCACACAACCATAAGCCAGGATTTCTGGCTTCTTGTGGTTTACCATGAAGGAGCAGCATGTGTATGCATACTGTACAATCACTCCAGTTAGTGCAAGTATGAAAATAAGAAAGCCATGATTTGCTGTTATTTCCAAACCAGGGATCAGTTTGTTTCTCCCTAGCCAGCTACAATCCATAAACTAATATGAATATTTGCTTAAGATGGGCTAGCAATTGTGGCTTGTTGAGAAGAAACAAACAACAACCCCAGATTGGGACACAATAATTCTTAAATTATTTTTCCTGCTGAAAATTTTCCATTTCACATGTTCATTAGCAGCAGTGAATGGATGCCAATTGCAAATAAATATTAAGCAAGGATGACAACTTCCAAGTTCTTAGCTTTGTTTACTAAAACAAGTAAAGTAAACATGATAAATTAGAGCAATGGTTCTGAAACAGAGCTAATCAGCCAACCCAATTGCATACACACAGAGTTGGCAGTTACTGAAACAAACAAGTTTCCTTTCTTACCAATTGTTGCAGAGTTGGGTTTCACTTTCCTGTTCCACCACGGCAGCCATCGCCCTGCTGTTCAAGGAACTAAGGAGGGGAGAAAAAAGGGCACGGTCTTTTTGTTTCCCAAGCATGCTTACTCATTCCCTTCCTACTCAGAATCGCTTTCACAGAGGGCTCCCCTAGTGCTTATCAGCAGGATCCCCTCTTGTCCCAAGAGTTTAAGCAGCAGTCAAACAGCCCTTTTGACAGCATAATTGCCCTGAAACCAATTTCATCTCATTGAAGCCCACGAGCTTAAAGGAAACACACACAAGCTGTGAGTCTCATCACTGCTTGCCAATTTAGGCTTTCACACAGACTTGGAAGGAAAGCGGCAACATTTCTTTTTTTAGAAATAGCACAAACATTGACAAAGCCATCGTTCTTTTCCATAGACTCAACATAGTCCTGTATGGACCATTGTCACTGAACCTTCTAGAACTCTATGAGGTGCATGAGGAATTCTCTCACTCTCCCCTCAGCTAGGTCTCCTCCTCCATGCCTAGCCTTGTGTTTATGCTGAAGGATGCGGAGACTGTGTCATATGGCACTCTGTCCTCTTTTGTGAAATGTGAAGCACAAGATACTTCCAAAAGTAGCATGCATTTTAAAACACACCAATTTGAAAGGAAACCCTCAGGCAGCTTACCTGAGACGAGCTGACTAAAAAGAGCAGTACAGAACTCGAGTGAAGGCAACTGATCAGATCCTCAGTGACTAAAAGAAAAGGGTAGGGGAAAGTAAAATGTACTTTTGTGACACTTTCCTGTACATTTTAAAATAAATTCTTGGGAATGCAAATATTTTAAGTTAGGAGACTACAACAGACCCACCCTCGACCAGGAACCATAATCCCCATACCTACTTTCAGAGATGGGTATCTCAAACCGTTATGAAAAGAGAGGGGATGTGTGCTCAAGGGCTAAATATGCTCAGGATCTTTGGTAGGTGTGCAATATGTACGGGTGGAATCATTATTCACCCCATGCAGCTCTTCTGCCACAGGGGATGACCAAATGTGAACCCTCTCTCACAGACCCAACTTCCTCCCCAAATACATCTCGCCTGTTTGGCCACTAGCTGTCACAGGGCAGAAATCTGGCACCATCACCACACTGTACTTACAAGAGTTGGAGGTGAGAAACCTGGACATCATGTTTGTTTCTTTGGTGGCAAGTAGTAGTAGTAGTAGTAGTAGTAGTAGTAATAATAATAATAATACTGTAGCCTACTGCCTTGCTGTACAACACACTGAGTGCTATATGAACGCTTAATATTTTTCATTACAGCAACATTTTACAGCAGTTAAGAGTGCTTTGCAGGACTCTTTTTACAGGAAAAAGAATATTTTCTTATCTTTTAACAACATATGGGATGCTGCCTTCCACAGTTTAATGCCGCAATCCTACACATGCTTACTAGAGAGCAACTCCCTCTGAATACAATGGGACTTCCTTCTTAGTAAACATGCTTAGGACTGTTCAGTGACAGGTCCCTAACAGAAAAAAAAAGCTTTAAAATAAAATTAACAAAGAATACACACCCAATTTGTGTGTGGTGAGGGGAGAAATATGAGAAACAGAAAACAATTTTTAGAAAAATCACACACGGAGTGTAGTTATCAAAACTCCCCTGCTTTAGAAAAGGGCTTCTCCCCATCACCCCTTCTAGATTAGTTTGAGGGTGGGGGAGGCAACCTTAAACTCACCCAAGTTGAAAGCAGCGCAGGGTGGACATTCCCACTCCAACACGTCCATCCCAACTCTTTTCTTCCTCCATAAAGGAGTCCCCATACAGCCTCAGCCAAGAAGAGACTTATATCAGTGACTTCCTTTCAACCTAGCCCACCCTATGGGGTAGTTGTTCCGAGCATAAAGAGAACATAACCATATCTGCCTCTGAGCGGAATATAACTGAGACAAACAAAAGCAACACTACACGGGTGTCAAACCAAGGAGAGGGCGAGCCGGGGCCAGATCCCTACCTAGGGACAAGCAGCTCACTCAGCAGCCTTTGGCGGGTCAGCAACCCCATAAGCCTAGCGTTCCCTCCTCATACAGAGGTCATGTTTTTAATTTTATTATGTTGTAGTAATGGGTCGAAAACACTCTCCCCGGTTATTAGGGGCTGGAGCAAAGACTCCACCCGCCTTTTTAGCCGGAGCTTGTAGCTTTCCTATGCGCAGTTGCTTTGCCAACCGGTTCTCCAATAAACAGCCTCTTGTTCTGGGCCTTCAAGGGAGAGAGAGAGGCTGTCATGCACAAGGCAGAAAAGAAGAGAGACCTTGCAAGGGTCAAAGGGGGCGACCCTAAGCCCCCCCGTCTAAAGAAGGGATGAGGGTGATTACAGATACCTATTGTATTTATAGACCGCCTTTTTCTCCAAGGAAATTAAAAGTGGTGTTAAAGTGGTTGGGGTTTTTTGGGGGGGGGGGGGAGAGGCAGAAGGACGTCCTCAAATAATGAAGGGCGGCATATTAATTTATATTAATATCTATGAAGGACGGTATATTAATGTAATAAATGAACAGAATAAAATCACCATAGGACAATGCAGAATATTTTAATTATTGCATAAAGTTTATACACCGCCTGACGAAAAGCGCTTTGCCGAAAGAACAAATTAATGGGGTTGCAGTAAAAAAAACACCCCACAATTAAGACATGTTATTAAAATGATATGAATATGTATAATAGCAATAGCATGGCCCGCACTTCGTCCTTAAGGTGAAAACATTAGAGAACAAAACTGAAAGGGAGTTTGAAGCGACTCCCGACCGGAGCATTAAGAGGGTCCTAAAACCGAACAAACACCGGCGCCCCTCCCCACATTTTCTCGCAGAGGGGCCCCGTTTCCAGCCCCGGAGGGACGCAGATACCCACCAATGCTTCCCTCACAGTCTTCGTCCGCTCCTTCCACTTCTTCTCCGCCTCAACCCGTTTCCCTCACAAAACGCAGGCAGGATACCGAAGCCGCCTCAGAGCTTCCTAACCCGCCCTCCGGATCGCGATTGGACGGCGGCGCCTCGCCGGTTGGCCTGCTCCGAGCTCTTATTGGCCGGCGGACCTGCCAAACGGGCCCGCTTCATCCTACCGCTCTTCCGATTGGCCCTCAAGGGTGCTCGTTAATCGCGTGGAGCGGGGAAGCGGGTGTCCCGCCTCCCAGCTCTTCTTCTCCTCCCCCCTCCCCACCCTCAGCCGCCGCTCTCGGCTTCGGCCGGGTGACGTCACAGCGCGCGCCGTGCCCCTTTCCTCTCGCCCTGACTCCTGATTGGCCGGCGGCAAGGAGAGTCGCGGGAGGGGAACCCGGAGGGGAATCCCGAGGCGCCGGAGCGCAGCTACCGCCTCTCCCCGCGGAGCGGCGCCCTTTCGCAGGCAGGCTTGGAAATCGCACTCTTCGAGCAGGGCAGAATGCAGAGCAGCCGCGTGTCGGGAAGATGGTTTGCGCCTCTTCCCCTTGATTTCCTACCTGGGGAAGTGAAAGCATCTGCTCCTGTTCCTGGATCCAGCTGCTTCTGCCCTTGACCGGGATATTATTCTCGTTCCCACTCCCGTTCTGTTCCCGGCAGGCGCTTGATTGGCCGCTGCAAGAACAGGACGCTGGACTGGACGGGCCGCTGCTCAGACCAAACAAGGCTCTTGCGGGCTTTTCGTTTGGGCTGACTAATATGTGTTTTTTTAGAAGACACAGCCTGTCTTCGCATGCAGGGAAAATCCCTAATTGACTCACTGAGGGTTTGTGAAACATCAGCTGCGTCACTTGGTTTAGTAGGCCAGTTGAAGCCGTTTCTAGGGGTGTGGATGCTGTCATAGAGTCAGAATTAGAGAGCTGGCCTGGAAGGGACCCAAGGGTCATCTAGTCCAACCCCCTGCAATGCAGAAATCTCAAAAGGCTGTTTCCCCTCCAATTGGAAACCATACTGGACTCTGCTTAGCTTTGCAAATGTGCTAGCAGATTTATTGCTGCAACACTAGCATGCTGACAGCTTCTACTGGTGAGAGCTGAGTTCAGAATGGACAAACTACCCCCAAAGGAGCAGGATGTGTACCCCACCAGAGGCAATACCCCTCTCTTAATACAATGCATAATGTTGTTGTTCTTCTGGTTGTTGTTTAGTCATTTAGTTGTGTCTGACTGTTCATGACCCCATGGACCAGAGCACACCAGGCACTCCTGTCTTCCACTACCTCCCGCAGTTTGGTCAAACTCATGTTGCTCAACATGAGAACACTGTTCAACCACCTCATCCGCTTCTCCTTGTGCCCTCCATCTTTCCCAACATCAGGGTCTTTTCCAGGGAGTCTTCTCTTCTCATGAGGTGGCCAAAGTATTGGAGCCTTAGCTTCAGGATCTGTCCTTCCAGTGAGCACTCAGGGCTAATTTCCTTAAGAATGGATGCATTTGATCTTCTTGCAGTCCATGGGACTCTCAAGAGTCTCCTCCAGTACCATAATTCAAAAGCATCAATTCTTCTGCAATCAGCCTTCTTTATGGTCCAGCTCTCACTTCCATACATCACTACTGGGAAAACCATAGCTTTAACTATACAGACCTTTGTCAGCAAGGTGATATCTCTGCTTTTTAAGATGCTGTCTAGGTTTGTCATTGCTTTTCTTCCAAGAAGCAGGCGTCTTTTAATTTCGTGACTGATGTCACCATCTGCAGTGATCATGGAACCCAAGAAAGTAAAATCTCTCACTGCCTCCATTTCTTCCCCTTCTATTTGCCAGGAGGTGATTCATAGTGGCCAGGTGATCAGGCACTCCAGTTTCTTTAAGAACTTGCCATAGTTTGCTGTGGTTGACACAGTCAAAGGCTTTTGCATAGTCAATGAAGCAGAAGTAGATGTTTTTCTGGAACTTTCTAGCTTTCTCCATAATCCAGCACATGGTCTCTGGTTCCTCTGCCACTTTGAAATCCAGCTTGCACTTCTGGGAGTTCTCGAGCCACATACTGCTTAAGCCTGCCTTGTAGAATTTTAAGCATAACCTTGATAGCATGTGAAATGAGTGCAATTGTGTGGTAGTTGGAACATTCTTTGGCACTGCCCTTCTTTGGGATTGGGATGTAGACTGATCTTCTCCAATCCTCTGGCCACTGCTGAGTTTTCCAAACTTGCTGGCATATTGAGTGTAGCACCTTAACAGCATTATCTTTTTTAAAAAATTAATAGTTCAGCTAGAATGTCATCACTTCCACTGGCCTTTTTATTAGCAGTGCTTTCTAAGGCCTGTTTGACTTCACTCTCCAGGATGTCTGGCTCAAGGTCAGCAACCAACCTTCCTGGGGTGTACGATACATCCATCTCTTACTGGTATAATTCCTTTGTGTATTCTTGTCACCTCTTCTTGATGTCTTCTGCTTCTGTTCGGTCCTTACCACTTTTGTCCTTTGGTAATCTTTGTACGAAATGTTCCTTTCATATCTCCAATTCAAGAAAATTAGCCCAGGCCTTGGGCTAATTAAACAATCTATGGCCTTTTAAACTGTGGGAGGGTATTGCTTTGAAATAGAGGAAAACAATAGAATGGGAAAAACCAGACTTCTGGTAACTGTACAAGAAATGGAAACGATGAAACTAACAGTAACAACTACAATTATTTTCTGTTTTTGAACCACAAAGTCCAGGGGAAAGCGCGAACGCAGTCCCCCACTACCACAAATTATGCAGTCGAGTTTCCCGCATTTGGGGAAATCGCAGGGGTCAGCACACCCGAAGTGCAATGGATGAGCCTCACCCTGGGAAAACCACCTTTGTGATCATGGTATCTCCCCTGCCAGGTAAGTATGAATTGAAATGGCAAGAGAGCTTCCTGGCCCTCATTCTCTCTGCTGTTAAGTACACAGCGACCTCCATTCTGCAGTCCCAGTAAGCTCAATCCTGTAAAGCAGCTGTGCTACCAGGGCCCTATTGGGCAGTCTAGCATTTTGGGGTGCCCTGTAACCCCCGGTCTGCACCCTGGCTGTTTCTCCCACAATGCTGTAGGGCATGCCTATTTGCATACGCGATTGCGTCTCTCCGTTGCCTCCCCCAGAGGCCAGGCGTCCCTGCCTCTGAGTGTCCATGAGGTGGAGCTAAGGCATCTCTTTCTGCTCACATCCTAGAGAAAGCGCTCGGTCCCTATATCCACCCACGTTGCTATCACTGTGAAACAGGATTGGCTTTGCTTTCTACAGTGTGAGTGAGGAACCTATGTCTATTCTGATGCTGCTGGGCTTACGTTTCCATCATCCCTGGTGGCTGGGGCTGATGGGAGTTGAAGTTCAACAGCGCTGGAAGGGACGCGGGTTGCTCATCCCTAGGATACAATCATTTGGTGCATGCAATTTTTGGGACATTGCTGGATTTGTTGCACCTTAGGGCTTTATGATGGGGAGGGGACGTCTGACTTTAATTTCCCTTCTGACAGCTCAATTTCTGACTTTAACTTTTGCCACTGAATTCTTTATTGAAGAGCAGAGAAGTAACAAAGAGCTGCCACCAAGAGCTTCTCATTCCTTGTTCAATCACCCACCCTCACTACAAAAACCACTGGTGGGAGATCCAACACCAGACATGCCACCCACCTTCCATGCCTTTTTCGTGGATGTGCAGATGTTCTGAAGGGCCTTAGAGGAATAGCATACAGGATAAGGTCAAAGCAACTGGCACTTGAACTCATCCATCCTGCTATTTAATGATGTTTCCCAAATCACTGCCTTCCCAATCTGGGTTTTCTCATACCCTCTCCTTTTTGGAAGATCCCTGGCATGAGAAAATGCTAGCATAATTCAAAGTGCTGTTTCAACCTATGAAGTGCAAAACAGCTTGGGACCAAGCTACCCATTTCCACCATATAATCCTTTATTTATTTTGTGTTCTTTTTTATGTTGTAAACCACTACATGATCTTCATGTGAAGGGTTTCTTACTAACTAACTAACTGACTGACTGACTAACTGACTGACTGACTGACTGACTGACTGCATGCATGCAGGTTTGGTTGTCCTCATTGCATCTCCACAGGAATGAGCTGCAGCAAGTGCAAGGCTCTTGTGTTCCCTTCTTCTGCCAATATAGCTTCAAGAACGTGATCAGAATCTTTCACTTCTATCAATGAAATGACATACACAATGTGAAGAAAATGGAAAGACGGCATGGGGGAAGAGGCTTCCTACCCTCTTTCATAATACAAGAACCAGAGGTGGAAGAACTAAATGGTGGAAGGACTAGCACAGACAAAATGAAGCATTCATTTGCTCATCACGTAGTTGCACTATAGAATTAGCGACCAATACAAGCCCGGATGGCTTTAACTTGGGATTTGACAAATTCACAGAAAACTGTCAATGGCTACTAGTCCATATGGCCAAGGTCCGTATCAGAGGCAATGTGTCCACATTGTGAAATTAACTCACTCCAGCAATATAGCAACTACTAACAGGGGCATGTTTCCATTGCCTGCTAAAAATGTTTCTCTTTGCTCAGGTGCTCCCAGACCATTGACGCCCGTTTCCAGCTGACATTCATGCTGTAATGTTGGTGCTTTATTGTTTTCCTGTAAACCACCTTGGTTTTAGAAATGCTTTTAATTTAATAAATAACCATTCGGGATTTCCCTTTGACTCAAGCTGAAGAAAAAAGCAATAAGCTACAGCAGTTAATTTCAGCTGTAATTTAATACCCAACTGCTGCTGATTAAGCGCCACATGGTAGTAGGACTGAATCCAGCAGTAAACCACAGGTGCTAACAATGCACCCTCAGTTTTCATTCTGTGCAAGATGCAAACTGAGACCCAAGATCCAGTGGTGTAAGAGGAGGGGTTAAACAGCCCCTTAGAAATCCCAGCTTAGACACAAAGCACCCCGTGCCAGCCCCCCACAATACTTAAGAGTGTGCATGCAGTTCCATTTACTGAGGCTCTACTGCGTTCCCACCATAGAATCATAGAATTGGAAGGGACCCCGAGGGTCTATTCCAACCCCCTGCAATGCAGGAATCTCAACTAAAGCATCCGAGAGAGATGGCCACCCAACCTCTGCTTAAAAACCTCCAAGGAAGGACAGTCCAGCATCTCTCGTGGAAGTCTGTTCCAGTCAAACAGCTCTTATGGCCAGAAAGTTATTACAGTACTTATGTTGCTTGCTTCATCTTCCATGTGATAGCCTGTAAAATATTTGAAGATGGCTATCACACCTCCTCTCAGTCTCCTCTTTTCCAGATTAAGCATACCCAATGCCCTCAACCATTCCTCATATGGTCTGCAGACCCTTGATCATCTTGGTTGCTCTCCTCTGCACATGTTCCAGCTTGTCAATATCCTTCTTAAATTGAGGTGCCCAGAACTGGACAGAGAACTCCAGGCAGGGTCTGACCAAGGTGGTATAGAGTATTATTTCCCTTGATCGGGACACTATACTTCTGTTGTCTTTGAGAAACACCACTGGTGTCCGAAGCCATAATCTCGTGTTTGATGCTAGCCACAACCCACGGGTTTCATGTAGTTTCTTGAGAAATACTGCTGATTGATGAGTTTACTCTCCAACCAGCTTCCATTCGATTCAAACCCATATGCTGGGGTTAAGCTGAAGTGTGTACATTTGAGACAGCTGTAACACACACAGAGATAATTGTGC